>NC_087130.1:3723005-4343506 GCF_030705265.1 Helicoverpa armigera | reverse complement strand
GTATTGTATGCAATTACACAAATACGGCCTTTCAAGATTAACCATTAAAATAAAAATCGCTTCAGAAGATGAAACTTTTGATTGCAAATAGCCGGCCGACTTTCCATTTTTAAGTTGCTTCCATAAAAATACGTAAGGAGCTACCGTAAGTTGTAAATAGTTCTATGATATAACTATAAGCACCATACGCAGGAGCTTTACATTTGTAAATTTTTCTTAAGTTTGTGATGCTATAAGGCGGGCTATAGGTGATAATTATCTTTTACGCAATACCTTGTCATGAATGTGTATGTTAAAGTTCTTTCATTTCTCAAACAAATATTATTGAAGTCTAATTGTAGTTTATAAAAGAGCAAAAATAAACCAATCTAGACAGGCAACGTCTTTGTTTGTTTGTACATCCTATTGTCGAGTCTGTATATCCCGTTCTTTGTAACTTTGTAGTATAATTTCCGCAAGGGACGACTCGGAAATAATGTGCCTTCGTAGTTCCCGACACCCTTTTTCTATGACAATTGGAATGGTACTCTTGCACTGCCTTTTCTAGTTTTATAAGTACATACACACAATGTCAGATTCAGCAAAATTATGTCGTAAAGAAGTAAAATAAAAAAAGAAACATAGATTATTTAATTTAAAGTCTGCTAATTTTTTTTAGCCATAATTTTTTCACTCCTTAAATTATCTTCTGGTGTGTCAAAAACATGGCTATCCTCATCCTATGGTTCTCAATAAATAATCTCTCTGTATGAAGATTTGTTGTCCTATTCATCGTATTATATGAAACATACCTTATTTAATAGATGAAGAGAGCACCGTCCTCTAAATAAAAGAACTCATTTTCTGCATGTTACTTTTCATTTCATATTTAATTATCTGTCATGTCATTTTGCACGTCCCTAACAAGAGTGAGTCTGAAAGATAAAAAGCAAATTGGCAAGAATACGAAGTATGTAATAAGAAGCTAGTCAGCAAAAAGTTGGTAATTAAATATATTTCACAATAAAGTCTTAAATACCATTTGAATTTCCCCGCTCGGCCTACTGGATGAGATTATCACGGTCGAGTTGATAAATAAGTCCTATTTTAGTTACCAAAAATACCAGTCGATACAAAAGCTTCCCAACTCATTTTAATCCCAAAAAACAAGCGGTGTAAGAAGATTACACCAATCTACCATAACCTTTTTGCCAAAAACCACACATTATTATATAAGCCTCAGTTAACATTTCAAAAAGATAAAAGGGTTCTTACGATCCAAAATTAGAACAAACTCCATTAATGGGGCCTATTTATAAAAACCTCTAATTAAACAGAGACCCTTATCAAACGGGAAAGAAAACACACACGGGAAAATTATGCAAAACGCGATAATTATAATGAGAAGTCCGATTTATATCAAGGACTCATTACTTCCGTTCCGAAGGGAGTAGTGGGACCTATCTTAGACACGTGCGCGGTGACTCGATGCCTCGTTTGTTAGAGAACCGATTCACATCGTTAACTTTGCTTGTTATAACTTTACGTGTCTCCTGAGTGCACGGAATTTAAATTAACTGAATATAAATGATTCAGGGATGAATATTACTCCAGATATGAATATCTGAGCGCCGGCCAAGACCGTGTGTAATCACGCGTTAAGAATTATTCAAGATCTTCTTAAGTGATGTTAGTGAATTGATAAGTTAAGCGACTTGATTTGATGAAATCGTTGAGACGTTTTAGTTTTGAAGTAAATTAAAGATTTATACTTGAATAATGCCGATGAAAACGTAATGTACTGATTTATAGATTTGTTACGCTTCGTTAAATTGCAATCATTTGTTTTAATGCAACTGTAAATCAAGACAGATATAGACATCATAGTCATGCCTTCTAAACCTGTAGCGTCGATTTTTTTCTTTCATTCACCCTCTATACGTGAGTACAAAGTTTTCTTTATTATTAAAAAAAACGGACAAATGACAATCACAATGAACGAAATATGTTGGCAGTGCAGAAATAAGTAAGTAATCCGCCGATACGATGACATGCCCCTCAAAAATTACAACAAAAATTAAGAACATTATGAAAAAGTTTCCAAACAGCTTTAAAGAAAAAATTGGATCACAATACCATTTACTTTCAAGTTCAGTGTTAAAATATCTAGTGCGTCCAGTCGAAACAAAGCGATTCAGCTGCACTCATCACTCACTGCCAGAGATTCGAGATGCAAGCAATAAGACCACTAGAACCTTGAATGGCAACTTTAAACATTATTCAACAGGTTTAAGAGCTAGTTTTATTTGTGGAATTTACGTTGAAGCAGTTCTGAAGCTTATGACCGATTTTGATAAACGGGAGCTTAAAGATGACCCCTTAAAGGTATAAGATATTTTTATTATCACGCCTATCTAGGTACAACTACAATGAATGTACTGTGAAATATTTTTAGCCATTTTCTCTAATTATCTTCCCATCATCAGATCAGGAACGTCTAATTATTTTTGCAAAATATGAAAACAATGAATGCATTTTTAATTATTTTCTCAAAATTAAAACGGTTATCGTTAAGCAGTTGACGTTAAACACGCATAATTTATTCATAACCAAAAACATCTCATCCGCATTTTTATGCAAAAATTTATTTATTTTTGCATTACTGTATCCAACCGTAAAGTGAAGATGCTTAATAAATCAAGCCTTTAAGAATACGCTAAACCCCAAACAGAAATCCCACTCAAAAGCAAGTAACAGATATGTGTTATAAATTATCACTCACATATCACAAAGAGAACTTACAATGAAAACAAATTGATTAACAGCCATTTAACCTTGCTCTTTTGTAATACACTTAAAAACTTCCGCATTCACAGCTTGGGCTCATACATCAAATTTCTCGAAAGTTCTCAGTTCTCTATAGGATAAAAGGCATTCTTGTCACGTAGCCGCCAAACCGCTTGACTCATCCTGAACGCACGATAAATTTGAACACTTAAGATGGAATTTTCTGGAAAATGAAGTACATAGGAGAGAGGGCTTAGCAGTTTTCGCATAGATCACTCGGGGACTGTGAAGGTAAGTCTAGGATTTAGTTGGGAGGTGTCGCCTGCCTGTCACGGATCAGGTTAAGCCTTAAATCCAAGCAGGTGAGCTCGTAAAGTCCGCAAAGAAGTTTTGTTAAGTAAACCTTTAAAATATGTAAACTAGACTGTTACTCAAATGTTTGACAAAACAGTTCAGAAATCAAGGCCTTATTTTTTCATTTTACTTGATGCAATGTGTACCTACTAAATTATATTATCGAATAGTACCTAGTTAAATAAAATGTTATATTCGTTGCTGACCGTACTTTGACTTTTAGAAGCCAAGATGTAAAGTAAATTAATTTAAGCGAAATTTGAGATAAGCGTTGCTATGAAGATGGCGAATATCAACGTATAAATAGCTCGATATAAAATACTAAATAATATAATTCTACTATTTTTAGGGTGTCATTTCATTTCCTGTTAGTAGTCTTCGAAGATCAATAAATGTCGGTTATATAGCGTCACAAGTCTAGCCTAGTCTATAAAACAATATTAATGACCCTTGATATTTGCGATGTCTCAACATTTATTTTAGTTCCTGACTCCGCTACTCATAAGTTTGAGTCACAAAGAAATTAATAATACCGAAACTAACTGCCAAGACGCGGTTTTATTGTAACTGTGAAATACAGTAAAATTAACTTTACTTTATTGCATGACAACGTAATATTGGTGTAATAATTATATTGACGACCAAATCATGGTAGAGGAAATTAGTCATGCTACTAATATTGAAAAAGTACAAAGCAATTTAATTCCTGAAACTTACATTCGCTTGCGCTGTCATTCACTATTTTAGGCTGTCATTTGAACATATTTGGCAGTCGTAACGACTAGTCAGAAGCCGATAAGTCTGATAACCAGTCATAATATGCGGTATTGGGTTTCCTGGGTAACTGGGTTTAGGAGGTCAAATAGGCAGTAGCTCCCTGCAAAACACTGGTACTCAGTAGCATCTTGTTAGACTGGAAGCCGAACCTAACTCGGAACTATATTTCGGAAAAGCCTAGGCAGATGATGACATTTGAAGCTCTAAAACAAAATAAAAATAAGACCAAAGTAAAAAACAAACAAAAGCATAATAAAGCTATAAAAAAAATAGCTTCATTCAATACGACTTTAATAAAGCAATAAATATGTACGCCATCATTGCCCACAATAAAAACAATAACTGGATCTACAATCTTGTTGATATTTCAAGTGCATCTCCTTCTAACAATAAGTCAATAAAAATAGCTTCGAGTAAAAATTGAATTGTTCTATTTACTTCTTTACTTAGTAGCTACCGGCTCTTGCTCGAAGAATAGTCTGCTTATGGACTTTGAATTAAGTATAGCCAGGTTTAAAATTCAATTTTTTTTTGTTCTAGTTTTTGTACTTTCACATTCATTACCCACTACTATCTGTTTTGCTATTTTAGAATTCTAGCATAAATATTATGAAGAAAGACAACACGTGTTTTCTTTCTTCATAATACTACACAATATACATACACCTGTTAAACAATTTCTACGTGCGGACATGAAAAAAAGCGACTAAGAATATTATCATATGTATCCAATTCATTGTTCAAATTGCGTAATATAAAAGTTGAACAGGAAAACTACATTTTTACGTTATTGTAATGTAGCCCACGTTTACCAAATCATGTTTTAAAAAAATCGTATAGAAGAGAAGAATTTTAAATTTGTAACAGTACAAAATGTAACCTTGGGAAACGGGAAGACATGTACAAAGACCATTTTGAATTTCTGTACGTTCCATCTTTCATTTAATGTTCTACTTGACCTTCTTACATATAAAAAGTTCATTTAATATATTATATTCGATTACACATCCGCTCGCTTCATTCATAATTTTTAAATGGTCAGTGATATATTGAATATCAATGAATTAGTGATTTACCGTTTTCACTATTGGATTTCTTGTTCGTTATTTATTGGTGGGATCTCTTTCTTGATAAATCTTGTCTTGCTTAAGGAGTGTTTAGAGTGAAAGCTCTTTTCAAAGTGTTGTAATATCTAGTGTCATTCATCGTCATAATGTTATTGCAATATCTTCGTTTTATCAATGAAAAGTGACAGTACTAAGTGTGTTCGCTTATACAAAAGAAAGTTTTGAATCATAAATAAAACTAATGTGATGTAAAAGATATGTTGAAGATTCAACAGCATTTTAAAGTCATTGTGTCTGACATTTCTGTCACAATATTGGAACAAGATCTTTTGACAAAAATGTGGGATTCTATATACTAGGGTAAAGGCGGGATAGATGCCGCAGTGGGATAGATGCCCCATTTTTAAAAAACCTAACTTCCCATGCTCGCGATTAAGAAACAACCGTTTAACTAGAAGCCACAAGCACCCCGCACCTAAATTAGCCACGCGCCATCGAGGGGTGAGGTTGCGTTTTGCTCGTGTGTGAATTCATCTCAGCGGCGAACTTACAGCGAGCGTAAAATTTTTAAAGGTGAGTATTTGCTGTTGTATAACTTTATAAGTAGATATTAATTCCATCAAATTTTTTATTACGTATGTATATTGTTTCATGAAGTATACATTTTGATGTAAATAGTTGCTCTATTGTATTTATTTATTTAAAAAAATACTAGGGCATCTAACCCTGTCAAAAAGGATAGTTGCCCTGATTTTTTACGGTATAGGTGCCCCTAGGGGCATCTATCCCTCCATACACCACGTGTACCTTGAATGTATTATAAGTGCTTTGAATACATATTTTTTATATTTTTCATGTCTTTATGTATAGGTATTTACACTTTTTATTAATTACGAATGATTTACAGTTCAAACAGTGAAGATTAAGACAATTCACCTAAGAACAAAGTTAAGGAATAGAAAACTAAAGGTGTGCCGGTGAAGAAGACTAAAAGAAATGGACAGGATGAGCCTAAAGATACAAATAAAAATAACTGCATAGAATGCTTCGAAAACTATGAACAAACAAAGTCTAAACTCCGACTGGATTCAATGTGTAATGTGGCAGTGCTGGTTACATGAAACCTGAACACTTTTCAGAAATTTGTGCTCGAGATGTAGAAAACTTAAAGCACTCTCCGGTTAAATATTATGATGGTAAGTATATTGTGTTATTTTAGTTTTTAAGAAAGAATGATTTTTATGATTGTGCATGTTGAAACTAAATAATTAATATTTTATAATACCTAAGGGTTTAAAATATAAAATACATTATTTTTGTTGAACAAATACTTTTAGAATTGTATTGTGTTAATTTTAATTAATCTGATAATTAATATAAAAAGATTAAAAAAACTGCAAAATACTTTTCATTTTAAATAAATTGAAGTAAAAAAATATATAAATATTATTAATATAATATACTTGAACAGTATGAAGGGCATCTATCCCGCACCGTAGGCATCTATCCTCGCTAGTATTTTCAAGGTGGGGCAACTATCCATAGGGGTAGGCATCTATCCCCAAAAATTGAGGTCTACAAAAAGCTAAAATCTGCAAAACGTGTAGTATATAGGCCCAAAAAGACAAATCACAAATAAACATAAAGGATTAAACTATAGTTACATTCATAGGTGTTATTAATGTAGAACCAATATTTATTAAATTATAAGCATATTTCAAAAAGTGGGGCATCTATCCCGCCTTTACCCTATAGATGTGTCAGGCCGCATTCCAAAATAAAGTCTGTTTTGACAAGATATATCACTAGTTCAACACTTCATCAATAGTTTTCACTCGACTGCAGTTATTTCCTATTTAACACGTGTCACAAAATGTATTGTGGGCGTGAATCATTAGCAAAGCTTTTATCGGAGTTGCGCGGGCGCATGGGAAACCGTTAAATTTTAAAGAACTGTTGATTTTACCTACGATGCAGTTTTAGATAAATATTTTCTTAGGAAAAGACAGTGTGGGCTTAATAGACGATAATTTTGCAGATAATGTGATATTTAGATATTTTCAATGTTTATTTAAAAAGATGACTTGAGCTCCTACAACATTGCATTGGTGATCAAAAGAGCAAGTCGCTAGTTGTAAATACAACATTATCTACAAAGTGTGACATCATTATAGTGTGTACAAAACACATTTTATCACACTACTAAATCAAACATAACTTTGTACAGAAAATATCATACAAACATTGTATTTGACACGACTTTTACATCAGCTACACTTTATCGTCACTTTGAGCTGAACTACGATACTCAGAAACTGTCTTTGACAATATCGCTTAATTAATCTGTAGTACCATTTCATTTATTCTAACGCAGTACTTAATGTCATCGTCTGGCTATGCGCAGACGCAAGTTTTATGCGGAGACAGTGTTATGCGTCACACAATGATTTGTATGGGACTAATATAGTTTAGATATGACAGGTGGTAACAATGTGTGAATGGTAAGTAAGGGGGTATTGTAACCTATGGTATGGCCTTCTGAAGGACTTTTAATGGGCCTTATACATATTTATACGTTGTAGTTTTCTAAGTATAAACTTATGGTTAGTTACCTATAAGTGTAACTTTGTCGGTGGTTTATTTATTCTCTGTTTAGAAAAATAATGTACCTTTAGTATAATATTCAAATATTTTATTGGGATTAGAAAACTCAGAATGGAATTATGAATGATATCTGATTCTGATGGTGATAAATAGACACTGTCTCATTAGTTCGATTGTTATCAAAGAAATATGTGGAGAAAAGCTTTCTCTGCTTTGCTATACTTAGATGTCTTTTGAGAATGTCGATGACCTATATTAGTTATAGGTAGTCTTTAGAGTTCGTGTAGGTATTATTCAATTCAAATTAAATGGATACAGTGTCCCTCGACGTAAGGATCAAATCAAATAGGTATTGACATTGAGCAGGCCATTTCCAAAGTTTTACAGTCAAAAATATAGGTGACAGGAATTTATTTTTCAAATATTTTTTATGGTTTTGTTCTCGACAAAATCAAATTTTCTTCAGGACATAGGTACGTACAAATAAATGCCTTTATGAATAATAATGGTTCCATACTAAAAAGATGATTGAAAATAGTTCCATTGATTCACACCGGGAGACGATGTTTCCCGCCTGTGACGGGTCCGCATTTCCTCATACAAGTTCCACAAAGAATTCTAAAGAACGTGACGTAATTATGACGAGTTTTTACGGTGAATTCATCTATATTCTGTCTGGTTTGTTATGTGGACCGTCTGGAAATATGATAATAGTAGGTAGGTAAGAGGAACAGAGAAATAGGTCACATATAACTATGAAAAATATATTGTAATGCCTGAAGCTTACAAATATTTTAATTTCTGAATAACTTTATTTAATTAAACCTTCCGTATAAATGGAACTTCGAATAGTCGGTAACTGTTATGAAATTTAATAGTTCACTATGCCTTTTTCATTGCGGTAAAAATATTTTCTATATTTATGTGTCATAAAACCAATAAATTCCGCAAACTCTAAATAAACAACACCTATTTACTTTCAACGAGTTCCCAATACCACTCGTACCCGAACAATCGATAACAATAAAATTCACACTTAAGCTTTCCTCACACGATTTTCTCATGACACAATCTATTAGCGTTGTTGTACTGAAGATCAATCTAAACACTGCAGCGAGCGTCTATTATTGTCACTACGTATCGCAGACGGTCGGTAGCACATTGCCCTCATTCACATTTAGGTAACGTTTAAAACATTTCTCTAGTGATAAGCAGCTGATATTATTTTATTTTATTTTATTTATTTGGCTCACCAACAATTGTTTACACGATACAATTATTAAATACAAACATCATAAAACAATACTTGTGTAACAATCTCTTAAAGGTAAGCACAGCATGCATTATACAAATAAGTTAAAGTTAAGATTATGACAAAATACTACATATAAATTCGATAATGTGAAAATTGTAATTAAATTAAACAAAACCAATTAAATTAAAAATTACTAATTACAAAATTAATTATTTAATACAGTGCTAAAAAAAATTGAGATCAATTAAATAATAAAAAGGGAGTAACCAATATTTTTTAAAATCGAGTTCTTTTGAGTTTGGTAAGTGAGTCAGCGTATAGGTCCACTAGATCACTGCAGCTATTAAGCAACTTACATAAGCGAGGGATAGGAGAGTTGGCACCAAGCACGGTTCTACGACGTGGAGGATACAGCGGAGTTATTGGGGCACGAGGTATCCTAGCGGGGACTCTGAGTTTTACTCGACTCAGCAACTGCGGGCAATCAATTTTGTATCGTAGAATTTTAAATAGGAAAACGGAGTCGAGTATATCCCTTCTTTTTTGTAAAGATACCATCTTAAAGTGGGTGAGCCTGTCATTATACGATCGTATTTTTTTTACCAGACCGGACGAAAAGCTAAGTGCCACAGGAACCGTTTCTGTACTCTCTCTAGCCTCAATATGTGTGTTGCATAATGTGGTCTCCATACCGTACTACAATATTCCAGCACACTGCGGACCAGACAATTGTAGAGTGTGATCTTGGTCTTACTATGACGAAAACCAGTGAGATTCCTTAGAACAAAACCCAGCATTCTAGAGGCTTTTTTTATAACATTTTCAATGTGGGGTAAGAATGTCAATTGTCTATCGAATGTTATTCCCAGGTCCCTAATACTCTCAACTTCTTGGATCGAACTTTTAGAGATGTGGTAGTTGGAAAGCGTTAATTTATTTTTCCTGGAAAATTTTGCATGAAAGCATTTTTTTACATTTAATCTCATACCATTGTCTTTACACCACTCTACCAGAACATCAATGTCACGTTGGAGCAACTCAACGTCTGCGTCAGACTCAATTATTCTGCAAAATTTTAGGTCGTCAGCATACATATAACATTCCGAGAATTTTAACGTATGAGGGATGTCGTTAACATAGAAGTTAAATAATATAGGACCAATATGGGACCCCTGGGGAACACCGGATGTGATCCCGTAAAAGTTTGACTTGTAACCATTAACGGCGACATAAAAAGTGCGATTTTCGAGGTACGACTTCAACCAGTTAAGAAGACAGCCGGTGATACCATATAAGGATAACTTTTGTATGAGTTTGTTATGGGGGACACTATCAAAGGCTCGACTAAAATCTGTATATATCACATCCACTTGTTTAGCATTATCAACGGCAGCCATTAAGGTCTCAGTAAATGATACCAGATTGGTGCAAGTAGACCTTGAATTTACAAAGCCGTGCTGGGCGCTGCTAAGGTAAAGTCTCAAGTGTGACTGTATACATGGGCAAATCAAAGATTCGAAAACCTTGGCAAAGGTAGACAAGATACAAATTGGTCTATAGTTACTTACATCAGTGTTATCGCCGGATTTGTATATTGGTACAATCTTAGCTTCTTTCCAAACGTTAGGGAAAGTTCCTAATGCAAGAGATCGATTATATATAAGCAACAGAGGCGTCGCTAGGGAAGAGGCGCACATTGAGATAAAAATAGGAGGAATACCGTCCGGGCCAGCACCTTTTCGACAGTCAAGAGACTTCAACTTATTAAGCAAAGCGTCGTGCTCTATTAATGGGGCTGACAAAGGCAAACTGAAGGCTGCCATTGTTTTTAAGTGATCTGTAGAAAGAGGTAAGTTTGTATTGTTTGGGCTACTATACATTGAAGAAAAATACGTAGCAAACATTTCTGAAATATTAGTTCCATTAGAAGAAGATGTCACGCCGTCGTTCATAGTAAGAGGATAGGAACTAGCACCTCCGCGTTTCCCTTTTATGTAGGCCCAAAACCGGTTGGGATTATTGGTGATATCAGACTCCAGGTCACTTAGGTAAGCATTGTAACAGGAAGTAGCTATAGCAGAGCAGCGTTTACTCAACAACTTCAGTTCAAGCTCATCCATTGGGTTCCCATATAACTTAAACCGAATACGTAACTTTTCTTTATCTCTCAGGGCTCTTATTAGTTTTTTATTGAACCAAGGAGGATATGATAGTAAGGATATGATAGTAGTTATATGTTAACAGCTTTTGATGTACGTTAACATCATCTGTCTACCCTTTTCCCGAATATGTTAGGTTACAATGTTTTGCTAGGTTACGGCTTCCAGTCTAACTGACTGCAGCGAAGTACCTTTATTTTACAAATACTAGATGTCATACTTAGTGGCTTCGGACTATTCGTACAAACCAAAGATAGTTATTCGTTATAGCCGTTTTCACAGAATAGTCTTTAGGCTCGTTGACGCCCGACTTTTTTTACCAGTATTACGTCCTTGTTAATGGCTCCTTCTAGCGAGTATTCCAACATGCGCGTCAAGAAGCTCGTCCTCAGAACTCTCATTATCTCCGATCGTCTGTCAACGCCTGTTAGCACGTGTGAACTGAGCCTAAAACCCAGTTTTACCTTATCAGCTCTCCCTAAACTATGCAGTTGATATATTGTCACTTAATTAGGTGCACCAAATGAGACAGTAGAACGTTAATTTCACACTTTAATTTATAAGGGCCTACTAATTAGTGCGGCTAATAAAGTGTGTAATTTATTTCTTTTTCTTGCTTTTTAGTGAGGGCCTTTAAAAGCGGGGTGAGAGATTAAATTTTGTCCTGTCACTGCTATACCATAAAGGTGTTACGATGTACAATCGCGGTGTAATTATTTAATTACCTGTCAAAGATTTTTATGGTAAGCTTAGAAGACTTTTTTCCATAATTATGTTCAAAACGATACTAATAATTAACACTACCCAAAATTTACTAACTGTTAACCGATTGTAAATTAAACTAACCCGATTATTTACGTCCAAATCGCAGTAAAAGGTGAAATCCGACACCGTTAAGACGTGGTTAAGAGACAAGAAAAAGCCAGTGGGGGCCATAAACTACTGATGATACGTCTGTAGGAAGCAAGACACGTATTTCACAGTTTAATACGACCAATTGGACACGGTAATAAATTAAATATCCGATATATTGGCACGACGCGACGCAACACAAACGGGCGTGGCAGCGCTTTCGCAACAAATGCGTGACTCTACTGAAATGTCAAAGTTTTAATACTTGTAGTGCATGGTTTTAGATATTAGTTATTAGACCGTTTTACTATTATACGGTCTATAAATCAGAAAATTAATTAAATAGTTGGCAAAGTTTCTTTGCATCATAAACAGTACCTATGTTTCTCCACTGATATATTTTGTTTTAGTAATTTAACAAGATTTTACTTTGATCATTGATGTTAAATAACAGCACTATCTTTCGTAATAAGTAATATTGAACTATTGATACATTATACGATGGCTTATAAAATATTTAGAATATTAGTGGGACTAACATTACTTACTTTATTGACGCTTACCTATTATTATTATTATATAATTTAATACAAATATTCATGCATGTCTATGGGCCTTTGTTGCTTGATTAAATTAAAAAAAATATTGTTGGTTTCCTAAACATTTTCTGCTGGCCCTTACAATCTTCAATTGTATTACTCTCTTTATCACTGAACCAAAAATGTCGAAACAATCTCATTCATACCAACATTTGAGCTTTATCATCGTGTATTGATATAAATGATTATTAAATCATATCAATGGAGTTACAATCAAGGTTCAGTAAGGTCAGAAGGCCATTCACATTGAAGTTATTTCGATACCTTATGATTTGCACGTACAACGTTTGATGTTTATTGCACTTGAATACTCATATTTGGAATGCTCTTGAGATGTTATATTTACGTCTAAATAAATTATTAATATCAGTTTTATAATCTTATGTATCTTTAGTAGGTACGTCAGCATAAATATTCTATATTAAATATTTTAGTGATAGGAGATATCAAAGCCGTTCGGTATGAAAAATTATTCGCAAAATAATAACTGTTACTGTCAAAGAATAATGTTGAATTGAGTTGTGTTTTGAAATAATCTCTGTGTATCATTCTAAATAATTAGTAGGATTAGGTTACTTTAAATATCCAACTTTAATTTATGCTCAATTTTAAGACAGATGCAATAAACGTCACATGGTATCCAAATTCTAGCTGTTCTGAATGTTTACTAACACTAACAGTAGCTGATACCGAATAGAAGAGAGCGTAAACAATTTTTGACGAACAAACAAACATTGTTAAGTACACTATGACTACGTATTCTGGTGCATTTACTGGAACAGTAACCTAAATAATTTTAAGTCACTTCTACAGTGTGATTCATTTTAGCCATTGATGCAGAAATAAGAGCTCATTGCAAACTTTTAACCTACCTATAGCATGATCGGGCTTGTGAATGAATACTAGCTGTGAAGACATTATGGATATCATGGAATCAGGGTATCAGATCGACTAGTTCAATTGTATTCACGATTACACTCAAAATAAACTGTGAACCAACCATCAGGATAAGTATCGATTGATGACTTAGTCTGCAGTATGCGGGAGCGGAGAATCATTTTTTTTTAATAATAAAACATTTCCATATCTTAATATATTTGTTAAAATATTGGTAGGAAGTGTCTAAGAATATTTTGAGTATCTACATTTTGTACACACACTAAACTTTGCGTGACGTTTCACGGTTACAGGTTTACACACCATAACACGCTTTTCGTGCCGAACTTAAACACTGACATGCCTCTAAAAATTAGATCTGCCCTGTTGACCTATACAAAACAAAATTATTTTAGTTTAGCTTTATATGTACATAAAATATTCAGACAACCACAAAAAATCAAAATTATTTCTTTGTTGTGAAATATTTTTTTATACTTGTATAATGTAATGAATATGTTGTCATAATATTAAAAAATATTATTACAAACCACCTACTACCTAAACACAAAATACCTACTAAAAAATTAACGATCCACTTCAACATACCAATTTATCAATAACAAATTATAAAATTTTAAAATCGACTAAAGAACAATGACTAAACTCGACTAATCGATGCGCTACACGAGTCCTCTTCAGAGTATCGAATAACAAGTACTGGAGGGTTATTAGTGGTTGTGTTAGTGACTTGCCAAGGAGGCCACTAAGGAGTGTATCGATTTCGCGAGGAAGCCGCACTTGCCTTGTTTAATCGCGCTTAACTTGCCTGTTTGTTAGACTAACTATTTTTGTATTATAAGCCATTAAAGGTGCTACATTTGCAGTCTGGAATAAAATATGGTACCTACTTAAGCTAAATGAAAGAAATAGTCGCTAATTATATAATAGTCATAAACCTTTATTTGACTCTGCATTATAATCGTGATCATAATAGAATACTAATCAATACTTACTCGGACCCAGCCTAAGCGCAACAAAAATCGAATAAATTGAATCACGCGCGAAACCCATATCGATTACCGCTTCCATGATCGAGAGAATAATGCACGACATTTCACCATCAAAGACCTCCCATACTTAGACGACAGACCCGTGTCGACGGCGCGCGTTGTTCCACGCGCTCCTCAAAGAGATGTCAGCAACCCCAGCGGGGCCCAGCAGGGCCAAGGCCTGCCGGGGCTGCGGGTTGTTCGAAAGAGATACCGCGGCCCTGGTACATAAAAGGCCTATGACGGAACACGACGATTTTAGTCAGTAAAAGTCTGACACTCCCTCACCGCTGCTAACCCACAGCGGGAGGGGTCATTTGATGATTTTACGTCGCTAAAAAAAAAAAGACCTCCCATACTTATCAAATCCTTTGAAAAACAAAAGCTCAATACTCTGCAAAAATATTTTAGGAAAATATCAAAGAATACTCTAAACGATTGTGCCTAAAAGTACCGAACATCTACAGAGAAAAAAGTCACTACAATATCCATCTTTCTTTGCAGACGCGACACTACTTTGAAAACAAAAGGAAGTAAAATGCTCCATTATTTTAGTACCGGCCCCTTTGTGTTATGAATAAAATATCTGACGTGAGAATTACAGCAGGTGAAAAATAATTGGTACTATTGGTTCTCGAACATATCCTTCCGTATACTAGTTTGTCATTTTATAACGTAAATGCAGGTATTGTCTTTTGAGCTTGCATAGTTAAAAATAGTGTTTTTAACAAAGTAACAAATAACAGTATTTTTTGTGCATATGAAGTAGATAACTTTTAGTGAAAAATATCAAAAATGCAAATGTATAACGTATTATATTTTTTCCGCTGCTGTCATTGATATTAATTGGAACTATTTTTTTAAGTTTTTCAATCAGTAATTAGTCTACATCATAAAAATCCGTACTATAATTGGTTGACCAAAATTCAACAAAATGCAGGCATGTAGTTACTTACATTTAAACATCTTTATAATTTCCACCGTTATTGATTCAAAACCTCTATCTCTTACTATAAGTACAATCACGCTACGCATATTAACTTAATGCAAGATATAAACAGGAATCTCCGAGATCTCAAGCCACCCACGTTGACAGGAATTCAAGAAAACTAGGAAACATTTAACATATTTAACTACTATGATTTCTTCTTGAAAAGGAGCTAGTTTATTACACACTGATGATACCAAGTATGCGCATACGCACGCACGTTCAAGCGGTAAGGCAAAGATAAGCAATATGTTTTATTTATGAGAACTTAGGTGGTTTAGCAATACAATAATTTAAGTTTTAGTTAAAAGATATCTAATTAGCAATTATAAATCCCAATTATTTTTAGAAAATTAAAGCCCTAAATCAGCTGTTTGCAAAATAGTATTTATCCTATGAATCTTGGTAATAGCTAACTGCCTATGATTTGCTCGTTATACATTTGTCGTCAAATAACTTTGCGGCTCTGAAGTCATTTAACATCTCGCGCATGCGTAGTTGTGTTTTGTGTTGTGCGTACAAAAGCCAACTTTAGATCGGCAAAGTAAACTGACGAATAATGTATGGGACCTACCTATAGTAATCCAAGTCGAAGATTTTTTCTTGGTGGTCCCACCATGGATTACAGCAGCAGATTAGTATAATCAACAGATCGTGAGAATATTATTAGGAGTATCGAAATAATAATCCCGTAAGCGTGATTATCATATCATGCCTTCCGTGTACCAAGACTTTCTTTTAAAGTGGGATTAAAAATCTTAGGTACATCTGGCTTCACTTTAATATTTCAAAGTTACCACTGGGTTTATTTCGGTGCCGACACTTTTTATAAGAAAGAATCAAATGAACACTCTCACTGTGGGTGCAGCTTTGACACTCCCTCATGGAGTGTCAGACTCTTACTGACTAAAATCCACCATATTCCCTCTTGAACCCTTTGTGTACCAGGGCCGAGGTAGCTCTTTCGAGCAATCCCGCAGCCCTTGCAGGCTGCTGACTTTAGATTATAAGTTCTACATTTTCCAAGACCACCCTGTTACTAGGGCTGCCATCCGTCCGGGTTTCCCCGGATTTGTCCTCGTTTGGAGGCCGTCCGGGGGCCGTCCGGGCGGGGTTTCAAGAAGTGTCAGGAGAAAACCCGGACACTTTTCATGTAAGGAAGCAACTCAAGGAATTGAAATATATGTTAATAGTAAATGGATTACAAATTAGGTATTATTTTGTTAAAAAAAATCGTACTCGTTCGGGGAAAAAATGCGATTTACGCCAAATGTCCGGGTTTTTTTAATGTTTGTCCGGGTTTGGCGAAATTTGAGATGGCAACCCTACCTGTTACGCACAAACAAACAGGTATATTTCTATAAAATATTTATAACTTCACATTGAATATAAACCTAGTCCAATTATCACTTGGAAATCGCAGCTTTGTACCAAATGCCTACTGTTTTGCCACATTCCTATCTTATCAGATTGACAAGTTCTGATAAAATTGGAATGTAGTATAATTGTAGGAATTCGTTATAAGTTAATATAATTATTAGAACTGTTATTAAAGAGATAGTTTGTGAGATAACATGTTGTTTGACTGGAAGTGACATTGAAACTTAAGAAGCTTTGGTAATATCTTTGTTTGTTAATGATCTTAGTATTTTAATTTTATACGTTATTTTCCATAAGTATACAATTAGGCTGATGTTTTGATTTTATATGTAGGTGGTTCTATTTCTTTTATAATTAATATTCAAAAATTAAGAATAGTTTTTGCAAGTTACGAGAAAATTCTTTGAGTGTCTCTTTCTTCTAAGAATTATTGGCCTATCTTCAAAATAATGAAAAAATAATCGTAATTACCGTTAACGTTACAAAATCGTTTAAATATAATGACAGGTTTGAAAGAACGTTGAAGGTAGATAATTACTCTTATGTCCTCTTGGAGAATTGACAAGTTTATTAAAAAGGCTCATTAAATAGTTCCATATTATAAAGAAAATATTATCTTTATAACACAAGAGAATGCGCAGGCACAGGTGTTGTTTCTACGATCTTGTAGACCGATAAGGAACAACTATGAGGAGAACTGGCGCAAGACCAAAGTACCTTCTTTACGTGCTTGAATAGAAATGATAGAATCATCTACCAATAGGCTTGCTTTGGCAAGACCAAGTAAGCCTAGTAGGTTCAAATATATTTATGTATTTTGCTAAGACATCCTATGTATAAATTTACCTTTTAAAGCACCCTAGGTATATGAGCACAAAAATACTAAAAGCAAATAAAAATGTTCTTAAACCGAAAATAAACATAATTCTTTTCTGTGTATCTATTCCAGAACCGTATCCAGGCGTGTGTTCACATTATTTAAAATCCTTTAAACCACCTAACTGAAGCCCTTTGTTAAAATATGAAAAAAAGGTTTACCTATTACTAAAATAGATTGTGCGTAAAGGGTGATAATTCATATTATACGTAGGTCTTATTATAGAGAATTGTAGTCACAATCTGTAGGTATATTATGATGATAAATTGATAAACCGTGGGATCAATAGCACACGGCTGCCAAACCCTTTGAGGATTATAAGCTTAACAGTCGTATGTAGATACTTATAGGTTTACCTAAGTATACCACATCTATACATAAAACATATATAATAAGATAATCAGTAAGATTATTCAGTTGAAGATCGCGTCATGATAAGATGGTCACCCATCCACGCACCGAAAGTACGAAGCGATGCTTTACCTTATAATCGATTGACCTGAGAGACTTATAGCTACAAGCTCAAATCTTTTTCTTATTACTCAAACAAAAGCAAATTACAAAAACTAAATCAACGTCACTCAAAAACAAGTACTAACAATTAGGTTCAAAGACTTTAGTCTTAATATAACAAAAGATGATGTCACAGTTGAACGCTCTAGCATTTCTAGAGCTGACACATGCCTACAAAAATAGTTAGCCAAGATAAAACAATGCAAAAACTTAACTGTTTCACAAAATATCTATTAGCAACGCGGTTCCGCAGACTCGTTAATATTCAAGTGCACACATAGACAAGCTCTCTGTATATGTACATAGTTTGTTGACATAGTGACGAGCATGCGCAGAGGTAACGCTATACATAAACAATGAATTTAATTTGTCGCAGGCCAACCTATGCGGAGCCTTACCTAAGGACATGACAGGACAATTAATCTGGTAACTGAATTTGAAACTCCATTCTAGAACCCCTTCGCTGAAAGCAATTTAAGTTACGAGTCCCTTTCGCACTATATATGTTATGTAGGTTATAATGGTATCGTGAATTTTGATAGCACCTTTCCACGGCCCCCTGTATATCGATACCACGAACCGAGAGGGATGACCGATACGGGTCATTACTTCCTCAAATAAGGGCGAGTCATTCACTCCCAGTCATCAATCATCCACTCACAACGACTACATTACTCTCAACTTCGATTGAACCTATTTACTCCCAACAAAATAATATGAAACAAATATTTGGCACCCAACTTCGAAATTAAATTAATTCAAGATACCGATCCTCAATCAAAAATCTCATTAGCGACTTACCGAAAACACTCCATAGCCGGCAGAAATTGGGCCAAGCAATATTTAATAATCATCCTTGATGTGGCTCCCTTGATCTTACAACATCTCTATGTATCGGCCGTTCATTCACGTAAACTGTTATCAAAAACACTTTCTCTGTCGCTTCAGTCCGCGCACATCGCACTGTTGATAAAAGAAAAAAAAAACCGAGCCGGCTTTTGTGAACGATTCGACTGTCAAAATCACGTGGAGAGGCAACACTCACACACGCATCACTGCTGGGCGCAAGCGGAATACGCTTTTTCGCGGCGAACGCTTAGCGCATGACATTCAAGGAACATTATATTCATGTAGCGAACTAACCTCCCACACAGTTCGTGAAGAACTAAGCGCAAGCAGTCGAGGTGCACGTGGTCCGTAGCTTACGCGACGGCCGCCCTTCCAAAGCGGCGTCCATACACTACGAAAATCGACTTTCGCTCGAACGGTAGACGACACCATTTCGCCCAAAAACGGCACGAGCCGACGAGATGAGCCAGAATATGGGACGTTACACACAGAGTATTTCCGTACTATCGTTAACAGTGTGCGTACGTTGCGTACATGTACAACGGAAGAGAAAAGTGCATTGTGTTTTTTATTTTCGCAAACCCCGAATCGTGGGTATTCTTTTGTGAATAATTCGATTGGGTTTAAGCCGGCAGATAAATCGTTATGGTTATCCGGGGAGAAATTTGATACGGAATTTATTCCGCTAGCGGATAGAGAAAAAAAGCTCCGGCCATTGTTGTCGAGCCAGATATTGAAAATGTTTCTAGTTGGAGTAACGAGGGCTTCCTTTTGTCTTGTTTTTAAAGGATTATATGAAACTTAGTGGGCAGTCCGTTTAATCTCCCGCTTTTGTTGGGACATGACTTGATCTTTTTAAACGATCCCGTGTTTTGTTATTCGAATTTCTTTTCGCTTTCGTTCTTTTATTGTATACGAGTACTAGCGAGCGTTGAATTGAAAAGTTTTAAAGTAAATATTGACGTAACTCGTCACATGTGAATGTATTGGAAAACATACGCATAATATTAAGTGTGTGTGACCCGTGGGTTAGTAAGCCAAGCGGTCTTACCTGTCAATACAGGCCATTGACGATTATAACGTTTGGTGTTATAATCAATTTTATCTTCAGCACTTTTACGTGTTACTTAATCGGCCCTTTGCTACTTCCGGATGCATAGAGTATACCAATCGGGTTCTATTGATTGAAAGGTGTTTAAATATTGACTTGCGTTTGTGACAGTGACGTCAGTGTGGAGCCACGAGTTCAGCGATAATCGCCTTAAACCGGTAGCGATAAGAGAATTTCACATGCTTAAGTAGGCTGCCATAAAATGTTAAAAATAACTTGCTCTAAGATTTATAACATGTATTAGCATAAACTCCTAATTAAATTGAACATTTGACAATGTTAACGATTTTTTTATGTTAAGATAACACTAGGTTGAAATGTAGATTTATCACCTTTACCTACACGTGATTATTTGAACAAATACATTTTATTGGTCGTAAAATTGGTCACAAATATTGATAGTAAACTTAGAACATTACATGTTTGCTTTGAATTTAAATAATTAATATTTAAAGAGCCAATGAAGAATTTGTTTTACTGTGTAGATAAATTCTTACAAAAAAACTCTTTCGTCGTGCTTATAAAGAAATTTTATGCCTAAATAAATTAGTCACGAATTATTATAATGACGTTGATGTTGTGCATACTAATCCATACAATTGTATAATACGTTTAAAAGTTTATTTTATTTAATTAAGGTTAAGTGAAACTTCAACTTTATGATAATAATAATAACGTGTTTTTTTTCATTTTTAAGTATTTTTTACATATTTTGTGTTTTATATTAAAAAATGTTTTGTAAAACAAATAAATGAGAAATAATGTTTTTTTTTTCTCTTAGAGCTGCTTACTTCCAAAAACTTATCCCGCTGATTTAGTAGCCACAACTTCTCATATTTACTTTGAAAATTATACCATAATTTCCCCTACAACTCGTTCTCATGACAGTTGCCGAGTTCCTATATTTATTGACATTCTCTAATATATCTGTAACGTTTAGAATTATGAGATCACTTTCAGTTAATTACTTAAATGGTATGTTGTGTAATGTTGGTTTATCGCGTACATAATTCAAAATGGCGACTGTAATTATAACTGTCAGTTAATCATTGGTTATGGAAGTTGAGTTTGAATTTGCTGTATTTATTATTTAATTTGTAAATAGAACTTAAACTTTATGTAAGTTAACAGACTATGTGCGAAATAAGTATATTTTTCAAAAGTAAAATCTTTCTTCCTCAAATGCTCTATTCTAAATAAATAAGAACTCTTCTATATAAAGAAGAAAGTTCAATATAAATAAGAACTATGATTTGACCAAATCCACGAATAGTCAAATATCTTCAAAATAAAATAAAAATGCTTTTCTACCTACCTACTTCTTAAGACATCATCTCTCAAAATTATAATAAAAAATGAATGAACAAAAAAATATAAAATAGGTACTTTACCACTTAAAAGAAACAAAAGAATGCAGGATATAAATAGCAAAAGCGATGCATCATCCCGGTTATTTAATTAACGTTCCTCTCAGCTACAGTTCAATACTGATAACAATAAACATGGAATAAGATTTATTATTTATTTATTGATTTCTTGAATTATGTTACAATAACAAGGATATAACAATCAGAACGGATATTTATTTTGTTGTAATTGGAAGAATAAATAAATAATTATTGTTCTGGGTCCATTATTTTTTTATTTTGTTTAATCTATGGTGACACTGCAGGGCAAAGACCTCCCGTAGGTCCCAAAATGATGCCATAAAAAACTTTGTATAAAAGTAATATCTCAAGAGTATTTACCCAAAAAAGTATTTACGGTCTACCATCCCCCGCTTTTCCCTATGGGGTGAGCTATGGCGCCTGTATACCGATTTCTTATGGGATGGGATTTTGTACATTTTAACGTACCTATTGCTATTTACATGTCGTATGAATATTTTTTCCATTGAGAAACTACTTATCTTAATGTCATAACCAAAATATGTTTTATAGTTCGGCCTCATCAAGGAGGAGATAATAGAACTGTAAATACAGTCAGGTATGTTAAATAGGTAATACATACACAATCGATCTCATCATTACCAAATAATCAAAACAGAGGTACATGAAACCGATCACGATAACAATACAAAATTCAAATCGACAAAACAGCACGCTAATTAGTAATCCAGCTAAATACACACAAAATTATTGTGAACCAATTAATGTTTGCTGTTCAATTAAGCGTTAAATAGGTGACCACACAGAACACAGACTCTATACTACGTCACACTATGAAATAGGTTGGTTACTCTAATTTTGGATCTAAAATTGCTTTTTGACCGCCGATTAACCAGCAGGCCAGTATTCTGGAAAACAGTATATTTTACTGAAATAAATTATTATTAGGTGAAAAGCTTTGTGTTGTGGTTTTGCTTTATTGTGTTCGAAAGATATATTGGTTTTCATTTGTTACGTATGTAACCTGTTTTTTTGACTTTTTGGGACGGTGTGAAATATGAGTTTGTTCTCACTGGTTTGTCGTTGAACTATGAAGAAGTCAAGAGTGAGTGATTATAGAGAAAATGAAATAAAATTTTCATTACATTTTACAAAAAAAAAAAATAATAATAGATACTTAAACATTTTTTTAATGAAAGAGAGCTTAAAAAAATAGAATTAAGTACCACTGCTTCTTGCGAAAACAATTATTATTTCTCCTAGAACGCCTATCCTGTAAATTTCGGTGTTCTTTTGTGTTATATTTAGACTACAGATTAGAAATTCCGACGATAAATTCCACTAAAACGGTTCACATAAATATAATTGCTTTAATTTGCGGCAGCTTTACAAAACACTGTTTGAGAAATAGGACAACTCTTTGTAGGTATTTAACAGATGAAAAACAAGATTTCAATGAGCGTGGGTAGATGATTATTGTTGCGTGGTTATTAGCGAAAGAAAAGCTAACTAATCCTTGCAAAACCCTGGTTGTATTTCTTTAATTCCAGTCTAGATACAATTTATTGTGTTTGTAATGCACATCTTGCACATCTTGGTATCCTAATATTATGAATCTGAAAACTTTACTGGTCCGGTTTGAAAAAATATTTCATAATTTTTAAAGGAAGGCTACTTTTACTCTAGTTGCCCGAATAAGTTCTTGAGGGATGAAACCGCAGGTGGTAGTTAGTCTGAGATAAAAAGAGACATTCTCAGGCAAGAATCTCTCTCTTCAATGTTTTGATTCATGTTGTTTTGCATGAATCTACTAGAAATCAAGGACGCTTAAAATCTACCATGGCCCTAAGTTCCTAATTCTAGAATGCAATCAAGCATGGAAACGCTAGTAAATTATGATCTAATTGTTGCATAGAAACTGCCTTCATGATGTTAGACAGACGTTCTACTCGTAACCCTGATTGTAAGGAAACTACTTCGGAAGCTTCGAGAACTGTGAGCTGTCTTCAGGCAATCCTGTTACCAACTATAATTATTGTTGTTGTTGTAATCGTTGGGAAGATTTCGGCGTTCCGACCTAGTTGTTACTCATGTTAATAACTTGAGTATGTCTATGAGATTTCAAAACTTATAGTGCTGACACACTAGTGGATTTTCCAAGCGGTTCGGACTCTTGACACGTGCCTCCGCCAGATAGCTTTATTGCCCGCAATGTTAATGTGGAAAAACCGAGCGGATAATTTGCTGGTCTGAAAGCGATATTGTCTGTCTATGAAGATGCTAAAAGTCAAGAGAACAATCATAAAAGGTTACTTCTAGACAAGCGTGCACCTCCTTCGATCATTTGAGTATCGATAACCATTGGGTGAGATAGTGTTCTATCGCGTGTGTTTAGTGTCGCGTTAGTAGATAAGAAAAAAAATATCTGAACATCTTTTTGATGAAAGTGATTGCATAAAAATAGTATATTACGATGATCTATCTACTTATATTTTATTTGTGTAGAACTATATAAAACAAAAACTATCTAGACAACTGAATTAAGCAACTAAGTTCCCGATGGTACTGAGAAATCTACAGTAAATAATCAACTACACTATTTAATATCCGCAATTAAATTCAGTAAACACATCATCAGGAGCCATATATCAATGTAATTGAAATTAATTGCATTGCAGAATTCTTGTCTTTTTGTATCCTTTTATGCACTGAGCTTGGACTGCTTCCAATGAGATAGTTTTTATAATAATTAACTACGAGAAAGGGCAACGACATTTTTTATTTGCAATCTTTTATCCTTACTTGCAATTTCCCACGTAGGTACAGAACTTTTTTCCGCACATGGATAAATAGAAGTTTATAGATATTTAACATCCTACCTCTCAGGTGAGCAATTTTACTGTGAAAGCATGAAGCACAAATAAACACATATTCCCAGTATATTAGGTAATACTAGCCGATTTCCCGTGGCTGTACCCGCGTCCCGTGGGACGGGTAGTAGTACCCGTACCGGGAAAAAATACAGCCAATGTTACTTGGGAAGAGTGTAGCTTTCCAACAGCGAGAGAAATTTTCAAATCGGTTCAGTTGTTTCGGAGCCTTTGGGGTACAAACAAAGAAAAAAAATCCTCTTTATTCTATTAGTCAAGATTACTAGGGACATCAACAAGGTACATGACTTCCTTTGTTTCAAATAGGAAACATCGTAAGTCGTCTAATCAAACATCTCGTGGGAATCATTTATATAGGTTGAAATCGTTTTATACTGCTCTAGTTCTACGCCTTTATTAATGTACTACAGCTGTCTTTTGTTGACATTAACAAAGACCCATGACGTCATTTATAACTGTCATAATTAGTACTGATTTGTTAAAGATATGGATATACAGATGTTCATAATATTTTTGATTGTTGTGAAGAAAGTGATATTTATGAAGAGGTGAGGGTATAAAGATGGTTATCTTGGTTTTAATGATGTTGATTAAATCAACGCTTTAAAATTTATGGTTCAAAATATAAACATTAAAGAATATACGTCATATATAACATCCGGTGGTCCACAATCTTCATATTTACCTACAGAAGCTAATAATGGAATTGGTAATCTACCTTTGTGATTCAAAACATGCTATCTGTTTTTCTTATTCTTTTTTTAAATAAGGTCCTTAAAATTGATGATAATAAACTATCTAGCTACGAAAGAGTCAAAAATGTATGAAAATAATATAGCCGTCCATATATACGTTTTATATGAACGATTTAAAAGTCAGGATTTTTTCCTTTACCTTCACTTAGTCATTGGTATCGAGGAGAAGTTACACTGGAACTTGCCTGACTTGAAATTGAACCCTGCAAAATTGAAGCTTGCAAAAAATGCCAGGGTCGGGCTGAGGTAAGTGCGAGGCGAGACACATCTTCAGAACGTCACAGACATTTGATGACAATAGATAGATAGATAGATAGATATACTTTATTAGGTACACCAATTTTACAATTTTGATCTAAATCTAGTTAAGGTAGGTGACATAATGGGCGGTCTTATCGCTAAGAGCGATCTCTTCCAGACAACCTTAGGATGGATTGAGACGAGAAGGAAAAGATTATACGGTAGGCAGTTAGGCTAAGTGTACACTTGCTCCTGCAATTTGCGCACCTAAATATTATTACCATAAATACTTAAATTATAAACTAAATATATATACATACATATATGTTTATATATATATAAAATAATAACAATAAATACATATATACCTTTAAATAATGTCAATGCTAGATATATATACTTTTTATAACAATCTTTTATGTCAAATAACATTCCAATGACTAAATATAGAAACTTTCATCGTTGTACAGCCCTTTTTATTCTCATTCTCGTTTTACTGAATGAGAAGTGACATATTATCAAAGGACCTATTACGGAGAACGTTCGCGCGGCACGTGGAAAGTGTCACAAAAACATATCTTTATGAACACTCGGTTCAATATTAAACTTTCATCTAATGGGATTTTTTTTGCTTTGTAACACTTGTGTTGCTTTTAAGTTTTAATATATTTGTATTTTTTTGTGAACTATAGGTACCAAATGATATAAATAATAGAACGTCTATGACAGAGGTACATTATTAGACTACTATTTTTAAGGTAATGTAGTAAAACTTATATTCAAAAGGTATTAAGTAATAAAATATAATTTTAACTTTTCCGAGGTATAAATAAGCAATTCAATTAAATTCGCTGTTAAATGTAGTTTTTTTTTTGCGTATTTATTTCAATACAATATTTTGCTATGAATTGAATTTTATTTATCGTCCAACACGTTTCACAAGTCGCTTAATAAATACGACGTTGATAAAAAATTTAAAATAACAATTTCACAAATTGTATAGCGCCAAATTATTTATTAAAACACTACATCAATACAGAGTCAATACATTCGCACTCAAAAGCTTTTGAGCACATCAATTTCCCCTATAAAAAAGTACCTACAGATACAAAAAAAAATGTTCCCTCATATCCCTGGAAAATACAGCCACAGTTTAAATAATATTCTCTTGTAAACAGTTGTGAAGCTTCATGCTAACGTTCGTAATAATGTCACTCACACACGCATGTCCTCGGGCACGACACTGCACTGCACTGACAGCACCGGCAAATGTTCTGCAGATCTGGTATCGTCGTGTGACAGGTCGTTGAGCTCCCTAAGATATCTTCTTCGTCGTGTAGCTACACGACGACTGATGCATACGTGCCGTCTGTTGGGACTGGTCAGCTCCAGCCTGATGTGGCTCTTTCCTCAAAAGGCCATTCCAGACCGCGTACATGGTGACACTCACACATGATATTACTTGATTTATAACATGTTTGGACTTTAAAAGAGACTATGACCCTTGAGTTTGTTTCGGCGTTTCTTCTCAGGGATCAGTCAGTTAGGAAATGCCGACCTTAGCGTTCTTAAAATGACGTGTAAAAGTGATGTAATGTCCAACTTGCAAAATAAACTATTTCATTTCATTTCATTCCGGTAGCGCCGGTAAAATCTCGTCGATGCAGATGCGTGTGTGAGTGACATTTTTACGAATGTTAGTAGCTTCGCTACCTTCAGGTTGTTACGAGTAGTCAGAAGTATGGCACCAGTCTTACTAAGGGATATCGAGTTGCACGGGTAACTGAGGTGAGGAGGTCAGTTAGGCAGTCGCTCCTTGAAAAACAATGGTGCTCAGCTGCATCCGGTAAATTGGAAGCCGACCCCAATATAGCCGGGGAAAGGCTAAAAATGAGTAGGTAGCTTCACAACTGTATATCTTTATTCTGTGACGGCGCTCCCGATCGGCTCACGTAAATTTGTCACGTGAAAGGACGTTTAATTTGCTGTTTCAGTAGTTGCTAATTACAACTTTGATTGCCGTGGTCATAGTGAAACGTGTCATGGACAGAACGCTCTGTGTATCGATTGATGCGTCTTTTGTCGCTGAAATTTTGATTAGCTCGCCTATAATGAAGGTTTGGGGTAATGAGGATTGAGCCAATTTTGTGGTTGATTTTGGGACAAAAGAGGGGAGAATTTAGGCTCTACTTTTGTATTTTGATGAAACATAGACATATATTAATTAATCTATCAAGGGACTCGTTTATTATATAAGCATGGATTAAATTTACCAATTTTATATAACAATTTAAAAAAAATAAAAAAATAAACAGCAATTTGTTAAACGAATCAAAAATATATCAAAACAAAATCACCGTAGCTTAAAATTTAAAACGAGTCGGCAGCAAAACAGCAAACGGAAGGAAAGATTAATTCAAAGCAATTAATAAAACTGTATTAACGATCTCATAAAGATATTAAGAAACACTTTCCTAGTAAATAAAATGATTACGATCGAGTTTCAAAGATCTCTGATATAGATATCTCGAGTCGACGGCAAGTAAATGAGAGTACCTGCATACTGCAGACTAAACAGTCGACCGACAGTCGACCCACCTGGACAAAGGTGTCCCCATCCCGTCTCTAGACCACTCGATCCTTAGAGTGCTCCCACCAGTCCGGGTTGTAGGTCGTCTCTTCCGGGGCCTACCCCGTCTTTTTTTTTATCGACGTCAAAAATCATCAAATGACCCCTCCCGCTGTGGGTTAGCAGCGGCGAGGGAGTGTCAGACTCTTACTGACTAAAAACCGTCGTGTTCCGTCGTAGGCCTTTTATGTGCCAAGGCCGCGGTATCTCTTTCGAACAACCCGCAGCCCCGTCTGCGGTGGCCATCCTGTGGTATCCACTAAGTGACGATATTGGCCCACCTGTCTGGATGCATTCGGTTGACGTGCCCAGCCCAGGCCCGTTTTAATTTAGCTGCTTTTTCCCACATCGAATATTCCTGTTTTGGAGCGTATGACGGTATTGCAGACCTAGTACGCAAGACCCGGTTGCGGTTGCTGGCAATTTTTTGTAAGGAAAATCTTGTTTCGAATCAAAGTTTTCAGGCGGTCTGATACCGGCCAAATACCTGACTGTTGTTATGTGCGCACTACCATTCATCTTCATTCCGATTTATGGGCCCAAACAAACTATCTGCCGACTAAAAGTTTGCAGTGTGCCAGTACTCTGAGTATTTCCAGCAATTACTCTGTCCACTCTGGTTTCGTATAAATCCTTTGGAATTCCTTTTGCAAATAAATCCTGTGATTGGAAGATAGGTAGTTCGGAGTAATTTCTGTCTTCTGTTTTTGAAACTGAAACTACGTAGTGGGCGTTATTTTTCATTGTTTTAAAACAAAAGAAGACGCTGCGATATTTTAAAACCCCCCATGTTACTATAGATAAATATTTTCAAAAGCTACAATTCCTGGACTTTTAAACTGGAGAAACAGCAACTTGGTCTGATGTTCATGGGTTCTTTCTTTCAAAAAGAATTGGTATCAATAAATGATATCGATGTTTATAATTGAATATCGATGTTCGGAAGCGATTAATCGTTATAGATAGGTACATGGTGTAGTTTTAGATGCGATTACATTTTATCGATTCGTCAATCTGGCGGATTGCCATCCTCTGTACTTTTAGACATGTTTATGAGCTTTGCGGATTAAAACACGAATTTAAATTGTTATTTTTTTAATAACTGAAGCTCCGCCAGTGAGAGAACTGTTGATGTTTTCGTAAATTATAGCAGATGTTGAAGTACATAAAACTAAAGAGACGAATATTTCTCATAGTTTTTTGAGTTTTTAAAGCCAGGTACTAAAACCAGGGGTTATTAAAGAAGGGCATTGGGTTTCCCGGGTAACTAGATTGAGAAGAACGGATAGGCAGCCGCTCCATGTAAAACATTGGTACCAGCAGCATCCAGTTTGACTGTTAACCGAAAACAAAATTATTCGGAAAAGGCTAGGCAGATATATATATTTGTCAAAGCTTTCTATATCAAAGAAATTCAAAACGTTGTTGAAAGCAGTATCGAGTTCATACAATACGTTACTGGCGACTGAGAGTCGACGTAACCTATTAAGCAAAAGCACTCACTAGATCAACTAAATTCAAATTGATAGCTACACTAACCTAAAGTGACATGGGTTATGTTTTATTTAATTGGAACCAAAGACATCGGAGCTGCAACCACTTTCGTAATCCAAGTCGACGAAAAAACCGTTGTTTTTTTGACCAAAGGTACCGCCTCGGGCGAAACTTTGTAACTCATAATAAATAAAGAACGAAATGAATTGCGAGGCTAATATTTCTAACTTGTGTTAATTCTATTATGATTTGTATATTATAATTCCTCTTATAATCAGTCAGATTTATATTAAAAATGTCGAAATATTACCGCGGGCTGCAAGAAAAGACGGTTTGGTACGATGACCGCTGACGCAAAAATAGTTGAACAAAACACGTTAATAAAATGCTGGCTGGCAACAGCGCATAATGAAAGCTGCGTAAACCGAGAATTACGCTTCTGACATACGGACGAAATGTTTGGCGAACATTAGCAAACATATTGTATTGTATATTTTAAACACTGTACTTTAAGGATTTAATAAATATACAAACATTACTTAGTATGAAATGTGAAATTAAAGGATACCTACCAAATACATAGATATGAGGTAACGGGACTGGTTCTTAGTTATTTATGTGTTTCAAAGTATAAACTGAGGCCCAGTTCTTAAGAAAAAGAGGTTCTTAGTATTACATAACGTATTTGATTTCAGAAGTCTTATAAGTACCTAGAAAACTTACTATTAGTAAGCTATACAAAAGGTTCCTGTGAAGTTGAAGGATGTTTACTATGACTAGAATTTAATTTAATTGGAAAAGATTACTACGCTGATTCATATTTTATTTTTATTTTTTGTCAAACTATGTAGGTATAAGATGCATAATCTTATATTCTAGGAAAATAATCAGTGCAACATATTTCTGGCGATGTGCCATAATTTTAATTTATATTTAGAGCTTCATTTAATTTTCTTTTGTGTGCAGATGTTTCCTTTTGTCTTCTCACATAACGCTTAAATATTACTTTTATTAACACGCTTATATTAGTTTTACTTGTAACTATGCAAGTATGAAAGAAAATCTTGGAATCTTAATGCACTTCCCGGTCTTTGATTAGGATGAAATTTTGCACACGCTCCGAGTTCTGATGACAATACTATAAGCGCACTAGCGTGTTTTTAGTTTTTAAAACTATATTTCCTTTTTTTAAACTATGAGTTCTTGCGTGACAAACCTTATGTCACAGACTTTTGAAAACCAAAGGCGTTTTAAAGACACTTAAAATGGTAAGATTATCTGGACAAGAGAAAAATGCCATCACACTATGAGATAAATGGCATACAAATACATAAAGACCAAACAAACATTTAATTTCAATTTTAAATTCCTCAACACATTTCCCAAACGACAAATACATCAAAAAGTCCATTCACAAACTGATGTTTAAAAAAACTCGTTCTTCAAATAGTTTATCGTCTTCAGATCTTAACTATTTATACTACAGGAACTATTTGCTTTTTATATCTTACATGGAAGCTCAATCAGGACGCACTTAAGTGTCGACTATCACGCCCAATGTCATGTTGAGTTAAAGATACGTGTATCTTTGAGATAAGTCTTTTTTAGAGCTTCCACACACTGCAAACTTTTAGTCGCCCGACAGTTTTTCGGGCTCATAAATCAGTATGGAAATGAATGGTAGAACGCACATAACAACGATAAGGTATTTGGTCGGTATGAGACCGACTAAAAACGTTGATTGAATTCACGATTTTCTTTTAAAAAAAATTGGCAAACTAATGGTAGCTGGTAGCAATTAGGTAGCAACTCTCTATATGTATTTCAAGAGGATCGGAGAGTTGTGCGGACTACATATTTAGTCGCAATGTGCGGGTACTCTTAAGTGTGGAATATCATGCCCAATGTCAAGTTGAGTTAAAGATAGGTGTATCTTCAAGATAAGTCTCTTTTACTGCACTTAAGCAAACATTTGTTCGAATAAATACTATTATCTAACACTTTCAAGTTGTTTGGTAAATGTAATATTTTCGTTAGTGGTCTTATGATGGGCTTACCGCAGTGATAATGTGTGCGATAAGAGTACTAATTGTTTTGTTGATATGGGTTTACTTAAAGAAATAAAGTAAGAATTTAGTATGTGATAAAAGAAGGCTATTTTATCATGGTAGTTAAACTTTTATTTGCTGGGTATCCAGTACGTACTGTTTATATCATATGAAAACAATGATTTGAAGTGATTCATAAATCATCATCAACTTTTTTGTGGTCTACTTGGTTCTACTGCATATTTTCTTCTCAAGCAGATAGCGCATTAATTGGTACTGCACTGAAACTGGTTAAAGTTTTTCATTCTAACAAAGAACCCATCAGGGTAAAAAATATGAAATAAATACCTTATTAATATTATTCAGAAGAGAAGGGGTGATATTTATGTAGTTGGCATTTTTTTATAGTTGTATGTAGCATAGCAAAGAATTCACTATAAGACCGTGAAATAAATTGCACGACCTTAAACTTTCGCGACCCTACCACATTTCAACATAAGTACAAGTATAAATAACATAATAAGAGATAGTATTTTTGCAACCGTCATTTGCACAATTTTATGCCCAACGTATAGAATGAGTTATAACAATCGTAAATGCTTAATCGTATTGTGCGAATCTTGCTTTATTGGTACTAGAAGATATAAAATAAAGTGGGAAATCTAAACAAATCCTGAGATAACTTAGGAAAATACTGGTGTTTTAATGTTGTTTCTTCTCATTACTTCAGCTTAGTGTTACAAGTACCTAGTATGACCTTTACAGACCATAATGCTTCTTCTTTCATGTCAATGACATGTCTTATAGTGAGACTACACTTTGTCAGCCCAAGGTCTAACGGACCAAGAGAATGAGAGAAAAGTGAGTGCACCTGTGTTTGGGCGTACGCTTGTGCACTACAAAATATCCTACAGTTCATAGGTATCTCCTTCGAGAACAGTTAACATTGCCGAAAAAATAGTATGTTCATACGATATAGACTCTATTGTAATGATGTTTGTCATACAAGTAAAGCAACTATTACTCCTGATTTTTTTTCCATACATATCTCCTATTGCGTCGTTTTTCAGCAATAACTTAGTCATGCATTGTTGGTTTTCCTTTCTATGTTTCTACTCATGCTACAAAAATATCGTTTCCATCATAATTTCCTTCAATATTCTATCCATGTAATATCCAAGCCACTGAAGCATTTCATTTTTGCACCGACCTTTCCTTTCAAATAACTCAATAAAATGTTCCTATGTTAAATCAAAACCAATGATTCTGAATCTAATCTCCTTCATGTTTCAATTACGTTGAATTTGATTTTTGTTCGGAAGATCTTTTACAATTTGTGTTGCCGTAATGGATTTCTTAATACAGCTTGATTATAATTTTATTTGGATGGAGAGGATGACGATTTTGAAGGATGATTGGTTTAAATGATTATATATTTTGTTTACATTTTTTGTTGTAGGTATATATTTTGGTTTTATATAAATGCGTCTCAAATATAGGGAGCGGAAATAGACATCATTATATCAATAATTCCACAATCTTTCTTTTCTTTGACTTTCTTTTGTTTAAGGACTTGTGACATACTTGAGATAAAAGTTTTGAGGTCGTCAACATGTATATTGAGTCTGTCATCAAATAAAATTGCAGCAGTTTATGTATTCAGTAGTACTTTCTTCAAGCACGTTGTACAAATTCAATTTATACTTAACAACACTGTATCAACTTGAGCACCAAAGTGAAATAAAAGTGATTTTATTTGTAAATTCTAAGAAGAGTTGTTTTATATTATGTTCCGACACTTCGTCAGGAAGCGAGAGCAAATTGCTACTTCAACGACATTTTATTTTTATTATAAAGACGCATCAGAAATGGCATGTCGCAGTGTAATGGAAACAGCGCGTAAGATGTCGGCCGTGGTACAGGTTAAGAGATTTTGGCTATTTGTAAGAAAATGTTTTCATATGAGGAGTGTTAGGGAGAAAATGGAAACGGAAAGAAAATTGAATAAGATTGATTGGTAACAAGAAAATATATTCTTTACATTATAGTAGTACCTATGGCCTCCTATCTGCAAGCTTCAATAATGATCCGTACAACACTGACGACCAAGCCTATACACGGCAAATTAACTGACGATTTTTACTGAGAAAAACCGTGACCCAATTTATTTTTCATTCAGCCTTGGAATCAGGAAGTATATCACCTTTTCAGATACTTAACATTTTGACTAAATTAAATAATATTATACCCCAAATAGAAATACACAGTCATACCTACTTGATAATTTCGAAAAATTTTAATATTATCATCACCCATTATTTTTTATTTATTTTCTGATACGCTCAGTTGTTCTCTTTACCCGGTCTTCCTCAAATCTTGCACTAAGCCCTAACCCCCGCGATAACATATGTACGAGTGCGAAACTCGCACTACGTACATAAGTTCCTTGAACGTACCAGCGCAATTTCGCGTCACTTTTACGTAACACGTCGTTTTATCAAACAACAGCTGGTAGATGATTCGAGCTTTATGAGATATGCCTTTCTTTTAACCCGATGATGATGGAATGTAATGTACTTGTCGTTCTTTGTTCCTCTTTACCTTTTAAATGTGTATGTGTACGTGTCAAAGAGGTTGGTAACCTTTTATATGTGTGCGTGTTGGTTGCGACCTTTTTGCAGAAGGTGAAAACTTTTTGGAATAATTTTTCTTTTGTGCCTGTCTGCGTGAAAATTTAATTTTTAATTAAAAGAAAGTTAATGCATCGTAAAATGTTTTACAGCATGCAACTCCGTAAAATGGGAAGTTTATTCATTGGTACGCAACTTCTTTTCGCCAATTTTCTGTATAAAGATGAAATTATGTAATTTATTATAACAAAAAACATTTTGTTAACGTTTTAGCAACAATTTCAGAGCTTTCATTGTTATAAATTCCTATACACAAAACCGCGATAAATTCCTTCATTCCGCCAATACAGAAAATTCCCGATCAATTCTCTCAAGTAACTTTTATCGAACATTATAACATCATAAATTAATCGATCAATGCCCAACAAATATAAAGGGCGTCAATTAATAAAACGATTAAGATAACTGCGAGAAAATTGAAACTGATTTGGATCTACGATGGTTGCCGTATCGGAAACCAATCTATTGTGCTGACACAATCCATGTCCAGAACAGCCTCATACTCTGTACAAGCAAGAGGAAATTTAACACCAAAGACCACATACCTTAGTGTTATCGTAGTTTATTTCGCACGCTGTTACCAAACACTACATGGCAACCCTACCAGAACAACTCGACCCACCACCAAAGAAAAACGAACCCTATGTTCTAAGTGATAAGGTTGATAAAGCCACTGATTGCAGGTCAACTTATCTTGGTTACTCCGAAGCTCGTGCTAAGGAAGCGTAGCTTTATAGCAGCCACTGTGACCGCATCGTCGACACATAGTCGTTGCCCGATTTTACACAACACCCGACTTTGTAAGCTATTAATTTATTTGCGATGCGTTTATAAGGGTCTACACTTTAGCAAGGCATTTGAACGGTCAACGGGGTTTATTGAAAGTGTGAACCGACACTTTTAGCTAATGAAATGAAACGGTTCGTGTATAGAAGGTGATTTATTAGCTGAGGGAACAGCTAAGAGATTGAATAGCATGGTTGATGAAGACGTTATCGACATAGACACTGAGAACATACAACGTTACTCTGATTTCCCTACGGACTGCGGTGTTCACGTAATGTATGCTCCACTCTCAAAAGTACAAAATATAATTTCAGCGACCAATTGGGCCGTAAAGTGACAATTTAATTAGTAGCACGAGTAAGAAATAATAAAACATGTTAAAACACAAATAATGACAGCGACAGGATTTAATGGAAGCGAACATTTAAATTGAATGTGGAGTTATCGATAATCCGTTTATCGCAATTACAATAAGCTGTGCAGAATAAAATGCTTTACATGGCAAGTTGATTATTTGGTACGATTAAATCAGAAAATTGTATTCATTCAAATTAAAGATGCGAATTTTATATTCGAGGTTAATTTAGTGTCTGTTATTAATATTGTCGCTTTTGTTTTATTTGTATCCTGAAATACTGATTTTAATTCAGTTCAATTATTATTTATTGTTTTGTTAATGTATTTCTGTTACGTCATAATGGTTGTCTCATTTTACGAAATTACTCCATAAATATGAAAATGTTAAACGTGTTTATTTATATCTCACAAATTTTCAATGGATACACAAATAGCAATGCAGATTGATATGACCATATTAAAGAAAATTTGCCGTCCAGAAAATGAATCGCTTTCTATCAGTAGATCGTAAAGGCTATATAGCCCAGCCCAGACTGGAAATATAGACTTAATTACTAAACAGATAGGCCGTCATGTACCCGGTTTTAAGATCCAGATATTAAATGTCACGGTAGAAGTTGCCAGAACATTTATTACTGTAATTACGAGGACATAACAAATGTGTTTTGGAATTCTACTAATCGGAGATTGAAAGGTATAAATATAGTTGTTCAGCTGATTTATTAATAGCAATCAGAGAGGTATGAATGTACCTATTAATGTTAAAGTACATTAATTTTATAGTGATACATTTCCTAGTCATCATGTAATTGAAGAGAGAACTGTGACAAATGTGGGAAAATTAAAGATTGACAAGACACCTGCTACAGGTCAAGTTTTCTAAAGTTTGGTCAATAACAATAAGTTTTCTAAAGCTTGAAAATGGATACAACAAAAGTATGTAAAAATCTTGCAAACTTTAACAATAAAAAATCATCTCCACATTTCATATTCGCCAGACGTCATATAAATTGACACGATGATATCCGAGTTACTGACAATGCTCTTTCTGAAGAGAACAACAGAACAAATGACGTTTTCGCACTTATTACTCTGTCAGTCAACGCTAAACTACGTAAATAATGATTTGACTGCATGCTCTTTGTTGAGTTTCAATAGCTGATTTAGAACAAGCCATTGTCACCTATTGTTGAATGCAGTGCTTGGTATGTTACGTGGATGTAACGAATTGCATTGTTATTTCGTACTTACTGTGGTAGCTTTCGAAGTGTTATGTACATGTTTAAGCAAGTGAGTTAGTGCTTTTGGTCCTATTTACGTATGTAGGTACTTATGGGAAATTGGCTTACTAAAGCGTAGTCTTTATCTTGTACAGCTAAATTACACATGTAGCTAGGCTCATTAAAAATAGTAGTTACTAAGACATCCTTTATTGTGATTTCTATTCTGTTCTTGAAGTTTACCACTACCTATGTAGGCTATCGAACTTAATGTAACAAGATGGTTTACAGAATGCTGGATTTGAAAGTCATATACCTATATTCCTCATCGTCTTTGAATATTTTCTGTTGTGTCTTAGTCAATACTTATACCTTCCTGAATTAAGATCTAGATGAGAAACTCAATTTCTAACATCAATCGTCAAATTATGACCAGAAAACCAAAATTATGAATCGAAAACTGAATTCCAGGAATCTGTTCGGATGACGAAATTAATTTATTATCATGAGAAGCGAATGGTTGACACAATTACTGACGGACGTTCGTTCGTGCCAACGGATTAATTCTGCTCGTAAAATTTATACTGTGGACTGCGCTTATTAAGCATCGTTTTATCATGATGACGACACGGTATTGTACTCTTTGACGTATATTTTTGCATATCTATGTATACTAATACTATAGAAATGTGTGACAGTTTGAACGTATCTTCTGATGGTTATCTTGATCTGCTGGACTGATCCTCAAAAAATAAGGTCTGATGGGTGAGAATTAAACAGTTGTATGAATTTATAGAATTTTTCTCATAGCAGCTTAAAAGGAGCTTTTGGCGATTACAGTCTATGCTTGGGAGGGCTTGTAGTCTAGACGACAGTGATCTAGTGGGAGTTGTATTTATATTTCCAAATCAGAGGCTGTCAAGTGGAAAAAAATTTACTAAATAAAAAGAAGAAGACTAAGGAGACTGAACTAAATAAAAAAGAGCAATCATTTATTTTACAGTGTGTAACGCAATTGTCTTGTGGTTCGGGTGAAACCACTAGCCAGAGCTAGTGCATCATATGGAAATCATATGCAGAGGTTATAAATATTAGATGGATTAACGGATTCACAGTTAGACGTTTGGGTCATCAGTAAGCCTATCATTGGCGGTATAGGCCTCTTCTTAGAAATGGTGATGACATGATTATGCGGGTTTTGTGCGATACAGCATGGAAATACCATGGATTAAGAGTATTACCATGCTACTTTGAATGCAATACTTACTTACTTAATACTTGGATGACATCATTTTGATGCTTTTTGACTTTGATTAGAATGTGATTTGAAATTCATAGAAGGTAATGAAGGTATTTTTTTTTTGTTTTAATAGTCGCTCTTGAAATTCTTAGTGATATTTGAAATTAGCCAGTATTAACACTGTTGAAGTTGTGAGAATGTTGTGGGCACCTAAATTATAAAGCGTGAAAATAACTCTCAAGCATCAGTTAGATCGTATATCGGACCATCATTGATGACATTACCTACTTCAATTTATTTTTTCATTAATATTTGAACAAATCGCCACGATATATCATCCATATCACCGTAAATAAAATCTAAACACCCGCAATAAATTAACTAAAGCACCAAATAACAAATAACCCGTTACATTATAACGTTAGGCCACAATTGCCAACAGTTTCACGCATTGCCATCGTTTTATTATTTCCGGAAGATCGTCGGTTTTATCGCTTTTGATTTTAAACCTTTCAACTTAGCAACTAAGTAGTGTACGCTTGTTATTCTAATCGTTGTTAAATTCGCGTCATTTTGTTGATATATTGGTGCCTTAGTACTTGAATGCTAAATGGTGGTCTATGTGTCATGTATTGTTGACGGGAATGCGAAATTATAGTGCCCAACTACACTTTATACTGTAAGCTCATCACGATATTGTAAACAAAATTTTCATGACTGGTTCTAGCGTACTTAGAGTCTTTCAGTAGCTTTTTCAAGTGAAGGTATACAATTTGTCTTATCTTTTTACATTTTAATTAGGTAAATAAAAAATAAGTGAAGTAAAAATATACATAATTGAAGAAAATTGCAGAGAATTTAATTTTTATTTGCCTAGATAGGTAAGGATTGACAATCAATTATTACGTGTATCAAAAATACTAATTTACTGAATATTCTTTAACAACTTATGCAACAACTCATAATCAATTAAAATGATTAATTAATTTGATAAACAATTAGAAGCTATATGTGGGTATAAATAAATTATCTTCTTAATAAATAACTGCTTCCCGTGGGTGTGGTTGAGATGACTAATAGATTATGGGTGTTCCAACCTGTCTGTTTGTAACCGTAAATCAGTTTCAAATTGTCACTCACGCACTATTTCTGACGACACAGATTGTTTGGTTAATAGTGATATTTTGACTGCTAAATGGTTACTTTTCTTTAAATACCTGTCATGAATGGGTCAAATACCTGTCATAAATCACTTGTTCGTTTCAGCGTTTTTTTTCTTTTTTACCTTAAACTTACAAAAAAATCGCTCTCGCTCCGCTCGCGCCCTTTAGTTAGCTTATAAAACTGTTAAAGTTTTCCTTAGAATCTACATACCAACGAGCCAAATATGATTTCTCGGCTCCCAGTCATCACGGCTCATGAGATATACCCAGGTGAGAAACGGACAGACAGACGGACATGCAGACTTGTATGTAAATAAGAAAAAAGACAGTCACAACTCCACAAACAAACTCTAAACTTCCAAACACAACTAATTGTTATAGAAATAAAAGTCATTAACTGGTGCTAAATTCTAATAACTGTCACTGAACTAAAGCAACAATAACGTTGATAAACGATCCTAAGAACTAATTTCATTTTAAAAGGCCTGCTGTTAAAACTTGTGCGGACTCTAAAACGTTTTCATTAGTTTATCTCTGAAATAATCTAGGCCAATGAAATTTAAACTTACAGCAGCCGTTTGGTAGATACCGTGGTTTTTAGGGCTTTTGCTGAAGGATTAATTGGCAGCTGCATTCTAAAATAACGATGACGATCTCGTCATATGTGTAGAAGTTGTGATTAACAATGTACGTAGATGGAGATACAGTTTCTCTACAGTGATTAAGACATAATTCTAATAAATAACTTTCATCAACAAGACATGATTTCGCTCGTTTTATACTTAATGGTATGGAATCGTACGTGCGCAATATTGTCCTACTAGGTTTTTATTTCATCTTCGACATAATATATTACTTCTTATATTAGACAAAAATTAAAACTAAAGTGTAATTAGGAAGAAATTCTAGCAAAATGATCTCAATAAAAATACCCAAAATATTTGAACTGTTAATCGATATTGGTACAATATAATCATCGTTTGGCAACCATCTTGTATTTTCCCCCAAGGGGCAGCCAACTGTGATTGATCCATATCATGGTCAATTTAACGGAAATATGAAGAAATAAGGTAAGATGTTATAGTTTCATCGTTCATTGAGGATACCAAAAATGTTGAAATATTTTTGAGAATGTCAGTTATAATACTACAGGAATCGTATTAGAACTCGAAAAATACAAAATGTTGTAACATTTAGATCTATGTTATTTAGTTTACTCGAAACTAAATTACATAGTCGGTGGGCACCACTGAAATTGATAGATTCTTAATTAACATCATGACTGCCAACTGCCAAGAAGGGTAATGTGTTTTTCGAGACTCTATTTTTCATCTTTCTGCAACTAAAACATTAGAATCAGTTAGTTTTACATTCATATTAAAATCAATACACGGCTAAGTACCATATTGCATAGATCTCACTGACCACTTACCAGAACAAATTGTTACACAAGTGCAATAAAACGTACAACGAATTGACACTCAGAACAACGTCGAACTGCACCAACAACACTTGAACTGTCAGTCTATAAAACAGTTGAACAACGTTCCAATATCGAATGACAAATCCATATTCAAATTCAAATACCAGTATCACTAACGACCTTAAAAACTGACAATTCAACAAACCGTTGAACTGTAATCGTGAAATAAATTGCTTCGTTCCCTCACTGAGTCAGAACCATGTTATAAATGATGTAGGATATTACCTCAGCTCGTTTTGTTTGCCTAGATTATTTCAGGCCTTATTTAATGAAAACACTGCAATAATACCTCGTATTATGAAACTGGAGGATATAATCTGACGGAATGAGAAAACTGACAAAGCGGAGGTCTTCGTAGAGGCTGATAGTCAGGACGTGTGCTTGACAATGCTTAAATTAATCTGGTGTCGTGTCTGCGAATAATTTTTATGTTCTTTGTTTTATTTTGTGGCAGCTTTTATTATTTATTTTTAGATTAGTCTGGATGGATATTGTTACGTTGGCTTTTGAAGAACTTGTGCTTTAATAGTCTTTTACTTTCGGTACCATAATTCATTATTTGTATTACTTCCTATTTTAGAATTATTGCTTAAAAAGACTTGCACTAAATGGACACTTCCTCGGATAAGTGCACTTGTTTCTTTATCAGAACTGTCAAGAAAAGATTTATGACTATTTAGATACAAAAATAATTGGCTTAGAAAAACAACATAAACCTGTATATATTTACTTAAGGGTGTCTAAAACACGACACCTATTAAATTCGCCTTATACTGCAATAGATTGACAAAACATTTTACTTCTAGCTCTAAAACTGGTCCACTATCCAAGCAATCCATTAACTATGTGTACTTTATCGAAATTGAAATAAGCTATAATACTGATTGAAAACGTCAGTATTAGCTATAGAGTATCCGCACACTGAAGACTAAACAGTCGGCCGACAGTTGGCCCGATAGTTGGCAAAACTTTTTTTTATCTTGATTTCAATCAAAGTTTTCAATCAGTCTGATGCCAGCGAAATACCTGGTCGTTGTTATGTGCTTGCTATCATTCATTTTCATACAGATTTTTATAATATTACAGACTGATTTAGATACTAAACTTTATTGCCGGTTGTCATTTAACAATCTTGGCAGTCGTTGCGGGTAGCTAGAAGCCAGTAAGTCTAACACCAGCCTTAAAAAGGGTTATTGACATTTAATTGCTCCTTGTAAAACACTGGTACTCAGCTACATGCGGTGAGACTGTAAGCCGATCCCGAAAAATGGTCGGCCGACTAAAAGTTTGCTGTTTGCGGGGTACAGTTATTGGTATCATTATATTATTGATTTTGCTTAAACAGCGCTTAGTATCCAGTACGCACGTTAGAGCAATTACATGATCAACATTTTGCAATCCTATTTGTTAACATAACCCAAAACAAATTGCTGAATAGATAACTGTAAAGCTAATCAATATTGTGGGTTTGTGAATATCTGTTTTAATGTGTTTGGTGGCCATTCAGCATTGGGTATTTCTGGTTTTGAATGTCTGGTATTGACAACTTATTGCATACGTTTATAGTGTGTGGTATTTTGATTAACTTCATGTTGTTTACTGATGGAAGTCTTATTTTGTGCGAGTTTCTTTTTGCATCTAGACGGTTACTTTCGACATTTATTCAATGAGGTTTTTACCAAAAACTTTTACTCCTACTACGTCCTCACTAGGATAAGTCCAACTGGCTACAGGATTCAAATAAGTTTCTAATTTTCCGTCTAATTCTGACGTTAGTGCAAAAGGTTGAAATAACGGTCAAACATGGGTCTATTAATTAGTTCTATATTAAAGGTCACAGAAGACTAAAGATAAAACAAAAGAGTATTAAACACAGAGCACATACAGAGTGCCCAATATACAATTACATCTCCATATCCCGTCAACAATTACGGCTACGTATTTTAGTGGACTCCAGTTATTAATGACGGCCCAAATGATTAGTAGGTGGGAACTAATGTTGCGCCCGATCCGCCGATGGGCCGCCATTACGCCGTCCGTTCCGAATTACATTCGAATGGGCGGCGACCGAAAGGGATGTCAATTAAGTGCACGTTATTTGTTTACAGTTATTTATTGCTGGCTGGTAAGAGGTTTTATTTAATAGTGTTACAACCTGTTGGGGCCTAACATGGATCAAAAGACCATGGTCCAGTTTAGTTTTATTTTTATTATATTGGCACTGCGTACACTGATATTTTTTTGTTAAGTTTTTTCTTCTCTTTTTATACGCCATTAATACATCACGCACAATATTGTAAAACTTAATTAAACTTATAAAGTATAGACCAACTCTATCATTTATGTCCAAAAGAGACATAAATTTTGGCGACCGTGACAGGACAGAGCGTGTAAACACGGATATCCAGCCATTGCAGCCTACAAATACCTGGTTGAAACACACGTGAAGAACACCAAATTCACCGTCACCAGCCCGGCCAATGCAGCTAAGTTTCCTCCTAAATTCCCCACAATCCTTAACCTTGTGTATTTCTAACAATAATAAGAATGGACAAAGACGAGAAAATGCAAAGTTTACAAGAACTATTTGTTAAACGTAGCTCTATAAAGGGTCAAATTACCAAATTTAAAAATTATTTAACCAATTTAACATCAAAAACCACAATTACAAACACCGAAATAGCTGAGTTGGTACTTAGACTCAGTCGATTTGAGTCCCTATCATTAAAATTTGACGACTTGCAGAATCAGATAGAAGTGTTAAATTCAAGAAATTTACAAGAGGAGATTGACGAACGTGACAATATTGAACAATCATTTATCTCCAGCATTTCAAGTGCTAAAGGCATCATTCAAAAGCACCAGTCAAATAAAACCCATGTGTCATCTGATCCCATTGTAACTAATAATCTCATTGCAGGTTTCAAGTTGCCGCGGTTAGAAATTGCTAAATTTAATGGTACATACTTCCGTTGGCTTGAATTCCGTGACACTTTCAAGTCTGTCATACATGATAATGGGCATATTGCACCTATAAATAAATTTCATTATCTTTTATCATACCTGGAGGGAGAAGCATCTAGAATAGTGAGCAACTTAGAGGTATCTGATTCTAATTATAATATTGCTTGGAAACTACTTTGTGACCGTTATGACAATAAGCGTCAATTAATTAGTCATCATTTCACTTCACTGTTAAACATAAATAATATGACTCGTGAGTCGGACAAATCCCTTCGTTACATGGTGGACCACGTCACCAAGAATCTGAGAGCTTTGTCTGGGCTAGGTCTACAGACTGATAATTGGGACCCTTTATTAATACATATACTTAGTTCTAAGCTTGATAATCGTACTCTCACTAAATGGGAGGAGTGGCGTGGCTCTATGGAAGATGTGGTACCCAATCTCCAGCAGTTCAACAAATTTCTAACTGATCGTGCAGATGTTCTTGTGTCTTTAAATAATTCATCGAATAGCAATAACAGCAACAAGGCTTCAGGTTCAACTTCATTTAAGAACAACAATAATAAATCTGATCGGCCACATAATAAATCCTTTACATGTAACTCTGCTTGTCAGAATAATTCTTCAACTGCCTCATGTTGTGTTGTTTGTCAAGGCCAACATAGAATTTATGATTGTCCTATTTTTAAAGCCAAGAGTGTAGAAGAACGTATAGCTGAAGTACATAAATTAAACCTTTGTGCAAATTGTTTAAGGTCAGGACACATAACACGGAACTGTTACCTCCGGCCTTGCCGGGAGTGTAAGAAAAAACACAATGCACTCCTACACATCCCGTTAGTGACAGAAACACCTGATGAAACTACCACAAATTCTTGTGGAACTATAGCTAACTGTACAACACAGGGTTCAAAGTATATTTTACTATCTACAGCGATGGTTGAGGTATCCAATCCAACAACTAATAAAACAGAAAGGGCACGAGCATTATTGGACTGCGGGAGTCAATCCTCATTCATGACACAATCTCTAAAGGATAAATTATGTCTATCAGGTAAATCTTTAAATAATGATTATATAAACATTGTTGGAATTGGCAATCAGGTTCATAGTAAAGTAAAGGAAAGCTGTGTGGCACAATTAAACTCTTTAATCAAGCCATTCCATGTCACAACTTCATTCTTAATTCTACCTGAACTAACTAGTAAAATTCCTACATACACACTAAACACTCAGCAACTGAAAATACCTCCAGAGGTACACCTTGCTGACCCTAATTTTAATCAATCCTCTGATGTTGATTTGCTCATCGGAGCAGATTTATTTTGGGACATTCTTGGCTGCCACCAACAGTCATTAGGGCTTAATAATCCTACATTAAGAAGTTCTGAATTTGGTTGGATTGTTTCAGGTCCAATTGAATTAAATAATTTAAACAACATAGTCAATATCCAATGTCATCATTCTTTGTCTTCATCAGACATAGTGGAAAAAGATTTTAATCAGCAAATTTCCAGATTCTGGGACCTTGAAGAAATACCATTAAAATCAACATTAAGTCATGAGGAACGGCTATGTGAAAAACACTTTATAACTCACACTGAACGATTAACTACTGGCAGATTTTCTGTTAGATTACCCCTTAAAGATTCACCCAATTGTTTAGGAGAATCATACACACTAGCAAAAAAACGGTTTCATCTTTTAGAAAAAAGATTTAGAAAGCACCCACAGCTTAAATTAGAGTATGTTAAGTTTATAAAGGAATATGAACAGCTGGGTCATCTCTCACAATCTGACATATTACGCCCTGATCTTTCATATTTTTTATGCCACCATGCTGTATTCAAAGAAAATAGTGAATCAACCAAAATTCGGGTTGTGTTTGATGGCTCAGCTGCTACTTCATCTGGGCTGTCAATAAATGACATTCTCATGGTAGGTCAAAATTTGCAGGATTCTCTTTTCTCCATTTTAGTACGGGCTAGACAGCATAAATATCTTTTAACCGGAGATGTAGAAAAAATGTATCGCATGGTGGAACTCAATGATAAAGACAGAAATTTACAGCTTATACTATGGAGAGACGATGAATCTTTACCTATCAAGACAATGAAACTTAATACTGTCACCTATGGTATGGCAAGTTCCAGCTATTTGAGCACTCGTTGTCTTTGGCAGCTCGGTGAAGACTATCCAGATGTTATAATTAAAAATGTTATTCAACATGATTTTTATGTAGACGATATGATCACTTCAAGTGATAGCGAGCAAGAGCTAAAGCATATTCTTAATGGAGTTACTGCGGCATTAAGGTTAGGTTGTTTTAATTTAAGAAAACTTAAAAGTAATTTAAAAACTCTGTTTGATTCTTCTTCAATAAATACTGATGATAAATTAACTCTCAGTGAGTCTTCTAGTACATTAGGTTTGGGTTGGGACCCATCAACTGACACACTTCATTTTCCTATACATTCATCATTGTTATCAAAGAACAATAACCCAACTAAACGTTCAATACTGTCAAACTTGTTTAAAATTTTTGATCCACTGGGTTTGCTCAGTCCATGTGTTGTTCAAACAAAAATCATCTTGCAACAACTTTGGTTGGAGAAGTTAGGCTGGGATGATCATATTCCAGAAGAAATTTCCAAAGCATGGGACAAGTTTTCTGAATCTCTTTCTGCCCTTATGGCTATAAAAATTCCTAGACATGTACTCTGCGATGAACCAACATCTATAGAGCTTCACTCATTTTGTGACGCCTCACAAAGCGCTTATGGGGCATGTGTATACGCACGATCAATAAATTCTGGCAATATTGTCACTGTGAGGTTGCTATGTGCCAAGTCCAAGATAGCACCTACTAAGCCCACTACCATTCCACGCTTGGAGCTATGTGCCGCACTCCTAGCTTCCAGGCTGTGCAAGGCGGTCAGAGATGCTCTACGAAACATACAAATAAATAGTGAGGTTCATTGGTGCGATTCCAGTATTGTACTAGCATGGCTTCATACTAGTTTTAAAAATCTTAAAACTTTTGTCGCAAATAGAATTTCGGAGATTTGTGAGCTCACAGACGTAAACTCGTGGCGTCATGTTCCAACGTCATTAAATCCAGCTGATCTTATATCTAGAGGAGTGAGTCCAAATCAAATCGGAGATAATATGTTATGGTGGTCGGGACCACAATACTTGTTACAAGCTGAGGATTCCTGGCCAGTTTTAAGTAAGATTGACACTAAAGAAATAAACAATTTGCCAGAAATTAAGCAAAATTTCACTACTATTAATTCAGAGCCATTAAAGGAAAATCTTATCAATTTTGAAAAATATCAGGATTATGTTCATTTACAGCGTTCATTTGCATATGTTATTCGATATATTACGAACTTAAAACTAAAATCATGCAAGCAACCATTAGTAAAAGGAATATTAAAATTGAGTGAATTAAACAATTCCCATATCATTTTATGTCGTTTAGCACAGCAACAATCATACCCACAGGAATATAAAACTCTCGTTGCAGGCAAGCAATTAAATTTAAAATCCAAGCTTCTATCATTATCTCCATTTTATTGCCCTAAGGATAAAGTGATTCGAGTGGGAGGTCGTATCGATTCATCAAACTATCCATATGATAAAAAACATCCCGTATTACTCGACGCCTCTCATCATCTAACAAAACTAATATTTAGACGTGAACACCTTCGTAATCTTCATGCTGGGCCTCAGTTGCTGTTAGGTGTTATTAGAGACTACGTTTGGCCGATTAATGGTAGACGTCTTGCTCGACAAACTGTTCGTAGTTGCTTCAGGTGTAGGCGATTTCAAGCCAAATCTTTGGAGCCTATGATGGGCAATTTGCCTTCTCAAAGGGTCACGCCATCCTTTCCATTTACTACCGTGGGTATAGATTTCGCTGGTCCATTTTTTATGTTGAACAGAAAAGGACGCGGTGCTAAATTAATAAAGGGTTATCTTTGTCTTTTTGTGTGTCTAACTTATAAATGCTTACATCTGGAAGCAGTGACTGATTTGAGTAAAGATGCTTTCATTATGACATTCAGACGCTTTGTGGCGCGACGTGGTAGGCCAACGGAAGTATTCTGCGACAATGGTCGCAATTTTGTAGCTGGTGCTAAAGAATTAAATAATTTCCTTAATATGAACGCAGATGCTTTATCTGATTTTGCAAGTGGGGAGGGAATTAAATTCATTTTTTCTCCTTCTTACGCTCCTCATTTTGGCGGCATCTGGGAGGCCGGCGTAAAATCGGCTAAGTATCACCTAAAACGGGTAATGGGTAATTCTCATTTAACATTTGAAGAGTTATCTACTCTCTTTGCGCAAGTAGAGTCCATCCTTAATAGTCGTCCTCTTTATCCAATGTCCTCAACCCCCGATGACCTCCTTTGCCTTACCCCTGGTCATTTTCTGATTGGCCGGGCTCTCACCGCTATTCCGTCGCCTTCGCTTGAAGACCACAACATCGACAACCTACGACGGTACCAGCGGATACAACACCTCCATCAACATTTTTGGCGTCGATGGCAGCGTGAATACATCGCTGAGCTACAGCAACGCTGCAAGTGGAAGGTTGACAATACCAGTCTCAACATTGGAGACCTGGTTCTTCTAAAAGAGGATAACTCTCCTCCCTTATGCTGGAGACTAGGACGAGTGACAAGATTATTTCCTGGCTCGGATGGGATTTCCCGAGTTGCAGATGTGAAGACTCAGCGTGGCGTCGTGCGGCGACCACTAGTTCGGCTGTGTCCTCTACCTTCGGCTGATAAACTGGATATGTAGTTGAACTCCGAAGATTTCAACGGCGGGAGGATGTTGGGGCCTAACATGGATCAAAAGACCATGGTCCAGTTTAGTTTTATTTTTATTATATTGGCACTGCGTACACTGATATTTTTTTGTTAAGTTTTTTCTTCTCTTTTTATACGCCATTAATACATCACGCACAATATTGTAAAACTTAATTAAACTTATAAAGTATAGACCAACTCTATCATTTATGTCCAAAAGAGACACAACCTATTTGCGCAGGCCTGTGTTTGTTCTGTGTGTGATTATTTTTTTTTTTGTTTTTGGTGTCTGACTAGAAGGATAATCTTTAAAGCTTTGAGTAGAACCCATTAATGAATGTTTGTATTGAACGTGGCCCTAGCGTTTTGTAACTTGCGTATTGTAAAATGTATTGGTGGTCTAAAATAAGTAGCATTATAGTGAGAGAATTAACAATTATCTTTGAAAGCCAGCGGATAGATAAAACACTCATAATCGGCAACAGCAAATCTATTCAAAAGTAAAAATCTTGCTGAAAAATTACAGTATAAAATTGGGTAAATTCTTGGGTTAGCATTTTTGGGACAGAAATTTTTATTTTGGTATTTAGAGCAGACATAATACGGTAGGGTACTGAATAATACAGTCCTATTTTCCTTGAATCCTAAATATTTAATTTGGTTAAAACCACGCATATGATATCATCATTAGGGAGAGGCTTGTTAATAATTTGGTCCCTAATTTGAATTCCAAGAAGTCAATTCCCACATTTTCTACATTATAAGCAAGTTTATCTTAATTTTGTGTGTAACATTTAATTTTAAATAAATAGCTCCCTAAAGTTGTGAGGTAAAATATTTTATTTTGTTTGCAACATAATAAAGAAAACTACAAAAAATACGAATGTTCTTTCATTTTGTCATGAATATCGTAGCAGTTGCAAAATCAGCTCTTAACGTGACCTATTTCAACCGATATAAACCATATGTATATCGATAGGTAATATAATTTTACTAAGCATGCTGTAGCCGCAAAAACTAACTTTCTTAGCCGTAACTTTCTTACAATTTACTTGCAACACAAGTTAAAATATTGACCCACAAAGTTACTTGAATCGGAAACGATTTAACACAAAAATAAATAATATTGTAAAGTTACGTCGTTGTTGTTACGAACAAAATCATCAAAAACAGTCAATTGTATGAAACATAAACAGTCGCTCCCACGTCTTGTTATTGTTTATGAGCTTTCTCGTCGAATCAACATAAAAATTAATTCAATTTATTCGTCTTATGACCAGTCCCAATATTCTATCCATCTTTAGTTTTGGTCACTAGAGATCAGTCATTTGACACATACATGTCAAATTCCTATCTTTAGTAAGCGAAATCACAGATGGATCAAATATTGGGATCGGCCTTTAATGTGCCCTATATTGTAGTTATCTATTAAAGTTAATTTATTATTTCTCAACGTCACGTTTAAAAGATTGATTGATGTTATGTGTGAATGACTCTTGGTCTTTTATTGTGTGCGTAAAAAACGTTGTGTTGGATTTGTATGGATATGACTTGTCAATGAAATCTGCAACTCATTGAGGTTGCTAAATGATATGAGTTAATCTATACTAATATTATAAAGAGGAAAACTTTGTTTGTTTGTTTGGTTGTAATGAATAGGCCCAAAAACTACTGGGTCGTTTTTTTTTAAATTCTTTCACCATTCGAAAGCTACATTATCCTCGAGTAACATAGGCTATATTTTATCCCGGTACGGGTAGTAGTTACCACGGGACGCGGGTAAAACCGCGGAAAAACGGCTAGTTATTATTAAAATTTAAAAAAAAAAATTTAAAAATAAAAAAATATGAATACTTACCATTTTATTATGAATTTATGAGCTAAACATTTTGAATTTATTCCACCGCACAGCTCAAGAATATAACCCCTTTTCAATTGAATTCCTTATAATCTTATGTGTATTGATAGAAACACTGGTCAAGACTTTGCAATAGGTACAGTAGCTTATCATAGCTTTATTGCCATTCCAGTATTCAAATAAACCTTTAATCATTGATTCTATGTCAAACACCACCCGGATCTAAGTGTCCCATAACATGGAATGCATACCTCATTACTATTAATAAGATTTGTATACAAAATCGATATCACGTGTTGCGCCAAATACCAGTAGCTTATTCTGAACATAGAGTCGGCTACTGGTGAAGTGATGTCATTGGTTGATGGTAATTCTTATGGTGTAGCTTATCCTTAGATGACCTGAATAATGTATGCAGCTGCAAAGTTAGGAAGAGTAAAGGCATATTTCTAAGAAAAAGTTAAAGTTTCTATATAGGCCTATCACAGCGTCTAACCGAACGAGCACTTATTAAAATAAAAGTATTGGTTCAGAAAACTGACGACACGTTTTGTATAATTTATTTTTTGGTAAAACGAAGCGATTTAATGTTGTTTCCTTGCTAGTATAAATACATTACGTAAATAGGTATTAAATCATAAAGAACAATGTTTAAACCAACTGCAAACACTGCTGCCATTTCATGTCTCAAGCACATAATACGAATTCTCTTTATCATTTACAACCTAAAATACACGCATAATCGGTTGAAATCGTGATCATTATCCGAATCAACACAGTTCCAACACACAAAGCTTGTACGTTAATCAAGTCTAGCACAAATATACCTTTGTATTCAGAGGTAATATTCAGTGAAACCGAACGTTAAAATTCAAAAACATGACGTCATGTACACCTGCATTTTACTATTATGACCGTTCGGTCCACGGAGTAAGGGAAGAAAAGCGGAGATGCTATAAGATAGGTAGGTCAGGCGCCTTCTTCTAGGTCAAACGCGTACGATGGGCAGGACCAAAACCATCAGTTACGAGTAAACTAACGAGGCGTTTGGGTTCTTTGAGACATCTGTCATTTTTGGTAGTACAAAATGATCGAGTCCAAAAAGGCCTATTAGGGTGAAGACAGTAACGTTCCTCGTCCTCCGTATACCTGCATTTTGGCGCGCTACTTTCTAAAGAGATTTTTTGTTATGGCACCTCCATTAGTATTTTTGTTCCTCATGGTTCGATCAAAGATACCACATAAATAAAACATAAATTCTTCACTTTAAGATTCGCTATGAGAAAACAATTGAATTCTCAGGGTCTTATCCATGTTATTGCTTATGCATTTGTTTTATGTCAATGAAGAATAATTAAATTAGTGGACCGAGGTTGATATTTGAATATCGTATAAAACTGTTACGACTTTTTACTGCACTTTTGGTGTAAGATTTGTTTGGTAGTTTTTATTGCATTTGAATTATGGAGTAATTGCTTTTACCGCATGGTAATGAAAGGGCTTGCCTTTTTAATAAAAGAAAACGATGAATATGCTATTCAACTTCTATCAAATGTCATCGTAAGATGGATCCATTAAGTTGTTGTGTATAGTTCCATGTATTGATCAATTTATTTATATCAGTTCGGTTCAGTGTCGCTTTGCGAGGGAACTATTTCCCACCGAATAAAAAATACCTTATTTCCTATCCTCAAGCTCCAGAGTACCAAATTTTATTTAAATCAGTTCAGTACTTTTGGCGTGAATTCACAACAGACTGACACTCAGAGCAACTTTCACATTTAATATTAGTTCTAATATTATTCAGAATTAATTCAAACTTGCTCGGTGATTCTAATCTAGTCAAAGAATTGAAATCATTTTACGCAGCCATAGTACGTAATGTGTCACGTTCTATGCATCATTCGGTTGCATTTAATCGACGATTTGTGACCAGGCTCGGTAATGCACTAGTCATTTTATATGACAATCGTTGCACATTCTCTTTTATAGGCCACATTTTAATGTGTCAGCTGTTTTCTATAAATAGGTACACATGCATATCTGTTTCTAAAACAAAATATTTTATCCTGAATTAATAAAAAGATGTATCAAAGTATTTAAAAAAAAGTACCGGCCTAGTTCTTCAAGATGTAAAGCCTTAATTGTTGATTATGTATTTATAGCCTATTTTGTAAGGTATAACGTCAGACCAAAAATATCAATTTCTACCTTCCGCGATTTTACCTACGCCGCGTGGGACATTCTCGGATAAAAAAAACGGATAGCCTTCCTTGACATATGGATCATCTGGCACCGAATTAATTTTTCGCCCCGTAGTTCCTAAGATTAGTACATCCAGAAAAACTCTTCAGATTAATAATAGGTATACATACCTACGAGTACGTAAGTAAGATAGATTTAAGTAACAAAACATGTTCTACATCCAAACATTTTACACAATCAGCCGGTGTACCCACACGAAGTTCTATTGTCTACGGAAGTGCAAAAGGAACAAAACGTCGGCTAGACACTGCGCACATGTCCCCACAACTATTATTATGCAACTGTAAGTAGCCTGTTATGCATCAGTGTAATAGTGTTTAAGTTGACCTGGTAGGGTATTCTAGAAGCGCACGAGTTGTTTAAGGAGATTCTTGTGATAAATTATGTGAATGTTTTGATTGTTATTTATATTTGGGCACCATAAACGGGAACTACTCCTAGTCTTTATATATCTAGAATCCCTACTTACTTACTCCTTATTTTTTCCGGAACAAAAAATGGTGGAGAAAGCAGATTGTCCAATCTCTCAAATGTCGGTATGGCTAGAACTAGTGTTACTTGTGAGATTATAGCAGATAGATAAGTACCTATGGAAGAAAAAAACATGCAGTGCATACTCATCAATAAGAGCATCGCAAAAGGGCAGCAGGATAATGATAGGGGTAACTCTATTATGATATGAAACTAAAGTTCAAAAAAGTAAAGTTGATGTCAAATTAGGTAACATCAAATACCTAATCCCTACAATGAACGAACAAGTATTATGCAGCAACCCTTTCATTCAAAATCACTCTCAACATTAACGATAGCGAACGCTTTAAAAATCAACCTCGGAGTTATAAATTTTCGCATTAAAATAACATTAGGCTCCCTGTGCATACATTTAAACGTTCTGAATTATGATTTGATAACACTCTGTATGCGAGGCATGTTTCTTATCACGAGGGATTTTGGTCTAGAGTAGATTAATGTGTGTGTAGTTGTAACTGTTTTTATTTTGATGTATGGAGAAAGTTGTAATTTGTGTTTGAATTTTGGTACGTTTGTGTGAGATGAGTTTGGTGATTTGTAAAATAGAAATCGGTAAGACGGCCGATAATTTTGTTCATTGGTGAAATTAAAGTAATTAAGGATTTAAGAGTATCTCCTTGTCTTAATGGGCATTTGTTGGAAATACGGTAGGTACCTAGTTGTATTTTGTGCAGCAAGGATATTTGTCCAATATTTAGTTTTGATAAATATGTAACATCTCAATATCGGCTTTATGAAAAGTGTTATTATAAATTACTTATTATAATAAATATTTTACTACGATGTACAAATCCCCATAGCTAGCTAGTTATTATAAACTCTCAGTAATTTCAATAAAATAGTTCCAACAATAATTTTACCACACATCAAACTACTGAACTACCACACAGAATTCTAGCCATGTAATTATAACGACTGCATAATTACACGAGTAATTAAAATAACTCACGATAATAGTCGACGCCATAAATAAATATAATTAAACCAAAAGTGTTACGCACTTCATTAAATCAAGCTGTACTTGCATAATCATCATGAGGGTATTAATCCGTTTAGTAATTAAATACTAAATATTTTTCGCGGCTTTACCTATTTCCCTAAAGAACTACTTAAGAGATTAGATAAAAAGTAGCCTATATCTACCTATCTTAAGAGTACAAATCTCTATGCCAAGTTTAATCTCAACAACCTTAGCCATTTTACGGTTCAGGAGTATTTTCAAGAAGTATAAGATATAGAAAGTAAATATAAAAACTTACTACAACATCAAATGTTCAACTGAACAACAACTCGATCGAAATCATTTTAAGATATTTTTCATTTCGGACCGATCACTCGCGTTTTTCAGGAGCTACCTAACTTCATGTACTTAACCGTATGGGCAAATAGAACCTATAATTTCTGAGATAAGCACGTGCATCTAAAGGAATTAAAAATCCTTCAGCTGTAAAATATTATTAGCGAAGATTATAGATGAATCTATTAATTACTAAACGTTTATTTGCTAAGACAAGATCTCACATACATACGCACTTAAGTTTAAGTATTTACATATTCAATGACCTGTGGGTTAGGCTGGGCGCACATAGTTTAGAACGTTCGAGAAATTCGCAACTAAATTAATTTAGTTCCAAGTTTTAATGAGCCGTTAGGATTTTGGATCAGGTGTGTAACTGGTATTAGTGCCAAGTTTTGTTGACAGATTTTAGTTAAAATCTTCTCAACATTTGGAAAGGGTTGAATTTCGTTTATAAAAATTGTATTAGTATTGCCCCTCCCTAATAAACTTCAATTTTGAAAATCGGATTGCGAAAATATAAATAAAAATTACATTGTTCAATTTAGTTCATTGTTCAGGGTCAATACTTCTCGTTGGTTGTTAGACACAAGAGCGAATATTGATTTCGCACTTTGTGCCTACAATCTTCATTTTATGTAACCTATCATAATTTGGTGTAAAATCAAAATTTAATGTGCTATAATTGGGTTGTTAATTTTTCAAAATACTACTCTGTCTTAGAATATGTCACACCCCAATGCATCCAAGAACACTTTCCTTTATGACTGAAACAACACATTGAGACACCCTATTATTTGTCTACCGTCTGCCTGGATGTTACAATTGCATAGCAAACAGACACTCCATGCATTATGAACATGGAAAACAAAATGACTAGCGGAGGTGCCATAACGGAAAATCGCTTAAGAAAGTAGTGCGTCAAAATGCGGGTGAGCGGAGGACGAGGAACTTTACTGTTTTCACCCCTTATACGCCTTATTTTGAACCCGTTTTTTATATACCAAAAATCGTTAAAGAACCAGAACGCCTCTTTAGTTCACTCGTAAGTGATCGTTTTTCTTTTCATGCTAATTTGACCTAGCAGAAAGCGTCTGACCTACCTAAATTTTGACATCTCTCATCTTTCCTTACTCCGTAATTATGAGACTAATGCATGCGTCGCTGGCGCACCTTATTCAAGCGCGGAAGCACTTTAATTACTAGTTAGCCCTAACCGATCGATCGAATTGATCTTAATTAATTTATTAGATGAATGACTTTCGTTTGAGATGGCCGATTGTGTTTTGTTTGGTTATGATATGGTAGATGTACCTCTATATTGTCAAGGTTTGAGGAATGTTTTATGAACTGAAGACTTTTCATGAAGATTTATTCCTAATTGATTGTGAATGTTGCTATCTTTACTGTATCCGGGAATTATTATTTTTTATCCTAGATTCCAAATAAGCACAATGGCAACACATAAGCAATTAGGATAGCATGATAGATTTTGACTTCAAAACCAAAAGCGGTAGACACGCTGAGGAAATCTGTTATACCTCTAAATAACTAAGTGTAAATAAACTTTCAAGTAAGTAAATAGGTTTCAGTAAACTATTATACAAGTGTGTGTTATTGGCATCTGTAGTATAAAGCAGTCTCAGGTAAATTGGAATTTAGACTTCCGTAAAAGGCAGCCAACCACCACAGGAGGTCCAGAAACATGTTTATTGCCTTTATGTAAATAATATAAGACGATAACACTGTCTAGGGAAATATTTATTTACTATATTTGCATAATTGAAACAACATCGATAAATACAGCCAGATATAGGTAGATAGAAAGCCTATCATTACTGTGGAAGTAAAGCACGCTCGATAGCGATGTAAGAACCACCATTTTGCATAATTGCTTTAAAAATAAACTCGTCAGGGCTATTTTACACTGGCATCGAATCCAACCCGGTAATGCCGCCAGGATCTGTGGTTTAACGTCCACACAATCAGGGTAGAAAGGACCATAATTGACATACAATTTATTACCAGATTAAATCATAAAGCAATTTCAGTACCACTGAACTGTTAAACCTGAGGCAGTGAGGCAACATTATTTACTACGGTGTTGCCCGTTGATAAATCCAGAGCAAGCTCAATTTCGCTGTCAGTACAAAAATAAACAAGAGCAGTGGCGGGTTATAAATCGCGCCTCGTGATTGGCTGCATCGCCAATAATTATTCACATATTTTAATAAATATTTATTTTTGGCCGCGCACGACTAACGGACGTCGACGGGTTGACAACGTGTTGCTAAAAATGATGAATGTAGGATTTTTTTTCGCGTGAATTTTAGATAGATTGCCTATCGGAATTTCTAGTGTCGATATTTTTATGCATATTAAATGCCTATCCAATTCTGTTCGGTAGAATAACTATAAAAATTCACTAACATAATCTGGACTGAATTGAACCAGTTATTTTTACTGAACCGATTAAAAATAATCTTTCTATGACTATTGACTACTATTTCAATACAGATCGCATTCACAATTTGAATTTTATGCACCATGTAGATCACCAGTCTTTACTACTATTACAAAGTGATACAAAATTGTTTTTGCTTTTAAAAAGAAATTAAGTATTTCAAGATCGTACAATTTTTACAGCGGCGTCGATAAACCTTTAAACCAACACGACATTAAAATACATAAAAAAATGTTTTCAACATTTCAAAGTGTTGCGGCCGGGTCGCCGTATCTAACTGAAACGGTCCGTTCTAAAAAGTTCGGTCATAAAAAAATACCTAGTGCCTGCCATAAAAATATTTCCCAATAAAAAAGTTTTCGTCAAAATTCCAATAGAAAAGCGTAAAAATTGTTGGACACTTCTGTAAAGTACTGAAAAACTCCGGATATGTTTAATAGGTATTTGCTTCGTTCGGAAATAGGTAATTTATGGGTTATATACTGTCTGTTCCGATAACTGGCCGCACATACTTTATTAGCTTTTGGTTTTATATTATTATGCCGTAAAAAGTTTGTACAAAACAGTATTCAGGTATAAAATGGGATTATTTATTTTGAGGCAGCTAGAAGCTTTGGGTCTAATAACTGTTGATACGTGAATGAGTTCATCCTTTTGGGGCACAACTTTTGCCACGAAAACCTGAAATAAAACCTTTTTGGGGCAAAAGGTCTTATTCATATTACATTAGTATTAACAATGATCCACACCAAACAATCTCTATGTACTAAAATATATATCAATTATTATTTTATTTCAAAGATTCGCTCAGTTATGAAACCCACAATATTGGTACAACCAGTGACCTATTAAACCGACCTACATTCAGAATCCGAGCTTAAATCATAAAACAACAAACATCTTGTAGTGTTGTTATTAAAAATGCTGTTTTCATTGATAATAATGATGAAATATAGCTTTTTATAATTTGTCGGCGCCCTTACAAATTAATTCTGCCAGCTGAATGGTTGGAACTTTTTTAGGGTACCGTGGTCAAGAAATGCAGACCTTAAATCAGTAAATGTTTTTAAGCAACCAATAAATGATTCTAAGCTGTATTATTTTTTATGCATCTTAAATTATTGTTTCAAAAACCTGAAAAACAATTTCCGAATCGTAATATTCATATCTAACTTTGTAAAGAATGGGTAATCTTATCTATATTTTCAAAAGATTTTTACAATATTTTTTAATGCACTAACGTGACGTTGCAAATCAACAACTGCATCGAAATACCAAACCGCGTTAATAGAAATCAAAATACTATTCAAATTAATTAATCTAAACCTACGGAACCTCACGCCCAGCTCTATCTGGTTCTTCGTGGTGAATTTTAAAGAACTGTCGAGAAAATTGAGATCAGCGACTTTTATTACTTCCTCAGTATTATGTCATCGAGCAAATCCGAAAACCCATCGGTACAGAGTTATATTAAACTCTGAAAAGCACTCAGGAATAGTAATTTAATCGTAGCCACTTGTTCGGTAAATTAAATTATATTGTTACCTGGGCGACGGTTGTAGTCGCTTTAGTTATAGTCTCCATAAGTTAAATTGGCTTGGTGTAAATATTTGAAATAATTAGCGTGTTCGTAGTGATAGTTTCGCAAGGTTGACGCTATATATGTGTGGGGGTCTAAAACAATTGAATGTGTATATGAAAAGTTCCTATAAGTATCCCTCTGCTAATTTGTCGCCCTTTTTAACAAAAGTCAATTTAGACTTTAATTAATAATAATTTGAATATTTTTTTTTTATAATCTAATATTTGAAAATATAAATGATATGTTCAAAGATAAATAAATGCACTAAAAATTTGAATCCATTAGGATTGTTTACAATATTCAACTTCAATATTCTACTTTTTTTTCCACGGTTTCGATTGCATCCTTTCAAAACTAAGTACTTCTCGTTCCCGAATAAAATATAGCCTACCTAGGCACCACCCGGAGATAGTGTAGATTATCAACAGTGAAAGCTTTTTTCAAATCGGATAAAAACGAAAATATTATCCTTTTTTTTAAATACAGGTATTTCTTCTGTAGTACCTAACAAAAAATACCTTTATATACCTAGCAGTTTGCAGGTTTTTGGTAACAGAATATTAATTTCCACAATTTACTTAAAGCGTTCATCTTTAATATTTCGAGCTATTAAACTTAGACCGCTAGTTAATGATGTGACTCATAACTAAATATCTGAGCCATTAATAATATTAACAACTAGGTGTATTAGAATACACGTAGGTCGTACATGTAGGTACTCGTTGAATTAATGTAAAACAAAATTAATGTTGAACGTGACTTTTGGCTGACGTAAAGGTCTTTTAGAATATTGGTACCCACGTTTTTGGTATGAGCAATAATGTTCCAAAATTAAGTTTTAAGATTAAAGATACAAATTATTACATACATAAAATCTATATTTTTATTATTTTTGAAAAAAATATACTTTCAAAGTACATCAAACTTAGAAAAGTTGTACTGGTACTTGCCTGACCTGGAAGCGAATCTACAAGTATGAGTACTTCAGAGGATGGTTCTTTTCCCTAATATTTGTTAATGGAATGCACATCATTATGTAATTATTTTTATAAATAATACAGGAAATATTATAATAGTTAATTGCTTTTCTTTCTAACACTATTATAGAAACTACCTAACATGTCGTTTTGTTTGTTTTAAGCGAAAGCACTCAATGATTTTATTACAACAAATTGATTAATGTTACCGTGTTCACAAACAAGCCATTTAATTGGTCTACACGTGCATGCAGTAGATAAAGTAGCCCAGATTACAGTAATTACTTTTGATTAAAATCTGCTGACTTTAATAATAGATTAACTGTAGTCTATAATCATAAATTATTTTGTAAATATTTGGACCGTTCAAAAATAAAGTATAAAAATCTTAATTTAGATTTTAGTAGGCTTAAAATAGATTGGTTCATTGTTTCAGTTGAAAAAGTTTTAGCTATTGTTTTGATGGGTCTTTGTTCAGTTATTAATACCCATTAACGGTGTAAATAGGTTTCAGTCGCGTTTTATGTTCTAATTATAGATTGCAAGTTGAACTTTTCAGCAGGAATTAATATTTGTTTGAATGCCAACTTATAGGCACATATGTAACTCGGAAAAATTGTGTGTACCTAATCCTAATACTAATGATTATGAGAACATGCGTAGCGCCATCCCAGCAGAGTCGGTACATAAGTACATAAATATGTACAAACTATACATACGTTACAAAAAATATTATTTGTATGAAGTTAAACTTCCATTATCTTATCTACCTACTATGCAATATAAAACATTTACTGTTTTTAAAGTTCACTGCTCGTTCGCTCACCAAATATTCTATTTCTATCAAGTTTACGATTATAACTACTGATAATTTTCTTAGATCAGTTTATCTATATTGTGCATTACTGAAACCTTTCACAGTGCTTCATTTTATGGTCATGCTAGAGTTATTTTTAACTGACAGTTATCCCTTACCATAAGTCTTATACTAATAGATAAATTAATTTTATGAAAAATATTGTAGTGAGTATCACAAGATAGATAGTATAACAATAATTATCACTTAAATACCTACATTTACGAATTGCGACTAGAAAAAGTAACATCCTATCTATTCCTACACTTGTAATATAAAACTGTAAAGTTGTTTGTTTGTTTGAAAGTACTAATCTCAGAAGCTTCTTAGCTAGAGCGATTTGAAAACAATGACAGCCCGATTGAATTGATTGATTTATCAACGAAGGCAATATTAGACTTTTATCAGGATACGCGGAGCCAACCTAGTCGTGATCTGAACTAGAAAAGGCACTAATTAAAAGATTGAAGTAGTTTTTATATAACATTAAAAAGGCGTTTTCTCTTAATTCTTCAACTTTAAAACAACCACATGTCTGCAACATCAAGAGCTACCTTTTCCAGCCCATCGTTTGCCCAAACTACTAGTTCCTAAGTGTTTGTTTATTTGGCTCACGTCCTTCTCGTCAGGGTGTGAGGGTGAGAGTACAAAGCCATACTAACGTGTAGGATTAGAGAATTTAGAGATATTAATAGACGTGGTATCATGTTTATGTGGTAGCTTATTTGGAGCGTAGGTGTGGTTGGGTTAGATTTATTTGGTGGAAAAATAGTTTTGGTTCCGTATCTTGGTAAAAATGTTAATATTTAAGTTTCATTGAAATATATTATGTCGCACTCAGTAGGTAAATTCTACTTATTTTATTTAAAAGACACGGATATAGACGTAAAACAGGCACGGATATTTGTAAGTTAAAATGTATCTATTTAAGCAGACTACAGTAAAGACGCTGTGAAACAACGTTTGTTTTTTCCATTCATTAAAAAGTCTAAACCAGTAATTAATAACTTCATTTCATTCTTCATCACTTTAAACGCCACCATTTCGCTGCCTACTTAAAGCAGCTGATTAATATGTAAGAATCACGACACCCACCCTCTTCAACAAATTTATCACTCGTTTATCGCGTGAAATCTCGATCGCTTCGCGTGAAAACTGATCGTAAGCCAATGGTAGGGTCGAAGGGCCCGATTAAGTCGCATCCGACAATGTTAAGATTATAATCTTTTGATTAAGGCGCTTGTAATAATAGAGAGTGGTTATTTATGGAAGCTCGTGCTAAAATTACACACGATTCGCTTACCCATATGATCATATCTTGCCGTTAAGGAATTTGTGAGCACCTTTGTTTCAATTTATCTGCGGAACTGATAGTATGTAATGACAGTTTTATTAGTGTTCTGGGATTTTATTGATTTGATTTAGAAATGTGAACTCATTGTCAAGTTTTGTTGAAGATTATACTATGCATTGAATATCACTTTCGTCAAATAAATGACACCTCCTCATATTTTAAAATTTTCTTCGAAATATTTTTTATCGTTGTATAAAGAATGCTCTCTCAATACTACTTACTACTTAAAACTTATGAAACAATCTTTTCCAGAAAATCTTTTTGTTGCTATCTAAACAACAATTCATATTTATGTATCTAAGGATTTAGAAAATAAAGTGACTCAAGGAAAGAAACTTGCAGCCACTAGAGCGTTCGCAAGACAATACGTATTAGTTCACACGGCTTGAGACAGATGGCGCTGTATGATGTTACTACTAAGCTTTTGTTCCTTGAACGAAGTAATGGTGCTTGGGAAAATCCGCCAATGTGAAATGGCTGTTAAGAATAATGAATTTGTTTTTTTTTTGTATATTTTGTTTATACGTTCATATAAATGGAAATATCATAACCCATTTCTAAATAACTCTACGGTTTTATTCATGGTTTAATTTCAGTTTAGTGCCAAACGCGGTTTCAATTAGTCACATGGCACAAAAAAAATGTAAGTAAATTAGGTAATATTATTATTAAATAAATAAAATGAAAATGAAGTAGTTTATGACGTAGGTTTCTCCATATTTTATTAGTTTATAAAATAAGTATTATTATGACAACATACATTATAAATGGTCGCGTCTACATCACAGCAGGTATTTATAATAAAAGATAGTTTATACCACAGCAATTAGATAGTTTCATCGTTTATTTCAGAAATTATCATATTGAATGCAACCACAAATATTTCTATGAAATTCAGTATTAACGGTAAATAAATTCAGTAGTAACAGTAAATAAATAAAATACCTACAAAACTTCTATTTATGCTACATTGTTAAACTAACAAGTTCTAAACAATTCCTATTCTGATAAACAGATTTTGTTAAATGCATAAGTATAACGATACCACAATATCGATATATAGGTATCTAAAAATAAAATAAAACTGAATTTCGACCTTCCTTATTATTAAGTACATTATTAAACCCTCGAGTCTTATTTCATAAATAGGTCAACTTTTATTCTTATCAAAATAAAATCCTGTCCTTAATATTATAGGTATACTAACAGTAACTAAGTATACAAAGAAATAAAGCCACATTTAACAAGGGCTTGCCTTCTAAGCATATTCCTTACTTCTTACTAAGGTTTTTACAGAGAGCTTTATGAAAATACTAGCGTTGACAAACGGAGTCACTTGTTTTTTCTCTAGAAAGTTATATAGTATAAACAGTAAGATCAACTTGGATTTCGATGGTAGAAATTATCAATGTGACACTCTAGATAGACTCGTTGATTGGTACAGTCGACCAAGTTATATTTTCAACCAAATGTACATTATGGAATGCAATAAATGATATGAAAGTGGCCTACCAGTTTTGAGAAAAGTTTGTGTGACCATGTTCCTCAAAGAGTACCCTTAGAGCCGAAGTGCGCTGGGGCTGCAGAATTGTTCCAAAGAGTTACCCCAGCCCTGGTATACAAAGAGCTCCAGAAGGAAGATGTTGGGCTTTAGTCAGTAAAGTCTGACACTCCCTCTCGCTGCACCCACAGCGGGGTCATGTAATGATTTCGTTATAGTAGAAAATGGTCTATTATTAAATAACTTGCCCAACGAGATCTTATATTACTTAAATTAGGTGTTTCCTTTCATTATCTTCACACAAGTTTAATTAAGCCAATTTTTAAAGACGTTAAAAACGAAAATGTCATGTGGTTCCTTAAAATAAACCTCATACATGCAAAACATTTACCTAGAAGTACCGCAAAGCTTTCGTTAACCTTTAAAAGAAAGAAAGATTAAAGATACGAAATGCCAAGAGTATTTCTAGACACGCTAATTAGATTCTATAAAGTTCATTTACTTGATATTAATTGTTTTCTTTGTATGAGAATTTAAACTTATTTCTAGAGCTAAATCAAACAAGTATAATACCTACTAACTGCCTACGTACCAAAGTTAGTTCGTATTATATAACAAAATGCTTCTCTCTGTCTGTCTGTTTCGGTACTAGGTACAGATTCAAAAACTATTGCACAGAATTTCATTCAGCTTATGAGGGAACATCTTTAAAGAAAATTTCAATTTTATGTCAATGTGTAGATATGTAATTATAATATGTGCATCCACAATATAGTTCTAGTTAATATTTCCAAGTTTTGAAAACAAATTGTTTCGACCTTAAAACCATAAGATTAACCTCCCAGATTACAAGGTATGTATTACTAATGTTGATTAATTTAGTGCTAAGATAATTTGCAAATCCACTCAGGCGGACATGTACCAAATTAATCCGTGGTTTTAAGCCAATCTTTATGACAACTTGACCCACTTTGTAAGTCTTAGAATGAAATGATTGGTTATGCCAGTTTACTTAAAGTTGCCTAGCTGTTTCTCGCGATTTCACCCACCCTACGAGAGAACTATTCAAAACCTCGATAAAAATTAATAAATCATAAGTGACCTCTTTCGGGATACCACCTGTTTCCTTACCAAACCTCTCATTATGTTCATGTATTTTACAGTTAAAGCGTAACAAACATACAAACTCATTTTCCGATTCATAAGACATTAATAGACTTAGTTCTCCGATTGCCACATAGTAAGAGGTTGTGTTGATTTAAAATGTCAAATCGAAGTGAACGTAAATCATAACACTGGTAATATCTAACTATAGAAAATGTCTCGTATTAACTTTTAAGGAAATATACGGCTTCAATCGGCGTGGGATAATGATAGTTTTGCAAATCTATTAAGTGTTAGAACGAGCTGTAAATTATGTCGGCACTGATATTAGCAGTTGAAGTAAAGGTCGAAGGTACTCGTAATGACTAGGCCTGAAGCTATAGGTAGTATATAACCCAGATTTAATATGGGAAAAACGTGTTCTGATTGGTAGATGGAAAAACAATGGAAGATCAATTTATTAAGAGCAAGCCGCTAATGGTTTACCTGTGGTAAAGGGCACACACAGGCATAAAAGGATGCATGATGTCTAAAATGACTTTCTTTCAATGAGAATCGTGAAATGCACCTATTGCTCCATCTTTACTGATATTATAAAGGTGAAGAGTTTGCTTGTTTGTATTTGTATTGGAAACGCTTGCACAAGCAAGGAATGACTACGCTTTAAAAACACACGGTAATCCACTCAATCCCCACGAATCCCAAAAAAGTAACTTAAAAAAATATAACAAATATATAAATAAACCATTTCACCAAGTGCAACCATCCGTCATTATTACACTTGCAAAAACACCATAACTTTATCATTTCGGCACGAGCTCCACATTTACATAGCCCATATAAACCTACCGATTAAATATGATTTATGTTCCATGACGTCACGATATCGTAACTCCTGGCTCCTGGCTGAATATCCCCCAAGGGAACCACAACGAGCGTGAAATTAGTAATTAAAAGTCACGTGTGACAACGCCAAGCTCTTACTTGGAAAATCTTTGGTCCCAAGTGGCATCTTTGGCAAAGTTACGGTTTCTTTGGTGGAATATCGGTGGGTAATATTTTTGGGAATAGTGGGAGTCGTGGATTGGTTGTGTGCTGGAAGAGGCACCAGTACCTACATATTGTTATGCCCCGTATTGCAGATGTGCAGAGTAATCGGATGTCTTTTGTTTGATGATGTTATGCTCTTTTGTTTTACTTAAGGCCGGCAATTTTTGATCGTTTTGAACCGAGCAATAGTGTAGGGCACAGTTTTCTAAATATATTTATGTTTATTATTCTAACTTGCTCGTTAAATATAACGAGATCAGAACTCAAACTCAGAACTGTAGCCAAATTACATATTCGTCTAACCATTCGCATCCTGTGATTCACCCTTCCAAGACAAACCCAGTTTGGTTACGCGACATTGCTTTACATTCAGTAGATCTACGAGTATATTTAGTGGTACATTTAGGCTGTTAAAGTTCATATGACAGCCGTTTATACGAACACCTGTTTCCATAAAGCGTTCATACGACATCGCGCGTTTTATTAAGACGTTTCGCACGTGCGATAACGTCAGCGTGTTCACACAAACTGCCAGTCAAGGGTTCAGCAGATTTATGGTTTGCTATTTCACGTGGATTCTCTTGTACCTTAAAAGATTTTATGTTTCTATGTCGTTGAAAAGTTATTACTTATGTACTTTTGGTTGGAATCAATTTATTTTTGAGTAGCAAAAATATGGACTATAAATGAGTAAGGATGCATTGAATAGGTCAAAACGGATAACCTATGGAAACAAGTGAGCATGACAAAGACGTAGGTATTCTCTGGAGGCTGAAACTTCGCTGTGAAAAAAACTTTACGTCGCTTGATAATCCAAATGTATAGAGAGATTGAAATTGGATCTCCACGTTGAGAATTGACGTCATAATGATAATCCAAAATCAAACAACATCCAGAAATGCGGACCTAATCGAGTCGTAGTCTATCGGTCCAAATTGAGAACGCCCAATAAAGATCTCAGCATGTTCAGTCCACATGCAGACAAGATTAATAAGGGGCTCAAGGAAACCGCAGTGCTAACCCTTATGGATAATCACCGGTTCCCCGAAGGAGAGGACAGGGAGCCATTAATTTTAATCTATCTTTAGCTAATCGTCAAAGTTGAGCCATTAACAGTCAATTGCAAACACTGAAGGGTTGATTCGCTACATTCTTCAATTGAATACGTGTTTAATGGTTTTAAGATTTGCTTACTGTTTGAGGGTGATTTTATTTGATGGTCGTTGATTTGCTTGGACGAAAAGTAATGACCGTTTGTCGGCTTTAATTTTTCAGAAGAAAAATCAATTTTTAACACTTTCTATCTCCCTATAGGTGATTGAATCTCACTAGTGTTATGAAATTCATTTAAACAGCAATATTTTCACGGAGTAGAGAATACAATACTTTCAATATCCTTCTGCAGAATCTCAAATAACAACGAAAAACGCAATACAAAGTATACAAATAGGAAGAATTTTCATACAAGTACATACCAAGTAGAGTCTGTATACATAACATCAAAAGAAAATGTTATCGACATCTCCAACTAAAACAGACGATATAATAAATCGATAAAATATCAAAGACCCGTGTTATTTCAGGATACTCGATTTCATAACGATGTTTCCTTATAAGAAGGTGAAAATGTCAAACACAAAAACGTTCCGAATTTATGCTTCGGACGTGAGAGTAAAAAATACTTTATTTATGTCCTGAAAATGTTGTTCAAAACTTATTTTGGGAGGGTCGCCGAAATATCATCGACATGTATTTTTTTGGCACAAATACCAACCTGAAAATAGGTACTCCTTTTAGATAACAGGGTCTTAAAGATAAATTATAATTGCTAAACACCTTTATTCAAACAACTTTGGGTAACTTTTAAAACAATCTGAAAAGCTGTCCTCCAACTCCTATTAAATCTTAAGATAACAATTTAATCTTTATCACGCTGGCCGCAACCTGAACAATAATTAACGAGCAATCCCGTACAAGTGTTGCTATAAATTTATCATGGCCCAACTTCGGCAATAACGCCACGACATCTACCGGCCAGTAATGACAACATTAGCACAAATGACACACCTAAATTACGAATTTTACCCGAATTCTGGCCTATAACCGATCAAAATTAACTCTTACAATCTCGTTCAAAAATTTTAATAAAATAGCCAGAAAATTTATGCCAATGTCCACGTTTTCTGATGAACTTAATTAATTCATTACAAAAGTTGTGTGGCATGTTCGCTGGCCCAATTTAAACCGAATGGCTTTTGGGGTAAATAGTTATTTATTACCTCATTAAGGCATATTAATGTTTCGTACCTGCTAAGGTATTTCAATGCGCGTCAACGTTTTAATTGTGTGGCCAATTTTGCAGCAGCCGTCAACAAATTATATGGGCACAACACTTAAAGTATTTTTTTGAATTTTATAATTAGGTATAATTAAATCTGCAAAGTATCCATAACCGATTATTATATTTTATTTAAAGAAGTACTAGCAACATTATAATGATCACAAAGATACAGGAAATTTTCTTCATTCTAAAAATACGCAAAAGCTCCCCAAACCAAACACAAACTTTCAATTTTTTCCTCATTTCCCGAAACTTCTTAAACAATAAATCTTTATACAACAACAAATTATGACACGGGAATCACCATCCGTTAATTTAGTATCGTGACGCAAGACAATCTATCAAACAAAACTCCCGATCAACAAGTTATAATCTCATAAATCCTTAAAACACTGACAGGGACAATAAACTTTATAGCTTTGGACATTTTCTAGGACAAGAAAGTGGAACAAATTGCTTAGGTGAAAACCCTGCGGTGTCGTAAAGATCCATGCTTAGTTTCCTTGGCGGTACTTCGGAAATGTGTTACTCTGGGGGACTTACAATCTTTCGGTACAGGATTGGTATATCTTGTCTCTTTTAAAAGGTTTTGTTAGTTTGAAATTGGAAGATGAGTTATGAGTTGTTATGGGCTTTGCAGTTGAAAAAAAATTATGCGACATCATTCTGACTACACGTATACTAAGTCCTCAGTAAACTACGTAATAAATTGACCATTTTCACCGCAAACGTAAACTTCAGGGATTTTTTTTTAATGTTAAATACTAAAATTGACCTCGAAAATTCAAAGTTCATAAGTAAACTGCTGTTTTAAGGAAATTGACGTACAATTATGTATATGTCTAAGATGAACTTAGGCTTGAGTAGTGTTCAAGTAATTAATTACCAATATAACAGAAATAAAGTATATTACTAGGTATATATTTTTTCAAATCACATGATAGATTAAGCTAACTACTTAAAAAAACGAATGACAAAAAACTATCAGGCGCCGCGCATACATTCCCGCCGCACCAAACTTTGCTATTCCATTACTCGCAGGCGGTTAGTACAAAATGTCCCGTCAACACGCCATTTTGGCTTTATTTTACACACAATATTGAAAACGAAGTACATAAATAATATAATACTAAAACGTAAGTACTAATTACGTGAGTATGATCCAAATTTGGCTCGGATCTGTGTTGTTTTAGTGGAAAACCCGTTTGGCAAATAGACTAATGAGGTCCCAACGAGTTATGTGACGTTAACCCCAATCAGTATAGATTTTATATTACGTATTTAGGTACTGTTTTTGTATTTAAATTAAAAAAAAACTAACCTAAACTTACCTACTTTCTCACCGCCAGGCATCTGAAAAAATAAATATAGGTACCTAATCTTCTACAAAAACAGAAAACAATACCTTATTATAATTCACACTTCATTGTTTATATTTAAAGAAATTACACTCAGAACAATAATTTATCTTATATTTACATACACAGTACATAAGTGCAGAGGATAGTTTTTGATGCAAGTAATTTCACCTTGTAATAAATTTTTCTTTCATGATGAATTGCGCTAAATAGCCTGAAATATTGAATCAGAATGTAGCAATTGATTTCGGTAAAACTTTGTTTGTAAATCAACATCCATACCAAATTCAATTTTCATATTATATTTTGTGCTTAGATACTATAACCACGAATATCGTCATACCTAGTAACCAAAATCTATTTAATACTGAACTTAATCAGTATTATTGTATTTAAATTAATCTTATTTAGCACTTGGGATTTCTATAGTCAAATTGTATTACTTTAGACCTCTAGTAAGGGCAAGTATTATCCTATATGTGTATAATTGATTTATATAAATTCAATTGGCTGGAAGTGAGAAATCTTGTACTGAAGACGAAATTGGAAGATCAATAGTTTATTTTGGATACCATACAATAGTTTGCATTGAAAGTCCTTGTGAGTGTGGACAAAATTGTGGAGACCAAATTGAATATATTCCACTTGTAACTAATAAAGTTTGATCCCAGAATTGATCCAATATACATGTACTAAAATAAGACACGGTTTGAATACGGGGCCGAAATATATAAGATATAAGATCCCGGTATTGTCAAGATTTAGAAGCAATTCAAATTTTCGTCTAAGCAAATCTGTACTGTGATAAAAAGTTCAGTACCTGCTCAATATGTATTTTGAAAGTTATGAAACTTATGTCACAATGAAGTACGTACGCTCCAAGTTATATTCAGCTTCAAATCAATTGGAATTGAATCTAAGCGACGACAGGATAAATCCAGCTAGAAACAGTGCTTCCATCTGCACAACAAAACTATTTTCTCCGAGCTATTCAATTCTTACTCAAGAAAAAGAAACCTTAGCAATACGAAATATTACTTACATTTTTTCCGAGCTGAATCTCTTGTGCTTGTAACAAAAAAATTGTTCCGATGTTTTTCCGATATCAACTATCATTCCGACGTTCAGTGTCGTGTTTTGTATTCAATGGAATTCTTTATGTGATTCGTCTGTGTATGAGTATGTTTCTGTATGTATTTTTGTGGATTGCATTTGTTTAATAAGGTTTTTTTTTTGTATGGATGGATCTTTTTATCAGTAAGATGGAAATGTTATATTAATATTAATACTCGTAGATACGCAGGGTGCTAGGAGGTTGTCACGAAAGTCGTCTTTGGTCCTCGTGGGCCCTCTCTAAAAGGTAGAAGACGGCACAAAAGCCGAGGTTTTTAGTGAGTGCAAGCCCCACATAACCTCACCGTCTCCCCGGGCGGTGTGTGTATGCGTCAGGCATTTTCCTCAGCTAAAACAAAAAAAAAGGTGCTGGGAGGTTGATTCAATTGCGTTACCTAATTCCTAGCCAAGATCAATAATATTGTTAACAACAACATCAAATAAACTTTGTCGAATTTCAAAAGCAGTTATGACCCTATTAACAAGACAAGGGAAGCACTTAAAACACTTGACGATGTCCATACATCCACAAACACGCCAACACTCATAAAACGACATAACCAAGATGTCTTCCCATTAAATAGTTCCCAACAAATCAAGCGTGGACATAATATCCATAACTTCATTAAAAGCTTCAAAACATTTCACAAACTCGATTATACGCCATAACGGTCCTACGTCTTTTATAGCCAATAAAGGACATGTTAATATTCAATACGAAGATTTTATAACAAAAGTTTTCTCGTTAGTTCCGAGTTTCCAAGTGGATACAAGTCTTGTAACTTGCATAGTGCATGTACATACGTTCCAATACTGTTTTTTTCTGTGTCGCGGTGACACGCTATGTTTTTGCAAACGAGTCACATATTGGCAGTACGGTAGACAAATATAGGGGTTCTGAAAGGTGGTTTGCCTTTCAATAAGTAGTTGTGTACGATTTATGGGTTTGCAGTATGCAGTTATTTTAAGGAAGAGCTCGTGGCTAAGGAACGGTCGCAGAGGTCGATCTCATCAAGGAGTATCATATTAACGGGTGATGAACGATGGATCAATAATCGCTGTACGTAAAATTTTCAGTTAAAAATATACTGAAAATCATTCCTTCTAAAGTACATTCATCATTATTTAACAACTCATCTAACTTCTCAATACTACTAAATCATGACAAAGCACTGGTCAAAACCAAAAGTGACTTAGCATCAGTTCAGTAGTAATATTGCTAGCGACCTACATGCCATCCACTGTGATAGGTATTAGACACTTGATTTAATTACATTCGCCCAAAGAGCTAACATATACGATGATGGACGTCGAGGAATTTAGGCCAACGGTCCTTCATTTTACGTACTAAACTCAATTAATTGTTTAACGTACATACTTCATTATCCGACCAAGGGGTTTAAGTAGTTTTAATACCTCTCCTACAAAGGCTTTGTTTTAATCTATTGGTTGAAAGTGCATTTAATTCCTGTACTTATAAACTGTGGAGCATAAAAGAAAGTCCTTTGTTAAGAAAGTCTTCTTACCATCTAAAGATACTAGGGAAGATTAAAATATTAAGGAGACTAAGTGGACCGGTCTTTTAAACAAAAATGGCGCTTAAAAAATAAACATTGAATTCTTGCTAAAGGGTTAAAATTAATTAAAAATTGATAAGAGATTTAAATATAAGCTTGAAAGTATTCAATCAGTCCTTACGTCAACCTGTTTACGTATCTATTACACAAAAAAGAGAAAAAAACTCACAAAAAATGTTTTAGCAGACCAATATTCCTGACTTTCATAACAAAGAAACATCACATTGTTCAATATTGACAACAATGGCGCACAATCTTCAGAGCAACAATCAAATCGGCTTTCGTTAATCGCGATAGCTTCCAAAATTTCAACCATTCATTCATTGGACATGCGTAATTCGGGATTAAAATATATCGGCCCACAAATTGGGCTTCAATTCTGTAGGCAGTTAGCGTAATCCGTCTTTGTAATTGGTTTTGCGGGTAGTTCGCAGTAAGAGTTAAGTGAATGTTTGACACTTCTCTGTTTCGTTTTAAATTACATTTTTAGGTGTTCCCAAAGTTTTGGAGTGGTAAGTTTTGACAGGGGGATTTTCAATTTCGCGTTTGCAATGCTTTTTGTTGCTGTTAGGTGTTTGGTTACAGTTTTATACAGATTCTGTAAATTTTCTGTGTTCAAGAAATATTATTTGACTATCTTAAATGTACTTAAGTCGTCAGTTTTTTGGTGATAGTTAATAATTTCAAAGACATTAACCGTCTTACCACAAAAACTTTTAAACGTCAGTTTATGCCTTGTCTAAAAAAATGCCAAATTATGACGTTGACATATGGTTCATTTTGCTGCCAAAATTTTATTAGACAAGTGTAAAACAGGGTTTAAAGTTTTTGTAGTAAGGCCCTAAATGTTCAGGTTTAAGAAAATATTTAAGCTTAATTCCGCTAAATATATATCCTAACATTTAATGTTATGGTTTTCCGCGAAGAAAGGCTCTCATTTAATTTCTAAGAGAAAACCCCGAAGTCATCACATCTGTGCGTCCATATTCAATACTTGTTGTTTGATCTGCTAATTGTTTTGAATAATTTATTTCACTTGACGAGTAATTAAGAACTTTGTTCTGAAGTGGGTACTTTTATGTTAATACTATAGAAATTATGCTGGTTTAAAGTACGTGATCAAAGTTCTAATACGTTGAAACCTTCACTGAATATGTATGGGATTGTACTGACGTTGTTTCTATTTGTTTGTTCGCTGATTATAAAGGGATCAAACTTCTAAGAGGTGCTTTGTTTATTTATAATAATGTTGGATTCTTAGGTATTTTCTCTTGTCTTTTGGGTGTTTGTGAAACTGACAGCCGGATTTTGTTCCGTGTTGGACTTTTTTGTTTGTTTAAATTAAGCCAACAACGACTACGAGATAAGAGATTTTGGATCCATATAAGTGCCTCAAATTGTTCGAATATTAATGTGTCCAAATTTCGAGGTTTGTTTTAAACAGTGTTACACAATTTTCGTAACACAGGCACCACACAATAAACCCCTGATTTTTGCAGTTTACATTTAGAGCAGATGGACAAAACTGCAATGGATTAAATGGCCAGACTGACATCGATTGCCAGACCGCGATGGGATACATTCAATATTATGACCGCAGCTGCAAATTCGTTTCTACCATATTTGCATACGCGGACAGATAGGTATCACCCAGTTTTTGTGATGCACAAATGTATGTGAACAAAAGCTGGTTTATTATTTCTACTTTCAGAGCACTATCTGGTAGGTGGTTATCCAGTATGGCATTTCCAAAGTCATTACATTCTTGGTGCGGAGGAAAAAGAGAAGCATACCGTTAGACCCTAATGGCAGAAGAAGACAAAAGTTAACTTTGATAAAAATGCACATTGTCTACTTTGAAAAAATGCTGTTTGATTTAAGCTCGTTAACTTTCCAGGCTAAAAGTTTAGGCATAGCATGACTGACCTAAAACTCCAAATTGGTATTAGTAAGTACGCGAGCTATACAAATGCAGCCCGTCCATGTAAAAGAACAAAACTTAGCCTGAATTGGGAAAGCAATAATTTTAAGTTAGGATTTACATTTAATTTAAATAACATACGAAACGCAAGCAATCACAACTTCACCATATTTAAAGCACTCGACACAAATTAAAAAATACGTAGCGAAATAAAAAAATTGAACATAAAAGCAAGTAAAAAAGAAAACACGACCCGAATTGCCGCTTTTAAGCTGAATATTAAAATGGGGTAAGCACAAAGCATGGTAATCCATTTACGTAATTTTATTTTGAGTTCGCATAACCGAACTGTCATTCCTGGTGACGCCATATAAATGAACTGAAGGTGACTTGCTATACTCAATGATGGATTTTTAAATGTTAGCGACACAGTAATGGGGTAAGGGTAATTTATGGGCGTTCTGAAATACTTTGAGTACCTGTTTATGTATAGGAAATTCACGAGAAAATTCGTATGAAAAGAGTAAGGAGCGTTGCTGTTAATAATGAATTTTTCAAGTCATTTTCTTGTACATTTGACTTGAATGTGTTGATGTGTGCGCACATTCTGAGTGTCTACGTAAGATGAATTGAGTTTTTTGTAGAGGATTTTGTATAAGGCCTAATAATTTGGTATCCACTTTAGACTCCAGCCTTCTAAGACTAATCCTGAGAATGATTTATGTTTGATTTAAAACTATTATTATCATTGACGAAATTTTAAAGTAGGTACTTTTTAAATTTTTAAATTGCCACAGCATTGCGAAAAACACATAATAAAAATACGAATCACATTGCACAAACCTTTTTAAAAGCAAAATTTAAATACGAGAAAATACCAACTCCATTTATCGAAGCTTAATTTAAAATCCGCAAAAACCATTCAGTCTTGTAACAAATTCACTTCGCAAACTGTTAAAAGATTCCCATCAAAAACTACTTCTATGCTAAGTGAGCGAAATCAAAAAACAATAAGCCAGTTATAATAAACGGGAAACAATTTATAAAACTTGAACCGGGGAGCATTCAAATCTGCTCTGGCGCGCCCGACTTTTCAAAGTCACCGTCCGTAATTCATATTTCTGCAGTCTTTGTAAGAATTTCTCTCTTAAAACGAGTGTTTTAAGAAAATTTCCTATTTCATACTCCGCAGAGTCCGGGCTTGGGGTGAAATTCGGTATCTGTTTTATTAACTTTCTTTAGTTTCTTGAGTCGACGTAATGGATGATGACTTTAATATAGAAAAATAGCACTCGGTCCTGGTTTTTTTTTTGTTCCCGCGGTACATTTTGCCTTAGGGCTTTAGAAAAACGGTGACTTTCTTTTGTTTTATTATTGCGATTAATATTGAAGCTTTTTATTTTATAAGGATCATGCAGTTTTATGTCAAATCAAAGTATATTTTGATGAATTCAAAAGCAAATTGGTACCAATTTTAATTAAAGGACCTCTTATAATATAATTATGGGGATAAGCAAATAATGCAGAGAAAGATAAAAACTGGAGGAAGGTCGTTTTTAATTTCTTATTTTGTAAATATTGAAATGAATTATCTTTGTGTATCGTCAAAGTTTAATTATCAAATAATTATGTATAGGCAATAACATGTCGAGACGTCTGCTAACAGGAATACATAATAATATTATCAAAGAACGAACTCCTAAAAGCGACCAAATTAGAACTTAATATCGTTGTTTGTCACACTTTCTATACATAGGGTGTCTTTGACATTTTCTTTGAAATATCAGTTTCAAGCTTCAATAAAATATACAAAGATGTATAATTTAAAGACTGTTTACAATTTTCGAGTCTCTAATTTCAATAGAAATGAGAATCTTACTAATCACGCTTCGGAACGCGTACTTTGATTCCAATCTTCATTGGTATTTGAAATAATGAATTCTTAGGAGTTTTGTCCTTCGGGCTAAAGTAATCAATGTGATATTGAGTTTGAAATATGGACTCCATTTGAAGGCAGTTACAGTTAGAAATATGTGTGGCATGAAATAACTAAACAATTATTGATGCTATCCAGGGATATCTTTTTTGTAATGTAAAAGTACTGAACGGATTTTGATAAAAAAATTGCTTAAATAAAGCGAGTGTAAAATACGCTTTTAAGTACGCTTGTGAGCGGGTAAAATTACGGGTATATATCGGGTTAATAAGCGGATATCGAATTGTTTTCGTCAACCGAATTTCTAAGTAAGTGTATTATTTCTGTAGAATTTGTGTAATAATGTAATTGCAGAACTTTTATTTGGTATTTTATCTTCAGGTTCAAATAAGGTTTCACGTTTGTGGTGTAGCTCTACACAATTTAACAGCTGAGAATCCAGTCAATTGCGCCTAGAAGAGTTTCATGACAGAGCAAAAATTGGAATGGCACAACTATGCATTATTCTGACACTAAATTTCGTGCTTGTATTCAACGCCGTATTTCCTAGCCACACTGGCACAAGGTTCCTGCTCTCAAACAAAATTATACTAACACTGAAAACAAATGAATATCATCCTTATGACTTTGTTTTTAAGAGTTATAGTGACTGTATGTGTTAAAGTTGCTCTTCATTATTTGACAAACGATTTAAAGGTGACTTGCAAAATTTATCGCGGATTTTATTTTTGCATCCCCACCCAAGTTGACAAAGAACGCAACGATAAATTGCTAAAGGGGTCACGTTAGGTATTTTTCGATTAAACAGGAATTTCTCATCTACAGGTACTGTGAAGCGTGTATTGTGCTTTCAGTATTATTAATATTCGAAAAATGCTTTGGTATGTCCACAAACGTATAACGTTCTGACCTGTTTGGACTGAAAACATTTTTTTAAATCATTCGGTAAATATCGAGTACGTTTACATAGTTCCTGAGATGACTATGCTTTTAATAGGTTTGCGTTGTGGAAAAACCACAGCAAACGGAACATTTGTTTACTTACATAATTAAGTGACGCAAACGAAAAAACAGTATCATGCAATATTGATACGATATTTACGAAAACCACATTCCTATTGCAGTGTTTGACAACACTAAAAAACCTGAAATAGACATTGAATATCTGAACGCTTTGAATACTGAAATTCAACTTGGTAAAAATATTCTTACCGTATTACGTAGGAAACGTGTGGAATCCGTGAATTCTGTAAGTGAATATTGAAAGATACATAACTTAGCCACGTATCTATGTTAGGGGAACATTTCTATTACTTTTCTTGTGACTTCTAAAGAGGGGAAATCAGAAATGACGTTTATTGTTTACGTTATGAATTCAATTGACTATAATTTATATCCATTTTAGTTATATTAGAAGATTTATGCACGTTCATTACTTAAGCTATAAAGTTTTAAACTCAAAAGTCTAGCAAAAGATTACTTTAATGTCTTTTTGAAATATCATAGTGTTTAAATAATAATACCCCAGACAAAAATCCCGCTAAATACTTCAAAATTTTCTCAACATAAAGACATTTTAATACACTCAAGTAATATTTTCAACGTAGCTGCGAACAGCCAAACAATTTGTCTCCTTTATTAAACCCCTGCAATCTCGTCAAAAATAAGCACTTCATACGCAATATTTTTACTCAAAAATCACGCGATAACAACGTACTTACGCACCCTCTTAAAGGCTTAGAAAGCCAGTGTCGTTGACGAAAATTGATCTACGGAGGTTTCTCAAAGTTGAGATCACGGAGAAGGGAAATATGATCAGAGATACCATAATGCAGGTAGGTCAGGCGCCTTGTTCTAGGTCAAATTCGTACGGAGGGCATGACCAAAAAGATCAGTTACGAGTGAACTAAGGTAGCCTTCGGGTTCTTTGAGACATATGTCAACGATTTTTGGTATTACAAAAAATGCTCGAGTCCAAAGGCGTATAAAGGCAAAAACAGTAACGTTCTTCGTCCATCTCTCACCCGTATATTGGCGCGCTACTTTTCTAATAAGACGATTTTACGTTATGGCACCTCCACTAGTAATTTTATTCTCCACGTTTGAGATGGAAATTCTAAAATTAATGTTAAACTGGGTGGCACGTAATCTGGTAGTAGGGCAAAATGTACGTAACACCTATACAATGGTTGGTCCCTTCATATTAGGTCGGCCTTTTGCCTCCCGGGATTATATAGCCGTAGTGAGTGAGGTCTTAGCGCTTAAGTACTTGCCGTTGCAGGGATGAAACGAGGGAATTACGTATTGATTAAATCATACAGTTTGTATGGTGATGTTGTGTGTATTGTAGGCTTGGGATAAGTTTGGAGGCCGTTTCGTAGAGCGCTGGTGATTAAAAAGCTTTTAGGTAGTTCATGAGACTCAAAATCAAATAATCTACTTAGTGTTTAGTCGCAGCAATATATGATGTAGGTACAAGACATTCATCTAAATATGATTTTTCCTTATATGGTAGATGAACCATTGTAGCACTGACCATCATCATCTGCCTAGCCTTTTCCCAACTATGTTGGGGTCGGCTTCCAGTCTAACCGGATGCAGCTGTGTACCAGGGTTTTACAAGGAGCGACTGCCTATCTGACCTCCTCAACCCAGTTACCTGGGCAACCCGATACCCCTTGGTAAGACTGGTTGTCAGACTTTCTGGCTTCTGACTACCCGTAACGACTACCAAAGATGTTTAAATGGCAGCCGGGACCTACAGTTTATCGTGCCATCCGAAACACGGAAGAACTCAGTATGACAAGATGGTCACCCATCCACGGACCGACCGCGCCAAGCGTTGCTTAACCTTATGATCGATCGATCCGCGCGGCTTTGACTTAGCCACTTAGCCATTGTAGCACTGACCCGCTTCCAAAATAGCTGTATTAGATCCTAGGTATCTTATTATTGTAAAAGTTTGTAGGCTATTAATTATGTGAATAAATACTTTTTCTTCAATCAAAAGCTAGCATATAAATACATATTTATATATATAACAATGTACTGACACTTAAAAATATAACCTACATTCAAGGAAAATTGACGATATGACAGCGACCCCCACATTTCATTCAAGAAAATAACATCGTAAACAAGCAGCTATTTACTTAGGATATTGGAGTACACTGCACTGTTTTCATAAGAACCCGAAAAAGAACACATGGGAAATTAAATATTATTATTAACAAAAATAACCCAGTACTGAAAACACTCTCACCCAATTACCATAATGGGCATCAGTAATTTTGGAACGAATGTTAGTAAAAAGAACTTCCTCGAAGTATTAATAAAACAAGGAATAGAAAAGGTATATTATAAGTACCTATATAAAAAACTAGCCGTTTTCCCACGGTTTCACCCGCGTCCCGTGGGAGCTACTGCCTGCACCGGGATAAAATATAGCCTATGTTACTCGCAGATAATATAGCTTTCTAATGGTGAAAGAATATTTAAAATCGGTCCAGTAGTTTTTGAATTAACCAATACAACCAAACAAACAAAACAAAGTATTCCTCTTTATAATATTAGTATAGATAATGCAGTAAAAATTTGTGTCCATATATGTTACTTGTCACTTGAACATTGGCTGAAGGTCATCAAAATCAATTTTAAGAAAAACCACTTTTTGCCACTTGATCTCTCTGAATTTCTTGCCGACGTCCACAATAAAATTTTATTTCATCACAAGTATGACTTTCTTTATTAAAACCATATCACAACGAGTTATTTATAGCATTTACAGCACTTCTCGGAACAACTCGAGTCTCCTTCGAACATCAAAGAAAACCGCTTATGTCTTCAAGAAGGGATACTCTAACAAGGAAGATAAAGACTTCCTTTACACAATAAAAACCTCTAGAGGTACATTATATTATTAATACCCCAAAGAAAGCATTCAATATGGATGAACAAACATATGTATGTTACAATTTGTTTACTTCACATTACAATAATATTGTGATCCGTTTTATTTTGCCAAGATATAGAATAGACCCTTTGTAAGATGGTATTGATTTGGAAATGCCTTCAAATACTTCAAAGGCCTTTGTTACGTGAGAGAATGTCGATGGCATTATGGCTTTATAGTACTATTGAATTTAATGATTGGATGTTTTTCCGAATATAACAATGTTCATGGAAATTGCGTGTTTGTTTGTGTAATGGGGTACTCTAGTGAACAACCTGGAAATGGCTCAAGGAGATCGTTTTCTGCTAACATAACAACGCAATTGTTTTCATGAAAGAATTATTCAGAGATGCTTCTAAATGGTACATGTTTGAGCCTCATGTGATAGGAGGTTAAGCCCGTTGCCAAGGGCAAGAATCAAGAACCTGGTAGGTACATACCTGAAAGAAATAATATATTAGTACCTTTTCTTGACTAGAATATTGAAGCCAAAACCTAACTGTACTTACAAGTGCTTGAGCCTACTGATGTTGCAGGATGGTTCGAAAGATTGAATACGGCCCTGAAACACTAAGGCGGTTTTAATCAGCCAGAGTCTGACTTTTGCTTCAGTTTTCGGGGGACATTTGATGATTGCCCGCCTTACTAAAAAGGGGTTTTACTAAAGATGGCGTTATGAAGGGAGAATATAGACTTTCTCTAGATACTATCGTAATAATTCCTATATTGTGTCACATAGTTCGTGCCGTTTGTCATTTTGTTTTATATAGAAACTTAACTTGTTTACTGCGCCGTTCATGTTCAGCTAGTGTTCAAGTTTATCGTCAAGGAAACTAATCACTTCCTGTGTTCCTTATGTAAAGAAGTATTTAGAACTAGATCATCGCTAAAAGAAATAAGCAACGTAAGTAATTAGGTATTATTCACGCAGCGTAAAATTACAGATTTATAGGTCTTATTTACAACTGCCAAATTGGAACAAATAAGTGAACACCACATAGGAAGAAAAGGTGTATACCAAAATGTAGGTATGTAGTATCACGGAATAATCACAAAATGAGCAAACCGATCATTTTTTCTGGACTTAAGAGCGTGTACGTCAACCGCGCGCTATTTGGCATAAAATGGTACTTTTCAAACCACTGTTTCTCAGTAACTACTTATCCTATAACTATGTTATTTTTTAATAACGCAAGGTAATTTCACTGTCTATATAGTTAATTGAACATAAATTTCAATTTGTGTAGTTTAAATACTTAAAACCCCTATAACGTAACAGATGTTTTATAAAATTCCCGTTCAGCGTCTATTTCGAAGCTTAAATTCATGTGAAAACAGTGGCAAATCTAATCATATTTATTTTTTTACTCATAGACGAAATCCCCATGCCTATAGTTAGTTGAAAACATTTTTTGATTTAGGTCTCTATCTTTCAGAAAAAAATATTTTAACAATGTGAAAAATTGTGAATTTCAAATGCTTTTTTTACCTATCTATCTTACTTAATTTAATATAACAATTATTTACTATAGTAATATAACTCTTTCTTTAAAACATAAACTTTATATTATAATTTAATCTCTCGTTTTTATTTTTTTATAAATTATTTAAAAACTACTATAAAAGGCTGCACGCGAGTCAACTCAAACCAGACCGCCGCAAGGCTTCACAGAGAGAGGACGTGTCGCTCCGTCACATCGCGTAGGGTGAATAACCTCTGCCGTGGATACCGAGAATAGAGTACATTTCAAGCGCGACCAACAAATCTTGATACATTACTATTTTATTTAAAGCTCAATTTTGAAGCATATTTTTTTTATCGATTGAGTTGAAATTTTGTTGAATGTTCAGTTTTAATGACAATGTATGATTCTATATCCAATATGGCGGTATACCCAAGATGGAGAAAAAAATGTTTTTAATGCATTCCTACGATATGGGTATCAAATGAAAGGGCTTGCTATGAATAACTCGAAAAAAATAAACCGGCCAAGTGCGAGTCGGACTCGCGCACCGAGGGTTCCGTACAAATCCTGTATAGATAAAAAGTGAGTCTCGCGCCAACCGTTCAGTTTAGAACAATCATAGTTATGGTAATTTCGTGAGAGTCAAAATACCTAGTTAATATTTTTTATTTTATAATATAACTAAAATAGTAGGCCAGTACCTTCTAAAAGTTATTTATATACAACATTTTATAGTCATCATTCAGAAATCTGATTGAAAATAACTAATTATGTCTTAAAGGTCATTGTGCATATCTGACCCGCTTTGTAAAAAGTGGCAGACATGAATCAAAGTAGTTTTTAATCGTGGAGAATGGTATGACGTTTCTTTGAATATAAATATTTTATTAAAATTCCATGGAGACGAATGTCCAGGATCGTTTAAAAAATATAAAAGACAAGCAGTTTCAGAGGATTGTAGAGGTTGCAATGCTAGTTTTTATTGTTAAAGACTTTTCATAAAGAAGGAAGATGCCAATTCGGATGACCAGGATCTGATGGGGATCTGGAAACCCTGAGATATCGAGGGCAACTCTTGAATATTGTAGGCACGCATCGAGTCAAAACCAGACATGTGAGTGTATTTTTGAGGGTACTGGTAAACAGTGAAGGTTTGGAGCTGATTTGATTATGGAGACTACAGAGAGTCGAGGGAACTCCTGAACGGTATGTTGCAACTACCACGTGTTTGGGCTTATTTTATTCGTATTGGCGCAGACTTTCCACATAGATAGGTTTTACTGCCATTGTGGGATCGATAGCAAAGATCAGATATAGTTATGGGAACTCCAAATAGGAACTCCAACTATAGCAAATAAAATTTCTGATTTCTTTACAATTTATAACGTAACCTTGTGTTGGAGCTTATTTTATTTTAGGTGATGAGAATTCACTACTAATGGGATCTTTTATTTTTGAGGGATTAATCACCTAACGAGCTCCAGTTTCAGGTTTTTTTCGGAACCGCCTGACGACTTGTAATGATCCGATGAATCCGCCATGGGTATGGTTTCCATACTAAGGTGCCCAATGACCTTTGAATGATTTAAAATTTTTCACAATTTAGAGGCAATTATATTTAAGAAGTGTTTGATATGAATTTCAACTTTAATATCTCTACGCGTTCATGTGAAAAAGGGTAGGTAGTAAGTTTATAATCATTAAAAAATATTTTATGTCATGTACATAAGCAAAAATAATATTTTGATATTTAATGTAACTTCAAATTTATCATTTTCGCAATTTTTCCTTTATCTGTACTATATAACGTTGCTTCTTGCCGAATTTCAAGATTCTGAGTTCACGGGAAGTACCTTGTAGGTTTTGATTCCCTAGCGTGTGACGGAAATTCGTCTAAGGTGTCGGTATAACTGCTGTATCTTTTGATCGCGTTAACTTAGAGGTTTGATTTTTTCACTGCCTAAAGGGACAATAGACATAGGTATTTGGTATAAATTTCAATTTGATACCTTTATTCGTTCGTGAGAAATAAGGTAGTAAGTTTCATTTTATTAAAATATATATATTTTTTATTATATAACTAAAAAATGAGATTTTCGGAATTTTTCCTATATTTGCATTATATGACAATGCTTCATGCCAAATTTCAAGACTCTGAGTTTACGGGAAGTATCCTGTAGGTTTTGATTCCTTTGCGAGTGTCGAAAATTTGTTGAAAATATCGACATAATCGGCTGTATCTTTTGATTGGCTTGGCTTAGAAGTTTGATATTTTCACAGCTTAAAGGGACAATAGACTTGAGTATTTCATGTGAATTTCAGCTTGATACGTCCACGCGTTCCTGAGATAAAGGGTCTTGACAGACAGACAGACAGACAGACAGACAGACAGACAGACAGACAGACAGACAGACAGACGGACAACAAAGTGATCCTATAAGGGTTCCGTTTTTTCCTTTTGAGGTACGGAACCCTAAAAAAATGTGTCGCGATTCTAAATCCAATATGGCGGACTCCTTAGGCTAGAAATCACTTATTGCAGATGTCTGTTACCAATCGAGCTATAATTTTTTTTTTTCATTTTGGATGTACCCAAATTTTGACTTTTGATCTCGAATAACTTTTGAAGCATTTAGGATAGATAACTTAAAACTTTATTTGCAATGGTAAACCCAAGCTCTTCACCAATATTTGGCTTTCCGGCAATTGTTGTTATTTGACCACAATTTTTCGGTCTGGATGGACTGGCCCATTCATATAAACAATCAATTTTTCAAATCGGTCCAGGCGTCTTTGAGAAATCGAGAACAATCAAATTGAGAACAATCACAAAACAATCTAATTGAAACCTCCTCCTTTCTTTTTTTGAAATCGGTTAAAATACAGAAACTCTTAACATTGTCATTAATCATCAGTCGACTATTTAGTACTGTTGAAAATTGTATGTAATATACAGAAAGTCCTCAAAACCAAGGTTTTCATAGGTGCCCGATTTTTTTGCAAAAGAGTGTAAGTATTAACGACTTATTTTCATGCTTTTATATTTTAGACATCCATAGACTTACACTATATTCCCGCTATTAACTATTTACTAAATAATATATTTTTTGTTCTACCAATTTCACTCGAAAGGATCAAAATGGTTTGTGTGACTATACGTGAAGTATGATAGGCACGCACACAGCCGCGACGCTAGTCTGCGCGGTTTTTTGCGTTGAATTACCTAAAGTTGACATCGCGCGCCGAGCGTACACGCTCTTAATATAAAAAAAGAAATTAAATCAAACGACCCCAACTAACATATTCGAATTTGGAACCAATCTAATTTGAATTTTGAACCGGAGCCACGGACTGGCCGCCGTGACCGCTTGGCACTCGATGTTACCGTACTTTATGCTCCGCGTGACGAATGGGCCTACCTACATACGAGCCATTTACGTACCAACCTCTATGGTAAGAATTTATTACCTACTGTGACTTTTGTGCGCTTTAAACTGGGAATTTACGCAATATTTTTCGTAGCACTTTGGTAACATACCTATAGCTATAAAATTACTGGGTTTTAGTGAACTTTCAGGTCAGTTAAAGCTATAAAGTTATGGCATTGAGACTAGGGCTAAATTCAAGCCTGCAGTGTAATAAAAAAATCTAGAAATTTTAACTACGTAAATCTAGGTTCATCGTAATAATTTTCTTTGTATATTATTTCAAAGAATCGGCCAAATAAAAATATCGTAATGGACATAGAAAAAGTCACGATAAGTAATTAAATTGGCCCGTGAACTACTAATCCCAGTTTCGATACCCATTATCAATCGTTTAGGAAGGCATTAATAGCTGTAGTCGGAAAAGTACAGGGGATCAAAATGCTTATTTAATTAACTTGAGAATTAAAATTAAAATCCTTTGTATTATCTTGTCGCAGCCTGGCTGGTAAGAATTTATATACTTTTTGTTGAAAGAAAAAAAAACTTTCATCAGAATGAAAAAGTTTCAAAAAAGAAGGTTTAACTTCTCCACATAATATAAGGTTTTATGTTCCGTGAGTGTCCTTCTACATAATTATTATTATCATACACAAAAATTGCCTTGGCTCCTTATTTAAGGACTGTCATCATCCAATATACTTACAGAAATGAAACACAAATAGAAAAACTTTCTACACCTAATAACTAGTTTCAAAGATAATTATAACATTCTTTTGGATGTATCCAATTGTTGGTTACGCCTTCTAAGCAAGAGGCCTAACTTATATTTTATCCTTTTCTTTTCTTATAATTATAATCATTTATGTTATGTTTAATTCTTCAATATTAAAGGTTTACTTAAAACAGTGTTTTTGACGTTAACTAGAAAAGTAAATGGTTCTATGATGTAAAAAAAAAAAGAATGCATGTACATTTTCTAGAGCTACATTATATATTCCCATCACACTAAATAAAAAAAAAAACTTAACTAATAAAGCGCATAAAAAAGGTCCTCCTTATTAAAATAAATGCTAATTTTATTTAATGTAATGCACATTACATATACAAGCCCCAAACAACCAAAACTACACTTACACCGTTTTGCATTACCGTTCTGAAATTACGTTTTTGTTCCCGTAAATGGGTTACATATAAACTTACGTCACTCTTCACAGTCGTGTGTGAATGATTAATGGTAGCTTGCTGTAGTAACACAGATGTACATACTCATAGATAGATAGATATCTACATGTGTGGGGAAAAAGGTGTATCATTAACAGTATCGTTAGCAGAATCGATGGCTCACTGAATAGGAAAAAATATCACACCTGTTCTCTTTGGGGGATTAGTCAGAATTGTACCTTTGTTTCTGTATCAATTTTTTTGGTGAATGATGTTGCTTTGCAGAAATATATGGAAAATAGGTATATGGACTGTAGGACAAACTACATTATAACTCAATTATTAAGCTTCTAAAAGATACAAAATAATAGAAGAGCTCTATTAACTTTCTCCACTTGCATCTTATATTGAGTTATGTTGATACTGACCGACTATGCTAGCAATATACCTAGAAATAAAACCTCATTACCCTCGAAGACCAAATACTCTAAAGGGCCAAATTCCCAAAGAGGAGCACAGTATGCAAACTTAAACTGTAGGTATTTCAGTATTTAAGAAAACAAATATATTAGCACTTGAAATCAATATATAGAGAATACCTAAGGCGTCGAGTTCACCGTTGTACATTGTGTAAATAAATCTATAATATAAAAATGAATCGCAAAATGTGTTGGTAAGCGCATAACTCAACAACGCCTGGACCAATTTGGCTAATTCTTTTTTTGTTGTGTTTGTTATTATCAGGAGAAGGTTCTTATGAAAAAAAAATAGGGTAAAGTAGAGAAGTCAGTTGACGGGAGCGAAGCCGCGGGCAAAAGCAAGTAAATAATATAATGAACATTAAGAGCGTGTACGCTCGGCGCGCGATGTCAACTTTAGGTAATTCAACGCAAAAAACCGCGCAGACTAGCGTCGCGGCTGTGTGCGTGCCTATCATACTTCACGTATAGTCACACAAACCATTTTGATCCTTTCGAGTGAAATTGGTAGAACAAAAAATATATTATTTAGTAAATAGTTAATAGCGGGAAAATAGTGTAAGTCTATGGATGTCTAAAATATAAAAGCATGAAAATAAGTCGTTAATACTTACACTCTTTTGCAAAAAAATCGGGCACCTATGAAAACCTTGGTTTTGAGGACTTTCTGTATATTACATACAATTTTCAACAGTACTAAATAGTCGACTGATGATTAATGACAATGTTAAGAGTTTCTGTATTTTAACCGATTTCAAAAAAAGAAAGGAGGAGGTTTCAATTAGATTGTTTTGTGATTGTTCTCAATTTGATTGTTCGCGATTTCTCAAAGACGCCCGGACCGATTTGAAAAATTGATTGTTTATATGAATGGTCCAGTCCATCCAGACCGTAAAATTGTGGTCAAATAACAACAATTGCCGGAAAGCCAAATATTGGTGAAGAGCTTGGGTTTACCATTGCAAATAAAGTTTTAAGTTATCTATCCTATATGCTTCAAAAGTTATTCGAGATCAAAAGTCAAAATTTGGGTACATCCAAAATGAAAAAAAAAATTATAGCTCGATTGGTAACAGATATCTGCAATAAGTGATTTCTAGCCTAAGGAGTCCGCCATATTGGATTTAGACTCGCGACACATTTTTTTCGAGTTATTCATAGCAAGCCATTTCATTTGATACCCATATCGTAGGAATGCATTAAAAACATTTTTTTCTCCATCTTGGGTATACCGCCATATTGGATATAGAATCATACATTGTCATTAAAACTGAACATTCAAACAAAATTTCAACTCAATCGATAAAAAAAATATGCTTCAAAATTGAGCTTTAAATAAAATATTAATGTATCAAGATTTGTTGGTCGCGCTTGAAATGTACTCTATTCTCGGTATCCACGGCAGAGGTTATTCACCCTACGCGATGTGACGGAGCGACACGTCCTCTCTCTGTGAAGCCTTGCGGCGGTCTGGTTTGAGTTGACTCGCGTGCAGCGTTTTATAGTAGTTTTTAAATAATTTATAAAAAAATAAAAACGAGAGATTAAATTATAATATAAAGTTTATGTTTTAAAGAAAGAGTTATATTACTATAGTAAATAATTGTTATATTAAATTAAGTAAGATAGATGGGTAAAAAAAGCATTTGAAATTCACAATTTTTCACATTGTTAAAATATTTTTTTCTGAAAGATAGAGACCTAAATCAAAAAATGTTTTCAACTAACTATAGGCATGGAGATTTCGTCTATGAGTAAAAAAATAAATATGATTAGATTTGCCACTGTTTTCACATGAATTTAAGCTTCGAAATAGACGCTGAACGGGAATTTTATAAAACATCTGTTACGTTATAGGGGTTTTAAGTATTTAAACTACACAAATTGAAATTTATGTTCAATTAACTATATAGACAGTGAAATTACCTTGCATTATTAAAAAATAACATAGTTATAGGATAAGTAGTTACTGAGAAACAGTGGTTTGAAAAGTACCATTTTAGGCTAAATGGCGCGCGGTTGACGTACACGCTCTTAAAAACTGCATTGCACCTATTAAAATAACTCGAGGAGTCAATGACAGTCTGCAGAAAGCTTTCACAGATAGTCAAGTTAACAACATAAATGTCATAAACAATACCTACGCAATATTTGCAAAAATACTACCAAAAGCCTGAAAACGAGTTTTCAAGTGAATTTTCATGTAGTACGAGGAATTTTTAATATGACGTGATGGAGTTACGAGAATTTTAAGGCTGGTCAGTTCTAGTCGACACGGCAATTGAATTAGATGATGAACGAATTTTCTTGTTCATAGACGAAGTTACTCCTGTGGATTTATCTAAAGAACCATCGTAATTTGTTACTGGAAATCGCTAGAAGTTGTCAAATCGTCAATTATCTTTTTTATTTCAATTGAATAAACGAAACCAACACATCTTAAAGGTATAAAGTAAAGTCGTGTTAGCTGCACTACTTGTAAGTCAAGAATGACTGAACAGATAAAGCTGAAAATTAGATAGGAAGTAGCTTAGACCCAGGAGCAGGACACAGTTATTGTCACCATCCGGCAACGGGAAGAAGTTATCTCGCGACCAGGTTAAAACTGCGGGAAGCTAGTTAAACTTTAAAAATATTGCATTAAAATAAATCGTCAATTTAGGATGCACTCAAATCAGATTTAACAAACTAAAAGCATTCACTTTTATTCCCTGTCGAGTCATTAACGGTCAATTTATAGCTTGTAAAAGTAATTAAGCATTGGCACGCAACACAGGATCTAGAAAGATCGATTGGTAACAACTAATAATGTTCCACTGACTTTGTACTGAAACATTTTTTCAGAAGGTCGGACGAACCTTTGTGTGGTATGTTAGGGGTTGTACAGACATAGACTGGGAAATACCCATCATTGGTCAGAAAAGAAAAAAGTAGGTTTCAATTATTTTACTAAACCTGAATAAGAAATGAGAGGCATAGCTTCTTATAAATTCGATACAAATTAAGGACAGGGAGACAAATATACCTTTGTAAAACATTTTGGAATATACATAGTCGTAGAATTCCGACCATTCAGAGGTAAGACTAAAAAACTGTTGTTTCTAGAGTACGATTTATGACATTCATAACAATGGAAAAATTTAACAAATTTTTGCGAGCATGAGCTGCCTTGTGTCATTACCTTTTTAACCACCAGATTTCTAACAAAAGATTAGAGTACAATATTAGATTTTCCCTAAACGAATCTCACAAATTACGTGAGAATCCAAACTGCTGTATATTTCCTCTACTTAGCATGGAAACTTAATTAAAATTACAATAAAATTGTGTTATCTCCAAGCCCAGGAACGTAACTCCGGCTGCTTCTAAAACGATAGAGTGTAAATACGAGAGGCAGACGACACAATTTGAGGAAACAGTACTCGTTTACTTAGTGAATAACGTTGCTACATTTTTGACAAACGGTTTTGCTTCAGTTTGTCAATAAAGAGTACGTTGATCAGTCTGTTTATATCTTTTAATGTAGATGTTTCAGTAATGAAATATTATTTACTAGCTGTTGCCCGCAACTTCGTCTGCGTGGGCAATATAGAATAGTCAAAATACTACTTATCCCGTAGGTGCATTCTTTCACGTGACAGTATAATTAGGATTAGCACTTAGCAGTAGCATAGATGTCATAGGTGTCATTGAACATCATTGGCAGTCGTTACGGGTAGTCAGAAGCCAGTAAGTCTGACACCAGTCTAACCAAAGGGTATCGGGTTGCCCGGGTTACTGGGTTGAGGAGGTCAGATAGGCAGTCGCTTCTTGTAAAGCACTGGTACTCAGCTGAATCCGGTTAGACTGGAAGCCGACCCCAACATGATTGGGAAAAGGCTCGGAGGATGATGACTTAGCAGTAGCATAGATTCATTGATCAAGCTTGTGTTGTGGATGTGACCATTTATCTAAACGAAAGAAGTAAATTTTGTGACGTTGTGAATATCTCTGGATCTAGTCAGCCAATTTGGAAAATTATTACGTATGGTGCGTAAGTAATTTTAATGAAAGACAATTGCATGCGGCAGAGATGAGAATGTTAAGAGGTATGTGTGGAGTTACGCGAATGGATAGAGTGAGGAATGAGTATATAAGAGGAAGTTTGAAAGTAGCGCCGGTATCAGAAAAACAGCGTGGAAACCGGCTGTCGTGGTATGGGCATGTGATGCGGAGGGATGAGAGTCATGTTGTGAGGAAGGTGATGAGTATGAACGTGGACGGATATAGTGGAAGAGGAAGACCAAAGAAACGATGGATGGATTGTGTGAAAGTAGATATGGTAAGAAAGAATGTTACTTGTGAGATGACGGCAGATAGAAGAGTATGGAAGAAGAAAACATGCTGCGCCGACCCCAAATAAAATTGGGATAAGGGCAGGAGGATGATGATGATGGTGCGTAAGTAATTTTCACAGGAAACAGCTATAATCTATGTCTATATGCTTTGAGTCTGACAAAGCTTTCATTTGTAAATTTTCTGCAGCTGCTGCGACTAATCAGAAGCCAGAAAGTCTGTCAGTCTTACCATGGATATCGTCTTGTGTAGTTGACTGGATTGAAGATAGGTAGATAGGTAGTCGCTCCAAGCAAAATATTGGTACTCAAACAGATTCGGTGACTGGAAGCCAACACCAACATAGTTGGGGAATAGCTGGATGGATGATAAAATGAGTCATCATCATCAGCAGGCGCATAGGGTAGGATAGTTTCACTTACTCACTATGGTAAGGCTGACCCCACATTAGGCGTGCGCGATCCTCGGGCGTGTGAGTAGCGCGGGCGTCGCGAGCGCGCTGCGTGAACGTCGCGTTTTGCTGCCCTGTGGCATGTGTGAAGAGTGCAAGCGACGTGCTCGCGGCGAGCACGCGGCGCTCAAGTTGCGTATTTACCCCTTCGCCCGCTATCCCCGCCGCTCGCTAAACGCCTTAGCAGTTAAACGTCAGGAGAGCGGCGCGCGCGAGCGCCCTGCAAACGCCGCAGGGCAGCAAAACGCGACGCTCATGCAACGCGCTCGCGACGCACGCGCGGCGCCCGCGCTACTCACACGCCCGAGGATCGCGCACGCCTAATGTGGTGGCCTAAGCCGGGACTCCACCGAAATGTTTGCATTAGTTCACGAATAGGCAAAATGTACGTATCTGTGAGAGTCCACTTCATGTGTTTGTACTTGAAACCTGCAGTTTTGCCAAGATTTTAAAAATGTGCGCTCGCAATTTGTCATTTCTTGGTGGAGCCAGCAAATCAAAAGAAACATAAGTGTTGTATACTGTGCGTCACTACCGCACACCGGGAAAATTTCGCTCTTGCGGAGGACGTATATTTTGTGTCACACGTAAACAGGACGACAGTAAGTATCCACCGAAACACTTTCAAAGATCTGATGAACGAACAAATCAGACCTGACTTGGTCACCTGGGGCCAATCAGAGCTCTATGAAGCGATAATACGCTTTGGCTCCTACTGTTATTGTGGTTTCTGAAAATTTATTCACCTCATTCAACGATGAATGTAATTCTGATGGCGACGTTGGCAGATCAACTCTTTTGACTTCTCGAATAGGATACCATTGGTTTTTGTGCTATGCACACCTGTAATGCACTCTGGATTAGGATAGGATATAGGTGGATAGGATTTGCAACAGAGAACAATTCTGTCTTTAGATTTGTGATTAAATGACATCAAACGTAGTTTTATATAAAAGGTATTTTTTTAGACTTGGCTCGGGTCGTACTGAGACTGTTCGTAATCGTGAACAGTGTACTTGCGATCAGATGTTGAAAGTAAGCATGTCCCTGGTATGCGACGCGTAATTTGTACGTTTTCAGACGCATAAAGCATTTTACGTGTGTATGGTATTAAATAGAGAAAGCTCCCATTTCTTATCTGCATTTGTATCTGTTCTTGTTTTTAAAGCTACAGAATCCTACATTACCTACCTCACGCTTAGCAGCGCTTGCGAGAGATAGATCCTCATTTCTTCTAGGATTAAGTTTACATATTTTGCATCAGAAAAAATAATTAAGGTCTACTTAATACTACTCACTCAAAGTAATTTGTTTTAAGGCCAGCACATTAGTGGAAGATAAGCTAAACTATGTTTATGAAAAAATCCTGATATGAACTCCATCTGTAACTTTAAACGATAATTAATTGTTCCACTAAAGTCATCATTTTGACATAATGTTCAAAAATAATTTAGATGGCACCGTTTTAAATTTGGCTGAGAACTATTAATTTTCTTTTCATCAAGGTAATAATTATAGTTGGATTTTGATGTGGCACGGCAAACTGACAAACACTATTGAAATGTCTATCGAAAAATTACACTACGTGTTAAAATATGGTGAATTACGGAAAATACACAACTCCATCTGTTGAAATAATAATCCTCTGTAAAGAATGTATGGTAATATTGTCATTTACCACCTCGCTCCTTTGACTAATTTGATGTATTTTATTTACCACAGATTTAGCACAGATGGAGCTACTTTAACCTTGGCTAAACAAAATTTTCATATTTTTTTTTCTTCCGAAGTTACTTATAAAGGTGTGATTTTCTGTGTAAAGATTAATAATAGGCCGATCAACTAATATAAGTACAACATTAAAATGTACAGTTTTGACAAATAGATTGTGTGTCGTAATATTTTACATCTTGAATTCACAAAATTTATCATATCTTTTGATAAAGTGAATCGATTTCGATGAAACAAAAACTAAATAATACCCCAAGTTACGTAGAATTTTTGTATATAAGCATTGTCTGCATTTAATTCGTAGATTTTACGTGAATCCCGAACGAACAAACAGACAAACAGACAAAAATTACAAAAATGATGGAAATGGGTTCTGTTAGTTATTCTTTAACATGCTGGCTATTTTTTTTGTCAATTTCTTCAATGTACAAAAATTACTTTTCTACAGATTTATTATATGTATAGATTTTTGTGAAATAAATAACAAGCAATAAAACAACCGACAGTTAAACTTGTAAAGGAAGAAGAACCATTGGCACATCTGACATATTGAAAGTTACAGACAGCCTGCACCCACACACGAAGATGTATGTAAACGCGCCACCCACACATAAGGACGCAATGGCATAAGCGAGAATATCGGCTAAACTGCCACACAGACACCCCAGCTGAAGCTACATGAAATTCTATATGATTTTAGCCCAAAGGATTATCGTGGACATTGGCAAAGCGTCCAGGTGTGAAGCCTGATGCACTGTGACCGCGTCCCAATGTTTCCTTGCGATGTCGCCGTGTCGCTTGTACTCAGTCGTCGCACCCAATTTGCTTATGTAAATACGCAGTTTCCGTTCTGACCTGAATAATTCATTGCCCAACGTGAACGTTTGACTCCCGCCAGTTTTGAAAATCAACAGAAAACGGAACGTCTACACAAATACAAAGGAGTCAAAATTATAAAACTTTCTTTGAAATTAGAATTCGAACGGTCCTGCGGGTACTTCTCATTTGTGCGTTTGTTTATCTTCAATTTGAATTTGGAAATTGTTTTTGACCTGTGCCCGTAGATAAATAACTTTTTAATAAATTGCAAGTTTATTGGCAAACTCAAACTCGTTATTTGTATTCGTAGGCAGTTTCGTATTGGGTTATTTACCTTTTTGTTTTATTTTTAGCCTGCAGTCATTACGATTGTAATCTCTTTACTTTGTTTGAATTTTCCTTAAATTGGATAACATCGTTGTTTCCAAAAGACATCGTATTGAATTATTCAAATGTTCCTAATTTATTTGACATCTACAAATAGAAATAGGCCGTTTACTATTGAAATAAAATTGAACATGCCAGCACGAATTCTAATTTCAAACTTGGAACAACATCACACACTAAACAGCACATAATAAAGTCCATCACAACACCACGCAACTACCAACACTCTAAATTGAAAATCCAAACGAATTTCGCATTTCGCGCGCACGAAAACTTTCGCACTAAACGAGCGTTTAAATTGGCGCCGAAACAGATTCGCAACATCATTCGTTCTGAATATTGGCATCACGTAGAGAAAGCCCTTAGGGGGATCGGAATACGAGCCAAGGGGTTCGAGAAAATAAAATCGGTGCCTCCACTAGCGTCCCCAGACGACTCAATACAGGTACCTTAGTAAATTGGACCTTTAAAAATACGACTTATTGGAGTCATTTTTTGTGTACGTTTGTTTTTGTTGTACAAGTGAAAATGTTTTTTCCTGTTGTAATAAAGTTTTTGATGAAAGAAGAGTATTTGGTGCTGTAACACATTTTCAATAATTTGAGCTGAGAATTTTTAATTTTGGTATCACCGTAAAGTAATAATGGCATTCCTTCCACTATCCTGCTAGATTTTCCAAGCACGTAAAGGTATTTTAGTTAGCATTATTATTGAGGAAAAGTCAGCAAAATGCATCTTATATAGAATGAGACATTATATTATAGGAATCGACAGTCTTTCTCATGGATAAAACAAATAAGCTCAATGTATCCAATAATTTACTTGGCGTCTTCAATATAAAAGATTAAAATCAAGGTATTCAAGGTATAAAATATTTTTTTCTAACCATAACTCATAAAAATGCCACTTCCCTTTGCAAGAGTTAATAAGCCAAAAAAAAATTACACGATCTAATTCCGAGAACCTACCCTTTACATAGTCCTTTGTTTACTTTGAGTAAATTCCTGTTCAAGTCACCATCACCTTGTAATGTATAGAACATTTTGTTAGCAGAGGATATGGATACATTTCCCTTTAACAAAGGAACAATGCCCTATGGTTAGTGCTACGTCCAATGTGGGTCTTGGTTTTGGTCTAAAATATATTTATTATGTATAAAATTTTCAAGGTACGCTGTTTGAATGTTATCGAGGTTCTAGATAGACTGGAATTATTGATTTACTTTAAATATTTTACGGTTCTGTATACACTTTGATAATATAAGTATGCCCCGTTGGGTTATGAGAGTGAAGGAATAGTGAGTGCACCTGTGTCTGCGCAAATGCTTGTGCACTATAATATGTCCTGCGCAGTTGGCTAATCTCCTTACATGAAAACAGCCGCCGTAGCCGATAATCGGCTAGGAGGACTTGTCAAAATACAGTGTCTCCTTAGATACAGAATCGAAAACAACAATTTTTTAAGCGGGTTTGGCATGACTAACATTGATTCGCGTATCAGTCATTTTGCAACAGATACCTAATGTGTCTGAAATGTATATAAATTTATTACTACAACATACAAAATGCACGAGTTAGATGAACCATAATTAACATGAACAATGATTTAGTTCAAATCCGAATCATGTTCAAAATGTTCTACATTATTTAATTTATCGTAATTAACATTATAGTCATCATTGGATTCATTTAAGACCATTGTTTAATTTCTATTGTTAGTATCCATTTCTATTAGCTATACATTGCTCTTTCAAATATTGATACTCTTTTCGTTGCCAAAGTTTACTCATCGAAGATAAAAAGAAAAAAATCCCCCTTTGCAAGGGGATCGACAAATAGCCAAGCAATCACAATTTTGAAGGAACAAATCTCCATTACTCGTGACACCATTTCCACATCGGTGGAGTCGATGGCAAAAGCTTGCATCTAATAAAACTTTAAAGTGGGGAAGTGAACCAACTTAAACTTGGGTATACAATTTCAAAACGTTCTTCCTGGAAGCAATGCGAGTAAGTCGCTTATGTAAATGGTGAACCATAGTTTTGGTGATACACAAAATATTCTACAGGAAATCAGCAGTCTTATTTTGGAGTCATGTATGAAACGACTGTCTCTTTATCCCATTTTTTACTTCTGACGGAATTATCTATAGTTTGTCTCACTAATTGTGGTCTTCAAAATATTAAAGGTCTTATATAGACGTCAGTTTCCTATCTAAAGTTAAACTCAAGCCAGCAGTAAAGCTCGTCGCCTTAACTTTAAAGGAAGAAAACGAACGACATCCATTTCGCACAAATAGCCTTCCCAATGACATAGAAAAAGTAGCAGCTGGAATAAATTTCAAACAAAAATGAAAAACGTTAGAAGTATTTCGGTTGAGTTTCTAAACCTATAAATATAACTAACGAAGTTATGCGGGAGGAGTTCAATAATAAAAGCAATCCGAGCGAATATTTACTGAAATGGACTCAGTTAGACCACCGGTCCACCCAATCATTCGCCATTCTCTTGTTTCAATTGTGCCGTTAAATTGGATTCCACGTCAAAAGACTATCGTTTCAATGATTCAGATTTTGCAACTACAAGCGTTTTATTCCTATTCAATTCCCGGTAGCAGTTCCAAAGAATTTTTAATCATATCATGTCAGAACTGTGTCAGTTTTCTCTATATTGATGCGTTGAACCATTTGTGATATTTAAATGTTTCAATATCTTTTAATCCGTGCAATAAAGGATACAGATATTATTTTAACGGTTAAAATCGTACATATCAACTTTTATTAGTAACAGCGTAGCATGATAGCCGGGACGTACAATTAACGTGTCCTCCGAAACACAGTCATTGATCTGATATACTTAGAAACTTTAGAAAGTACACAGGCAAAAACTTAGAAAAGTTGCATTGGTACTAGCATAGAATTGAACCCACACACTTATGTTGAGAGGTTGGTTTTTTACTCACTAGGCCACCACGGCTTAAGAATAACATAGTAGTAATGATGATTTAAATCACATCAAAAAGAAAGCAAAAGATGCACAAAAATTCAATTCAAACATGATTAATGATATATTCAATATAGCCAAACTTTAAGGGTTTCGGGTCAAAAAAATAACTCACGAAGAAGTACTTAGGGTCGAAAGTAAAATATATCTGTCCACCGAACATTAAGTACGTCATATTGGTTTATCACTGTTTGTACAGGTTTCATAAAGGTCACTTTCTGGACTCGTGCTCGTTCACCGGATTTGAAAGGTTTACAATGGCTTTCGGACAAACTTATGTGACGTGAAGAGTTTTTTGCAAACATTCAATATTTTGGGGCTGTAATCTTAGTTTTGCAGAGGTGTGTAGTGATTTGAGGTTATAATTTCAGATTGTTAGCTTATTTTTCAATAGTTTAATGTTATGTTCTTTTATATTTTAGTCGATTTTGTGTTATTTTTATTAAAAGCTCCAGAGGTGACATCGTGGCGTCGTAATTTTCAACCATTTTGGCATTTAAGTTGGCAGTGATTCTCGTTGAAGTTTGATTGTGTTTATTATTTTCTATTTCACATGTTATTTCAGTTCAAAATCCTACGTGATAACTAATATTCGGAGGCATATATGTACTTTATGAAATTCTGAAAATTCTACTTTCTACATACATCATTGTATTTCATGACTGTATTGGTCTCTATTGTTTAAGTCTTAACAAACTAAGCCTAGCCTTTATGAACAAGCCTCCAAGTACATAAATATATTAGGTCCTCCATTCCCTAAGTTCCTCAGAACTAAACCCAGTTATGTGTTGGCTTGTTACTTAGAGCCGCGATTAATAAACTTTGTGCACACATTTATAAGGCTGGGTACTTGTTAGATAAATAAGTGAGTACCAAGGTTTAAGTAGGACCAAGGATTTCTGTGTGATGTTGGCTGGTTTATTTGGCACCGTTGAATTTTACTTCAATTTTCAAATATTGTGTCTTTGTGTTTTTTTCTTCTTTTTTATTGGGCAATTTTGAAGTGTCTTTCCGTCAGTTGCACAAAGCTCCATTAAAGTTAAAGCTTCATATAATCTATTGATGACTCATTTTATCTTGTTGATAAAGAAAGAGTCAGCAATAGATTAAAAGAAGGATTATAAATCGTAATAGAGACTTTTAGCTGTATAGGAATACTATTCGCCAGTGATTACTTTATAACATCTCTTCATATCCTAACATACGCAAAAAAGCTTAGGTAACAAGCCAATTTCCCAAAAGCTCACAAAAAAGCTTATGATGGATGATGCCTAGAAAATGTAATAAAATATTGAAATTACATCAAACTTCCTCAGATTTTGTTAGTTTAGGATTGATTTTATTGGTAGTTTAAAAATGACGTATATTGTTTAAAGATTGTAAAAGAACCCTCATAAAACGAATGTGATGTATTGTAAACGTTATTAATTTAACATTTTTTTTTGTATCGTACGTATATTTTTAGCAAATTTTTTGCAAAATAAAATGAATCACAAGGTACACACACACACACAGTTTATTCAGACAATTAATTCTTTTAAACGATTATTTATTTTGAAGTAATTCGACTTGGTAATTTCATTTAAACAAAGCTTAATTTTCAATATTTCGTAAATGTCATCAAAGTAAGATCTAACTCATATTTTCACGCTACAATTTATGATAAGCGGCATATGCGAGAGATTACTCATGCAACCGCAGTGCCCAAACTTCGTAACCCAGCCGTTTGGTATGCACAACTTACGACAACTTATATCAGAGGCTCGCTATCATATTTTGTTTGAGATGTTTGCTAAAATAGCTCATGAAAATTTTGTCTTTCTAGTAAATATAATTGACCGATTAGCCACGGTGGCTTTTCTCATATAAGGAGATCAGCCAGCTGCGCAGAACATATAGTGACTCACGCTATTCCTTCACTGCCATAACCTGATGAGGATAGAGATCAGGCACAGGACCCACATTAACGTGCCCTCCGAAGCACAGGTGTATCGATCACCAACTTCCGGGCTCTGGGCTATGTGAAAATTTCTAAAACCCACAAAGCGATTTCAGCCCGACCCGAGAATCAAACTGAGACCTCGTTACCACTAGACCTAGAAAGCAATATTTAACATCATTTTCCTAACGCAGTAAAATTGCGACCGTTCTCTTCGTGGTTCGTTGTGTATTCATTTTTCTAGTTATGCTAGTCTAGAAGGTAAATAAATGGCAATTCAATAAATCAGAAACTGAATAAAATACTTGGAATAAATGGCTTAAGAGATAAAGCGAATCGTTCTTTGTTTTTTCTGCCTTTTAGGTCGTAAGCTACTTTGTTAGAATATTCGTTTCTTTGTCGCTTACAAAACCATCCTTTGAGAATTCTTTCAAAAAACAATTGAAGATCTTATTCGTATGTATAGAATGAGAGCTAAATAGTAGAATGTGCTCTCACTACTTCGAATTAGACTATATGACGCAACGATTGCCATTCAACGTGGCAATGCAGCCAGGCTTTTGGGTACACTGCCGGGTGACAGCGATGAGGATCAATTTTTCGACGCGCTTTATTAGTTTTAAGTTTTCTTTTTTATGTAAATATAGATTTAGTTTATTTTAAAATATAAGGTAAACTATGACTTCACTCTGAATAGGTGTAGTGTGTCTGTTTGTGCCGCACCAAACTTCTTGTCTTCCCGGAACATCGCGCGAGTCGCTGTGGCGAAGGCGACTCAATGCTCGGAATTTAGTTGCAGACCGCCACTGTGTTTGCAAGAACTATTCCGATTAAAACTTTACTTCGGCAAATAGCGCTATATGAAATATTTCCACGGAAGCCAAATGACTGATTCTCAGAACACATTTCTGTGTTTACTTCAATGGGATTATTTTATAGCAAAGCGTTGGGTTTGCAAACTCAGAAAAGGCCATTCCATGGAAATGGTTTTTATGAAAATTCGCGAAGGCTTTGTACAGGGTGTTTTTAACGTGAATTTGTGAATGCATCATCAGTCACTGAGGTCTGTTTGTTCTCTTTGAATGGATTTGATTGTAATCCCAGTTACTTTGAGAATATAAAGACAAATTAAAATATAGGTACTTTGCTGTATTCTCTGAGCAAATTAATTTTTCTCATGTAAAAACGAAAGTGCTAGAGAAGCATATAGGAAAGGCAATATAGAATTTCGATAAAACAGATTTATATGTGCAGTTACTACGGCTAAGAAAACGTCTGACTTTTACACTAACAATGCGGGCTCAGGATTATGTATTATGGCCACAAATGCGTTATACAAGGGAGTTTAGACATAACACCGTCAACAGACCTGTAGACTTTCTAAGTACCTGCATACATATATTCTGAACACCAATAACTAAGTACCTAAAGGTGAAGGAAATCATCTCGAGAAAAGCTGGAGTCTTAAGTCTGAAATCACGCATGGTCAGGTGATTAACACTCATTTCTTGTCTGTATATGAATGGCCGACAAATGATATATAATGTTTGTAAATAGAGAAGTTCCAGAGTTCGATGCCCACTAAAAAGAACAATTTTTAAATGGGCATGAAAAGCATGAAATACATATAAGCTGGCCGTTTTCATGCGATGTTGTTTTGTTTTAGAATTTTCCAATGATCATCCTTATGCCATTTAAATATGGTGCCAGTTTTAACGAATACACCGTCTTCCAATAATATACTGTAGATTTATCTTACTTAAAACAATGAAATCGACCAACTTCTTACCTATTTAATTAAAAATTTGAAAAATATGAAGGATGTCAAATTCAACAGTTTTGTCCATCATATTTGTTTTTTCCCTGTACCAATTTTTACCAACACCGAGGCATTTAACCGGTTATAACTGGATCCACCAACAAACGGAATACAGCGAACAGGAGTTAGTACTATATAAAAGTTTCAACCGATCACAAACTGGCCTTTGAGTGATCTAAAAATTCACGAATCGACGATTCACAAGCTAGTGGCATATGAAGAGATGTCGTACCAAATCATATTTTTCGTTTCAATTGCAACTGTAGATAAAATTGAATGCTGCAAAGCTTTTTTTTGCAGGAATTTTGACATTGTTGTGCAGAATTTCGAGTACACTTTAGATAGTTGTTATTAGTTCTACAAATAGAGGTTAGATCGAGTAATAAATATAACCTTAGGTCTATTGTGTGTAATTGTGTTTACGTTGGGTTGCACAATTGATCGAAAGAGTTACCGCGGCCCTATTACATAAAAGGCCAAGAAGGAACATGATGGATTTTGGTCAGTAAGAGACACTCCCTCATTCTGCTAACACCGGGAGGGGTCATTTGATGATTTCTCATAAAAACCAAAACCAATACTTGTTTGGTGGAACAAATCTGATACACCCGCGATGGTAATTTGGCTGTTAGCAACATCAACGTGATATTTTTTCTATAACCAATTTTAGAGCCCGCATTGCCTCATCATTTCTTTTTATCGATAAAATTCCATTATTATTCTGTCACCGAACTATGCTTTAAAAAAAAATCTCGACGTTATTCTGAAACAATTTCAGTGTTCACTGCAAAACTGTAAAATGGAACAGAAACCAATTAACAGTTTGTTTTCAATAACAAATATTCAACGTGCATTGAATTTACATTTGATGACCATAAATGTTTTTCGCGTAGATAATAATCGGGACAATATGCGAACGCGAACTTCGAGATTAATTTTTACACCATAGTTATAGGTACTTTTCATGGAATTCAACCAGAACTTTCTTATTGACCTACCAAGAGTCTTGATTGAAACGTTAACAAAAAATATCCCTGCATATAGGTACCTGACTGTTCTATTATAAATAATTAGGTACATTAATATAAATAAATACTAGCAAAATGTACATATTTACAGCCTCTTGCCTCTCAAATCATGAAGCCACTCATACCTTCATCCCTAACTATAAAATAAGTGGGGACCAAATGATATTTAACATGATGACAGAACTCTGTAATTCATTTTAAAAGCGCTTTTAAGTATGAAATCAAAACCGCAGCGCTGCAATTTAAACAGGGGCCAGTTTAGTGTCATTACTACCAACAAGAGCACTCAGTTACCTACACAACGATTTCGGCTACCACGTTATTAAAACACTCTCTAAAGTATTTAAGGGCTTCTATTTCATAGCAATAAGGTTTAATATTCTGTAGCAAGCAGCATAGTAGTATGCAAAATAGGAATTTGCAGTTTTTTAAATTCAGAAAATTCCTGTGACTCCCAGTCAGACGGGCGCATCAGTGTGAAAAATGCATGAGTCACTGCGTTCGAAGCCAGTTGGCGGGAAAGCGAGGGCAAGCCTCATAAACTTTACATAGCCAACCGTAGGTGAAATATTCTTGGGTACGAATTGTAACATATTTGCTTTAATTTTTATCTCGACGTCTTTGCTGCTTTATGTTGCTGAGTTTGGAAATATTGGATTGCAGATACCGATTGCGTTTGGGTACCGTTTGGTCTCTTGGTCTTGATTTGGATCCTTTAAGCATTCTTTAGTTTGTATGTACCAGGATTGTGTTTATACTGATTGTTGGCTGAACAGACTGTCTAGGCCTTTTGAACAGAAAACAGAAAATTTCATTAAAAAATATTTTTCATCTTATACATCGTTCGAACCACGATCAAGATAAGGTAAGAACTTTATGTGGTGAAAAAAACAATAGCTGTGAAAAATATTTATGACGAAAAGGCGCGAAAGGAACTAACAGTGCATTTATCTTGACTGTAACTATATCAAATAATGGCCTTTATACGTCAACGTCACCCAAAATTTTCCTTTAACATTATAACAAAGGGCTTCGAAATAACACCAATTATGTAAATACCTTTACGGCGATCACAAAGGATTTCGCCGTAAATAATAAAAATGTAAAAACTAATTTCGTGCACGCGGCTAAAGTAATCAATCATGGATATGTATAAGATGATTTATTACAAACAACAGCTGTAAGTATATAGAGTTACAACTCTTTTCTTAAACAGCCTTATTCTGTAACACCATTCATTGTGATATTTGACGTTCATTATGATGTTACTATCAGTAAGATAATTTAAATACTGCAACTCATTTGAAGCCGTAGTTAATGTTTTGTTTTAAAATGCGGTCTTTTGACTTGCAAGACAGTACCTACATGCTGTTATGAAGGCTGTAATATGACAATTCCCTTGCAAAAAAAAGGGTATGACATCTTTAAAATCAGCAACTTTCAATTCCCGAACACCAATGTGGCTGATATAATAATAATAAAAACATTTAGAATATAACCAGAAAAGTGACGCCAATATAATTGCCTTGTCTCACGTAATTAGGATGTTGGTCTTATTTATAGGTGTTTTTCGCCAAGTTTCTTGACACCTTGATATATTTTTATCCAGGGAAGATGAAACAATGTTTAGGAAGATGAAATTTGTTTTTTTTTTTTTTTGTGTTTTGTTTTTACCGTGTTCTTGAAAGAGGTCGCATGTTTGAGGGGAGGTGCGAGTCACGCTATGTCCGCTACGCATAATTAGTTATAGGACGATTATTGTAATTACTTGTAACGGGTTTTATTTTGTTTTACAAGGCTTAGCAGAATTGGAGCATGTTCTCCGTATTAATGACGAAAATCTGTGAAGGTACGGAAAGCTTTTAATACACGTATGATTTTTTATGTGTAGGTGTTCCTACTAGATAATGTACTTACAGACATTATTACGCATTTCAATATTACAACTAAAATTGGCCATAGTTTCAAGGCACAAATACGTACAATTTAGTAAACGAGGTATTTAATTACTCAATGCACTCAAATAATTTAGTAGGGTAACCACAATCCCAAATGTTTCTGTAATTTCCCTGGCTGTCGTCCCTAAAAGTTCTTCCAGTGAATAATGTTCGGAATTTCTCAAAAATAAAACCGCAACAATATTAAGCCTCTCTTTTTCACATCGTTTCATTGAGTAGCAATGAAAATATTCTCCGTATTTTATCCGTCGTCCTAATGTTTCTTATTAATCTCAGTCGTTAAGGGCCGCGTGCGTTATTTTGTTATTTATCGGATGGTCGGGCGTTATTGCCACCTTCATTAATCTCGTGGATTCTTGAAGGAAATCCCGCAAAAAGCATTGTTACCCTTAATGATAAATGTCGGGTACGGAACCTCCCTACTTTTTAGGGGATGCACACATTAAGTGATGAGACGCGACAGTCATGGGTTAAGCTGCAGTTAACTGTGTCACTAATTTATGTTCCAAACCGATTCCAATTTCTTGAGTACAATAAATAAACTCCCACTACTTGACCACTATTTCATTTATACAAAGAAAATACAAGAGAATTGAAATAAAAGGTTAATCGATACCGCCCACAAATTCGATGTTCAAATCTAAAGTTAAACTATCGAACACAGTAAAGAAACTTCAATTGGAAATGAGAAAAAAAACGCTTAATGTAAAGTCTCTCTTACACGCTGTCCCGTTCACAGCTGCGTTTTTAAGGTAAGTGTAATTTATCTATGAATTGTTCGGGACAGTTTTATCTTTTTCTCGAAGTGAGGTGAGGGGGGGGGAGTGTTCTGTTTCTTAGCTGGACAGAAACGTTTTATGGAACTGAATAAAAACTCATTCGTGTAAGTACTTCATTTCAAACGAGTATTTTTTCTCTACTTTTCCTTGAGAGCATGACGTTTGAATAACTTTTTATTATTCCAATTTCTACTGTTATACTTGAAAAATAAAGTTTTAGTTAGAACAAAGGCTTGCAAACTCATAAAACTATTGTCAAAGTTTGGAGAAGCCGGCAAGTTTTTTTTATTTCTAGTGGTCGAAAACATTGAGGTGAATAGCAAAATTTTTCCTTTCTCCCTTAGAAAAGAGTTAGTAACATGATTTATTTCTTTTTGGTTAGAATTTATTGGTGAGTAGTTTTCCCATTGTTTTCGGAAGTCCCTAAAGAATGACTGTGTGGTAATGATCTGAAGATCAAAGTTTGCTGACAGATGCTTTAAGTTTTTTTTTTTTTTTTTTTTAATTTCATGTAGGCCTTTACAAGCACTTATGAACGTCAAAATTATAAATAAGTTTGATTCTAGTTGCCCATTCCAAAAGTAGCTTCCTATGGAGAAGAACGGGCAAGAAACTCCATAGTTACTCTTTTTAAAAACATAATAGGTGTTACAATTTGTATGTATTGATACATACGATAATAACATGAAAAAGAAATGTTTACAATATTTTTTGGGTTGTCTTTGAGAAAGTTATACAATGCAAGTTGAACTAGGAAGTTATAAGAGAAAATTATTATACAAACTATTTTAAGTACATACATATACTAGGAAATGGCGGATGGATGGATACGTACAATGTACATATCTCGAATTCGGTTGTTCGAAAGAGTTACCGCGGGCCTGATACATAAAGGGCTTCAGAAGGAACATGATGGGTTTTACTCAAAAATAGTCTGATACTCCCTAACGCGGCTAACCCACAGAGGGACAGGTCACTTGATGATTTCGCATTAAAAAATGTAGGTACAGATACTCTAAAGTAATATAATATCCATGTAACAATCTATAGCACCATATTCCCACGACATTTCCAAAATAATATCGTATTAAAACGAGCCTCTGTTTTTGCCGCCCGAACATTTTTTTACAAATTCCGTCAACCGTATTAGGTGGTGTTGTCTGATTATGAGACTACCGTCCGACTTCCCTGGGGTATCGTAAACGCGGACCTATTTGCTGGCCCGTACTGATTACGGCCAAATTCCTGAGTATGGGGAAAATTTAACAGCATGTGTTTAAGCTGATGGTGTTATTTATACAGTATGCTCCAGTTAAAAATAAAATGCATTCAAAATTCAGCTCTGACATTTTCATGTAAGAATTCTTACTGGGACTACATACCTACTGGGACAATGACCACAGCTTACATTATTATCTACAAAAGAGTATTATGTCCACGTTGGATGTGATAGAAAGAGTGAGCTATTTTACATGGAGCGAACGTATACACTTACATGTCTGCCAAAGATGAATAAATGACAAGCAGAATGTATTCTGCAAGATGTGCAAGATGCACATCTTGCAGAATACATTCACACACAGCACATCTTGTTACCCCTAATCACACAAAAAAATCAAAACACTTCAGGCAATCCAAGCAAAAATATTCAACAAAGAAAAATCTTTATCTGGTACAGCACACCTCAATTTCTTGCCCACTTCCCTAATTACACTCTTATGCTGTGACGAACGTACCGTGGTCTCCTAACAATGTGCTCATTAAGTTAATCGTCGGCCATTTTCCCACTGAATGAGACATTACAAATATGTAGCTAGAAGTTTACGATTTTCTCGTGCATAAAACCGATTTTCGTTGTATAATTTCGCCGTTTTTGTGTTCCATGTTTCGGTGGACTGTAATTTTCAGCTATTCCAGCGGATGGATATAGGTTTTGGGTGTAAATGTAAAAGAATTTGTAAAGAACCAGTTGTATGGTTTATAAAGAACATAACAATATTTGTTGCTTAGTTTTTCAAAACGCTAACAAATACTCCAGCGTTATTCCTACTGAAAATAGGTACCTACAACCACATTTAGTAAGCCCCTTTGTTGAATAATTACAACTTACAGATTAAGGATTTTCAACGAATAATGACTACCTTATGTACAACGTTGCATGTACAACATTTATATGTACATTTATATGTTGCATTATATGTACAACAATGGCATACAATCTCCGCATTAACAATTTGTTTTTTTTTTCTCCACAGACTAAGTATCTACTTACAGTGTTGCCCTTTGAAATGGATCGTGCCTACTTTAATGAGTCTAAAAAAACAATTTGTGTTCGCATCAACTCGCCGCAAAATGTGTGAGCTCGTGTGATGAATAGAAACCTCTGATATAATCTTTTAATCCCCTAAAACCCTGGAGCATATAACAAACTGGAAATACCTCTGCCAAGCCTTTCCCTCCGTCAAAGACACGATATCGCCAGTCATATACCTACTTATTGAATGCGCGTCAAGTTTCTGCTTAGCATGCCAAACGATATGATCGACAATGCATGAGTTGACTTTCACTATTTATTGCGTTGACCCACGCTTTTTGCAGACTTTTATTCATTTAGGTACACTTTTCGTACATTGTAAAATGACGTACTTAACTCCTAAGACGTTTTTTTCTAGGTACATGTTGGAACGAGTTCTTTTCGTACATGTAAATGTTTATTTATGCTCATGGCGAATCCAGTTGGTGACATGCTCTTAGCTTAAAGCCCATGGGTGGAGGGCGATTAAAGGTTTAAAGAGATGGCCATCAGATACATGGTAGCAGGCACTAGGTGGGGATTAATGAGGAACAACGCGTAATGGATATGGAAATACGTGTTCCTTTTTGTGTTTTATTTAAGGCTTTGTTTTAAGAGGAGTCTTTATCAGATTTTATTTTTGTAAATTTTGTCATAAGTCGTTTGTGAATGTTTTGTGTATATTTTTTTTGTATTGAAAATCTTCTTTTAGTTAAATTTCAGATGCATTTATTGGTTTCTTATCATTGACATCCATATACTATTTTGTGTGGAAGCAAACACTTGATACCGATATGTAATGTTAATTTTGACCTCAAATATCTACTTAACAAAAAATTACAAAGCCATTAAAAAATTGTAAGAAACTTTATACCAGAAAATATTTCGATAACATAATAATCTCGGTGCTACTTATGGCTCGAATTCTTCAAAACCACACTCTTCATAATAACATTATTCACTGCCTTGACAAACTGTCCCGTCTCTGAATAAACTTTCCTTCCTTAAAACAAACTTAACGCCCGTAAAATTCTAGTAATTAACTTAATGGTGGAAGATTGTTTCCCCTAATCTTTTCTGATGGGGAGATTTCTGGCGCTTGTTAAATTGTGATAAATATTATAGAGGTCTTGGTTGTTTAGTTCTAGTCTAAGAGCGAATGAAGACCCGGCGATATTATTTGTTGGGTCTTAAATGGCATTTCATCATCTCAGCCATAGGACGTCCACTGCTGAACATAAGCCTCCCCCTTAGATCTCCACAGATACCTGTTGGAGGCGACCTGCATCCAGCGTCTTCCAGCGACCTTTATAAGGTCGTCTGTCCACCAAATGGCATTTAAGCTGAACTAAAGAAATACTCTAGGTCTCTGTGTTTAATACAACGATTGCGGATACTCAATTACTTAACCGCCTAAAATTGAAAAAGTTTGAGATTTTTTTCTTACTTTTCAAGAACTTTGTTCCAATTTTAAATAATGGATCTAGTGTCGAATATCATAAGAGGCATCCGCAACTTTCTTCATTCGAGTAATTCCGCCGACTCCGATAAAATTTGTTCAGTTCTATTAAAAAACTTTTTTCTACCAACGAAGTAATTGGTGTGAGGAAATTTCCGTTTCTGGAACAAATGCCTTAATGTAAAATTAAAACTTTTTGCACAAATTTTAAGGCCCTACTTTATTCTAATCGTTAATTACATAACACCGGCTCATAATCCCCTCACAGTGGCGGCTTGAAAGAAAAATATTTAAAAATTCTCTCTTTTACGCAAACATTTATTGGGTATCATTAAAAGTTTTCTTAGGTTGTAAACTGTTTTGTAACTTTTTAAGCATAAGGCTGGTTACACAAATACTCAAGTGATTAAAGTTTAAATATCAAGAGCGGTTCTATTGGCTGGTTTAAGTAGAAAGATTAAACTGGAATCAATTTTGAGACCGAAGAAAGAAATAAAAAGGTTTTCAATTAAATGCATTCGAAGTTTCAATGTCGACTAAACAAATGTTGCTAAGCGAAACGACTTGAAAGTGTTTTATTTTTCCGGAATAATGAATGATTCTACTGTAGGGGAATTATAATTAAATTCTAGCTGGAAGTGGGCATTTTTTTACTTTTATTAATGGTAAACATTTGTCGGTCCTTGTACATATGATCGGGATGGAAACTACTCTTAGTTTTTAAAACGAAAATATTAAAGGAAAATTCGGTTGCTATTACATTGATTTCTGATTTAAATACCATAACAATGATAAAATAATACGTAGGTAATTGTTGCTTCATAATTATTCAAAACGATCCGACCCAATACCATATTAATTTTCAAAACTTTAAAATTCATGGCGGTTTGGTCCTCAAAACTTTTCAAACATTAAGTAGCACGGGTCACACTGAACAAAGGGTCCCATCCGAAGTTACATACCTCAGCTTACCTCGGATTAAGTCACCTCACGAAGTATTCCTTTGGTAAATATTCCGGAATCCTGCCAACTAAAGGGCTTATTAATTCCGAGGAATTCTGATGTCCTTACTTCGAGTAGACAGGGCCCGGGGTCACACAAAGAGCCATCCATTTGTATTGAGGGCCCTCCCGCTGTTAGCATAAATAATTTCGTCAACAGATGTAGGTACTTGCGCGTAATTGTTGAAAATTAAGAAAGTGCGCGGTTTTGTGTTTAAGGAGTATGGGTGTTTGGTGTTAAATAGGTCGTTTAGATTATATGGTAAGTAAATTTTCAAAAGTTGAAATTATGAAAAAAGTTACTTCATTTATTTCGTAAACTGCAAGACAAAATATAAGTTGGCGGTATTTATTTTTTATTTTTTGTTAATATTTATTGATTTATTTACTGTCAATATTAAGGTAATCTATAACAGAGGGCACAATTCTCACTTAAGTAACGGAAACCTTAAAGATAAAAATAATTTAGCCCTAACCCCACAGTCTAAACAAAATATCTATTTAAAGTTGCCGCCAAGAACAGTAGCTTAACTTACCGAGACAACTATCATGGGATTCTGCCTTAACTTCAGTTTTAACTAGTCAATTCTCTGAAAGCGATGTCTAGAGTAGCCAGTTATAAAGTTGTGAGAAACCGATCAGCTGAAAGATTTAAGTTATTTTTATAATAATTATGATTTTTCTTTTCGTACAGAAAAAAGTTATATGTGGTAATATTTCGTAAGATTGACGACTAAGTTACTTGAAGGATAGCCCCATTAAGGATTGCTCAGAATTAATACAAAAGTGGCCTTCACATGTTTTATATTTATCGAAAGGCTATAAGTTACTTAATTCTTGTCGTGCATTTTCAAAATAAAATTCAAAATCAATAAAGCGTAGCTAGAGTAAAATGCTTGGGCTTCACTTTTGATGAGTTAACTGATACAGAACAATTTAAACTACATAGGATCATTATTGGTTGACCTGCCCCGATTTATTTACAGCCCATTTACGAAGATAGTCAGAGAGCTAAGAGGAGAGAATAATGCATTTCGTAAAACAAAAAAAAACAACAACAATAGCATTGCCGAATTCATTAAATAAAAAACAAAATAATCCGACGTAATAACAACTCCTCCTTTTTGATAAGTTGGTTAATAATTTTATAGAACAAACTGAAACGATGAAGGTGAGGGAGAGACCCATTGAAGTTTAGTTTATACAGTATTTTTATACTAAAAAAAATGTCTTTAGTTCTAAAATACTGTCAATTAACATTGCACCTAAAATGTATAATATAATTATAATATATTTTCTTGTACACGAGCTTCCCGACTACAAAGGGTATAGTTAAATTGTAATTTAACTTTGATATCATGTGATGTTCCAGTATTAACAATCAATTTCCTGTGTTATAGCTTGGTACCCTTTGATGTTGACCGGTTAGAGTTCATTTCCTGACCCATCGTCTTACGGGAAATTTGTTTCTGGACCAAAGAATAAGAGAAATGTGTGGTTTTGACAAGACAACATTGATTTTGAATATTGTATTGTAAAGGCAGGTTTTAAATAGGTACGTTTATCTAAATGATGTCTATAAACGTTAAATGTAAGACAACCGCACACTACAAGCTTTTTTTGTAGAAAAATCCTTGTAGTGTGTGACAGTTTGTTCGGGCCCATTAATCAGTAGGTATGCAAATGAATATATAATGGTAGTAAGCACATAACAACGATCAGGTGTACGGGCTGGTATCAGATTGACTAAAAACTTTCATTGACCAACTGTCGGGCGACTATTCAGTCTGCAGTGTGCGGAAAGGCTACAGAATTAATTAGAATGAAAAAAAAATATAGAAAGTCTAGAATATCTTTCAATTTATACAATTAAGTATACTTAAATGAATTAAGAGACAGAAATTAGATCTGCCCACAATTACATTTGCATACATCTCAAATTGTTTTAAGTAATTCATTATTATAAATAATTTACTGTTTATGTAATTACGTTTAAGAACCATTTAATGCAAATATTTTAAAATTACCATTTTTCTTTAAAAGTTATTTAATAATTTTGTGAAATTAATTTATGCAAAAGTATACAGTTACAAATTTTACGCTTCATTTAGTTTTGAAAATGCTGTATTTAATATTAATTTTATTGTTTTATAATTTACAATAGTATCAAAAAGCCTTATAGGTACTACTCAAATAGGTACAAGTGCTAAAGTAAAAAAACACCTAGTATACCTTTTGTATAGTACCCTTTAACTATAGGTACTGCGGATCTTTTAAGAGTTCGTTCAAAAAATATCGACGTTTATTTTTAATAGCCCACAGTACGCAAATTAGGGGGGATTGCAAATGAACGTCAACAAAAACTGAAGTCGTTATCTCATTTTTTCCTCATTCTTACCAACCAGCCTTACTTTTAAAATCGGAGTGCTTTTCTATCCCATGATATTTGAAAATATAATATTTTTAGACTGTATAAGACACACAATTGTACAATTGACAATTTTGGAGGGCCCGAAGAACTGTAGGTCTCAATAGTCACTTGAACATCTTTGACAGTCATTGTGGTTAATCAGAAGCCAGTAAGTCTTAAGACCAGTATTAGGTAGGGTTGCCGGGTAACTGTGTTGAGGAGATCCGATAGGCAGTCGCTCCTTGTAAAACGCTGGTACTCAGCTGCATCCATTTAGACTGGAAGCCAACCCCAAAATATTTGGGAAAATGGTTGGGCTAGGCAGATGATGTGTTTGAGAAAGGCTTACGTAACCTTCAAAAACCACACAACATTATTGCCTTCAATACCAATACCTTCAATTCGAATACCTATCTACATGTATTCATATTTCAACTTCATAAATTGTGTGTGCCTCAACAATCAAAGTTTAATAGTTTCTTGTAAGCCCCCTGTAAACATAGCCAGTCACGGATATTGAATACCAACGGCTTATAGGCATGCGAGGATGGTACGTTGACTCTATGATAATGTATGAAAGGTTTTCAGTACTGAAGTAAGTTATGTCGTAAATCTTAAGAGTGAGGAGTTATTGTTGCATTATTGGATGGAAGTTGTTTAAAATTGCTTGGAGTAGAGTTGCCACTGGACCTTCGTATAGCTATAGAAAAGTATCAAGGCTCAGTTTGTCGAACTGTAGGTATAATGTATAATTTGTATTTGACATTAGAAATAGTTTATCTCCTTTTAAACTAAAAAACGTTCAATACTCGGAATAATCAGTCTCCTTCTTATTAACAAACACGAGAAGGTTCGAGGGTTCACCAGGTGAACTTTGAGATGCTCAAGTAGCATGTTATTATGTTTTTTCTCGCAACTTCATAGACAACCATGCTAAGAATGTACAAACACAACAGTTACTTCATGTTGCAGTGTTACATCGTAGCATCTCGTGGCTACGATAATATGTAGAACAAATCTACGCGCGTATCATTATACTCTTGTAGAGTTCGTATCGACCTACAAAATTCCTATTTATTTTTCTATGAAAATGTTTACTTATTTTTACTTCCACTATCATCTTTATAAAACGTGTTCATATTTAAAAAAAATGCTTTATCTTTTCTATAAAACTACAAATTAAACAGATGCACATAAAACAATTTATTGGAAAATAAACGTTGTTTCAGTTTAAACGTAAAAGCGAACCAAAATAACTTTATTGAATAAAACCCTGGACATTGGAAGTAATAAGTTCCATGAAGAATTTACTAAGCATCGGGAAATTTCTGAGCCCTGAAGGAACGGGATTAAATATTTGCTCAAAATAACTTTGTTTAACCTTTAAAATTGATTCCATGATTTTTTAATAAAAGTACATTCATTTTTACAAAAACTTTACTTTCAGATGTATCATAAAATAAAAGCTTTTGGTAATATAAAATTCGTGTGAACAAAAATTATGAGAAAAATAATTGTAGGTAAGCGAAATCCTTTGTCACACAAATGTATGCAATATATGCAAATGTACGGTTCATATTGCTTTATCCCGTTAATTACATTGAAACAAATAAATACTTTGTCGGTAAAGGGTTATAATGTCTTCAATTTTTTGCGAACTCATCAACGTCGAGGGAAATTGAGACTGGAAATAAAAAATAACCAATTAGTGGTCAATGGGCACTGAAGCGTTAAATGTAATTAGCGGTGCGTGGCCGGCGCGTGGTCGCTGCGAAGAGCGATTGCGGTCGTACCATCGAGGCACCATGCGATGTGGCAAAAGAACCGCTTTTGTATTGTGACGTTCACTAGCCGTATTGCAGTTTGAAAACCCTGAATGCGATTTTATTTATTAAAGTGGAAATGTTTCATTTAATGATAGTGGTTCGACCGTTTTTGGTTGCGCTTGTTTTTGAGTGATTGTTTTTTTCATTGAACCATCATCATAATACGCGGTGTAGGACGTCCACAGTTGAACTTTGAAATTGAAATTACCCCTACACCTACCCCTTTTCACGGTTCATAATAAAGTTTTAAGCCCAAAAGCCCAATTACTTTTACAATATTTTTATACATATTTTTATAAAATAAAATAACCATCCCAAACCAGCCCATCATTTTAACCACCGTTCAAAACAGCTCATTAGAACATTAAAATGGGAGCCATTTTACAAAAACAAATGACGTGCTGTATAATACATATTAGGTGTATATCTTTATAAATGATACCGACGTGAATCGAAGCGTGAATTGCAATCAGTGATGTGGCTGTACAATTAGCTAATGTGGTCGCAAATCAAAAGAGAAAATGTTCAATAGGAATTTGAGGGTTGAATTTTTTATTGTATCGAACAGAGTATTTTAAATATTTGTGGGTGTTTTTGGAGTGATTTTGTGGATGTGTGGATACAAATGGAAGATGGTCAAATGTGCTGTGAAATAAAAATTATTACCTACGTGATACTGTATATACTATTATGCAGTTAATTGGCTTTTTAGTAATGCATGTTTAGGCATGTTTAGTAATTAATTCGTCCTTTAAAAATCTTAAATCTTAATCTAAATTCAATACCTACTTCATAATTGTAATAAAAGCTGTATAGTTCCATCTTGTCATATCCATTTTCTTTTTAAACTGTGATTTAAAAAAAGTATTTAGACTCTGAAAGTAATAAAAGTGAAAATATTATCTACGGCGAAGATAAAAAACGTAAGATAACCAACAATATTTTACTACGTTAAAATGCAGATTATTCAAACAATTAAACACCACGAAATAACTCATTCACATATAAAACAAAACGAAATTAATGAGATTTACGTGCAATACAAAACTATTATATTTCAGTGCAAGAGACAAAACCTCAACCGCTATGAAGATAAGAAACCCATTTAGTACAATTGAGATAACTTCACTTACAGAGGTCAGTTCAGAACAATATATTTAAGAAATCATAAACAATGGTGAGAACCTTTGAAGTAAGGACTATTGTTTAACTTAATGTGTTTGTTATATCTTGTTTTGTCATTTCACTCAGGTGGCTTAATTATGTTAATTTTATAATTTGGAGAGTAATTAAAATTATGTCAAAAAATATGCCATTAATTTCGTTTAAAAGTGTTTTTGTTTTTTTAATCTGAGGGCACGGCAGTGCCCCAGCCAAGACTCGAGCAAAGCGGGCACGGCCGTACCATCTTTTCTCGAAGCGTTTCGCGGCTATTTCAGCCCCCTGTATCTTCCATGTGAACAAAGCTAGGAGTTTAGGTTTTCGATGACCAAGAGTAAGTATTAGAACAAGCTCAGTCCCAAAATTACAAGAAATTTGAATAAATAGTTTACGAGTTATGAGCGATCAAAGCTACACCATTTTGTCACTGACTCACTCACTGACCGATCATCAAAAGTCTAAGGTACTTCTAGTAAACTTAGAACCTTCAAATTTGGCACCAAGATAGGTTATTGGCTACATATAAAGGGAAAATTATAAAAACCTTAAAACTTAATAAAAAAATAGGAAACAAATTTATATTTGCGGTTTTTCAAGAACATTGTGTATGAATTTTGACTGCATTGGTAACTTTGTTATTTATTTATGTACAAAATGTTACTATTTGTTTTATTGTTACGTAGTGTGGTATATTGTTATTATGTATTAAATATACATACATATGAATAAAAAAGCTAGGTTAAAATAAAATTAATAATGATAAAATCTTTCATATTAATGCAGTGCGATAAATACTGCATGCTCGCTCGATAGATGGCGTTGTCCTGGTCTAAATCGCGCTACGGTTTTTAGTTTAAAAAAAACAAACAAATAATTTCATGTGATAGCGCATGGATAGCGCCATCTACCTCTGAAATAAAGCTCTTTTATTCTAAAAGATATTCGATTAAAAAATTCGACAATTTCGAAATTGTTTAATTTATTTAAAAAAAATGTTGTTTACGTGCTACTTTAGGTCCACATATTTAGTTTGTTATATATTTAGTTAGTTGCATGTAAGTTAATTTAATTTGTTATATACTTAGAGAAGAAGGAGACCTACAAAAAATAAATTAGATCCCACCAAAAACATTAAATGTAAAAAAAAGCCAATCCTCTACGCAATTCCTCCACCGTAAAAAGTTTTGAGATCGCATAGAAGCCAAGTCCTGTTCAACTTTATTTGTAATAATAAATCAATATTTTGTGACTATATCAATAGTTTTGTTCACATTACAATAATATTGTCTTGGCCATGAGCAAAAGTTAATAGTCGCTCCCTGAAATAATGTGTAAATACCATTGAATTTATACATTCTATATGGACATGATTTTACGATTGGACTGATTGGAATTTGAGATCACCATGGACCAAACATGCGCCATAGTAAATGTGCAGTTCATGATTTTGGATGATACTGACTGTCGGTCATTTAGTAACAATTGAAAAAACTAAAAGTATTTAATTCTGTGATATTAAACCTCATGATTGACTTTCACCTCTCCAAGATATGCTGTATTATATTTGTAGTTTATTGTGCTCATGGCCAAGTCAATATTATTGTAAAGTGAACGAAACTATTGATATGGTCACAAAATATTGATTTATTATTACAAATAAAGTTGAACAGGACTTGGCTTCTATGCGATCTCAAAACTTTTTACGGTGGAGGAATTGCGTAGAGGATTGGCTTTTTTTTACATTTAATGTTTTTGGTGGGATTGGGATTTCTTAAACCGTCAAGTTAGGTGATTAATATTTAAATTGAGACACAAATTTCATTTACCTACTTTAAAAAAACCTGAAAATTTTTACAACTTAAGAACAGGTTCAATGGTCAGGTTTGATGAAATCGTTGTAACATTTTAAAATCAGTCATTACAATAAAATTGTATACGCATAAATACGCGTTCGTATGGATTTTAATACCTAAAGTTAAGAAAATAAGGTTCAAATTCGAACCTTAATAACATTATAACAACGAATGACGATGGAACCTTTCACAGCTACAGTCTAGAAGCACTAGGATTATTCTGTTACGCCTGAATAAGCCACGGCGATATTGCACCATCGAATACTGCGAGTAAAGCCGCGGTAAAAGCTAGTATTTTATCGGAACAGTAAGTAATGGTGGGTAACGATAATAGCTTTTGGTTCTAGTTTAGAAAACGGAAATGATGGTGAAAATCTAAATTCTAAAACTGATCTTCTTCGCGAAAATAAGAGAACTGTAATTTTGAAATGCGATAACATTAGTCCTAAACTTTTTTTACGTAAAATTTGAACTGTAGCTTTGTAATTTTTTTATTTTTGGGCTGGGCTTATATCGGCATTTAATGGTTTTGAATTATATTAGTTAGTAGGAACAGTTATTCAGCTCCTCGAAATTCAAAATGTTTTTGACCAAATTCGAAACAAATGACGACTCACAGACGACAAAGACTTCTAAACACACCAAACTTGCGATTCTAATCGTCTATTTCCCAAAAACTCTCTAGTTTAGTTGACGCATCGGTACTACCAATTGAATTCCGTCATTCCGTCAGTTCGTCCGTTCGTCCACCGTGATGTTGGTCAAACAAAAGCTGCGAGTGACAACTTGATCGCGTCACGTACGTCAATACGTTGCAGTTTATAAACTAGGACTAGATTTTTGCGATTTTGGATACCTAAGCTAGGGGCTTAGGCAGGTAAATAAATGGGGAGCTAAACAATCCGGGAGGCATACATATAACCGTGAAAATCATTACGATTGAATCACTGGAATCAATGTTTAAGATTTTGCAAGTTGAAGCGGCAAAAGAAACAAAAAGTACCAAAGAGTTTTTCTCTTTAAGCAGTCTTTCACTAAAACAATGATTTTGACTGCACCAATTAACAAAAGCCGTAAACAAAATCATAACAAACAAAAATATTAAACCTAAGCAGCGATTCCAAAAAATACAGCGCACACGATCTTAATTAATCAGTTTAATCATCATACACACACACTTGGCAAGACCCAATTACACGGCACACAGAGACAAAAACACGTGACCTACACCTGTACTTTCATTGTTTATTTTTATTGCCGGTACCAAATTCACGCCCAAATAAATGTGAAGTAAAACCTCCGGGACGTTAATTAAGTTCTTGGCTTTTACGGCCCCTCGCAGGCTGCGGTGTTACTCGTAATGAGTATTAGGGGGTTAGAATGCCCGTATCCGATGTGTGGCTAAGACTTTGTGACTGGAAACCAATCGGGCTTGACTCGCGATTGGAAGACCACTGAGGGGATTAAAGCTTTTTTGCTGTGGCCTTAGCCAAAAGGATGATTAGTGGGCGTGTTTTTTTGTTAATAGGGTTGACTGGGTCGAGTTCATTTTCGGTGATGGTCAGTTGCGCCATTTACCCACAATATTACTGATTACATAACGCTGCCCCAGCTTTTATTTTTTTAAATAAACTCACTACAAAACATTGTGGCGTCAATATTTCCAATATCGTTAGGTGACCGCTCCAAAATGTTGTTGTTATTTTTCCGATATTTTTATGGACTAAATTAGATTTGTATCGGCTTCGAAACCTAGTATTAGTTGTGTGAAATTTAACATTGCTTTTCTGATATTTTAGTGCAGCGATATTGCTTTTGTGGTGAAGCTAAGCGACGGCCTTTGTCCGGCGTATGAAGCCTGCCATAAGCTGAATTTATGAAATGAAACTTACGAGACGCTGTAGGTCTGTTTCTTTTCTGTTTTCAGTATGATGAAAGACATTAATATAGAATTTCTTAGTAGTACATGTAGTTGTACTCCTCAATCAAATCAAATCACTTTGATTTAAAAACAGTATTAAAGTAATCAGACAAAACATGCAGCCAGGAAGAATCGACTAGCTTAGGCACTCATTTTGTTCTCATGGTAATTCTAACCATCACAATAATAAACCTTACCATAATGACCATAATCTCACATAACAAAATTCAATTATACTGACGTTAACGTGCGTATATCATTAACGGGGTCACCTGAGACCGCATGACGGACTCATTTCAATCCACCATACAGTTTGGTCGCAAAATCAGCCATTAGCTCGCCGCATGTCGGAATTACCTGTGTGTTTATTGTTTTGTGAGTAGCAATTCTGTGTGTATACGTAACACTATAATTCAGGTCTATGTATAGCTATCTATATTCAATTTAAATCTTTGGTTAAAGTACCTAAGTCACTTACTTGTGTCGTTTGAAAATCTGGTTCTTAATCTGCAGTCTTTTTCCGACCAAATGTTGGAGCTGGCGTTCATACAACAGTGACTAGAGTTGATTAATGTAGCCTGGAAACGACTTCAAAATATGTTTCAACGAGTCTTTAGTAGTAGCTAAAGCAGCAGTCCACAAAGTTTAAATACCATATGAATATAATGCAGTCTGTTAATTGTTCCACCTTTATTTACGTACGACCTCATAAGCATAAAACACGAACGTGTAAATTAATAACCCAACACTACCTACATTCACCAGGTGTTACAAGCTTAGCAAAACAAACACAGAACTACAGTTACAGCGTACGTCCGCTCTCTTCCGCGTCCCAGATGTTAATGATATTATTTAACGCTCTCTCACTGTTTCTACTTCCGTGCAAATGTGACAACTACCCACAATAGTTGGTGGACCAATAATAATGTAAATGGAAAAGGTGTTGGTACATTGTGTATTTTTCTAATGATCTTGAATTTGCTTATGCAGAAGATGGTTGCTAGTGTGAATTAAAGGAAACCTTTTTACTTGTATTAACATACTGTTTTTGTACTTGTTTTGACTGTTTTTGGTAAAATTAACCAACCAATCAAACTAACCAAAAAATAGACTGAGATTGACGATAAATATTCTATCATGTAATGAAAATTATGAACATAATGTCAAAATAATCTCGTGCCCTTATCAAACTATCAAAATAATCTCTATTGTAATTTGTTTTGGTCTCTTCAATCTCGATGAAACATTTACATTTGGGTCAATACCTACGATCCGGTCAAAAACTGAGAATATTACTCATATTAACTTATAAATATTTAAGCTTTAAGGGCCGACACATTTTGACATTTAGGGTTCAAAAGCGTGGGTTCACTTTGTGCGAGAATTTGGGCAATTTCATGATATTGTCTTTCCTTATTATAATGTAGGATGGATTTCCTAATGGAAAAATGTATCGATGGATAAATTTATGTTTTAATTAAGGTATTTTAATTAAATTCTCAACATTTCATAATTCATAATCTCAATTTGTAGCACATTCACTAGGATATAAATTGACGAAATGTGACCCCGCCCGTGGACCCCACTTATTGAAAGGAACAAAAAAACCCGTTAGGCCTGATAGATGTGCGTTTACCAGTACAAACAAGTGACAAAGAACACAAATAATTTCATTAAAAACACAGCTTTATAATGACAAATAATATAACACGATAATGCAGCTACCATACTCAAAGGCATACCGATTTTGAATCACTCCGCTGAACGACAAAGGAATTTCAGGCATCTCTCGTCACCGTCATCCATCCCTTTCTATTTTGCATTCTCATAATTCCTTACCAAGGTTATCGTATGAAATATGATGTACTAACTCATTCTTAGTTCACTTACAAAAGGAATTTTAAACGTCGAAGTATGAATATGGATTTTAAAAACTGTTGGAAGAATATTGCAATAGCATATAGCTTTGTGCATTCTTTGTGTTTATTATGTGGTGCAGTTGGCGATATATTTTATTTTCCATACTTTTAGTATCTATTCTGTTTTTACGTGGTATAAATGTCCACTGCTGGACAAAGGCCTACTCTAAGTTTGGGGTTGGCTATAATCACTGCGCTAGGCATGCTTAATGGTAAGTTATTTAATACAGATAAGTATATATTTTTTTTAAGGATTAAGTAAACATATTTTTTACTGAAATAGATACCGCAAAAGAATAATTGCAGGCATTAATGCTATATTGTTTCAGTCAAAAAACCTAAATATTAACCACTACTCAACAGAGATTGCTTTCCACACAGCAATCAGCATTTTTATAAAGCTCCGTTTTAAACAAAGCATTCCATTAAACCCACAAACAAAACTAATCGATTGGAAATAGAGCAAACACTCACACACTCGGTAACACAAATGCCTACTGCATTTTTATTCTGGCTCCCTATTATCGAAACGCAAGCAATTTGTTTACTGCCAACATGTAAGTCCTTTCAATTTTAAAGTTGCTATATTGAAAAGTTCAAGAGTTCGTTTGTTTGAACGCGCTAATAGGGACCAAAAATAGAAAGTGTATATCTCAAGGGATGTTAAGGGTGACTGCTTATAAGAACGCACTAATTTAGGAAACTAGTGAACCGATAAAAAATGGAAAGTGTATGTCTCAAGGGATGCTATGGGTTACTTCTTAGCTTAGTATGCTGAGTACAAAAACAGCGGAAAACAGTACCAAATTCTGAAAGATGGAAAGGTAGTTCGATTGTCCGTATGGACCCGTTTTAGGAGCTACTGACTTCCAAAGTGCTACTTTTGACGTTCATAGGTGTGCATGTTAGAACCTTAATGAAATAAAATGATTTGACTTTGACTTTAATGATCCAAAAAAAAGTATTGTAATTATTACAACTATACGCTTTATCCAGCTATACTAGTTCCACCATTTCGCGGGTGCAACCGCGGCAAACAGTCAGTAGTTCCATGTAATTCAATCTGCGTGTGTCGGCACGCGTAATGGCCGTGTCTCACCGGGCGTAACTCAACGATTTGCACGTCGACCGAACCGGGTTTTTGATTTGATTCCGTTTAGGAACGTTTTCGTTGTTTTTTTTGGGTGCATTTTGTTTTTTATTTTTTGCCGTTGGTACGGAGTGGGATGTTTGGTTTGAAGATATGTAAGGGATGTTGCGCATCATGGACCTATGATATCTCTCTATGAATAAGTAGATGGCCAATGATGAAATAGCCAAAATGGGAATGTATCATGGTGGTTTATTTTGTTTATTTTAACGCTCACCGTGATTGGGAAGTAGATACGTAGGTGAATGCGCTAAGAAGCCTGCTTATCACGATTTAAGGATCCAAAATCTAGTTATCATCTCATTTCCCAGTCTTATCATAATTATAATTATTTAAAGACTTTATGTTTTCTTCAAATACACAAAACAAGACACTGTTTACTACCAATTTTGTATCTCAACTGTATTGACATCACAAAAGCACCTACGTTTCAATAAAGTTTGACACAATTCCTTTACTTCAATCCTTTTGGCAGTCGACAGCTTCTTCCGTCGATTTCGTATCTACTTTACAAAGGTTCACAAAGATTTTATTAGGAATCCAGGAATTCAAAGCGAATTGACTCCTTTAGGTCATGGTAGTGTGAGTATTAAATAGTATTCCGAGTTTTTAGAATGAACGGAGTAAGACTTCGTAAAGTAATTTATATCATCTGTCTAGCCATTTTCAAACTATGTCGTGGTCGGCTTCCAATCAAACCTGCAGCTGAGTACCAGTGTTTTACAAGGAGCAACTGCCTTTCTGACCTCTTCAATCCAGTTACCCGGGCAACCCAGTAACCCTTGGTAAAACTGGTGGTCAGATTTACTGGATTCTTACTATCCGTAGCGACTGCCAAAGATGTTCAAATGTTTGCTTTATTTTTTTGGATAACAAGGAGGCAAATAGGCGTAGAATAGATATGTATGGGTAGATATTGTGATCCGCCTAGCTTCCTGTTACTTAGCCACTACCTCAAGAATATAGCTTACCCATATAAAAACATGAATTATTATTATTAACTTACCTATTACAATGTTACACAGTAACTTTTTCCCTATGCTTCATTTTACTTAATGATGAGGAAACAACATTTATCGGATTATATTACTTTGGTTTTACGCAGGAGTTTAATGTATATTTGGGATTTAATTTAAGTATTAACTTGGGATTTTGGCTACTTAACCTTTATTCGTAGAATTGGTTCGACAGAGATATTATCAAGGTTAAAATGAATTAGTGAATTTTCAATACATTTCACCTTTTAGTATTCACAGTGCCCCATGACAAATGGCTTTAATTTAAATTCTGTTTATGTGTTTTGCAATAATTTATACATCTACTTACATTCATCTTATATTACGTAATACGTAGTTTTTCAAGACACAAAAATTTCATGTTGAATTTAAAAATGTAATCCACTTGCGCTACAAAACCAAATAAAAAAATCAATTCGAATCCACAAGTTCCTCAAATCTACATAATATAAAAAAATTAAACCCGCTTTCCGTTGTCACGACATAACATGAAAACGGCTTGACCGATTTGGGCTGAAAATTAGTGGGTTGGTAACTTAGACTCGGGAGAAGGTTTTAGGATAGTAGATTTTTGTCACCATCCGGCAACGGGACGCGGGCGAAAGCTAGTACTACAATAAAACTCCCTCCACATTTTTAATTTACCCCAAAAATATCCTTACACCATTCAAATCACTTAAACGTCAAACTCACCCCTTTTAAAAATGGTCACGTAGGGCTATTTTATCGCAGACCCCAACCCCAACAATTTTAGATAATCTACTCGAGTTGGGCCTGAAGTTATTTACAATCAATTTCCTTGCCTATTAAAGGCTTGAGCAAATGTTATGCACGTAACGGAGCAAGCTTTGTCGGTTGTGCTGTGATAGGAATGTTGTTGGGTTTAAAATTATTGGGTTTTTGGTTTAGTGTAAAACACTGATGTTTTTAAAACGTGACTCTTGTTTAGAGAGATTCTTGAAATGATGACTATGTTTTGGAATCTGTGATTTCTAAATGATTATAGAAATATTATGAATTTGCCTAAAAGAGCTTGTAAAAACCAACCAACCAAATCAAAATATTTTGATAATAGAGAGTTGTGGAAGTCACGTTAAACGAGGAATTGACTTTAGTAGATATAAAATAGAAAATTGAGCTTATAATATTATGTCAATAAAGTTATAATATAGTATGTGGAAATTAAATTAGCTCATCTGAAAGCCGACAGACTGTATAGAAGTCTATTGAAATTTAGGTAGTCAGATAAATATTATCGTGAATATGTTTGAATAGTAATTGCTTTGAAAACCCACAAGAAATATTTTCCAAATATCATAATAGTAGTTCTCTACCTCATTAATATTATTGGCTGGAGAATATCATGAATTGAACTTATTTATAACAAATAAAACGTGAATCGGAATAACCTTATTTTAGTGATTCAGTTAATAAAAAAATATTGTACCTAAAAAAGGAGAAAAAGGTAGATTTTTCCGTTTTCCATAATAAACCTAAGTCCAGGTAAGATACTATGTACCCTCTATTTACTATTCTCCGGCCATAGGTGAAAACCCTCCTGAATATAAAAACGCACCATTATTCCGAACTACACTGTCTTTCAATCTACCCACATTACATATTCATTGTATAACACACAAAATCTAGTCCTTTAAGAACGTTTCAGGTCACGAACATGCATCTAAGTGAGCGGCCATGTAAACGATTTAACTTCAAGCCTTGCACAAAATAGCCTGTGTCAGACATGTAATAGGTGTACTAAGAAAACACGCCACGTGGAAACGTGCTCTACTACCTTAGTAAAGGCGTAATAAAATCTATGCAAGTAGAGTACCTTTCGTAGCGTTTCATTTTAGGGTTGTGCCGTTAAAATGGAAAGGGAAACACGCGAATCATCAGTCGATAGATCGTGGTTACGATTCAGATCGTGTGGTAATAGTAAAATTTGGACAACCCTATAGTACTGTTTATTGGAAGTAGTTTTATATGAGAATTACGCATTGACGAAAAACCAACTCTTTGTTGAACACATTATATGGGTTTTGTTTTATTTTCACTTTAAAATTTAAAAAATACGTGGTGAGGCGTAAATGAAACTGCTTTCTGTACTAAAAGGTGTGGTAAAATAAATGTAACGCTACGTTGCGAGTAACAAAAAAAAAGAAATTATTTGTGGTTTCTCTGAAACCATTCGTAAACTGAAAGCGTAAAATCGAACAGCAAACAGTGTATTTTTCACTTGTACTAAGTACATTTATTTCCAAGGCTTTTTGCTATGGCTCCCCAAGAACGGGATGATTGGCTCATTGGAGGAGGCCTATGTACAACAGAGGACAGCAATATAATAGCAGGCTAATAGAAACTTGCTTATATTTAAATAGGCTTTTACATAGTCCATTAAAATTGTGACATAACTTACATAATACCACAGCCTAGACATTTTACGACAGACAGACATTACGAGAAATATGAATTATTATTATTGTCTTACCTATGCCGCGTCGAATCGTAAATTTCGACCAATAAAATTAGTATGCATAGAATAGTCTAACATTTGTATGCGAGTGATACTAAAATTTTATGTTCCTACTGTTTTAGTGAAAAATCTTAAGATTTTTACGTCAATTTTTACGTCGATTTTTATGTCTATAAATCATGTACCTACAGTTTTCATGAACTTGCTGAAAAGTGAGCCGTTTTCTTATGTTCTTAAGGGAAATCAAACAAGATCGTAATATTTCAGAGATCATAGGCCTATTTACTGACAAGAATACCTTTGAACAAGGTCATGACAAAGCTATTATGTACACACAAGAACATAAAATACTTATTCACTAAGACTTACCTTATTTCAAATACACACAGCACTGAGCACTAATTACGCCTTAATGATAGTCATTGTTCGGTCTACTCGATGTCCGTACATCATTGTAGGGATCCAGCAGAATACCAGCGTCAGGTATTCTACCTCACACATACTGAACTGGACTCACATTCGGTGCAAACTTAAGACGCACTGAACCGCGCCGTTATTTGTTTCTCTTAATTCGTAATTTTATATTTATAAAGGTATCCATATGTATATCTATCTATACTAAGTAGATCTTACATTTGTCTGCGGCGTATCAATCTGACATAATTATACTCAAGCATTCAGCTTTTTCAAGACATTTTCCATTTATTTATTCCGCCTATTCCATCTACTTGCTGTTAATCAAATTACAACTTCAACTGTTTTTTAACCCTCAAGAATTCAGACGACCATGCATTCACAAATACTAAATCCCTCAGTATGCGACATACATACGCCAATAACAATTCTCGTTGAATCGTCCCGTGAAATACAACTGTGCGTGTAACCTTAGCGATGGATATGTCACAAATCCACGGAGAACAAAATTACTAGCGGAGATGACATAACGCAAAATCTTCTGAGAGAATAGCGCGTCAAAATGCGGGTTTTCAGGAAAAGAGAAACGTTACTAGCTCCGCCCTCCACCTTCTGTTTTCAAAATAAAATCACCAATCAATCAAGACCAATCTTTGTCGGATTGGTTTTGATTTGTCAAGACACCCGAACGCTTCGTTAGCTGCAGTAGCTGATGACACCCAATTGATTACAAGGAGTGTAGTACCTTCCTTATGGCATATCCGCTATGTTTCTTTCCTCCGTGCATACATCGCTTACAAACATTTGCATTTACGACAAACTACTGAAACGTTGTATGCGTTCACTACGGTTCGCGGATGAGGGCTAAAAGTTTGTCCTTTGTTAAGGGCTATTTGATTGTGTCATTTGTTTATTTTCACTGCTAATTATTGAGTGTCTTGAAGAACCTTTTATAAAAAGAATGTTGTGAAAATATACTTACAGTTACTTGTGTTTTTCCTTAGGTTTCTCTGTAGTCTATCGCCAGTGACACCCGTAATTTTTAAAATACACCGTAGTACTTACAATTATTTTTTTATTTAACAACAAACACCGCTAGTGGCCTGTTACTTTTATTTTCAAACAAATAACACCAACACCAATTTTCCATACGTAGATTTTTAATGTAAGCACTGACCAACGTGGTCAACGACCAGAAAAATGATGACAACACGCAACAAAATTCATAAAAAGTCCTTTATGTTTACAGAACTTGATAAGGAATTGTTTATTTCCATACCTAACTAAGGCCTTATTTAAGTTCGTATTCACACATTAAATCTGTTTACGAGCTCACATTTTCGTCATAAAACTGCATATCTGGAGTGTTAAAGAAACACGCAACTTGCTGACACGCCCAGAAACGTCTAACGTTGGAGAAACAACTTACATAGTCTGACTATCAATTTCAATCTATAGCAGACCACGGTCGGTAACAGACGTATTACAAGTCACGCTAGAGCAACCGTTTCTTTGGATTTTGCGTCAGATTAAAAACTATTTATTATGCTATTTAGTAACAAAAGGTGTCTGGTGCATTTCAGTTGCTTTTTTTGGTGGTAGAGCACCTTATCCTGTTATTACGCTACTAAAGGTTTTTAAGTAAAACTTGTAGAGTTTTTTACGTTAGGTTAATGTTCGCTATATAATGAAAGAATGAACAAGCTGGTGAGAAAGCTGAACGGTATGATCCACATTGGAAAAAGCCAACGGATTACAGAGGACGGATCACAAATTGTATTAACTGATTTAAATGTTTTTATACCTTTATTTAATAATTCTTTACCAAATACAGAACAGTCAAAAATTATCTTTAAAAATGATTGTCAATAAAACATCCGACAACAAACCACACATACAGTTATAACAGCTAAATAATGACAGTGCAATACGAGCGATGCGACAGCGGCGACCGCGTCACGGCTGTTAATGGAAACACCCTTTAACTTATGGCGACTGCATTGCAAATGTACTAATGTTACTGTGTAAATCTTTGTTCTTTACACCAAATACAGAATACTCAAAAATTCCCTTTAAAATGATTATCTATAAAACATCGTACAACAAACCACACATACAGTTATAACAGCTAAATAATGACAGTGCTACACGAGCGATGCGACAGCGGCGACCGCGTCACGGCTGTTAATGGAAACACCCTTTAACTTATGGCGACTGCATTGCAAATGTACTAGTGTACTGTGTAGGTCTTTGTTGTTTGTTTGGGTATTCTTGCAGTTTTTATTTCAATATTTCAAGTACCAGTAGTACTTGAAATATTGGACTAAAAAACCTTTGGTTATTTCCTATTAGGTATTAAGGTAGAAAGTCAATCAGAGTATTAGATAGCATAATTATTCGTTAAGGTCTATGTTTTATAAGCAACAACATGAACACATGTTGTCTTACTTTGAAAATTGAACGTAAAAATGCATAGTAAACAGTTGTTTTCAGAAAAGTGAAGTTTATGTTGTAATGGGGTCTAAGAAATGTTGGAGTAGCTTACGGCTCATGCTGTGTTTTCTTTTGTTTCAAACTTATATTTCGTGGTTGTTATGTAGTAAATATATTTTGATAACAGCAAAAACGCTTCATTATAAAAGAATAAATGCTTCGACATCCACTGATCATTTCCCTACTTCAGTGTCTAATAAAAATAAAAACATTTGAAAATCAATTCCATTTTCATTACAAATACATTGCTCCTTTCATGATTGCAAATAAAAATGAACGTGAATATTGTGATCATTTACGGGCGAGCTTTCGACTTTGATCTACGGATTTATATATCGTTCTCCTTTATTTCCTTTATGTTAGAATTTTCAAGAGAAACTTTATAAAGCTCTTCCTAGGAATATGTCTGAAACCACTCACGTAAGTTTTAGATGAGACGTCAATTAAAGGATTAGTCTTTTAGTAATCGTATATTTTAATCTATTTTTATCATTTTGTATTTTATCTCCTCAAATAAATAGTTATAGATAGGTACTGTATTACACTCTCAACTCAATATAATTGAGCTTCGATGTAATAGAATCAAAAAGAAGCAGACAGCACCTATGCAATCTAGCTTAAAATATAAGTAAGTATTATCTTAAATATGTGCTTGTTCTAAATTCGTGTAAATGTGTGTTCAAGGTGCACCCACAAAACGAGCAACAAAAAATATAGATAGTAAAACTCATTTAACCAAAGCAAACGTTTAGGAGCGAGTTACAAAATGTAATTCCATTATCGTTACTTATGGTAATTTTAAATTGTACACAAAGGATAATAAGCGGACACAAACGAAGTGGACCTTTGGATAAACGATACGAAATAAAACCTCTTCGGTGTATTAAAATCCACATTTCCATTACAGAATGACCCTTGCTCCAGGCCACTTTGGACGGAGATCTAACACCTTTAATTTAGTCCAAATCCCCTCTAATTTAACAAAGGCACGTTCCTCCCATACGTTCCCATGACCCCGTTTTATTAGACAGATTATTTTAACACATGTTCGTGCCCAAAAAGTGACAACTTTATACGAAATGATATAATGAGTGTTACCTCACTTCATGCCAGCTGCTCCATTGTTCCTGTCATATTAAAGTTTTATCCGCACAGATATGATTGCATGCAATTTATATTTTCTGTCTTATTGTCTAGGAGATAGGATTACGTTTTGTACATCTGACGGTAAAGTGTAACTTGGTACAATGGATGTTGCAGGCACCCCGTATATGTGTTTTGACGTTTTTATCTTGTTTAGTGCGGGTTTGGATGGTACTGCGTGTTTTTAGTATTCCATTTCTTCTTAGTGTTATTACGGTTTTAGTGTAAAATCCGCTTTGTATATGAAAAAGATTCTGTTGTTATTCGGGACATGTTTATAGACAAGTTGTATAAAAAGGTTATTAACCTCGAGATCATAGATGTGCTGATTTCATTAAATTTAAGAAATTCCCAAATAAATAAAATACCATCCTGGCTTTATTCAAAGTAAAGGTATATTAAGTATTTTAACCTTGGTAACAGCGGTAAATATATAGTCTTAATACTATATAGTCGGAACTTTTCATATCATTTAAATAATCCACTTTGGCCTCATTTCTACCTAAGCATACCTACTAATGTCGCTGTATCAACTTTCGTCAATTGGTCAAATAAAGTTCCTACAAAAACAAACAAAAAACAATTCTGTCCGTGCAAAATTCTTAACCCATCCTCACACGCTTGAATATGAGCATAAAAGCGACAACCTCCAATGAACTGAACACGAACATCGCAAAGGAATTCCCGTGCAAAAATCACAAGTACTACTCACAGTGGATTCAAACGACTTCTGACTTCTGAAATGAAATCGGATTAAAGCACCTCGGATTCCGACGCAAATCCGGTATGAATAGCCAAGACCTAATTTTCAACGAACGCCCTATTTCCACCTGCATCTCTGTATAACATTCAAGACTAAGGAGAATAAAGATCAGAACATTTTCATTCATATTTGGGATTAGGGTTATGCCCTATGTCAGCCATAAATTTTGGCGAAATGCAGACGTTACGATCCCTATTCCGCACGACCGAATGTATGCATGGATCGTTTACGGCATTAAGAGGGGTAGATAGGGAAATTATAAGATAAAATGGGTTACTTTAATATATATGAAGGAATATGTAAGATGTAGATCCCATGCATATTTAAGACTGTTAATTTAATTCGCAGAATTGGCGAGGGTGTAGCGAGTACCTACTGGTAAATATTCGAATGTTGAGTTTCGGATTTAGGTAATTGTCTAAGCTGAGTTTTTACATTAGGTAAAACCTTTCAGTATTTTAAAAGCATTTCCTAATAACAAATGTTTTATCAATTCTAATAAGACGCGACACAAATATTTTTCACAAGGCTTTTAATATGATTTAAAAATTTTACCTTGGAAACTTCGCACGCCAGGCAGTGTCAACGTCCAAAAGCAATTTCCCAATAATTTGTTTTACAAAATTACAAGCTATGACTCTCCCTAATTAATGTTTCGACAGTGACATGGCACTTCTGTTTTTTTACCCATTTATTACATTGGTCGCGTATAAATGAGCTGTGACGCCTTTTCGCGACGGTCGATAACCTACATTTCATCAAAAGGTTTCTGGGAAAAGTAAAGCAATTTTTTGAACTAGCTACCCACGTTCCATGTTTTGGATTACTTAAAATCTTTTATTCAACTTTTTGCGGAATACTTCAACTGCGTCGTGTTGAGTTGTAAGGTCAGGTTGGGGTTAGAAAGTTTAGGTATTAACGAAAAGTCTGGGGTAAGCCGGATTTTTTGTTTGATATCGATTTTTATTATATTTTTTACTCGTACACAATAAGCTTCGTTCTACAATCTAATTTACAGATTATGACCGCTAACAATAGCCACAACACTTGTGTGAATGCCTATAAAATTTTAGAGTAAAATTGCCCAGAATATTCTAGATAACTAGAGAAGAATAGAAAAAAAAAAACCCTATCACATGCAAATTCGTTGCAGAAAAAGTCAATTGGGGTCAATGGCTCGCTTTGGTAGGCAATGCATGCCAGCTCCCGTACTTTTTGTAGTTTTTTGAAACTCCACTGAAATCTATGCAAAGTGGCTGAAGTTATGTGCCGTATGTGGAAACTTTGCTGATATATTAAAATATGGAATGTGAAAAATGTCCTTGATTTTGGAGCTTGACTTAGGGGATCTAAAAATACTTCATCATTTCGGACATTATAGTTGGCTCTTTATTGTAAACTTCGTTGAATCTGAAGTAGGTGCATATCATACATACTTTGATAGGTACATTTATAAGTATTGAATGCGGTAAGAGTATGCTCACATAACTCCTCCTCCTCCACTACTCATGACTATAAAATTAACAGTTGTATTAACTATTATAGTAATCTGTGGTTGTATACTGAAGTGACAAACTTACCATTTTCGAATAAAAACTTCCTGTTCCATCCTAGGTAAAAGTAGCACTATATTTCATCTTCCATTGTTCTACATTACACCGAATAAAACTATGCCTCATTATATCACAATAAATCGTAGATTCTGCAAGTAGGCTTAATCATCGCATGTCTAGCTTAACTAAAGCAAGAACGGCACGCGTGTATGTAACTATATTTGCATAAACGCATTGAAATAAACCACTAACTTAGTTACCGCGAATTATTGTTCGGCTTTTATATTCTGCTGGTATAATTTTATTATGCTTTAGTTGTGTTGCCTTCATATTTCTTTCGCAAAGTAAATTATTTATGGTTAGTGTTTCAAGTTATGGGAATATAGGTTTCGCAGTTATGGTGTATTTTCATTTCAGTACTTACTTTTTTAAAATAATTTCCTAGAAGTAAAGTGGGCATTAAATAATGTGTATCATACTTTTTTTAACAACGTCAAAAATCAGGGTTAGCAGCGGTGAGGGAGTGTCAGACTCTTACTGACTAAAAACCGCCGTGTTCCGTTGTAGGCCTTTTATGAACCTACCAGGGCCATGGTAACTCTTTCTAAAAATCCCGAAGCCCATGTGTATCATACCTTGTTTTAGCTTTTGATGATATTTGAACTATTGTTATATTATTCAGTAACAATTATGCATATGAGTATCAAGATCCTAAATGTTAACAACTGTGTAGAGGTATGACCTTTTACTTACACCTACGCTCAATGCAATATGTAAATGTATGTGTGTAGGAAGCATCAGATGAAAACCTAATTAGAATTACTTACTACTGACCTGACTATGCATATATATTCCAGGAGCTAAACTATGAAAGTAGGTTTCATTCATTTATACAATCTTTATGGGTTTTGAAAGCTAAGGTGATAAAAACAAACTACAAACTTAATAAAAAACCTTCATTTTATTTTCAAAACAATCTGTACTTATTAAGTACAATAAAATTTTACCTAGCATTCGTTCTTTTTTTTAACAATGAAAAATTACAAGGTCCTTACGATTATTAGTTATATCATTTCACTTGACACTTACAATTGATGCGTCTATGAATTAAAGTAAAATAAACTTTACCAGCTAAACAATAGAGTCGACATTTATTTTATATTGACTTATCACAGGTAGACTGTTCTCACGCTACAGTGGCTTCTCGTTGGCAATGGCATCCGAAAGTTAAAACACAAAAGTATAACTTTGTACAAAATATTGGGAAAAATGATATGTGGTATGAGGATGCCTTATTTTGGTCAAATAACATTTTTATACTGTTTCATAATTAGGGATCAAGCATGGTGGAAATTTTCACAATTTTGTAGGATTTTTTACTCGTCAATTTTGGTATTATTTGACGGACGGATCTTGAGGAATACATAGGTAGTTATAATTATATTTACAAACACTAAAAACATAGTATGAGAACAGTCCCAATATAAATATACAATAAATATATACAGAGAAAATACAACACTAATTGTAGCTATTTTAATATTAACATTCCATTTTAATTACATTTTATAATTAATAATTAGGCTTCAAAGATGGAGGCCGAAGAACGTATTAATTTAGAAATAATACATTTAGAATTATTTTTTCATACAATGTCAACGTCGAAACAATTATAATTTTAAAATTGCTTAAAAATAAAAGCGCTCGCTCTTAGTTAAACTAATCAGAAGTCTAGAAAGTTATTTACAATAATAAATTATTACATACAGTGATTAAAATTTGCTATTTACAAATATACGGAAATGTAACTCATAAAAGTAATTCTCGCTTTTTCTAAATTCAGTGATAACGATAGTACTGGCATTTATCATATAGATAGTTATTTTGAGCACATTATGATGACGAGGTATAAAATAATTTAAGAAACATTCAACCTTCTTACAGAACAAAGCATTTTAGAATTTTAACTACAAAAAGTTTGCTCCGAGAATTTTTGCCAGAGCGAAGACCTTTTTGACAAGTTCTTTGAACGTAATATTTTCAAGGGAAAATATGATTTAAGAACAAAAACTTGGCATTTTATTTCAACATAAATAAATACGGCTGTCTTTTCTTGTCATTTGCTCAAGACGTTTTGTTTTGTACCAACCAGATAGGCTTTTGTTTGACCTTGTCTCAGCTTTTACTTTTTGTAGGTAAATTAATTATGAACGTCAAAAATTTCAGGTTTTTATGAAGGTATCTTGTAATTTCTACTTATAAACAGAGCTGAAATTAATAAAAAAGTAAATCGAAAAGCACCAAAAGGGTTGAAATATTTTTTTGCCGTACACGAGTTCGGAATTACATCGCATCACTGCTTTTAGAGAAACCATTTACAGCATCGTTTATTTATTTCAGTAAATATTGTCGATATGTTCCACCGGAATCATTGCTTTACGAAAACGTATTTATCTACATACAATTTATTTACAGTCTTCACAAAATTCTCTTAATTTCTAGTAAAAATAGCTAGTCAATGTCTATAATTTTCGCCTAGTTTCGTTTCTTTCTTCGATATCGTTTAAAAATTGCAATTTTTCTGACACGTTGTGGTACCTGCGAGAAAAAACGTGTTCAATGAATTCATTTGTTAGGTAGGTAGGTAGGTGTTTGACTGGGAAAAAGCTATTATAGATATTAAAGAACTAGGCAGTTTGTTAACAAGAACATCGGTTTTATTGTCTGCTGTGACCACTATCAGATAATATTGTACAAGCTGTTGACTAGAGTGTATTATAGGTGCTAACACAACCGATAAACTGCATATAATTCATATATTTATAATACACAGACCACAGCCAACAAACATGCTCATCGCACAAAGTGTTGACCGTACTAGGAAAGCACCTACTTTATATAAATAAGTTAAGAAAGGAGGATCCAATTACTTTCGCACAGTGGAAAACGCAAAAAACAAACAAGAGTAAGTTTTTCGCTAAAAAACTAAAAGATGATGACGCAATGTTTGCTATAGAGAAATTCCTTAAAGTCTAAAGAATTTTTATAAAGTGAATAATATTTTAATTCAAGTCTCCACTAGATGTTTACTTTGCCATTGCTGCAAAAATTATGCAGATCTTGTAAAAATAAAAGGAAAAGAGTACGTAGGAGTTTTAATACGTTAAAGTTTACTTACTTGGATCGTTTTTTTCTTCTAACTGTATCTACTGGCGTTGCTTCCACACATAACACTATTAGTCTACTACTGCACGAATATCTGGGAAAAGAAAATGTTTTTGAAAAATCTTTTCAGCACAACGGACGGACTTGTAGAGAATTTTCTTTTTCGCGATAATGGGTGCGACAGAAATTATGATTATTTTTACTAGGCATGGCTTTGGTTTCGTCCTGCATATATTCTCAAATTCAGAACATTTTTTTTTAGTAATTAAAGCAGAGAGAAATCATTTGGAAAATGTTAAAACTTTAACAAATTACTATATCAGTCGTGTCTGAACAGAACACCAATATAAAACTGATGTATATAATGACAAAGATATGGATGAATTTTTAAATTCTTTTTAATTTTTCTTCTTTAATAGGACAGTTTTTTTATCTTTATTGTAATTTTTTGTAAACACAGTGTATAAAAATTCAAAACTACTTACGTTTCTTGGTCTAAAAGCTTATTGGAGCGAAGCGATGACGCGAGCCCGAACTTGTCCGGACTACTGCTGTGCCAGGCATCGCAGTAGGCGTCCATTGCTGGCTCACCATTAGGATTAGCGCCGTGCCACACGGCTTTAGTAGGCCTAAACGCAATGGATAACGTATATTAGATTTTGTTACCATCTAACCTCGAAGATTGGAATTTGGTCGCAATTTTGGCAGATATTGGCTTTATTGGGTCTAATGTGAATGGAGGCAAATATTATAGGTGGTAGAACCCTTGGGAAAATTGTATGCTTATTTGAACTTTTGAAGTTTTGTCCTAATGGTTACCTCATATTTATTGTTCCCATTGAACTAGCCCACGTAATCCTAATTATATGGATGATATCATTTCAAAGTAAAAAGAACAGGTGTTAATGTAATTAAAATAAATAGGTAAGTACCATACCTAGATAAATTACAAAACTCGTTACAAATTATCCTCATAAGCAGTACAGAACAATTAATTAAATAGACCCCATTAATTGTCTCTTGTGGCCTGGATCCCAGGCTTTGTTTAGGTTATAAATAAATACCTCTGTGTTTTGGGTAAATTAAATGTCAATTTCACCGCGTATAATACAACTATTTCACAATGAACTGCCTCTGTCAGCAAAACATTGTCTGGAAACTCTAATCATCCTTTAGGTACGTAAGTCTTTGGTAGGATTACTAAGATTAGCGTCCCAGAGATTGTGTTTTGAGACGCGCCTTTCTTCAGCCCAAACGCTAATTTATAGATCTGCGACAGTCACGATACTTAAGTTCGTTGATAGATTAATATAAAGTACAAAAACACTTCATTTCTCATCAGACAAACAAATGACCGTAGAAAAAATAAATAAATCGAACGAAGGTCAAAGAACGAATAAGATAGCAATAATGCCAATCGAAGGATACCCAATTCCAAGAAACCTGTACCGTTTACACTTTCATTTCTGAAGCAAAAGCAATACAATATTCCAGCCTTGGGCATCTTGAGTGTATTGGCTTCTAAGATTGAAATACGTTATGAAGTCATACCGCCAGTCGTTCCGAATTGCCACAGAAAATAAGGTAGCTTATTTCTAGGTTATCAAATCTGATAACGTCTGTTCTGCTTTCTCGACTTCCCTTTCATGTTCAATTTGTCATAGCGTTTCCAGACAATCTGTCATCTAGTAATTTGCGTTACATAATAAACAAATGTCAACGTGGTTTTATGTATTCAAATTACTAAACGTTGTATCGTTAACCTGGATTTAGAGACACGTGTAAATTCTACTTTCATTTTGTTACTAGGTGTCCGTTTATAAAATAATCATCGTCTATTACCATTTTTTTCCATTGCCTATCTAAGCAAATTAATTTGTTTTTAAAGCATACTTACCATCCAGGATCCATAAGGACGTTTTGTCCACTGAAGCTGTAAATCCTGGGTGCATGGGCGAAGAGGGCTCCAGACCCGTCGAACATTTCACCCCAGGAGTTGAAGAGCACATCACCCCTAGTGTTGACCACTGGTATCTCTCTGTCCACCCAACTCACAATGGAGTCTATTGTTTGGACCCTGATGACAAGAAAAATACATCAAAGGCTGCAAAAGATACTACATTTTATTAATTTTTAATTTTCAAAGTAAGTTTTTAAAAGTACTGATAGTTTCTAAAAGGACGTCCTTAATGGACATTAAATGGGTGACTTGACTTCAAAACTACTAATTTTCTTTATTGCTGTACTATAAAGAATATCTATTAGGAACTTTTTGTTTACAGACATACAAGAGCGCTAAATAAAAATGGAAGTTCTCAAAACAAACTTGAGTTTTTTTTTCTTTAAATACGAGTAATGTGTTAGATTTTTTCTTACCTCGATGATATGAAAGCCCTAAAAGTACCATCCATATTGGCTCTCTGAGATTGTCTTCGGCACTCATAGTTGCTACTGCTAACTCCATGCATATCACCCGTATGAGGCTCATTCAGAGCTGCTAATCGCAACTGTTAAACAAAATTATACCTTAAGTACAATGTGTTATTTGCAACAGCAGAATATTAGTAAAAATACTGTCTAAAAACGTGTATACTTTTGTAATATTCTTTTTCATTATTTGACAAGACAATGAATAAAATATACTTCTGTCCTGAATCAAAAGCAATTCCATTAGTGTAAAGTCTAGTCTAGTTTTCGCAGAAGGAAACTTGACAGGACTTAAGAGCGTTCTTACTTTAGCGAAATTTGCTTTCGTTTTGCCCTAAAACATTGTTTATTTTAGACTGAGACTGGTTTGCATCAATACGTCTTGAAATTCCATTCTGTCATTTCAATCTTTTGATGTCGAAATAATTCAAGTTTTAAAGTTAATTTACCGTGTAACGTAATATTCTGCGAGTATCAAGATGTTTTACTCTATTAACTATTTCTTAAATGTCAGCTATGAAAGTTCAAGGTTATTAAAGTGCTGAATCATCAATTTCCTTCGGCATGCTCAAACCGGGGTTTTAGCAAGCTTTCTTAATGCAATGCTAATAAAGTGTGGCAGGAACGATGACGTAATTAAACGGTGACATTTTAATTTCTACATAAAGGTAAATACAGGTACGGAATACCTTCTAAGAAATATAATGAATAGTTTTTCCACAAACTTACCACAGGACCTTCTATAGCAGGATTCTTGTGATGCACTAAGCTGGAAGTTTCCAGAATATTCTGCAAAGGTGACCTTGTCGGTCCTCCTGCTGGTGGCGTATGGATAGCTAACAATGACCCCATCTAAATAAAAAAATAAACAGCTAAATATTTCATGAAACTGCCAATCATCAAAAAGTTTTTCAAAACACAATTTCCTCACACAATTTATTTTGTCAGCAAAGAAAATGAGAAATTAGATGTTGGCACAAAACATTGATTGATATATTTCAACTGTAGATATTCCAAATTTCCTCACAGTACGAGAAAATAAGCATCCTTGTTGACGTTCTGTACAATTAATTCTGAACTTTAGGCCCCGACTTTAAGAGACAAATTTAAATGATTCGCAATTTGCAAAATTGTTAACTCATTCAGATGTTACCCATTGGGAATAGGAATAAGTTTCGTTCAAATAACAAGACCCGAATAAAGGCGGAGTTCCGTATTCCCAACAGTCTAAGGAAAAGAAAATTTTCTTTATTATTCATGAATATTTAAAGCTTGAAATCTCGTGGTAATAATATTTAGAAATCAAGTTTCTTTTGTCGATGACGGGGAGTGTTTTAATCCAAATGAACAGGCAACTGGGGTTAATAGGGTGAGCTTCGGGAGTTAGGAAACAATTTTGATTGTATATTCATCAGACCATTGTTTCTATAAACAAAGTATCTAGATATTTCCATTTAGATCAGAAGAAAAATATGGACTTTCCCACAGTTTTAATAACTGAAACTCTATCTTCGTCAGTTTTAATTACTTAAACCTTGTAATGGCTACAAAGTAAATTATTCAGCTTGTTAATAATTCCATATTTCATTTCATATTCCATTACGTGTCGTGTTAAAACCGGGTGTTTGAAATTATCTAACCGCAACCGTACATTAACTACCACGCACACCACTTCAGTGTATTGGCAGAGGAAATTACTAAAATTAACCCCATTTTAATATAACATATTCTAAAAGCCGTACTTTGTTTATCGTAGTTGATAAAACATGGGTTATACTGTTTCTGATTTCAATTTTTGTCACCTCGTTTTTATACCTAGGTTGTTTCAGCCAAAGTAACATAAACTGATGTATGACCGTATGAGATTGACCATTGATTTTTTGCCCGTATTTACTTTATACCCACGACAGCATATTAAGCTACGACGTATCTAGTCCGATTACAACAAGTTTGTAGTACAACCAAGATGTTTAAGTGTTCCGTCCCGTATCAATGGGCAGCTTACCGGTACACCGTAGAACTATAGGACCATAATTCCTTCGATGAACTATGGGAGCACACTCGTGTTTCTACGAACACGTCACATGATAAGGCGTATGTACCCGGCCAATAGATTCCCGTATCGAACCTGCATACGGTTTACCTCTGTTTTGCCTATCAATACCAGAGTGATACCGATATTGTCTGTGATTTCTATAGATCGTCAGAGGTGCTAGGTATTCATGCACGGTGGGACACACGGAATTATAAAGACTTAGAAGCTAGTCGAAACTATTTGTAAGTTCTTTTTTTGAAATTAATAATCTATACTAATATTTATAAAGAGGTAAATAATATAAAAATAAATAAATATTCTCAGGACACCTTTTCACAAACAAAAATAAAAGTAAAATTTTTAAGTTTGTATATAGGGGGTAATCTTTGGAACCGCTGGTCGGATTTCCAAAATTATTTCATTGATGATACATAAGCCACACTGTTCCTAAGTGCCACAGGCTATATTTTATCTCGCTACAGGCAGTAGTTTGCATGGGACGCGGGTGAAACCGCGAGAAATCGGCTGGTTTTAAATACAAATGACACTGTACATGATTTATATAAAAGTAATTCAAAATAATTCATTGGCAGTAAAATTCACAAGTAATTTTATAATAATTATTTTTTTACTCACAGCTACGTACTGCCAGCCATTGTTGACACGTACAAGTAACGCTTGTTCTTGAATGACGTACGCCAACGTGCCCAGGGGGCTGTTTGTGCCGAGCTGTTGGAAAAAATACGTGAAATTTATTCTTTGTAGTTCACGAAGTTTACAGGTAATATGTAAAGTGTTACTTACGCGTATCAATGAATCTGTAGTTTTAAATAGTATAGTCCCAACAATAGCTCTTCCATCTTCGTCATCTTCGAAATCTGCATTATCACCCAAAGGATCCAAAGGATCACGGTATGCTGGGAAAACATAACAAAACAATATTCTATCAACAAAACTATCTTCAACGTAAAAGTTCTTCGCTGTGCACAACTTTTAACCAATTTTTTGCAACATTAAAATGTAAATAGGAATTTTTCAACTCAGCGGGTTTGAAAGTTTCCTCTGTATAAGAAAAACAATCCTGACTTAGTTCTTGGTAAAAGTGTTTGTAAAACTATTGCGTACCAAAAGGTTCCTGCCGGTATTGTACAAGATGGTTCAAGTTTCTTATAATTTGTAGTGGATCGCGTTGTTTTCCTGCGAAAAAGCAGAGCTTCTTTTTATTTTCATTCTCTTGCATAGCGTTACATTTTCGGAATTTAAATAAACAATTGTTGAACATTATTCCTTTTTGTTTGATAAATAAATGGTTTTTAACATTATTTTTAGAACCTATTTCAAAGCCATAGTCGTTATTTTTACGTTTTATCCCAAACCACTTTGTAACTCACCTCCTGTAGGCTCGAGACGATTAATCCCGGGGCTATCGGTCAATGTATCTGGCACTTCGTTGGGATAAACACCGGGGGGTCCGGGCGGCCCGGGCGGTCCCGGGGGCCCCGGTACGGTCATGTATTGGATGTTAGTGGCCGGTGTTCCCGGGGGACCCGGAGGGCCTCTGGGCCCATCCTTACCAGGCGGACCTGGCGCGCCGTCGTACCCTCGATCGCCTTTCTCCCCTTTTACCTTAATATAAAAATATTTGCAACTTAATAACTATTTGAATTTGTTTAAACTTCATTTTTAGTTTGCAGACAACGCAAAAATGCTTAAGGCGAAACTTGCGAGTCTTATTTTTTTGCTTATCGCAAGTTCGGTAGTTTCAGGGATGTTTGGTAAAGAATAAAAAGCAATACTTCGTTCGTTCCACTTTTAAACAGAGTAGAAACCAACCAGCAAGATTTTAATTTCGAATATGCATACCTACCATTAAAAGACCTACCTAAAAAGATAATAATAACTATAAGTACTTAATTTAGCACCAGTGCTACATACAAAAATATATAGAATAAAATCCACATGGCAGGATTTCGGTCTACTAATTCGATACCCACTATAAAAAAGTGAGTGGCCACGGGAGTACGCTGGTAAAGCCAAAGCCTCGTTCATATTAGTCAATGGGGAACAAAAGCGGATTGTAGCCACATGCGGGCTTAGTGTACACGGCATACTCTAAACCGAACGTAGTTTTGTTAAAAAAAATCGGGATCGGCTCTCAAGTTTTAGCCGAATAAATTATCGATGAAAAATCGATATCTTTTGTTTCTTTCAGGCAACTAAATACGTCACCGATTTTAAAATCTCCTGTATTGCTTAATGTGGAACACAGTAGCAGTAATAACAAAAGACAGTTCTCCAAGGCAGGGTTCAACCGAAAAACCGTTCTCAAAGAAAAAAGTCGAGTAATTTCTAAAAGGACCGAACTTGATCCAGTTACTTGAAAAGTATGTTTCATTTGCACTTTTATTTTATTCTGTCACACTTTTATTCGGTCGCACTCTTTATATGTATAGGATGCAACAGAATACATACATATTCAACCGTCCAATTAACCTAGAAAGTCGCCGTGGACTAGACCAAGGCATTAATTACGAATGTGCAGGTTCGAACTAAAGGTCCCAGTGTAACTTTTTATACGTGAATCTTATCATCTGACGAATTTAAAGAAAAAAATATGAAGGAATCCGAGAAAAAAATATGAGAAGACGATTCAGCTGCAGTGGAACAATGAGGTAGATGATGACGATGCTAAAATACCTTTTCTAAATCAAGTGGGGCACCACCAGGATCTCCTTTCTCCCCTTTCGGTCCAGGAGCTCCTGGCTGCCCAGCGGCGCCCGGTGGACCCTGTCAAATGTATAACTGTAATTATGGTATATCCAAAATTTAAGGCATCTAACTTAAAAACCATTAATTCTGGTTGCAATTCGAAAAAAGTGAATAAAGCATTTTTTCAAGAGTTGCGTCAGGTCAAAAGCCAAACGAATACTCGAAAGGTTTTTTTCGTTCTATTGGGGGTTGAGTTCCAAATATTTTCACAGATCTACTTCACTTTATCTATCAAAAAGCTGCAATTTTTACAACACCGCCGATCCTTCATCTGTTTGAAAGGACCGTTTTGGGCCCGACGAAAATGTTGGAAAAAGTATATGAATAGTTTAAAAGAAGTTATTTCTCACCGTCCATCCGGGTAGTCCTATATCACCAGATACTCCATTGTTGCCCGGAGTCCCTGGTGGCCCGGGTACGCCCGGAGGTCCTCTGGGTCCGGGAGGTCCCGGATGTCCTCTTTTGCCCCTTGGACCTGATTCCCCTTTATCACCCTGATAAAAAATATACGTTCAAAAGACTTCGCAAACTTTGGTTATGTAATCAACGCGTACGAGACTGTGCACTTAGCTTTGAACATTAATCATCCGTGGTGTAAATTACTATTTCAAACAATATGTGTAATGGAGGAAATCTTAGACACATCATGTGAATGAGTAACGATGTCAGTCGAGTTTGTTGTTAGTTTCAAAATGGAGTTAAACAATATTAATTAGATACCAACTTTACAAGGTCTCCCTGATTTACTTTGTATTTTTTTATAAATAACAAGTAGAGTTTCGTCCAAATTCAAGTATACATTATTCCAAGTATTTACCTTTGTCAAAACTAGCGCTTCGTCTCTCGATATGGCAACAGGCCCTGGTGGGCCCGCGTCACCTTTGTCTCCCTTAGGACCAATCAAGCCTGGAGGTCCTTGAGTACCAGGAAGGCCAGATGGTCCGATATCTCCTCGTTCACCTGGCTTTCCATCAGTGCCAGGAAATCCTTGGGGACCTTCCATGCCTCTGAGCCCCTTTTCACCCTGAATAAAATATTTAACTTAGTTTTTTTGTTCGTTTAATGGGTAATTTTGTTGGTTTGTATTTTTTTCGGTATATTTCAATATTATGGTGTTTAATATAGGTTCGTCAGATTTTGTATACAGGGTTAGTGTAGGATTTAGTAAACTGGACTAAAACTGTTGTTACAAAATACGCTTCACTGTATTTTTTATGTAACCCACGAGGGATTCATAATTTCCATACGCAATTATAATTCAAGGCTTCATTAAAACATTATTTCTGCGAAACAAGGCCCAAAAGATGTTCAACTGTTTCTGAATATGAATACAAATTATTGTATTTACACAGAAAATATGTTTTTATTTGGCTGTATAATTACCTTGTCTCCTTTTTCCCCTGTGTCGCCTTTTCCTCCTTTCAAGAGAGCAGCTTCTGCGAAAATATTATTTTCCTTACATTTGGGACGTTACAAAATATATGAAATAAGAGCTATGTTAGTATAATAAATATACAATTATACTTATTAAAATACAAACTCATTTTGTACATAAATGAGAGTTAACGTTTGATCTAAGTTTTGTTCATTTGTGTATTTACAGGATTTGATATATTTTGATGTTTATTAATTTATCTGTTTACCTGTTTTATTATGTTTGTAGAATAAAGTTTTTGTGTTGATATAAAATTCAGTTTCGTTGATGTTTTTTAAATAAACAAAAGACTTGTTTGTTGATGTTTAATTAAAAATGGTTTCGGTTTTCTTTGATGGGAATTTTATTGTTTTGAATTATATGCATATACACATAATAGTATAATGATAATAAATAATATTAAATAGACGTAGATTCAACCCTTATTATTACTTTTGGCTTAATTAGGGGAATTTATTTAGTAAATTAATGTTTGTACGTTTGTCTGCTCATATGAGTTTTCAACAGTCATTATTTTTCATGGCCTTCATGCCAAGTTATGATGGAGTGAAGTATCGTATATTTTACATAATTACTGCAGAATGGAACGTTTATGTGTGTGCGTGACAATAGCAGAAAATTGTTTAAGTTTTACGTCATATTATATGACATGAAATTAAATTTAGCTACGTAAAGGGTAAAAATGTTTTTGATTACCTAAGGTAAGTTAGCTTTGAGACATGCCTAATTAAAATTATTTCAATTAAGTTTATGTCACGCAACTACTACAGCTTTTTTTCGGCAATACAAAGGTGACATTTGCGTAGGGACTGATTTTTTATGGATTCAAAGACGTGATTTTCACTGCATAAATTTTGAAATTGGCACAAAACAGAAATAAAACTTTTTTAGAAAACTGCAGTTTATCATCTTTTATCTTTATTTCGAAAATACCTACTTGTATTTTCTCAGCGTTCGTCTTCTCGTAACAGAAACACCCACAAACATTTTCCCGAGTCGAGCAATTTTCACGACGCAGCGAAGCCTGTCACGCCCCGCTTTTAATTCATTCAGTATTAACTAGAAACCAATTGTCTCAGTACGAATGACACTAGACAGTATTTATGTTAATTAAAACTGTACTGCTGAGACCACTGGCAATTTAGCGAGGCTAGTTTTTTTTATTATTTGTTCGCTATTTATTGGTTTTGTTAGTTTTAATCTAAGATTCAGATTACGATTTATTGATACTTATAGGTTTTTGGTGCTTTATTATATATATTTGAATAGTCTTTCTGTGTCTCATTTTTATCCGCATTGTGAGGTTGTGTTGCACTGATAACCAAACCAAAATCAGCCGTGTATTTGCCGCCCATAGTTCACCTATTCATACATTATAGGTAAATGGTTCAGATTATTATTTTAGCCATAGTATAACGAGCAAAACAAACGAATAAATTGCCAGTGGATCACTGATGTCCTTAAATCTGATGTCAAAAACTTTTTAATCTGAATTAATTTACTACAGAAATTGAATGATTATTTCTACAATATTTCGATATATTATAACTACTAGATATCATATCAAAATACTGTCCAACTGTATGGCACACACCCTTATTTCCAGCTACCCGTTCAATACTGGAAATTGATCCCTAAGCTGCTTCATCGTCACATAGAAATAGATAGCCCGATGTTATAGATGGCTAATACCAGCTATTCAGTATAAACTGATGCTCGTACGAAGATGATTAATGACTAACTATCGTAATAGATTAGCTTATCCCTGGGATAGAAGGGATCATGTAACGTTATCAATTGCATTTTGTTCGTTTTGTCGCTGTTTGTCTTGGTAAATCTATGGTTTTGTTGATGAGTTTGTTTTGTTATGAAATATGTGTTAATTGAGCGTTGGAAGTGATTAATTTGTATTGGTTCTTTTTGTATTCGTTATTTTAATTAGTTTATGCATTTCAAGAGAGAAGTTTGCTTTATTATTATGGTGACTAACAACCTACTTATTTTGTTTCAGGTTGGCACTCTTAAATCGATTAAAAAATTCATCACAAACCTACCTCAAGATCTCTTTTATTTGGGGCTGCGGGTTGTTCGAAAGAGTTACCGCGGCCCTGGTACATAAAAGGCCTATGACGGAACACGACGGTTTTTAGTCAGTAAGAGTCTGACACTCCCTCACCGCTGCTAACCCACAGCGGGAGGGGTCATTTGATGATTTCTAACGTCGGAAAAAAAAGTTCTCTTTTATTTACGCTAACATATCTGTTTCCAGTGGTTTTACCCACATCCAGAGGGAACTACTTCCCACATCGGAATGAGCCTATGGCCTTAGACTGTCTATGTACCAAAAAATCAGATTGATTGAGTAGTTTTGTTGTGTAAACGCAACAGAAAGACAGAGCCAATTTTGCATTTTTTCATAATAATCAATCAAGGAACTTATTGGTTTTTAAATAAGTTTCAATAAAACTAGCTGATTTGCATATACCAAACCATATAATAAGCTGAACTACCTCACTATTAAATTACAACATAGTCACCCAAAATAGTTCAATATGTACTGGTTAGAAGGACTGTCGAATAATTAATTAATTAAATGGATCTAATCGGGTGATAGATTGATTGATAATTATCTGGTGTCGTTAGCTATTAATTAGTTCAAACTATATACTTGTACTGCAAGTTTGCTTGTCAAATGTTGGTAATAATCATAGGGTAATTTCATCAAATAATGTAGGCCACATACGTGACTTAAAAGATTTCAGAAAGATTATAAGTGGGTTAGTTAAAGTTTTACCGTCCCACAAAATCAATGTAAAAAGAGGTAAGTATAGGCTATTTATAGAATATATCAATTAAAGAATCAATAACAAATCATGAAATATTGATTGGACAATTATCTGAAATTAGTTAGGTGGGTTATTGTTTTACAGAATTGATGGTTGATGTGAATAGCCACCAAGGTGTATGACTTATGAGAATTGGACAATCTGTTTATCATTTAATCAACTTACTGATTTAAAGAAACTTAAGAATTTTGGATGTGCAATGTTAATCTTTATTTTTTCAAAAAATATACTTTGATCAATTATACGAAGGAGCACAGAATTTATCTTGAAACCAATAAATTCTTACCGAAATAAATATGCCATACAAGGCTTGAAAATTTTCAATTGAGCTTCAAATAAGAATAACAAAACTAAAGTAAAATTACTATTTATTACACAATGTTCTAATGTCTTACCAGTTCTTGTGACGTCAGTTGAGATAGCGTTTTCAGATACAGCGGAGACGGGTGGACCCGGGGGGCCCGGCAGACCTCGGGCACCTGAGTTCGGATTAAATGTTGCATATTAGTTAGTGTCAGCCAAAACAGAAAATAAAAACCTCTGGGAACCCTCTCAAATTCAAGGGAGAAAAACCATTTGATTCTCTCTCTGTGGCAGTTATTTAAATTTACTCAAACCGACCGCATAAAACAACGTCCGTTACCACAAACATTTATTTCAATATGTTAATCTCGACTTTACGAACAACCCCAAAAAACCGTGAAAACATCCGATACAGAAATAAAACAAAACTCTCAAGACGATCGTAAAAAGTAACAGCAATAATAAATAAACTGCGTGCAAGCACTCGAAAACCAATCCAAAGGGTTCACTGCGCGGAGAAATAAAGATTTTCCAAATCGTTACTATAAACCCCTAAAAATCTCGCGAACGCTTTACCCGAGTATAAATATGGGTCATAGAGTAACATAAAATTTGATGGTTGAGTTAGTTTGTACCTTTTTCCCCTTTTTCGGCGGGGCGTCCGTGTGGGCCCGGCAGGCCCGGAGTACCATCGCGGCCGGGTTGGCCCCGCTCTCCCTTCGCGCCATGTGGCCCTCTCAGGCCCACATAGCCCTGTAACACAGTTATGAGCTCACGGGTCGAAGGTAACATAACGTGACGTTACGAGGGTCAAACCGTCACTTATTGCGTTAAACCCAAGTTTATTATCCGAATACCTACTAATTTGGCGACGGGGCACGTGTGATTTTATTTTGATTAAGTTACACTCGTAAAGTTCTATGGCTGAAGCTGTTGTTCTCTTTAGTAGCAGGGTATAAAGCAACCCTTCGTTAAATATATCAGGGTAACTGAAACTACGGTACACAATGTACCTACAATAATATTTTCTGAACAAGAAAGGGGCGAAAATGCAATTTGCGAAAATAACAACTCGGAAATCATGTACGTTACTCCTGAGCAAGTTACCACTCCCAGGTGACATTCTAACAAAATATATCAGACTTATTTCGGTATTTACAGTTTTGTGAAAACCGCAAAAGTTTTGATTGATAGTCCGCCGAAGTTTAGCGTGACTAATAACCTATTTCCCTAGTTTCTCAACATTAAACACGAAATAAACTGAGGGGCGATGTCGACTAAAATATGCTTTGGTGAGTATTTAGACTTAACATTCAAATTATAGTCTTAAAACTTTTATTACGTGTCAGACATGCAAATATACAAAGTATGCTTAATTAATTCATGAATTGTGAAAGATTGTCAATACATCCAACACAATGAAGGAAACAAGGATAATCGTAATTGATAGACAACAATATCGCATATTTGAGCTAACATGAAAACAAATAAATAAAGATACTTATATATATCTCTTTTAAAATAAACCACTGAAGTGATGTAAATAAGAGGGATCACCTCCACTTTATATTTGTATCAGTAGACTTATAGAACTTACACGCGCCCCTTACACGTGTGCTCTTGTAATATTGCCATGTACTGCCCATATTGCTGAACTATAGTAGGTACTCTTATTTTTCTTTCACAACATATGTAATTTTACACAGAATTCACTTTTATTGTTTCTCAAAATAATATCTCCAATATTTTTAAACTAACTTCATAATTAAAAAAAAAAACATTTCAAAATGATCGCTTCCATCACCTTTTAAATGTTACGTAGCTAACAAAATGACAAAGCGTAAAAGTATTCAGCATATCATATTTAGATAAGACTCACCCTCTCGCCTTTGTCACCCTTAGGGCCGTGTAATCCTCTCTCGCCCTTATTCCCTTGATATCCTCTTTCTCCTTGAGGACCCGGGAGGCCCATTGGGCCCCTATCTCCAGGAGGTCCAAGAACCCCAGGATTACTGGACCCGTATAATCCAGTTGATTCCTGCGTAACACAGGGTCATTAGGAATGTATGCAAAACTTTTAAGAACGAAATAGGTGTGGCGTGGACGACTCATTCTCATGGGTAAAAGTTTTTACAATGGTGTCAAGCGGGCGTTGACGGAGATTCATCAAGTTATAACGTTTTTAAAACCAAGTAAACTTTTTGCATATACTGGGTAGTTTATTGTTTTACAAACATTCTATGCCAGTATTTACGTGTTTAAAGAGGAAATATTGGTGACATTCAAATGTACCCTTTCTTTCACGGCTTACCTAAATACGTAGTCCTCGGACTGGCTTGTTTTAGAGCAAAAAATCAACATTGTACCTAACGTGGTATTGTAGCCTGAATTTTGGGCACGTAACCCGTCGTCAGCAATGCGGACTAATATTTTCATGTTTTCCCTCCCGCTTTAATATTAAACGCATCATTTCGCCTGGTACATTATTTGGCTTTACTTCTTTGTAATTACATAAATAATAAAGTAAGTTGGAAATTAATGGAGTTCTGATATTGCTATTTATGTAGCAGTCTATGAACAGCGATGAGAAATCACCAAACTTTGTGTTTACACTTAATACTGCTAATGCTGAACAGCATCGATACACAAGTATCTTGAGCCCGAACAACAATAACTTATCGAAGCTTCGAGAGGTTCTAATTACATATCAGACTTGAAGTTGATATATGAGAAGCACACACACTGATAGATGGCTGGCTTATATTTACATGGTCGCGATATTGTATGTCTAGATAATAGCAACGTAATGGTACGTGCGTATTTCTTAGTGCGATTTATTTGTCGTGTCGTGGAAGCCGGACTAGGAATGTATGTAAGTTCTATAATAAAATACAGTACTGTGACGTGTTTGATGGGCTTTCTTGCTGGAAGGAAATACTGGAAATGTGACTTGCAGTGGGGATTGGCCGGTATATGAACCCGGCACGTATGGAAAGATTTTTTTGATTTCACATTTTTTTTTTTGCCTGTTACTCTCCCCACTAGAGGTGTATACTAGCGTGTATACTGTTGTATATCTAGATTCCTAGTACTAAATCTCAAGATTATTAATGAACCACGTTGAAAACTGTGAAACTTAATGTAATGCAAAAATACTTAGAAGCAATCTGCGTGCTTAGGCTTTCAAGTGCACGCTTTTAAATCCAATCTAAACTACCATAGCACGACCACTCCCACGACAAGTAAATTAGTTAAGCCAGCTTATAATGTTACCACCTTTTTCTTTTAAAACTACTTTACTTTAATAAAAACCACGCACGCTTGTAAAAAGAAACACTCCACAGAAAATATATTATAAGCTGGAAACTCGAGTTGGAAGCAAAAGGTCAGTGAGACCATGGAGAAAGAAATGACTAGCGGAGATGTCATAACGCAAAACCTCTAAGGAAGAAATGCACTAAAATGCGGGTGGTCGGGGAACGAGGAACGTCACTACCCTACACGCTTTCTTTGGAACCAGACCATTATTTCCAAAATAAACTCACCAATCAATCAAGACCAATCTTTGATAAATTGGTTTTGATTTGACGAGTTCTAGTAACTGATCACCCCTATGTTGCTTGACCTACAAGAAGGCGACCTATCTTCCTTATGGCATCTCCACTATCTTTCTTTCCTCCATGGTTAGAACTAATTTCTGTGGGCGAAGTCTGCCTGCATTTAACACGCAACTCGTTGGATAGCCCGCTGCAGTCATTTGTTCCTGTTTAAGCCTAGATAAATAGAATGAAACCTTACTGCGGCTAAGTAATTGATAGGAAGATAATTTAATTTGCCGATTGGAAAATACTTATCGTATCTTTATTTCCTAAGTTATTTGATTTTGTACATTTGGTCTGGCTAAATAATTTTTCATGTTCAATTTTTCAAGAAAAAAAAAATGTTCTGAGAACATTGAACATACCTAATTATTATATTTTGTATGGCTTTACCAGATCACGGGACAGTATAGTCCAAGTAATTTTAGAAGCCAACAGCCAGCTGAAGCCCTTTTTAGAAAACTTTAATGAAATGGTGACAATTATTATTACCTATATTTATTTTTCCATCATATTGATACTGTTTTAGCTCCTGATTTCTTGTATACGAAATACTACAAAGTACCTCCAACCAAAATCGTCTAACCTTAATTAATTCCCCCAATAAACCTTGTTGCTTGGGAAAGATTTCGTTTCTTACAAAAAAATCTATCTCAGCGAAGTCGATTTATTCAGGTAATGATGTAATTAATTTTAGGTAAATTGGAATAGGTACGCAAATTCTTGACTCTACAATTAAGCAAGTTCTATTTAGGTTTAAGAAAATTCCAAATTATAATGAATGTTTGCATAGTCCTTTGGCCTGTCTATTTACATAAATAGACCTATCCCACTCCTCCTATCCCACTTATTTTGCTGTGCCCGACAGGGTCCATGTGAACTATTTATAATACTACCACCTAAGATTACACGTGGAAAGCAATAAAAGTATTGAGTATTGAGTAAATATTGAATAAATATACACTTTATTTACATAATGCTATGGTTAAACTTTATTAAAAGAAAACCCGAAAAAAATGCACCTTTTAGATAGTTGTGGTGATGATACAGTTAAATATTACCAACCTCAATGGCGTTAAAATGAAGAACCTAAATAAATTGGACTCACTATTAAAGCTGATGTGATTGGCCCTGGTGGGCCCGGTGGGCCCGGAGGCCCTTGCAGTCCAGGGGACCCATCTGCTCCAGGGTCCCCTTTAGGCCCTAACTGGCCTTCAGGCCCTGGTGTTCCAGTCTCACCCCTCTCTCCTCTATCACCTTTAGGCCCCACAGGTCCGGGCGGCCCTGCTTCACCCATTTGACCCTGAAAAGACGGACTTGATAAATATCGACACAAAGTTTTAAGAAAATTATCATTAAAATTTAGATACTAAAAGATTTTATCAGTTTCAAAAATCGTGGGTAATCAAAACTGAAAATTCAACACACATTATGTTAGATACTGGAATCAGCTCATTATTTTGAAAACGGTATTTGGCTTCAACCCCACCTACGTAGGCATAATGCCCTACCTCATTCAAGGATTATTTATTTTAACGTAGCTGAATTTTGTAGCTAGTCTTAAATCATTCATAGAAGCTTTCAATTTTTATTACTCAAGCTACATTGACAAAAAGTAAGTAAATAAACCTCAAACATAATAATAGCCTTTGATAGCAACAAACTTATAAATTTCACAAAACAGTGTAATTTACATCATTAGCGAAAACAGCGTGGCATACAATACAACTAAATCTTAATAACGTATGTAATATTAGTATAATGGTATTAATTACAGTTGAGACTTAGAAGTTTAAAAACTTAATGAAAAGGAAAGATATAGTGAGGAGCGGTAGCGGAATATCTTAATGTGCTTAATCCTTTGTTATAAAAAAATTATTAAAAAAGATCTTGCAGGGGCATTCCATATAGTTTATTAAACATTTCAATTTTCTTTCCCAATTTATTTGTGTATTTTCTTTACTGGATCAACTAATTGACCCAGAAAAATAATAACTCTTACTAAAAATAATAATTATAACTTACAATATAAAAACAAAGTTTTCAATAGCCAAAAAAGTACTTTTTAATGAGGTTCCGCTAGGAAGCATTTTAAGTCCAATTTAAAAACAAATCATTTTTACAATGATATTTAATCACAAAATAGGATTACTATCTGACAAAATACACAAAACTAACATGAACAAAAATTCACAAAGCATTATCCGGTCATAAATTCTACCTAGTATAATCGATTTAGTAGATTAAAATATAAGCCGAAAGCCTCACACATTCATATACGAACGTGTCAGATTATGGTATATTTCTTGATTTTAACTGTCTCTGTGAACGAACTTTAAATGACAAATTATTGAATATTTTTACTGTCTCTGTAAACGCACATGAAAATGAGGGTACCTTTATGTAATTGTTTTATGTTCATTAAATTTTATATCTAAAATCTTACATGTTTAATGATAAAATAAATATTAAAATTATCGTTATAAGTTTTAAATAACATTTGGTGTGTTTAAATTAGTTTATTTCGATTGTGAATTTAGTTATTTGTGTATAAAGCTTACTTGTCTGTGATTGGTCAATTGTGGCGGGATAGTATGACTGTTCGAAATAATGTTTTAAAATAGTCGTGGCACTTTTCTGGTGGACGTTGAGGTGTAGACAACACACGAAAGTTAAGTATTCTTCCTGATTTATATTTTCTTACTGTGATGTGATTATTGTAATTGTTGTTTTATGTATTATTGTGCTGATGTTTAAAATGTATAGTGATCTATCGCTTTATACATGTCTTTAAGATATATTTATGCTGTACTGTGTATTACATTGGGTACCATATGGAATTATTTCTTTATGATATATATGATTTATGTTCTAATGGGTTATAACCATACAGACAGAATTGTGTTGCTGGGGAGTTTGTTCCACCACTTCTTCTTCCCAGCAAAAACACATAGGAAGTGGTGAAGGGTGGGCGTTTTGGGGGCTGTCTATTGTAAAATCCTGACGTTCTAAAAGTGCTGTTTGCAGCCGAGTTTGAATAAATGATTTTTCATTTCGATTTGATTTTGATCATAGAAAATGTTTTATTTATTTTTTATACCTTTATGTTTATTCCTTGCTTTCTACACTTATTCTTGGGATTTCAATAATTAAATAATACATTCAATTGCTCTATCATGTATCAAAATCTAACATCAGAAGTGGGATAGCCCTGCCCCAATTATATTTTTTTAACATATGGCCTTGTTTCAGGATGGATACTGAGACAATTGGTAAATCAAAATAATGATGTGGCGCTTCCAGTCTTTGATATGAAAAAAAAGCGACAACGGTGCTTCCAGGTGGGGCAACAACAGTGAAACGCTCGCCAAGGATCTCACCTGGAGTAGCATAGAAACAGTGGCTAAGGCAGGTAAGGCCCTTAAAGGGTCTGCTTTGATTTGGTTGGATCAAACGTTGTGTCTACAGTGGTTTATGTTGAATACGGCTTATAATCGTTTGTCAGACTGGCCAAGCGGTTTGTAGAAGGTTCAGACTTAACTGTTAAAAAATCAATAGGTTTTACTCCAATTCGATTACTTATTAGCTGTAATGCCAATATTAAATCAATTCACTCGCCTTAATGATGTTAATGTTTCTGGACCTAGTATATTGATGTCAGGGTAGATCGAGAATTAGCATGACAGCGGTTGCAATCAAAGGCCATAAAATTTCAAAATCGTTTTGATGCTTGTAGGCGAAATACTATAAATTTTGAGATTGGAAATACGGTTTATGTCAATTAAAATCTTAGGCGTCATGACAAACTCAGTCCTAGATTAAGGGGTCCATATACTATAATTTGTATTCTTCCTAATGATAGGTATATTTTGAGTGAATGGGTTGATGATAATGCGTCTGAATAGTATAATGTCTGAACAGTATAATGTCTGAATAGTATAATGTCTGAATAGTATAATGTCTGAATAGTATAATGTCTGAATAGTATAATGTCTGAATAGTATAATGTCTGAAGAGTATAATGTCTGAATAGTAGTTTGTAATGATTGCTGTTTATTTTGTCAGTTGCTTAAGAATAAATCGATTATATATAAAATCATTGTATTAACGACTAATGTGTGGTTTAATTCTTATTGTAATTACATAATTAAATAGTAGACAAGATACTGTGTAGTTACTGTGAGTGGTTGGAGTGTTAAACTGTAATTGTTATTCGCCTACTTAATGTGAAAAGTGAGGCGGTAACATTGTTATACTGTAGTTGTTATTCGTCTACTTAATGTGTAAAGTGAGGCGGTAACAATGTTATACTATAGGTGTTATTCGTCTACTTAATGTGAAAAGTGAGGCGGTAACAATGTTATACTATAGGTGTTATTCGTCTACTTAATGTGAAAAGTGAGGCGGTAACAATGTTATACTATAGGTGTTATACGTCTACTTAATGTGAAAAGTGAGGCGGTAACATTATTATACTGTAGTTGTTATTCGTCTACTTAATGTGAAAAGTGAGGCGGTAACAATGTTATACTATAGTTGTTATTCGTCTACTTAATGTGAAAAGTGAGGCGGTAACAATGTTATGCTGTAGTTGTTATACGTCTACTTAATGTGAGAAGTGAGGCGGTAACAAATTGTATTAGTTTTTAAGTTTCTGTTATTCGTCTACTTAATGTGAGAAGTGAGGCGGTAACAAATTGTATTAGTTTTTAAGTTTCTGTTATTCGTCTACTTAATGTGAGAAGTCAGGCGGTAACAAACTGTATTAGTTTTTAAGTTTCTGTTATTCGTCTACTTAATGTGAGAAGTGAGGCGGTAACAAATTGTATTAGTTTTTAAGTTTCTGTTATTCGTCTACTTAATGTGAGAAGTCAGGCGGTAACAAACTGTATTAGTTTTTAAGTTTCTGTTATTCGTCTACTTAATGTGAGAAGTGAGGCGGTAACAAATTGTATTAGTTTTTAAGTTTCTGTTATTCGTCTACTTAATGTGAGAAGTCAGGCGGTAACAAACTGTATTAGTTTTTAAGTTTCTGTTATTCGTCTACTTAATGTGAGAAGTGAGGCGGTAACAATGTTAAACTGAATTCGTTTTTAAGTTTTAAGCATTACCAATGTTTTGTAGACAGTATAATAGAAAGAGGTACTTCGAGAGCGAAGTACAGGTCAGTATGGCCGTGTCAGATTATGGTATATTTCTTGATTTTAACTGTCTCTGTGAACGAACTTTAAATGACAAATTATTGAATATTTTTACTGTCTCTGTAAACGCACATGAAAATGAGGGTACCTTTATGTAATTGTTTTATGTTCATTAAATTTTATATCTAAAATCTTACATGTTTAATGATAAAATAAATATTAAAATTATCGTTATAAGTTTTAAATAACATTTGGTGTGTTTAAATTAGTTTATTTCGATTGTGAATTTAGTTATTTGTGTATAAAGCTTACTTGTCTGTGATTGGTCAATTGTGGCGGGATAGTATGACTGTTCGAAATAATGTTTTAAAATAGTCGTGGCACTTTTCTGGTGGACGTTGAGGTGTAGACAACACACGAAAGTTAAGTATTCTTCCTGATTTATATTTTCTTACTGTGATGTGATTATTGTAATTGTTGTTTTATGTATTATTGTGCTGATGTTTAAAATGTATAGTGATCTATCGCTTTATACATGTCTTTAAGATATATTTATGCTGTACTGTGTATTACATTGGGTACCATATGGAATTATTTCTTTATGATATATATGATTTATGTTCTAATGGGTTATAACCATACAGACAGAATTGTGTTGCTGGGGAGTTTGTTCCACCACTTCTTCTTCCCAGCAAAAACACATAGGAAGTGGTGAAGGGTGGGCGTTTTGGGGGCTGTCTATTGTAAAATCCTGACGTTCTAAAAGTGCTGTTTGCAGCCGAGTTTGAATAAATGATTTTTCATTTCGATTTGATTTTGATCATAGAAAATGTTTTATTTATTTTTTATACCTTTATGTTTATTCCTTGCTTTCTACACTTATTCTTGGGATTTCAATAATTAAATAATACATTCAATTGCTCTATCATGTATCAAAATCTAACAAACGCGTGTTCAAAATATTATTCTCATTTTGACTCCGCTGCGTATTATGTGTATATCCAAATAAAGATATAACGTACCAAGGCTAAACGGGATCCACGATGAATCCATATTGCTATCTGAGACTCGTTGAATTATAACAGTGTAAATGTATACCAAAAATGTTCATTGAGTTTTAGTACCCAGCTTTCATATAATAAATTAATTTTGTAGAAGCAAAAAAATATTTTGCTCTAATTTTGATTCAGAGAGAAACTCGACGGCTTTGTTAAAATTAAGAACATTTTTGACATCGTCTTAACTTAAAAAAACAGGTAAAATTATCCGAGTCAGATTTACAAATCCGCCTATTCACGATTTTAATAAACGTTGAAAAACATAATCCGCCACCGCCGTCACTAAGCTCATCGCCTTACAAGTCTACGCCTTGAGTGTAATCATATCTTTTATTAACCTCGTATTTTAATCCACAAAGTTCCCAAGACGTCTAAGAGCGCTAGATTTCCCTTGATAATCTCCAACCTTAATGTCAACCAATAAATAGCTTTGAAGTACGTACGACTAACTAGTCTTTTGCATATAATTTTACTTATTCGGCTCTTGCTTGCCATTTTATATGATGATGAAAAAGGTAAAATAACATAAGAACACTAATACGACAGCTAATACAAGAATATGAAGAGATTGACTGAAAATTCTTATCTTTTACATCCAAAAGATGTATGTATATTGTAGTTACTAAAAACAAGCTGTTACCGTTTTCCCAGGTGCACCGGTAGTTCCGTCAGCTCCCGTAGGTCCTTGAGGTCCAGGGGGACCTTTCAATTCTGGCATCACCTCCAAGATTTGTGAGATATCGTTCAAACTGCATCTGCATTGTCCAAGAGCCTGCCAAATACACAAACCATTAATTTGGTGAACTTAGCGTGAATATGTGTGAGCGCTTTATGCTATAGACACAGTTATTTTAGTGCGAGAATATGAATAATCTGTTATTGTTTCAACAAAATCTGTTTTTATATGTCTAAGTCTAATTAAGATTTATTTTTATTTTGTGTAAAGGTTTCAGCGCGAAAACTTCGCGTAGTTAGTAGCTTACCATTAACAGTGTCTGTAAATAGTAACAAAGTACCCTTAAAGCATAACCTTATCTTTTTTATTCCCCAGCAGTAACAGGCTAATTTAATAGAACTTCTTCGAAGCACTATCAAATTGAAAGGGACCAAGATTCTGAAAGCATCTTAAGGTTCCGCTTATCATTCAAATTTTCAACAACACATTTGAATGTACTAAATAGAATGAGCTCGTAACATTTCTTAGCCCCTTCTTCGTCGGAAAGGCACATCATTCACTCTGTCTACGAAAGTACGTACCCTGTTTAAACATTACCGTTTGTTGTAATGCTAAATAGCATCTCCTTTACTGACCCAATTCCACTAAGAATTTCTGTTCACGATTGTGCAAAACACGCGAATTTTACTACACAATAATATCGATGTAACGAGGTACGTGACCTGAGTTATAACTTTCGTCAAACTTGAGAAAGGTAGGGTGACAGAGATCCACCGGATTAGTGAAATCTTGGCCAAGTTCAGTAAGGCTTGTCCAGGAACTTTGGAAAGCCTTCGGATTGCCCGTAACAAAAGTATTTGTATCAAGCGACTACTTTATACGTAGTTTTGTTTTGTTTCATGTTGTTTTGTAGGTACTTACGTTTTCTCCTTTCTCGCCTTTGTCACCAATGAAAACTGAATCGGAAAAATGGGACGTTATTATTTTTTCGTTTCATGGTCATATGAGTTTTGACTTCTTGGAAGCTTACTACAATAATATCAATACCTAGATACACGAGGTAGCTGTTCGATAAAACATGTCTGTCTAAATATTTAGACATGTTATACATTAATATTGATTAAGGATTATTCCTGAAGCTTCACTTATCGTATTTACTTTGAACATGTCCAAGTAAAAAAATATTGTGACAAACACAGTTGTACTTACAATAATGACATACGTACTTAGTCTTACCATTATCGTCAGAAAGAAAAAAAAGAAAGGTAAGTGATACGAAGAAAGTAAAACAGCTAAGTATAAAAACCAGTTCGGAGAAAAACTGCTTTTGAAAAAGCTAAGTATAAAATATAACATGAAAGAAATGAACCTATCGCCTTGGAGCCAAAGCAAAGACTTACGAAAATATGTCAAGTGTGATTGATGTATTGTGGGAAATAAAATCCACTTACATGGCGATGTGTGTGACACGACAGCCAGTCGGTTCTCATCTGGGTTTACCTGCAAAGAAAAAACGTTTATTTATATACTAAATAAACCCACTTATTCTTTCATAGAGACTTTCCTTGAGAAAGACGAACATCAAAGGAGGATGACAGATTTTATAGACTACAATTTGTATGTTTATGATTCCTTTTGGAGATAAAAGCAAGTTGAGTAATGATTTGAATAAATAAATTGGTGTACTTTGGTGTGATTGTTACAATGAATATAATGGTATAAGAAAGGATGCTCAATCATAGCCTTCGGACAGATCGGTGGCCCAATTCTCGTGTCTGTGGTTATTCCTTTGCGAAATAAAGAGCCTCCTATGTTACTATACCATTCATAAATATATTTGTATTGTGGTATGTTCTTGAAGTAGGTACTCATTGCCTTAAGAACGTTGTGAATTTTCTAAATTTATTTTATTTTGTTAGGTACTTGAAAATTCAAATGAAGATAAAAAAATAATGAAACAGCGCGTTTTATTAACGTACGGACCTGTAATGTTATTAAAATTTTTGGCACACTCTGGACCTAAACTAGGTTCTTTACTGCTTACTAAGTCTAAAATATACAAAGGCCCCTGAGTCAATAGACAACGTACCGTGTTTTTCTCGAAAAGCTTATACGAGATTAGAATACAAATGTTCTCGCAAAAAGAGGTCGGGTTAACTACATAGTTCACAGTCCACTTTGCTCTGAAACGTACCAACTTGCAAGCGGTAGTTTAGACTTAAAAAATTACAGCTCACGGTATGAATAAGTTTTTAGAGCGTATTCAGAATACCAAAATAATAGTGGATATTTTTTGACACAACGTAGATTAATCATCGACGCTTAATATCGATGGCTTATACGCAAAAAAAGTTCCTTGATTGATGTAAAAATGGCCAGCTATCGTTAAATGTGTTTTATAGCCTTAGATAAAAGGTCGATAATCGCTTGAACATCAATTGTGAATGTAGCACACAAACCTATAGTATGTGTTTGTTAATTACATTTTCAAGGCAGTGTCGTAATGGTGGCTTTGTGAGGGCCACTTAGATCTTATTGCTTAGCTGCCTAAAGCATTCAGATTCCAATTTATTTATTTTTTGCTATCGACCAATTCGTTCGAACATTTCCATAGAAATTACGCAATAAGTTTAATGAATTCCCTCGGTTTTGGAATTTGATATGACAACAAAAGTTTCGTATTTCAGACGTTTTAATCATAAAAAGGTTTTCCGTTGTGCTCAGAAAATACTAAAAGGACTCTTAGAAAGATTATTCGAGTACTTGTACATTTTTTGTAACTTTTTGGGTCAAGATAGGAGAAGGTACCTACCTATCTTTTATATAGCGAGGAGTTTTATACGGTCGTTCATAATGAAATTGTTTAGCATTTTACGAGGACGCGTTGTGAAAATCGTGAGCGATAACTATCAACCTTTAACACAATACGTCTTTGCTGGAAAACCGCAGGAGTTTGAAACTTTGCGAAATAAATAGGAGCATTAGCACGTAATCGGGTTACTGCGTTAGGTTTTTACAACGAGCTGTAATAAGGTCAGTGTGGATCGTGAATGCAGGAGGAGTTTGAGTTTAGAACTCTGGGACTATGATTAGTGCAAAAGTCGTGAACTTTTCTTGCTCTAAAACTGTACCGTGGATTGCTCGGCAGAATGGTGCCGTATATAAAAACCATTACTTCACTTTCCTCTCATGTGCATGAAATAAAACTTGAAGTGCTGTAGGTACTATTTAAATGTTTAAGAAATTCAAAAATAATTTGTACTTAGGAAACAAATCCAGCATAAAAATCTGCAATTAATCGTTGATGTTGCCTCAAAATCAAATAAAAAATACGGATATCATTTCATAATTACAATACTGAATTAATTTGTGATTTACGCTACCGAATCGTTAGTCTAATTAGAGTCTGAGACTGCGAATAAATTGTGTTTTGTAAATGAATGTCCCAGCTTTGATTGTCAAGCGAAACGGAATTTTCTGTTATTAATTATTTTATTTGGTCAGGGTCGACGATCTGAAATCATTATCGAGTTTATCTTTTTAGGTAGGAATTTATTTTGCATATTTGTTTTTTAGAAATTTGATAAGTCGTAATTAGAATTTGTTAAATAAATATAGGGCAAATTACTTTGGTTGCTGAAAACAATCTTCAAAGTTTTAGTTAGCATCTCTTACAATATTAGTAGAACAGATAAGTCAACTGTTTATTTCGGAAAAATAAACAAAAATAGCTCACGCAAACAAAATCTATTGACACAGATGTATCAATACAACCCTAGACGCGAACTAAGTATATTAGATATTAGTCCTTTCAGCTTCACAATATATCAGAAATAGCGAACAGCTGACGAACGAAGATATATTCTTTCATCCAAAAATCAGCATACAAACCCGCATTTGTGCCCGAATATTGTTACTAGAGCAAAAAAATCGATTTGCATTATATCATAAGTCGGCACAACAAAGATTGAAATTGGATTCGTATCAGAAAACTATTCGTAGGTAATCTAAATAATGGAACCTTTGGATTGTAGAGTAGATTTCGTGAAGGTAATTTGAAACTAATATCGTAACTATTAAGGTAATAAATGGATTGACGAATGGAAATTATGGCTTTGATATAATGAGTTTGGATTGTGTTTGGGTTTTCAATAACTAGGCATTTGGTTCGATATTGAAAATTATGTTTGAAATTGATATAGCTACATATGAAGGTTTTGCAAGTCATTCAGGCTTGCATTTCTTTTGTGATCAATAGCTTTTAATGGTGAATATTAAATTACCAGTTGCTTCCTAGAAGTACTGGTCAATCTGGTTGAAGTTTAATTAATTTTCTAGAAGACATATTTTCTTTCCACTCTAATTAGTGATCTAAGTGTATATCGATCTGCACTTGATGTCAAGTGCATGAAGTCAAGTTGACTTAATTAATGAGTAGTTCTATTGAAATTGTTATAATGAAGAGATATTAATATTTTCATATTTTGTATTTGTATCATGTCCAGGATTTCAGTAAGAATATCACAGTACCTAAATCAGGTTTAGAGCACTTTTAGACTAGTGAATTCTTCGTCCGGTTGATACAGGCGTCGTGTTAGACGTATACGACCGACAAAAAATAATTGACAACTGTCGGTACAAGCGATGACACCTGAAATTGCGTAACAGGTTTTTGCCTCATAGAATGTGTCGTTTTTAGAAAAAAAAAAAACTTATATGCTATAGTGTGAAACCTTCTGTAAAGATATCTGTATACTTATAGAAAACTGAATCCCAAATCCCTTGGTCACGCCATCACGCGTGAATGGCTGGACTGAATAATCTGAAAATTAGAGGAGAGGTAGCTTTACCCTTTAGAAGGACATAGAACAGCTTTTGTCATTTAGCTGCTGTAAACAGCTATCTCGGGACGCGTTTGAAACCGCGGGAGAAAGCTAGTCAAAAATAAATATAGTCTAGTATCTATCATGACATTTAAAAATGTAATCTCATTTCATATTAATCTAGACTGTAATTTTGTCTGTTAAGTAAAGCTTTGACTCTTTAGACGTCAAGAATCCATTTAGGTGCCTTTTGTAATTGGGCACGCGTCTAAGCGTAAAGCGATTAGCTTGTAAGAGCAAACATGGTGATATTAACATTCGTATTAAATAAATAGATTTCGTCTGAGTGCTATCTATAGTTATATTGTTAATTAGTTTAGGAAAAAGGATATAGACATTGAAAAAGCGCTTTTCTGCAGTTTTAGCTGCGTTTAAATGAATAACTGGATAAAAAGTAGCCTATCTCCAAATACGAGAAAATTATGACTATCTATTGCTGAATCAATTTTCATAAAATTGGTTTATTCGTTTCAGTGCAAAAGCGTAACTAATACCTAATACACACTTGTTACCTACAAAAATATGTTGCAGATGGTAAAAATAATATTGTATTCTTTATATTTGTGTGGGTATTATTTTTATTATTTATTTTATTAAGTACTTGTTAGCCAAAAAATATTGTTGACCTTTAAAAAAGTTACCTCCTATTTATATTTTCCTGTTAACTCAAAACCACGTAATTTGTCAACCACTCATTAAGTCAACGACTTTTTCTTGACGAACATTTACATAGATTTACTTAGGCATGTCTCACTTTAAGTCAGATGGGAAAAAACAGAACTTAATGGTGCTTATAAGCCTGGGCCTACCAACCTGTCACCGCTGCGCCTAATCTTTACTAATGGACGTCGGATTTGTTTTGTTTGGCATTCAGCTTCCACAGAAAAAGTGCTTAAATTCGTACCTACCAGGGGATTTTGTTCTGGAAAATTCTTTGAATGGATTTTGAAAAATTTTGGGGTTTTGCTTTGGGATGCACTAGGGTGGCTTTATGCTGTCTAGGGTTAAGGTTATTAGAAAATACGGCTAGTTACAAAAACTAATGTTTACGTTGAACTGATCCTTGCGTTGATGTTTTGGAGATTATTTTTAAAGAGCTATATAAATTGGAATATCTTTCTATTTTGTGATTTAATTAGCAGTAGGTAATCATCAAGGTATGATAGAAAAATACAAATATTTCCACTTTATAACATTAATAGTTTTTTCTTTTTACAAACAATGTATTACAATATTCTTTCTTACGGCCAGTTTCTTCATCAGAAGTTAAAGTTAAAGTAATGTTTAAAGTAAAAGTAACGGTCAAAGTCGTTTTTTCAAGGCTAAAGTGACAGCAAAACTAATAGAAAAATTGAATTTGACCGTTACTTTAACTTTTACTTTGGCTTTAACTTTTGATGAAGAAACTGGCTGTTACCAAAATAAATACTTTTCCTCACACTTCATTCAAACACGCATAAATCATAAAAAAATATTAATAAAAAAACCTGATTAATAAACGTTGTATCTAAAATAGGATCTTAAACGTTGCATGTCATTAAACTATTAGAACAAATGCTTGGAAAACAAAAGCGGCCTAATTTATTGAAATTCATGAACGCACGATAAATCTTCTTGTCATAGTTATTGTCTCCTTAATCAAACATGCAACCTACTGCGAAGGGAGTGGTTATAAAGCGTTCACTTAAATAAATATAGCTAGTTAAAATGAGGAAAGAAAATACTGAATAAGTTGGCAAATAAATTGCAAAGAAAATAACGTTTATTTACAACACATACCTGCTATAAGTTTGTAAAAATATCAAGTTTTGAATAAAATGTGGAACGTTGATTTTCATTTCCAATATGCAAGAGTAAGTGGAATACTTAGATAAATCCTACTATCCAACTAATATTATAAATGTGAAAGTTCGTGAGAATGTGTGGATGTATGTTTGTTGTTCTTTCACGCGAAAACGGGTGGACCGATTTGGTTGAAATATGGTATGTAGATAGGCGATACCCTGGATTAACACAAAGGCTACTTTTTATCAACACACCTTTTTATCGCGAGTAGAAACTGGTATAAAATAAAATGGTTGGTTCTGATGACTTTGATATTACCTAATACGTGCCTAATACAGATTGCAATTATATATGATTTACCATTATTATATAGTTTCAATGCCCGGTAGAATTCGATCCATTGTCTGTTATAATTTCAGAAGACAAACAATGTTTTTCTAAAACAATAAATCACAATGAAAGAGTCTTTTAATTTCCAATCAAATTTGTGGCTAACAACGACTGTTAATGACTATTTTCCGTGTCAAAAAACGGTGAAATTTGGCTGTTATAGTTTTTTTCTTTTTGTATTTTCACGTTAAAATGGAAGCTAGTGCGTGATGTCTATGGAATATTGAAAAGTGTTCGATTTTTATAATTGTATTGAGTTTATTATTTTAGTAATTAAAGTTTGTGTAAAAGAGAATTAAATAAAAAGAAAAATAGGAATAGTTCCCAAGATTCTTCTGAAATGTTTTGTTCTCAGAATTTATGAAATTCATATATTTTATTTCAATATTATTTGAGAAATAATAATCAGAACGTTCCAAAATGAATATCGCAAAATACATTTTTACAACAGTTTATCGCACCAACAAAAATATTTAAAACCAAACATATTTTTAAACACTCGTTTCTGATAAAAACGAAAAAAAAAACAATCTACATTTGAATAATTCTAAAAAGAACAGAACAAAACTAAAACATAAATTCGGAATATAACTAGGGTTTTTATTTTGTAAAACTTGTACGGGTTAACCCGTCGTTCGCTGCACTCGTGGTCACAACGTCCTCGGGTGAAACATTGTACTACGATCGTAACTTTGGCTTGTAACCGTTGTGTGATTGTGGTCGCAAATATCATCCGTTGTATTTTGTTTTAAAGTAAAGCAGTAAAAGAAAGGGTTAAAGATGTTAGTGGTGTAAAATATGGTAGCAGATTTTTATTTATGTTACATGTTTTATTTTTTTATAGATATCGCATACAATAGCTCAACGTTTTAAAACTTTTCTTTTGTATGTAATAAATTTTTCACCCGCGTCTTTTTCCCGTAAACGGACAATTTTTTTCATAACAGTGAAATAATTTTTCAAATCGGTGATGACAACCATGATTTTTTCCTCTTAATTATGTTAGTATAGATTACAAATTCATCGTAGGTTTATTAAAAAGTCCTACAGAATTTCGAGCGACGTATTATCGGAAAATCCTTTATGCTCAACGCAGAGATGAGCTTCATAAAGAAATATAAAATTTTGGCTCCCAGCCATTTTTAATATCCTATACAAGAGGTGAAAAATTCAGTCCGGCCAGTTTTTATGCAGTAAAAATTGAATTTACTTTCCTGGCTTGGAATTCCTAATAAGAACTGGAATTTTAGACAGTTATAAATTATTAACTGTAATTTAACCACGCTGCTAAAAAGATGGGGATTCTCAATTTTATTCTCTTTCGCTATATAGTAGCTTATGCGTCGTAAAAATATTTTACTTTGGATTTGCAACTATGACGACGAACGCAAAAATATTCTTACATGTATTTTCATATTTTTGCGACACCTAAAGAGAAACAAAGATTACTTTAACATCCTACTTCTAAACAATCATTTCTTACAAAAAAAGTGTTCTCAAACTTACCCTATTTATCACAAAAATACCATTCAAAATTACGGCTAACAATAAATAAAAACCGTTACACAATCCAAAGTTTAATTTCCGATAGCATTTGAAAAGTTCTAGAACCGTAAAGTGAGGTTCATGACTCAGAAATGTTTCGCGAAAAACGGCAGGTATCGTGACTGAGTTACATTGACAGTGCAGTTGGGGTTTTGTACATCAAACCGTATCATTTGTGCCTTCCTTTTATGCTATCTTTTGTGCAAGTTTTTTGTTGTTCTTGTGCGAGGATTAATCATATTTTTTCTTGGTTTAAAATGTTAAGAATATCTTTTTATTCTGGTAAAAAGAAATGTTTCGAAACCGACTTCATAAAAACTTGAACTGTATTTGATTTGCTAACCCAGGTGGTTATATGTATACATGAGCTATATATGTACCTAAGTATAGTATATTTTTTTGTAAGCGTATCACGATAACCTTATAGTTTAATAATTAAATGTTATAGTCAATTGGATTCAATACACTGAATCACCAACAATGAACTCACAATATCATCAAATACATATTAAAATACCAAATAATACATCACACTTTACTACCTGAAGCTTACACACACGGCGTGTCACGTACAGTTATATTCAAATAACATAAAGTGACACTTTTGACCTTTTCCTAAATTATTACTTAAACCTGGCCGACCCTATCGCGATCAACGTAATCAATCACCAGTTGTGTTCACGATACGAGGTGTAAGAATTCTGTTACGAGTGTTAGGTGTTGTAAATTGAGGTATTTAAAAAGGAATTATTGCTGGGAAAGTTAAAGTTTGTAGGTTTTCTAATATAAAAAGTGATTGGGAATATAAGAAATATAATTAATGTTACTACTGCATAACACTTGGGGGACCGGCTTAACGTAACACTGAACCAGGCACAAGTGAAGTGGCTCTCAAGTTACCAGTCAACAAACAGGGAAGGTATCGGGCATGGTAAAACTATATAGCACTATATTTCAGATTGAACAGAACCAGCAATGAAAAATACTACTTGTATCATCTCCCCCACGTATTCCGAAGTCTAAACTTATTGTGATTTTGTCAATATGATACATATTTTATAATATGTGACCCCACTAACCCATTAACAATTTCATAACACAACTGTCGCCACGAATGACAAACTCAACTTAACCATGTTTAAATAAAATACATAAAATATTCGTCTAGAATGACCCGTGACTTTGACTCGCTGTTATATTATCAAAATGCATGAAAAATTAATGATTTCAGTCACGAACGCTTTCCGCTGAAAGCGGTCGTCATAGTGATGAATAATGAATTTCTACTGAAATAAAATATAAATATATATTTTTTTCATATCTATGATGAGTTTTTTTTTTTGTGAAATTGGAAACGGCAGAGGCGTGGACATTGCCATTTAATATAAATTGGTAATTGGATATTTGGCAGCTGTTTATATAACGCTACCTATTTATTTGACTATTTATATAATGCTTTATCTTGTCACAGCCAGACTGTCCCGATAATTCTGTACACGTGTAAGCTATTTAAATCTTATAGGTAGACCCTATTATCGAAATCTTGACTTATTGGGACAATACAATTGATGGTCGTGGATTTGTAGATTGGGACCTTTGGTAAGGTAAGGTACCACTCGAAGCAGAGGAGTGTGTATAAAATGGATGAATTGCTTTCTATAATATATGATTCTAAACAAACATTGTGATTTGTGCTCTATTATTTTATGTGTGCTCTATATTAAAATTAATCCAATAATCGCTTGTTATAAAACGATTACCCATCCGAATAAAGAAGATTTTCTATTTTTTATTTCAGTTCAAAACCACTTTTTGTTTCTCTCCGAATTTCTTAATTTAGACAAAAGGTTTAATTAAACAAAAACATACCTTCCTGGGCGGGATAATAAACTGGCGAGAATATTTAGACCATTAATATTTTCAACGAAAAAATAGGCCCCAATTAATCTCTTTATTATTTATGGATTAGAGTGGCTTTCTGCCGCTAAATGAAAGGAAGATTATTTAATTTACAGATTATTTTTATTTAACACTAGCTGTTTTCCCGCGGTTTCACCCGCGTCCCGTGGTAACTCCTGCCCGTACCGGGATAAAATATAGCCTATGTTACTCGTGGATAATGTAGCTTTCGAATGGTGAAAGAATTTTTAAAAACTGTCCAGTAGTTTTTGAGCCTATTCATTACAACCAAACAAACAAACAAACAAAGTTTTCCTCTTTATAATATTAGTATAGAAGTATAGATTTCCCTATTTGTAATCCCTATAATAGGTACAAGCTTCCACCCGATGTTTAACCCCTGCTGCACCTAAAACTACGCCGCGCACCCCATTCAAAGTAATTATAAACCATTTTCTATACCATACACAAAAAATTGACAAAAAGTTGGTGTACATAAAACCAACTGAATTTTCTAATTTTTCAGTAAAATATGTAAATAAGCTCATCAGCTTTCTAACATAAGTGTAGATTGCTGATAAAAAAACTTGAAACCCATCGCAGATTCTTTTTTAAACTCAAAAAATAAAATGTGAAACTACACACACACAATATACATTACCATTACAAACACATAATTTAAACCTATAACTCCCCAATAACTACAAACACTAACAAATTGAATTCACGATATAATGGCTACTACATATTCCTATGTAAATTACGAGTTAGAATACAAACACTAGACTATACTAAATAATTGATTGGGTACGATATTCGAGGGAGTTACGGAGGTCAGGGTCATACGATCCAAAAATCATTTAGCGTTCCAATGAGTAGTTTGCTATTTATTCCGTAACAGACCTTGGTTCAAATTGATTTGTGTTTCAGTTTTAAGCATACTTGGATAATACCTCGGTAACAACGTATTCAACGTTTAAGAGTTGTATATTTTTCTATTTTTTATGGGTGCAGAAAAGAATGTTAATATTTTAATTACCAATTTTGTCATCGGTCACATTGGGAATAGTTTTATGGAGGCACGGGAAAAATACGTTGTAATGTTGTCAGTGACAGTTACAGTATGTGTGTTTCTTACGAGCTTGCCAGCCTGTATGCATAATTGCTTATTACCAGTAGGTATCTATTCTTCTTGTCATTTTTGTATACGGCTGAACTAAACTATTTAGTTCTATGTACATACAAAGGACAGGTTATATTTGACGTCGCTCAAAAATGCGTATGTAACTCATACCAGGTTCTGCCATAAACGAGCTTGACATAAATTTACAACAGCCGTGGAACGAGCTGAATGAGTAGTTTTCCGCAGTGTCTGATTGTGCTCAACTTCGACAAAGACACAAGTTTTTCAGTCGGAAGTTCTTGCATTGTGGGCGACAGACACTATCTAGCATCGAGTGAGTCAGAAACAGCTGTTAACCAGTTCATTGTAATAAAGAAAGTTGTAAAATTCACGCTAATATTGTTAAATGTGAAAGTTTTGTGTCTTCGTGTAATTAAATCTTTGTTAATCTACTGATAAACCGATAGAAATTGGTATACCAAATTGTTAGTCGAAATATAATATTTAAAATTGAAATATAGTTAGTATTTGTCTAAGAACAGCAAATATGTATTGTAGCACCATTAAACATTCAATAGCCATACAAAAAAAATATGAAAAATGTTAGGTCAATTTTACTCCCATATGTTATTCAATTCATGTTTCAAATATTTGCAAGCGAAAGGTCATTAAATAAAATACCAATATTTGCTAGTGAAAAATATTTTACCTTGCAATAAAAGAAAAATAGTACCAGTGCTGTTCGGCACACATAAGCTTAGCAGTCATTAAGCCACTCTCCGCCTTTTAGTCAGGAAAGCTTTTAGATCTTTCTTCAAGCAAAAAAGGAGAAACATTCTAGAAAACAGGAAGAATAATTCAAAAACAGGAACCAAGTACCTGCAACGTTGGATAATGTAATTCCGTGTAAAGTTGTTGATAGAAGAAAACGTGAAAGTGTGTTGGTTAAGAGTACCTGCATACTCCAGACTAAACAGTCGGCCGACTGTAGTATAATACTTTTTTCACAGAAGTAAATTCAATCTGTTTTAAGTCGATCTTATTCAAACAAATTGCAATATCGTTGTTATGCGCGTACCATTCATTTCCATACATATCAAGCACTCGATGAAACTATCGCTCGACTAAAAAGTTTTCAGTGTGCAGTTACTCTAAATCCTGGCTCCACTTCTACGAAGTAATACCTTTCCCCTTTATTAAGGGGAGCAGAAGAACCGAGCTTACTATGAAGGAAAATTTAATGGGAGTCAAGTGGTGTTTGCATATTTTCCATGTGTCTGCTTTTTAATGGGTTTTTCGTTAACAAGCGCCGCTGTATAATTTGGTATGCTTTCCTTTCTGGGCTAACAACCTGCAGTTTTTTACTGTAGCTCTTTTTAACAACATGACTTCGTATATAACTATATTTTCTCATATTTTACATTTTCATTTCATCTTTTATGCTATGTAGCTCCCATAAAATATTTCTTTAATTAAGACACAATTTTCAGCGTGATTTTTGACACCTAATTAGAAATAGCGTGATATGTTAGACAGTTTTTTTCCTATAATCAGTGACAAACAATTTTTCCACTTATTCCACTCCTGCCTAGTTCTAACAATATAATAATTACGTAAACGAGAATTATGAGCAGAGATCGTTATTTGTCTTAATCATCGGATCGCGTGTACGTGAACAAACGATTTTAATTTCCTTCGCACCTAAGTTCAATGGCACTAAACATTGAACAATTAATAAATTGACAAACACCGCCATATAATTAGTAAGGTAATAATTTTTTGGGAGAGCAGTTGTTGTTCATATTTTTTTCCTACAAAGAAAATCATTATAAGTACTAACATAGGGCTAAAAAGTTTGTTTATTTGGTCAATGGTGCTAATCTCTAGAATTACTTGGTCTATTTTGATAAATTATTTCAGTATCAGTTAACTCATTAATGGAAAAAAATGCTAGGTTCACTTTTTGTACCATTGCGTGAAATAGTATCTTCGTTATGCGAGTGAAATCGCGGGGAACCCTTCTTGAAATTTTATTTCATGAAAATCGATAATATTGTTAATTTCCAAACAAATTGATATAATAATGAACGAAAGTTAGTGTTGTTCTAAAATTTTATGTGAATGATAATTTTCCGATGGTCATTTTTAATTAAAAGGGCTTTGGTCGTATTTTGTGTAGCGTGGATAATACTTTGTGTCAACAATTACCGTAATTTCTGTGTTAGGACAAGCCTGGGGTCAATTTTCATGTTGTTTACTATCGAATTTCCAACGATACATTTATTGGTTAATATATTATCTGAGTTTTGTTTGTGAAGCTTATTTTCTGTTTTTATTTATCGTTATTCTTTTGATTTTGGATAACGGATTGAAAAACGTTTTTAATTGATGTAACAAATTTTACAGCTTTCGAAGACAGTAATTGTAATAAGTTACGTAATGAACGGAATAATATGATTTAGCGTAAAATTAATGAATGTCTAGTTAAATGTTTCCTCGTATCACACCTTAAAATTATATAAAGAAAAGTATAATTCTCGGCGCTCAAACTCGACAAAACTTAATTGCAGCATTGAAACAAATCCGAAACTCTTATAAACATTACCTTTATTTGTTTTCAGTTACACCCTCAATAACACTAAAATAACACGGGATAACAAGCGCAAAATCTACATGTTTTTATATAATTCCCGGATTAAGCTCCGGGCAATTTACTTAGCTCTATTACTCGTACCAAAACCATTTACGTATAAAAGCAACATAATTTTTAAATCCACCCAAATCCTATTTGCATGATTACGAACGATACACTTCCGGCTCCACCTTAAAGGGATGCTTCCGAAAAACTAGAGGTATATACGAGAGCGCATTGTTTCAATGTTTACTCGTTACTATTCGTATGAATTATTTATATGTATCGTTGCGACTGTACCTTTCTATGCGCGAATCGAGCACTCCTGGGCGTGACTTGACTCTTCTACAGAAGGGTTCCTTCAGAAATCTATTGAACGGACTCCAGACTCAAAACCCTGACGGACAATACCAATACACCCGCTGTTTTATCAGCTGAACCTTTTCTTGCAATATACACTCTTACAGATCTCATTTCGATACAATTTGTATGAGTTTTGAGTTGTATCAGCTTTCACTCCAAGTGAGGGATTCGGGATAAAATGTTTGTTACCCAACTCCTATTTGGGATCTTGAAAAATGGAAGCGTTTTTGCATTTTAGGTGAAGATGCTTGAAGTGGCTCGCATCAAAGGAATTTTCGATAAATCAAGGAAAGCGAGCCCTTAAGGAAAATAGGTTGAGCGATACATACATATTTAAGTATGCGTACGTTGAATGCGCCAGAATATAACCCTGTTATATTGGAAGCAGTGGAATGGTTGTGCAAAATGCGGATCAAACTATAAAATTATATGGGAAGTGTTATGCCGTAGAAGCTATAAAGGAATCTACACGAACTTCTAACGGAACAACGATTTTTAGTCTATTGGAGTAGATTATTAAGTACGGTATTTGTGCTGGATCAATGTAATGGAGTTGCGTAATGCGTATTCAAATATTACCGTTAAACAATAACAGATTCGACGTTCGCTTGCATTACGATGTTTTATACAATACTAGCTTCCACACACAGTTTCACCCGCATCCCAGAAGAAACTTCTTCCCGTGACCTGATGAGGATATACCTAAATGTTAATCCTATATCAGTCTCCAGGTTCTAAGCTACCTCCCCACCAGTTATCAGATAATTCTTTTCAGCCGTTCTTAAGTTTTACCTAATGTCACTAACACGACTTTCCTTCAAACATATACATTGCATTTGTTAACAAAATCAGTCTTCATAACAATAAATTAAAGCATCGGATTATTGCCCTTAAATGTAAAATTCTAATTACAATTTCCGACACGCATTGGAATTTACCTAAACCTCAAATCTCTTATTTAACAAAAATAAAATCAAATTGTGCCATCTCCGATACAGGTTGCGGTACGAGAATTTTAAACTCTTGTGTTTTATGTTAATTAACGTTTGTTTTTATTTGAAAACGTTCAGCCATTTTGTGTGGCGGGTATTTTAACTTTGAATGTGGAACGTGGAGAAAGGAGTTTTCGCTTACAGTATCTTGTTCATTATCTATGAATTTTGTCGGCGTCTGTACGAGCCATCTCGCACTCCTATTAAGAGAGGTTCGTAAGTACTTACAAGAGCAATTTTAATATGTTGTGTGCTCGTAATTAGGTGACGTCTGTACCTAAGGGTCTTGCCAAGTGTTTTTGTATGAAATTGAGTTCGTTCAATTCACGACCTTGTTGTGAATGGACAAGAGGGTTAATCACCTCTTTTCGGATTACGGGTCCCCGGAAATCTACTTTTGAGGATCATGGGATATTGTTCCCTCGGTAAGTCGTCATGCATGTATAATTTATGTATGTAAATTAGACTTGTTCATGTGGTGAGTATGTTACGGTACAACTGAGATATTATCTGCCAAAAAAACTTAGTAGACAAAAAATACAACCATTTAACAGAGGCTTACCTAAGGAAACATAACCGAATAATATATTATTTTCAAGCGAGAATTTTCAGCGCTTTGTTCCTAAAAATATTCCACTTATTCCGCCTGTGGTTTACAACCTCACGACCACACGTTTTTACGTAAAACCAACAGTGCTAAGTAAAAAAAAAGGGAAAATTTTAAACCAACACAATGTTTTGATAAAATCTGGGGAATGCTCAAACATGTTTTTGTTTGAGGATTTTGAGGGTTTACTTGTAAATGAGTACGCATCCGTCACTCCTCTGCAGCTATTTTTACTTTTTACATCTTCCCTCCGTCTGAGCTCATTGTTTTTGTTTTTCTCCAACCTTGGGGAAGAATAATCGTTTGACGCGTTTTAGGAGAAGACGCGAAAGTGTTGACTTTAGTAAAGGTAAAAACAGACTTCTTCTTCAAAACAAACAAGCTCTTGCCTTATATGCTTTTAGCTTTTCTATTATGTTAAGAACGAAAATGTATGCTTGGTGTATGATTACGGTGAAAAAACAAGGCTTTTCATGTTATAAATATAATGAGTGTGCATTATATTCAAACTTTTGCAAATTATTTCCATTTCCAGCATATCGTCATTTATGCTGAAATCCCACTTTATCCAGAGAAATAAGACTTTGAAATAAAATTTTGTCACGAAACCGCAAAGATAAGCGGAATATTTAAACAGAGCAGTTGAGAATAAAAGCAGAAAATACAATACAAACTTCATCACGTTAACCCACATTGTCTGAGTCAAAACATCCGTAAAATTCATTTCGCTCCACCCATCATTCGGAGTCTAGCGTCAAACAAAGCAAGACAGCGCTTTATAATAATTATAAACTTTTTTAAACTGAAACATTACATTTTTCCCGCGTCAACATTCGTGAAATGAAACCTTTTATCTAAATAAATGGAAAACTGAGATAATTGGAAAAGTTTTTAGATAACTCCCAGTGCAACGCAAATTGTCAGAAATGTGAGTTCGTAATGGAAATAGAGATGGCGCTGCCGAGTTTTGAAAACTAAAATAATAATGATGCCGAGTTTGCGGATAGTATTGTGGGTTTAATTAGGATAATAAATTAGAGGAATTAACTACTTTGTAGGTAGTTTTTGGTCTGTGATTGTTAGTTGGGACAGGGGATCATTGTCGGTTTTGGATACATCGTAAAGTTAGATACACGAGATGCTTAAACGCTATGTAGGGCATGTAACAAGCCAATGATTATATGAGAATTCACAGAGCATACATTATTATGCTTGATCCATTTTTAAAAGCCAAAAATACTCACAGCACGATGTGTAACAAAAGAAGTTCTGCCTTGCAGTCTAGCACTGACTTTCGCTGGCGTGTCCTCATCTTCTCTCCTCGGGTCGAACCAGCCCACAGCTGCACCAACCACAAGGACAGCTCCCAAGATCATGAGAGCCAGGAACCCACCAATAGCAGCCTTCGTCGTCTGCGATATTACCATCGCCATTTTGTATTTGGCACTTATCACCTCATGCTCGATTGTCACTGGCACTTCACTAAGTCCGAGGCTTGAGAGTTCGGTTTTGTGAACCTTTCATTTTATTGAAGGCTTGTTGGTTTTCATCTGGAACAAGAGAATAGTTAATTATAAATTGTGTAATTGTATTTTATTAAATTTTAATGTAGGTAATAGTACGCATCATTAAGATAATCACGAATAATCACACAATATATACATATTTGTATTGGCAGATAGTAGATGAGTGAATTTCGTCAATCCTATTTTCTGATGGTATGAGTACTACTCACATATTTATAGTATACTTTCGGCTAAGCGAAAATAAAAAAAACTTTATAAATTCATAAAGAAAAACAAAATTCCAGCTGTAAAAGTGCAAGTTCTTTTTTACTGCCGAAATGTTCAACCTTCGTTTGTGTTGGGATTCATGAAAATTTAATGGTAATCCTGTTACTGCACTCCGAGGTTCTAAACCTAGGTATTAAGTCTAACACTGTCTGGTTCAATCTCTTTATTATTCATAAATGTTTATTGTTTTTGGAGGTGAACACAAAATTCTTGTGCAAACAGCACTTTCTGACTTCACTCGACAAAAATACGAATACCTTTCACAAGTGCCATCCAACGTTTAGAACGTATATTTTTATTTTATCGTTGCAGTAAAACAACATTGATTGTCAATCCTCTCCGCGTATGGTACTAAAATACTTTTATACGAGCAATCAATACGTTACTGCAGAACTTAGCCGGAACGAAAAACTTGGCGAGACAGCCAAAAACATATCTAAGACAGGCATAAATATAAGTATTTTATTACATTTATGTATAAAGAAAACGTAATAAATCGTTACACTACACGACCGATATTAATCGTAACCAATACAATGCCGCTATAAATTGCTTTATGCAAATTGTGTCTGAACATAATATTCAATGTACCTGTTGTCGATACAAAGCTACGGGATCGGAAGGGAGGGGACAGTCTGACATTGTAGGCAAGGAGCTCGATAACCCAGATACTAGGGTAAATAGTTCTAACGTAACAAAGAAACTGTGCTAGTAATTGTGTGTTTATATAATACAAATGATATGGGTCATTGTTAGGTTCGGGAGGCACCTAATCGTGTGTGAACGTTTAGGAATTTTCGTGAAAAGATATTCGCGTATCGTATCGAAGTTAGTAACTTTTGTATAGAATGCGTGACTTATTACGGATTATCTGTTGGTTTTTATGTTGGTTTATTTGGTTTGGTTGGTTTTATGTGTTGGTTGGTTGGATGAAATGTTACTAAAGTTCGAAAGAAAAGTTTTTTTTTTGCAAAGGAAAGCCTTAATTCCTGCCCACAGTTTTTTTTTCATGATGATTCGATACAATACATAGGTAATAGAACAGCTAAGTCATATTATATGGTTTTGAAAGCAAGATGGCGCTTTATTTACTACTTAAGATAATTGCATTCCTTTACATACATCATTAGCAGTATGCACATAAACAATTTTCCTTCCCGTCTTTTGACAATCCTAATATCCTGCAACGTCGTTGTTGCAAACTAAGTGGGTGTGCTGCATGAAAATGAATGAGAAGGCTCATTACAATCCCAAACAGATTTAGCTGCGGGAAACGTATAAGATGTTAGAGGTATGAAAACGATTTTAAATTGTGAATAATTATGTAATTCCAAAATAGGAATCAAAATCAATTACGCAGGCGAACAAAAATTATGATTACAAGAACGGATGATTTCATAGATTGTTAAAAGGTACCGGAAAGATCATTGTGGAGATTTTCACTGAAATATGTAGAAAGACATGTACTGCTAAGAGTTTGCCTATTTCTCCTTTTCAGAAACAATGAAAGGTGGACGTTTTTGGAGCTGCCTATATTACTGACGCTGGAAAATGTCTAAGAAGCAAATTGATTTTCATACGTACATTGCACAATTTTTCTTTTATAAAACCTTTCGCTACCTACAGCAGCTGCATTCACAGCGCATAATTTACCAAACCAACTCGTCACCTACTTGAATAAAACAAAATCGTAAAGCGTAAAGCGCTTGTCAGCGCTTCCAGTAAAAGTCAACTGCGGCGATATTGTGTTGTTTTCGTGCGATGGCCTAGAAACCTGTTCCCTGTGATCTTTTCCAACACGTTGGAGCAGCAATACCCGGGGAATAACACCCGGAATGTGGCGTCACTTTGAATTTCAAAGTTTTACGCGCAGACTGCAAACTTTTAGTCGGCCGACAGTTGGCCTGATGGTTGGAGAAAAATATTTGTTTAAGAAATCATTTAAATAAAACTACTTTAACAGATTTTATCGCAGTTATATTAATATTATTTAAATATTTATCCTGCCGTTTCGGATCCTTTACAGCATCCATTATCACGGGCAGACTGGAATCGTGAAGTCAATCAAAGTTTTTAATCGGCCTGATACCGGCCAAATACTTGATTGTTGTTATGTGCGTCATTTCTCTAGATTTCTATAGTGTTAATGAGCCCAAGAAAACTGTAGGCCGACTAAAAGTTTTCAGTCTGGGTACTTTGAGCTGAAGCGGTTGAGTAGTATAGCTGCAGTGACGTTCTAGACTCACGAGTTGTAGGCAAGATTTTGAGCACGTTCGTAATTGAAATAAATGTGCCCGTATAAAGCTGGTGAAATTGAAAGTGATGTTAGAAAAAAAATTTAGGGCATCAAAAGTGTATACCAAATTACAATTCTACTCTCAAAAAATATCTTACTATCATCGGTAGAAATCACAAACATGAATAAAGGAATAAACTCAGAACTTCACTTTTTGAAGTCGGTTAAGAAAGTAGTTAAAATCACCACACATTTCCCCCAAAGTTAAACCTACTGACATTCAATACAAATACATGTTTCAACTTGTATAAACTTCTCAGGTTGAAGTAACTTTTCGAACCTCAGAAAACTCATTAAACCATCGGGAACTTGAAACAAAATGTTGGGAAATGTTGCTACACAGTAAAAGCCTCAAAATGTTACTCGTATTTTTCCTTGTAAATGTTCTGAGGACCCAAAATTAATACGTCAAGCACAGGAAACTTATTGTAATTATACCATTTCATTACACCAAAAAGATTTCATCATACATTTAACCAGAAAATAGTAATTATTTTTATCATTTAAAGTAGTTCATTACGAAATTAATGTATGCCTGAATTTAATTCTCTTTACTTAAAATTCCAGCGTATGTTCTGTAAGTTTCGATTGGGGAATTTCCAGGAATAATTTCGGTTTGACCTGCGAGGGCTGTTTGTTATTGAATATGTAATAAAAACCATTTACGTAAGGTCTGTGTATTTAAACTAACAAAATACGCTATCCATAAAATTAAATAAACAATACACATATAAATTGATAAACTTTATGTATGAAAAGTAAATAGAAACGACAGCTATGCATAATATTATAATATCGGATATTTGCTACGACGGCGTAGCACGTGTAGCCGTGACACCATTGCGTCACCTATGTCGTAGCAACACTGCTGCTACGGCGTAGCTGACGTATATTTTTATTGCTTGCAACACTGTATGAGATAAAACTTATTTATAGATATTACTAGCCCCTGCGCACGTGCTCATTTTCATGAAAGGATGAGTGGAATGCGGGGTCAAAGTAACCTTCTCCTTAATAAGTAACGTAGCTGCCTCATTGGCCCAGTTGTCGTATAGCAAGACTGCTATGCACGAGGTCTTGGGTTTGATTCCCGGGTAAAGCCATAAAACGTTTTGTGGATTTTAGAAACTTTTACAAAGCAACCCGGAATCTGGAAGTTGAATAATACAGCCGTGCTTCAGATATTTCGTTCATGGCGATACTGATGTATCTCCAGTCGTGTCGACTTACCATCCCATCGGGCTAAGAGAGCGAAGAATTAGAAACAATCGCTGCCGAAGAAATTATTATTATCTTTCAGCCAAAATAATTGCATTTTTTTACAAATCTTGACTTTAAACAAGTAGCTTATAATTCTCATTTTCGGTCTTAAACAACTACAAACAAATCCAAATCTCCCGTCAATTTCACCTCAAATTCAAAAACAAGCTTGACCAACATGCCCCACCGTAAATTGGTCCGTTTCGCCCCTATTCGCCCCAATTTTGTGTAAATATAACAGCTACATGCTTCAATTTCTGGACGGTATTACTGCGTTGCAAAGCCCATGTGTAATTTGGGAGCGTGTTACCGTTTACTGTCCGTGACAAAAATGGGGTGAAAGAGACTTAGCTCGTGTACCTGGGCCTTTAGATTTCGGTGATTATAAAGCTTTGTGTTATGACCTTTAGAGAGTAGGTATTTATTTTGTTTCATATCGCTGGGATGTGTGCGGTGAGTTTTAAAGGTCGCCTGAAAATTTTATTAAGTTGTGGACTTAGAGTATTAGGGTATTATAGGAAAAGCCTTTTCTTCTTGATCTGGTTCGAGTTTCCAATTTTTTTAGTTGTTTATATCTCTCTTCGTTTTTCCTAAATACTACACTCACCAACAAGCATGCCTAGCGAGGTGGGTATCGGTAAATCCCCCCAGTTGAGGGGAGGACTTTGTGCAGCAGTGGATATTTTTTCGGCTGTGACAAAAACTATATCTTATAGGTTCTTTTATTTTGCTATTTACTTCGTCATCATCATCATCTCAGCCATAGAACATCCACAGTGGACAGCAGTGACTGCTGAACATAGGCCTTCCCCTTAGATCTCCACAGATACCTGTTGGAGGCGACCTGCATCCAGCTATTTACTTACCTATAGCCAAATTATTCCTTTTACATGCTAAGATTCAAAGACAACGATCGACTAAACTTCAATTCAAATATTATCTCTTGTAACGTATACCTAGTTATTGAAGTACCTGAATAAGAAAAATCTCTCAAACTATCACGCCATCTTCTACAAAACCCAGTAGCCCTACAATCAGCATTCCCTTGCGGAAGCCCGAAGGCTTATTACGTAATGCGCGACTGCTACTAATTGCGTAACAGTTTGTCAAAGCGTCCGTTCGCACGGCACGTTGTAATTACGTAGCCAGCAACATCGCACTTTGCATTTCAATTATGTTAGAGCATAATGCTGCATGTATGAACGATTATCATTTTTGTACACAGATATTGATAGTGATTGCGGTGGTTTGAATTGTATTGTGATTGTTCGATAAGCTCTGTTGTGCTCAATCCACGGAAAACAAATGACTAGCGGAACCAGGATTTCCTAAGAAAGTAGCGTGCCAAAATGCGGATGTTCGGGGGACGAGAAATGTTACTAGCTCCACCCTTACACGCTTTCTATGGAACCTGTTGTTTTTGAAATAAATTGGTTTTGCTTTGAAAAAGATCTCGAACTTCTCGTTAGTTCTAGTAACTGATCACACCTACCGTACGTTGCTTGACCTACAAGAAGGCCAGACCTAACTTTCTTTTGGTATCTCCGCTATCTTTCTTTCTTCCGTGATTTCTATTAGAGCATAATGCTGCACATATGAACGTTTATCATTTTTGTACACTGCTATTGATAGTGAGTAGTGGTTGTGATTGTTTGAATCGTATTGTGAACCGGTTGCGATTGATCAGCGATTGCTATGAGTTGTCATTGTTCGATAAGCCTACTATGCTCAATCGCTTGCAAAGAACGATTCTCACAGTTAAACAATTGAATGTCGTTTACTTAATAGCTTTTCATCATACATTTTTACAGGATAACAAATGGACAGACTGATTTTCACACTTATATCGTGGGAATAAGTAAGGATTGTTAAAGGTCATATGTCTTGAAGTTAGTATTTAGGCCAAACATATATTCGCATATTGAGCACTCATCAATTCTCATTTTCGTTTCCTTGTAGGCCATAAAGTCAAGGAAATATTTCTATATTTCTTGCTCACGTAATCTTGATATAGTGTGTAATTTTGTCTGTCTGGGTATTTTTCGTTGATTATTTTTAGAAGAGCTGATCATCATCTTATAACTCAACATCATATAAGTTGGAAAAACTTAGTACATACCTACATAAAGAAGAATAAAAGCATTTTAAGAGTAACAATTAAAATAGATAAAGAATAAATAAATTGATATGCAAATTACAAACCAAATCATTACGTCAAAGGTGTCATTGTCAAATGACTTTTAGCAGCTCTACACATACAGATGAAAATAGAATAAGACTAGCTACTACACTGTAAGATCACAAAAGGCTTAAAATAGGAAGTTTCCTCATAAAGTTGGCGAAACCTTCATCACGTTGTTTTCCGCAATACGCCTACACATTTGGCAGTTGGCATTTTTTTTATTTTCCCATTCTATTAATAGACCCCATTTCTTTACGGTCCTTGGCTAAGCCGATTATGGGATTAGGAAACAGTCCCGTGGGTTGTAGTAATAGTTTCAATAGCAAGTATGTTTCCATAGTCATTTTTTCAGCAGAAATAAAGGAAGCAAAAAAACCATGAATAAAATTGACTCAGGTAAACCTTACAATGTTTTTTTTTAATATACATTATTACTTGATATCTATTTCTGAATTCAAATCCCGTAATTTATGTCCATTTTTGTGTTACTTTAGTCTGATTGAATGTAATCACAGACATATTTGAGTACTCACCAAAATTTCCCCAGCGCTTTAAAAGTAACATTTATTTGTCTAGTCGTTACAAAACTATGATTACATAGAATAAAACTATTCAATGTCAACATAAAACCATTAATAATTTAGTATCTGCCCACATTGTGTATATTGGAAACGAGAATCAATATGTAGTTAGAAAAGGGTACGTAAACTACATACGCCGAAAAAGCGTTCGTAACTCGAGCAGTTTTGTCAATACCGTTACATAAGATATGTATGAAAATGCTTATACCGAAAGGGTAGGAAAACAAACAGAGAAAACAATGTAAATGGTCAATACTGAATGTTTTTGCATGTTTAATATTAATGGTGTAAATGGTTGGACGTGCTGCGTAATCCGGTGAACCCTCGCCCCTACTGCGAATAAATCACTAGTGAATCACTTCGTGAGAACGTTGGCTGCTCTAGGGCTTATAAATAAGGTGAATAATCTTTGGCTATTCAAATCGTTTTGGATGAAATGTTATACATGCCTCGAGGGTAAAGCAGAAAATAGCCAATATTCTTCAAAACTATTAACTACTTTTTAAAGACTTTTGGTCGCTTTTGGCGCCTAGGATCGTACTATTTTTATACTGAGTATAAAAAGCCAGTCTTGGAAGCTGCAAGCTTCCAAAACTGTTGAAAAGCAAAGTGTCCATATCTTAACATTTCACATTCTTCATCGACTTTTAGTGCTGACCATACCAACCGAACTTCCATATCCGTACAAAATGAATTACCTCACCTAGTTCATCGAAGGAGCGCCAAAATGACTCCCGTTCTATAAAGGTGGACTACATTTTAAATTTTGCCACATTCTATTACGTCGGTTCTATAGATTCGAGCTGGGGCATACAATGACCTAGTAAAGTACGCTAGCTATATGATACGACAAAATGAAGATATATGCTTTGTCATGAAAGCGAACCCTGTGACCTCACCGCGCTTTACAAATGTATCGCACACAAAATATTTTTCACTGAAATATTGCACAACCGTTTGATTTATCGAACATTTTTATGCACGCACGCATACAAATGTTTTATTTCTGTAATGTCCAGCCGCAAAACTGGAGCCTACACGCATTTACGTTGGTAAATAAAGAAAAATATTCGTGGATATGTGTATTGTGTTAAATATTACTTCCCATTGACCTCAAAATTTGAGATTGATTTTATTAAAAACTGTACTGGTAGTGCAATCCTTGAGCCATGCTAATAATTTTATCACATGATTTAGATTTTGACAGCGTGTGAAGAGCATAATATCATTATCACTTATGAATGCTTCATATTTAATTTTCAGGACCATATTTACACCACAGAGCTGGTTGGAGTAAACTTCAGAAACCCAACCCATTGGGAAAATTGGGATAGAAATACACCCTCATTATTTTTCTTACCTCCGAAATAAAAATTGAATATTTGAGCTCACTTTCAACCCGTAAATACTGCGGTATTCAATGTCAAAGCGACACCTCGGGGTGTATAATGTGTCTAGGGATCTAAGTGTCACTCTAAAGTGGCGGTGTTAAGTGTCAGACACACAGTTACACCCCAACCTCTTATCTGTCGACGGTTCAAGTGGATCGAAGGGATCTCCGTCAGTTTTTTTAATTGAAGTTTTTCTTGTTTCTTTTTTAAGTGCCATTGAGAGTTTTTTTCTTTTTTTATGTCCATTTCTTTTTATTGTGTATTCTGGCTTAATTTTAGGGACGTTTGATCGGAAGTTTTAATTAGATAACTGTTCGCGATATCTTTGTACAGAAGTCATCTTGACTTAGAAAATGGCTGCCAATATCTGAATATTCGCTCAAATAAATTGATAACGAAGCTTCCATAGCTATGCGGTAATAAAAAGGATCGAATAATAAAATACCGCAGTATTTCAACATTAAAATCCCAAAGGCTAATTACGTATTCTGCCAATGTAACACAATATACAATGAATACCGCCGCGGATGACGTAATGAGCGTAAAATGAGTTACCCGTTTATGAGTATGAAGTATTTCGTGTAATGAAACGTTTTTGTGTCTCTTTTATACGAAGCTGTAAAAAGACAATAGAAGAAACGATGCTATGTTTATAAGTGGTGGTTTTAAAGACTAGAGTTTAATATGGCATCGTAAAAAGAAATGGAATTGTTTTTTTTTAGCTATTTTACAAGCAGTTGACAATTCTGTCAGTCAGGACAAAAATGCTATCATTCCTTGTAAATTGACAGCTGTCAAGTGCAAAAAAAAATCAGTACCCCTATAATTAAAATCGGGTTATGATTGTAAACTTATTGTACTTTTTTTAATTCTTTGTCAACTCATAATTATGCCTAGCAAAAGATGCGAAAATAATTAAACTTAAAAATAAATACCAGCGCTTTTGAATGAATTAAAACCTGTAGGCAAAAGTAACTTTCAAGGACATCACAACATTATTTTAATCACTAACAGACAATCCAATTAACGTAATTATTAGCAATTAGGTATTACTTTCAATGTTTCACGAACAATACCTATTATTAAGACGTCTACAAAGAAAATTGTTATTACTGAAGGAATTTTATTACTTTAGTTTAATCTGCTAGTTTTCTTGTTCAGTTTCGTGGTAATGGTCGAATTCTTCGTTTTTTATGTTTTAAAATTATTAATTTATTCTTGTAACTTAATTAAAATAACTACAATTTAAAATTAAAAGCAGTTGTAGCCAATTGAAATACCTACAAAAAAAACAATGTTTTTTCTATAACCCTAATTTAATTACAAAATGTTTTTTATTGTCTTAAAACTTTGTATTTAATTTAGCTTTGGCCTATTGGCCAGAAAGATATAATATTGCCTAACTACTTATTTTGTCAATGACCATAGAAAGTCTAAATCGATATAATTTGCACGCACTATCAGACAACTGTCTGTTCCGAGTGAGTTATAAGAATCGAGTGCGACCAATCGATTCATAATGGCGTGGTCACTCGATTACTCTGAAACAATTTCTACGATTTACTGTTGCCTTTCAATTGTTTGTTGCGTTATGCGAAGATAATTATCTTTGCGAAGAATTTGATTTTTTATTGTAAAGTTCATACCTGTCTGTATTTTTTTTATTAGAATCCTACTAATATTATAAACGCGAAAGTTTGTATGTATGGATGTATGGATGTTTGTTACTCTTTCACGCAAAAACTACTGAATGGATTTTAATGAAACTTTACAGTAATATAGCTTATACATCAGAATAACACATAGGCTACAATTTGTAAACATATAGTTCGAAATACTAAACCTGCGCAGACGAAGTCGCGGGCACCAGCTAGTCTTTTCTATAATGGTTCACCATTAAAGCATTGAAGTCAATTAAGAAATAAAAGAACAATTAAAGAAAATAGATACTTGAAAAGCTCATTATTTTAGCATTGAAATAACGTTCGATCACGTTGGCAGTTGACCTTTTCCACCAAGACGTATAATGACTTGTCACAGTACCTACTAAATCTTCGAAATTTAAAATTCAATTCTACAGAACTGTCAACAGCTCCAAAAATTGCAGACAAACGACACTGTACGAAAAAAAAAAAACATTTAAGTCAATGCATCGTCCATCACTCCATAGTCCATGAAATGTCAATCGTACGTGCGTGAATGATAGATAGTTTGAAAAAAGAACGCCTGAAAAAAGAAAAAATAAAATATCTTCTCGTATACAACCTCTTTGTTTTTATGTATCTATACGGAATGTTCGAGCAACCTTCCTTAGATTGAGGCGGATAAGTTATCACTCAAGTAACCCTATCTTGTCAAACGACATATGTAATCTGGTACAGGTCAGGGGTTTGCGAAAGTGGCTGCACGGTAGCGAAAGCGTGGGTTTTGCGGGGTTGAAACATTTTATTCATTTGTTTCTTATAGTGGCTTTTGGATGCCTTCATATTATAACCTATTTTTACATTGTAGAATGTTACTATAAGCCTAATACCTAAAAGTTACAAGAAAAAACTTACCTAATTTATCTTAAAATTTGAAATTAAGTAGGGACACCCACTTGTTAGATATGATACGAGTCAAATAAATTAGAAGTAAATGTCAAGTTTGTTACAAAAGTACCTTCTAATTTTCAATTCAACCAACTGACAATTCCTCCCTAGCTAACCAAACAAACAATTTTCTCAAAGTTGATTCGTTCAAAAGGCGATTTCCTAAAGTAAAATTAAGTGAGGCTATCAAAAGTTTGAGGTAAGATAATTGCGTTTGCCGTGGTAGGTCTCAAATAGGAAATGTTAAACGGACATTATAAGTTTCAAAAGAAAATTAGGGAACTTCATTTCATTTGGAAACATTACTTTATTTGACTTAATGAAGTACTTACAAAACGAAAATGTTACCAGAAAGGCTCGCAAAGTTTTTTGAGTCAATAGGTTTTCTTTTTAAAGTTCGAAAGAAGACCCATCTGGTGTTATACAAGTAAGATACTAAATACAATCTAGATATCTTATAAAATAAATTAAAAGACGCCACAATAATAGAACTACGTACGTGTTTCAAGAAAGAAGAATGCATAGAGAGGGTAAACGAAAAAATAACTGGACAAAAACAAAATACGTACGCATAATCTCTTCAGCAAAAACGCAAAGAAAACGGGATCCAAAAAATTGGGGACCGAAAAGTACAGCATTTAAATTTCAAAGTGACTGTCACACATTTTGGGCGAGGTTTGCATAATTTCTGTCTAAAAAAGGACGGGTCTATGTTGTGTGAAAGCTCAAATATAGCCAAATACACTCTGTAAGATTCCGATTGCTGGCGATGGCAATATTTGCAAGGGTGAGAGAACCATTTTGTTTCTTTTCACGGAACCCACTTACAGAACTTTGTTCTTTTTATCGCGTACACAACGGCCGTGTGTTTTGTCGACTTCCCTTTTTTTTATTTCGCCCACATGTATTTCTTGTTTTGTCCCTTTGTCGAGAATTTAAACTGAAACTAGGGGTGCCATTCAATTTTATGTTCGATAACTTTGATCTTGGAAGGTTTTATTGGACGATTGAAATACTGAAGGTTTTGTGCGACTTGGCACCGCCTTCTAGCTGTTGCAAACAAAAGTGTCAATCGTTGACCAAGTTTATTTTTAGACAGCTGGCCTTAAGCAAAAAGCTTTAAACCCGAATTTGTATAGAACATAACAACAGTATGTTATAAAAATACTCAGGTACTTATCCTAAACAATGAAACTCATTACAAGCTGGTTCCAGCTAAGCTGCAAGCGATGCTCAAAGTGTACAACAATAAGGACCCCTCTACTGGAACAACTGCACCCTCTTATCATCTCCCGTTGTTACCCGTATCGTAAACAGCTGACACAGTTTATTTGTACCTAACTAGGAAAGGGATGTTGGGGACGAGAATAGTTAACACTGTTCGCTTCTGTTGTTGTATGGCTTTTATCTGAGTATATTATTATCAGTATTACATTTATATTACTTTACGGTTTTGGTATTTTTTATAAGATTTGGTAATATTAAACGATCATCATAAATATGTGCCTACTAAAAAACCCTAATATTTTGGTGGCCAAATATGACTACGCATCTCGTGAACTATTCTATGTTTACGTGTGATATTATCACAAAATTATCGAATATAATCATATTTCATATGTATAGGCAAGTCTTTGTAAACACGGCTTACTGTCTTTTACCCTCGGTCTAAACTCTAAATAGAGATTCTCATACATCCCAACCGATTATAAAACTAATAAACACATACAAAACTTTAGCTCGTTCTAAGTTTAATGTGTATTTTTGTGTTCAAGTTACCGTCCAAACTTTAGACATGAACTCGGCCATATACATGAAACTACGAAGCATTTTTAAAGCGTGCTTCTGTGGCGTTTTTTTTTGCTCTCGGCTCAACGCGCACTCAATAAGTTCGGGCTTGAACTTTGAAATAACCTTTTCCATTTATCCCAGTGGTTGTGTGTCTGTTTTCTGATTCGGTATCAGTTTTACATCGACGAGGTGTTGGTAAATATTTTATGTATTTTTTTATCGGCGGAATTTTTGTTTAAATTAAATTGATGTTATTTTTGGATGTGTTGCTGTATGTGCTAGTTATGAAATCGGATTACATTCAAGTATTAAAAATGCTGTATTTGTTTTTAGTTTGCAATGTACGGACGGACATATTACGAATAGTTATGAAATATTTATTAAAGCTTGTAAAAACCGATTTACACTCCTTTAATCTCTTGGCATATATCAAAAAGGTAACACAAATTACTAGTAAAGTGGAATAAATAGCCATGTAGTACACAAAATAAAACTACGACAATCATAAACTATCACACAAAACTACATAAAGTACCAGGATAACAGAACACAGCAGCGACTATGCTCACACCGTCTCCATTGCAAACGTAATCCTCTTTACATTTTTAATTACGATGCCTTTTAACAAAAACGTTGCTCGGAGAAAACGCTCTCCGTTTCCATTTTCTCAAAATGTACATACTGACAGACAGACTGACAAGTCTAATAGGCTTTCTTTCAGTGAGCCAGCTTGAAAAACCTAATTGCGATGCGTTTCTCTCGAATTGTCTGTTCAAGAAAACAGTTAATTGCTCCGAAATGTGATGTTGTAATTTCGTTGGAAATACGAAATAAGAAAGAAAATAATAGTTGTGCTTTTGTTTTCGTTTTTATTTTATGACTCGCAGAAGTTGCAACTGTTGTGATGATGAAGAAGGAATGACTTTTGACATTTATTCGAAACTCTTTTTTCGAAAAACCATGCACATATGATTGTCCCGCTCTGCGCTAATAATATAAATGTTTATGTAATTTTCTTCTTCTACCAGGATTTCATGCTAGAATGAGAAAATGTTTGAATCAGAAAAGAATCAGAAAATGATTGAAATGTACACACAGATAGTCTAGACTAGGGCCTGAAAAACGTCATAAGCTGCTTTTTGCAAGAAGTAGTTCAACAGAGGTACGCGAAAAACAGTTTCTATCTTAATTTTTTTCATTTTTGTTAGGAGATAGAACAACATCACATTACCATCCATAATCCACCTCTTTTAACCAAACAATAATATTATATTCAAAATTAAACGACAGGTATTACCCTAATTTTTAAACAAAGGGATAAAACCGCGTGTTTTAATAAATTGAATTAATGTTCAACAAGTATTAACGAAACGGCAACAGCGCCTGCAATTGTTGACCTAATTTTACGTTGTTGGTTTAACGATTAACTAATGCGACGTTGCCATGTATAATTAATGTCTATTATAAATTTATACAGGTATTCATTTAAAGTGACAATAGGATCTGCAGTTTTTCATATACATAGAGATAAAAGTATGTATTTGTTTCTGAGATAATTCCGATAATTCTTATAAAGAGAGAAAAATATCTGAAATAATATACTCATATTATTCCAAAGTGATACTTATTTAATTTATTTAATTAGCCTATGCTGTCCCACTGCTGGGCAAAGGCCTCCCCCATAAAGTGATACTGCCTATGTTTAATTTTTGCATTCAATACTTGTGATACCCAATAGACATTGGTCTTTCAACCAAGTAAAAACTGGTAAAAACAGCCACACTGATCTTATCCTAAATTAACACTCATATTTTTTATACGACTGATATAAAAGAGATCTTCTTATATGGGACGAATCGTAGTTCTAGGCTAGTATAACATAAGCATGATCCTCTGAATAATATACGCCACTAGTCTATTTACGTCGAAGAGAACTACTTCGTACTACTTTACGAGAATATTTCAGGCACGGAGGACTCTGAAATTAAGCATAGCATAGCATAATTTAATATCTGTATGACGAAGAGTGTTGAAAACCCAAATTCATAATGTTACTTATATACATAGGTATTTCTTTGGGTAACTTAGGTTAAAGTTAAAGAAAGATAAGTATATGGTTATACTGCAGTTTTAATTGTGACTGTCCATACGACTGCCAAAGATATTCAAATTACCACAGGAATCTTGTCATGACAAGATAGTCACCCATCCACGGACCAACCGCGTCAGGCGTTGCTTAACCTCATGATCAAATCAAATCAAACTGATGCTCGGAGTTGTAACTTAGCCACGAGCTTCCCTCAAAGATAAACAAAGACAGGAAGAATAATTTTAGCCTACAAACCAGGTTGACATTTTAGCTATTCATACCTGGGCTAACAATAGGCCAGAGATATGAAGATGCATTTAAATGATTTAAGGCTTTCGTTATTGTAGTCTACTGGTCCTGGGCTTGGTCCAAATAGTGTAAAATGTTAGTACTAGTTTGTATTTTATTAGTAGGAACATAATCATAATAATGAAGCCTTTTTTTATGAACTTGTTACATGTTTGACAGTACACATTTACTAAAATATGTCTCTCAATTTGGCCTCTTGGCATAAGCCTCCTACAACTTACATAATAATTAAGATAGTAACACATTGATTAATGTATTTTATGTCAATTATGTACTTCAGAAAGACACATGAAGACAATATTGGACCCTGTAAGTATTTCTTACAAACCGTTTTTACGACACAATCAAAACTGATATACCACAAGCACTTGAATTGCTCTAAATAAAACACGGTTATTCTATCGAAAATTCTAGAACGCTCAAAACAAAAGCCAACACAACGCATCTCGCATTGTAAGGCCGATTTACACCATGCGGGCTCAAATCGATTGTCGTCGACTATCGTTACGGTCAACATTGAGCAATAATTTAGTTTCTTATCGAATCGCCGATCCGCTGAGTCAAACCCGATCCTATTCGAAGTCCGAACGCCGAGGATATTGCGCTATTTCTAGATATAAGATTTCAAAAGGGATTGGTTAATGCAAATATTTTGGTTGTGTGTTTAGATAAAATAATAGGAAGCATTTTGTTTGTTGGAAGTTTTGTGGATTTGACTGGACGAATATTTTGTAAAGGTTTTTCAGTTAGATCTTAACAGCAACGATAATATTCATCTTGATTGATTGATTTATCTTTATATCCTTGAAAGTAGTAGGTAATCTTTATCTGTGTGTATCTTTATCTGCAAAATTATATTTTAAGAACGAAATAATAATACAGCACGATCTACCTATGTATGTAACATTTCTCAAAATATATTCGCGAAAACCTCTCTATTTTAGTAAAACAGAACCGACATAATCCAATAACGATATTTTCATATGCAGTGTTGTAACTGATTCCTTTAGTTTCCTCAAACAATTTGTACATAATATAGGTGCATCCGATAAATGTACCATGGATACTAAATCAAGCGTCTTTGGGCACGCTATGGGCAAGTTCTTGGCAACTTAACCGTGTATTGTGCCGGTAGTCCTAATTTTGGAGGTGTTATTTACTTCAACGGCTTTAAGTGTAAGCACGAGCTTGTCTGCATATTTATTGGGCTGTGGCTCTCGGTACGGTAAAGTTTTGAATAAGATATGTTTGGCATGTAGACATCGAATGTCAATTTTTCAGGAGGGTGAAGACTAATTTTTGAAATTGTAAGATGTCACGTCTAGATCAAAATATCTTCTATTTTTAAGCATTAAGTTGTTATTTGATTATTTTAAGTCGTGGTGGCCTAGTGGGTAAAGAACCAACCTTTCGAGTATGAGGGTGTGGGTTCGATTCCAGGGTCCAGGCAAGTACCAATGCAACTTTTCTAAGTTTGTATGTACTTTCTAAGTATACTTAGACACCAATGGCTGATAAAAAGGTGAAGGAAATCATCTTGAGGAAACCTGGACTATAAAGTCTGAAATCACCAACCCGCATTGAGCAAGCGTGGTGATTAATGCTCAATCCTTCTCCATGTGAGAGGAGGCCTGTGCCCAGCAGTGGGACGATAACAAGGCTGTAACAGTATAACAGGCATATGCCAAATGCCAAATATTTGTGCACTTAGAAAATGTAGAATTCATTCTTAAAGATTTTTGCTAAGAAACTTAATGTGATTAACTAAACACAATTGCGTATCTTTTTAATTTACGGCGACAACACTTCAGATAAATTTCTACTTAGCCAAAAAGTACCGCATAGCCGCTCCAGCTAAACAGGCATTGTTAGGCTAGTCCCGTATTTCAAATGCTAAGGCCTCGCAACCCGGCAGCCCAATAAAATTCTGTCCTAAAATGTCAGCACTATTTCGTTACGAACAAATGCTTCCACCGTATTTCGTTCAGAATAGATTGCTGGTACTTAAATTGTTTAGATAGACTCACTATTTCTTGGCAGTTAGACTGTAGTACAGTTGGTATATAATTTTAGGAAATCTTAAAAACATTTCTAGATTTTGTCAATAGTTAATAATTGTTTATTATCTGCTGTCCTTTTTGTTCCATTTGCCATATCATTGATTATATCGTAGTTTTTTTCATTCTGACTAAAAAACGCTGTAATCCAATACTGATTTCCAACTAACCCGAAGAGAAATTAAAATTAAAAGATTTCCAAACACTTATTGGACTTGGATCCGCAATAACTTGCTTACTTCTCAATTACAAGTTTGTAGACTTTTTAGATAATATTTCGTTGAGTCCGTCTACCTCACTTCTTTGAAAAACGTCTTCAAAACATTTCTAAGAATGAATTACTTTTAAATCTAAATCACATGAAAGGCAATGTTAATCAAATGCTTTTTGTCTCAAGATTGTTAAGTATTATGCTTGATAATATACGTCAGAATTGTCTGCATAAATTACAAGTCTCAAGCCATTTTATCTAAACCTTTTAAATCCTTGGAATCCCTCGCAGCGTTACGTATGAGACCCACTTTTGAAAAGGCATCTTCAACTAAATAGATGACAAGTCTATAAACTTGAGATGTTTGATTAAGATAGCCCTTTATGCGGTTTTCGTTTCAAAATCTGATTACCATCCTCTTTTAAACTTTCTTGAGGCAAAATATATACATCCTTAAGTATATTTATTCCGTTTAAAGTCTAGACATTGAAATCTTTTTGCTTAATTCTAAAGATTGCTCTAGTTAATTGTTTTTCAAATAGGCACAGGTTCTTACGATTGCAGGCCTGTTTGAATTGAGTTCTTTTGTTTTTTTATTAAGATTAAGATTTCATTATCGAGGATTAACTAACAGTCGTTTTCTTTTAAATGAAAGGTTATTGGGTAGATCAGTTCTGAAAGTTCACAGACAGATAGATATAATGTAGCAAATCATGCAGACAACCATACTATTGCACTAGTTTCATCTAAGACATACATAAACGTGTGGTATTAGTTTCATTTAAGCCTATGTACAATACACATAGAAAAACTAAATGGACGTAGTTATGACACATCAATCCCAGTTACAATAGCCAAGCTATTTCGATTTAACACGTAAAGAGAATATGACTTCTAAATTCAAATCTGTATTTTCAGCCGTAGACCAAATAGACGGTCGACTAAAATCCAAACATATATGCACGTCGCGTCATTCATACACATCACAGGGGTTGTTGACCTCTCCACCTAGATTTAGAATTAGCATTTGCCGGCAGTTGAGCAAAAATTTTAAATCCACCTATTTTTAAATATTTTGGTGGAAATTAAGTGATTTTTGGCAAAAAAAAAATTGGGTGACATGCTTTTTAACGTGCGTGTTTGTGCTTATATAGAGAATGTGCACTTACATATCCTAGATACCATGGCCCCTCTTCCAAAAATATGAAAGAAGTGCAAATATTAATTCTATGGAAACACAAGCAAAGTTGTGAAAAAGAAGACATGAAAAGGAACGAAAACATATCCTAAGGTTGCATGTATTTTTTTGTAAAATATTTTAGTTTATTCAGAGCTTTATTCCGTTTTTTTCAACATGGAAGATGTTTTTTTACAATCGTGTGTGAATGTTTTCATGGTGGAACCATATGCGATTCATAATGGATTTTACGTGAGGTATGAATTTGTACGTTTGTGGGTATCTTACATTTTTTTCTTTTATTGCCTCATTAAGTAGGAAGCGGAGTGAAACGTGAAAGAAATATTTTAGAAGTTATGGGCTTGTTTAAGGTGCATCATCACGTCAGGAAAAAATATATTACTATGTAACTTTTGTCATTGTATCAGTATGCATACAAGGGTGATTGTATGCAATTAGGTATTACGTACTCATCTTTGTAATCTAGACCTGTGTATGACTTGTATCGAATATTTCAATGTTTCTTTTTTATGGAAAGTCGACATGGCTAGAAACAATGTTACTTATGAGAGATAACGGCCAACAGAAGAAAATGGGATAACGGAAGGAGGATGATGATGAGATATATAATTTCCATTACAAATATTACAGTTACAAATGTACAGGTTATCTACTGCCCTTCCCACGCACATCCCTTATGTTTATTACAAATATGCCGCAGAACCACATAGACCCTTCCCAATAAATATTAATTGTACGTAAACAATCGAATTGCCAAGGAAAGGGAAGGCATAATATAATAACAATGCGTTTGACATATCAAATACAGGTTGTTAATTCAATGAAACATCGTAACGTTTGGCCTGTATTATGTTTAACCTGATCTCAGTACATTTAATTGACATAAGGCAAATAGGGGCTTGTTTGTTACGTTTTTGGATTGTACCGTGTGTTCATTTTAGTTTTGGTGGTTTTGGGGTAATATGGGAATACGAGCGGTTGAAATATATTTTATTTAAGGAAATAATTGAATTTCTTAATAAGTTGAGAGTTTAGGATCATTTTGAAACTGCATGTGAGCAGGACCTCATATACTACTGTTTTAAATAAGAATACTCATTCATATCCGAGAAACATGTACATTATGCAAACTAGGTTAAATTCTATTTAAGAACCTATTTATATACTACGCAGAAGCTCAAAATTACTTATAAAAATAATTTTAAAACTCAGAATTACCCGCCCTTAGAATTGTACCTTGCACTCTTGCAACCATAAAACCATCGTGACAGTCCACTTATAAAGTATTTCTGGTTGTGTATTCATTTCAAGGGTATAAAAACCGGCCAACCCTACACTGCTCACGTGCTAAAAATTCTAAGCTGGAATGACGTAATCAGTAATTCATAAGGCAGGAAACATGAATTTGAAATGTACGCTTCCTATAGCACAGAATTGGCCCCCAGACGGCTGTTAAGCAAATTAAAATAAGCTTTAACGAGTGAATTTTTGAGCCATAAAAATAACTTTGGGATCGGTGCGTAAATTACGTCGCAATTGTGGAACTTTTTTTTTTCATTTTTCATAATATTTTTCCGTACAAGTTATGAGCGGTTCGTATTTAAAAATGGAACAATCTTCAGAGTTTCCTCTTAGACGATTTTTCTGCGAAAAATAAAACTTTTAAAGGAACTCCAGTTTTATCGCTACACAATACAAATGTATTTTAATAATGTCTTCTAAATGTAAAGTCTTGGGTACTTAAAAATGAAACATGATCTGACAAGTTGACAGCTCAACCCACATCACTATAATAAGGGTAGCATCGGTCAAATCTACTGAGAGACTAGTTTTTATGACGAAACAAAATCATATTAAATCTTTCACAAAAAAAAACAAATGAAATTACATCCATTTATGACTCTAGTATTCATAACCGCTTTCGTCACTATAACTAAAATTAATTATTATTCAAATAGCTGGATAATAAAATACTATTAACCCACTTAGGGTGGTGACGTCATAAAGTAGTAAACGTTATTATAAAGTTGTTCACGGTATTTGTGTATTGTTCTGCGTGGCCGTGTTAGTTAGAAATGCTAGGGCAATATAAATTACTGGCTCTATGAATATTTTGCTAAGCTATTCGTGGTATGATGAAGAATGGGTCACATTGTTTTTAAATGAGTAAGGCTATGTATTAAAATAGGTTTATGATTTAATTTGAATTCTAAAGATTTAAATCGCTAACTGAATAAATGTATTTACCTCTAAATATCACAGAGTTACTTAATGGAAAGTTTTACCTAAAGGTATCATCAACATCTTTAGCAGTTGTTACCGTTAGCCAGAAGGCAGAAAGTTTGACGAACACTACTGACTACTACTTTACTAAGGGTATCAGTTTGACCAGGTAACTGGTTTCATGAGTTCAGATACCTAGGTAGTTGTTCTATGTAAAACAATGTTTCACAGCTGAGGATGCGGTTAGAATGGAAGCCAATCCCTACATAGTTGAGAAAAGGCGGATGGATGAATCCGCCTATAAGAATATATCTTAAGCAGTAGAACAACTACTAGATCTATTGTTTTGAAATAGACCAGAAAAGGTTGTAAGAGATTTTGGGAGAAAGAAAAGAAAATACAACACCAAAAGTTTGAAGAAAGTTTTCAAAAGGTTGAAACAATTTATAGCAGTTTATGGTTCACGCCATTCATCAGGTATATTGAAACGCAGGTACATTTTCATTTGTGAAATATTGTTGTGAGCTAGGTTTTTTTTATTTTCTGTTCTTCACTATGGAAGGTAACCAGTTTTTCAAATTTCAAAAATGGATTTCCTCTTCAACTCTTCAACGTTTGTTTCACTCTCGTGATTTAGTTTGAAGCATCATTCTTATCAATTGATTTCTAGTGAAATCAATGAAAATTATTTTCTAATCAACAAACCTGTTTCTGCTGAACTTCTATATCCTATGCATTCTATTATAAATATTTACCTACCTAAGGTATATACTACCTCTATAAAACTTACTTCATCTACACATAGGTAAATCTACCTAGCTATCTCTATAAGAAATGTTTTTTTCCGTTGAGTATGAAAAGCACAGAACGGAATACAAAGCTATGAAGAAACAAAAATATTGAACCATGAAAGACACATCGCATTTATTATCATGCCCGCTAGGTATTTTCATTACAAACAATAATTCAATACGTTATTTTTGTTTATATTTTTCCATCCCGTCATTCATGGAAAATATTATATGATGACATGACCTATTTATAAACATGATTGTTTAAAAAAGAATCACGGTTTCAATAAAACAAACCTATAAGGATAAACCTTACTAATTGATAACGCAATTAAAAATAAACGTATTCATATTTCAAATATGTTCGAATATTGAAATAAACGAAGATCGTAAAACACGCCAATTCAAATAAAGAACAGATTTTTAATTTGATCAATGCAATTAAAAATAATGAGGCCATATTCATCTCTATGAGTCTTTCTGCTACACGGTACTATGCGCAAAATTCGTTACCGCATGTCAGAGACTTACACAATTCTATGAAAGGAGGTTTTGGCCCAAACATTTTATATATTCTTTACGGCCAGTCTCATGCCAATTAGACTTATGAACCTCAAACCAGTGATGTTCCAGGTTTGAATCATTCATTCATTCAATCATTGAATCATTGTTCATTGATAGGTAGAACGTATTTATACCTGAGATTGTAAATAGTCTTTTATGTCCAGTCTAGTCTTACGTGTCTCTAAAATGCGTATAATATACTCATAATTATATAATATTACTCAGAATATGAATGTTAACAGTCATCTATATGTAACATGTATACCAACTGTAGAGTCGTAGTATATTTCATGTTACTAGTTCAAATATAAGTTAGCAACTACCCGGTGTCCTAAACAAAAATGTAGTTCAAAACTGAAATAAAATTGCAATAAATATAAAACACAAATAAAAATTCTATTTCCAAAATGGTTTTATTGCTTTCATTTTGTTTGCCAAAAATGGTCGGTGTATGTTACAAACCCATTCATGTGTAACGATTTTTATTATAACAACCGTTTTTTACAGAAATATTAACGCCTGAAAATTGTACGAATACTTTAAAATAATGGTAATAGAAATACTCATTCTCTTGAAGATAAGTAACAGCTAAAGGCTTTTCCCCACTGTTATCAATGACCGGCTCTTTAAAACGGCTAATAACTGTACTTCCACAAAGCTTTCTTATCTCAACGGTCCATTAGTTACCGGCGCTTAACGTTTAACGTTCCCCGTCTAAAATAAAACCTAGTACCAAAAGTGGTACAACTTAAACCTATTTTATTACCACGTAAAAGATTTTACCTTTTAAACGAATCAATTATAATTATCGGGAAAACATTAATTGAACACGAGAATTATATAGAATACACAAACACGGTCACAGTTTAGTCACTACACTAAGTCGGTGCGAGTCGGTCCCGACTAGGCCCGAGTTCCGAGTCGTAGCGTCGTAGCGCTACACGTCCGACGCAGAGCAACGTCGCGGCGGCACTGGCTACGCGGCTACGCGGGCGCGCTACGATCCTCGAGTTATACAGTTCGGATTATTGCTCGTAGCACAGATTCTACAATCGATAGCTTTAGATAAAATAGTGTATTCATTTTATTAAAAATCATTTTCATTTCATGTTTTAGTAATCATGTAAGTACGGTTTAAATGTCACAGCTCCTATTGCTTTTAAAATGCCAAATGATTAAAGTTTGTTTTTATAAAAATATTACTGTATTTCGTAGAATATTCGTAAGTCCATAATGTCTCACCTATTAAGTACTCATTTTGATTAAGTAATAGTAGTAATAGTAATATAGAAAGTAAAATTAAGTGATGAAATCCATGACATTGTCATTTCTATCCTAAAAATGCGTGATTCGTGGTCGCTTAAAAAAATACGTTTAAATCTAGAATTGACAGTGTCATCATTACTCAAATATCTATAATTTACGACATTGATGAATTACTTTTACGACTGGCAATATTTTTGAAGAAACGCATCTATGCCCCACCTGGTACCACAAAAGACTGACCTTTGGAGGATAGGTGAATGACCTATCTAGACTGTCACTTGTCTTTTCTTTACGAAAGTCTTCTAAGTGACAGCCTGACAAGCAATCTTGTATTCAGTACTGTCGTATGTTCATTTATATAAATAGTTTTTTGTTAATTTGATGATAGCTCGAAAGAATCTATTTAGATAAATGTACGTGAAGACTCTGAATATTAGCTATTATTTTATTCGTGTTCGTGAAGTATTTTCTTCTGAGTATGTATGTACAATGGAACAGGATTTCAAAAATACAACCTTATTGGATATTATCGATTTTGAAATATTATTTAGAAGTTTAGTTACCACTGGTCCTATTCAAAACATTGTTAATTCGATATTGTAAGAATACATTATTACTGCTTATAATTATATAAAAATAATACATTATATACTTTGTATTCATGTGTGGAAAATAGTTACTCCAGGACGCGGGAAAAACCGCCGGTAGTTTCTAGTTGAGTATTTATTTTGAATATATCCTGAGTATAAATAATGCGACAAGCCTTCAAAAGAAATACATTGCTGGTGAAAAACAATTTTCACGGAGTAACGGCTGACCGTTCCCATCGTGTTTCAGGGAAAATTATTTTTTTGAAAACCGTTTTTTTTACCTCCAATTTGCGGGTTGACCCAACCGAAGAGATTTATTTTTTCCTGTTGATGTACGGGTCAACTATTTATGGGTTAGACAAAACATTTGCTTTTATGGCTTTACACTTTATGGGTATATGGGTACAAGGACTTCTTATAATGGTTCAACTCCCATTCGCCTTTCATGGCAATGGGAACATAAGGTATAAAATCTTTTGTGTATGCAGATATTTGTTGAGACCAGTTATATTATGAAGCTATTAATAAGAGCAATCATGAAAATCCAGAATCTCTGACAACCAGTCTTTACGAAGGTATCAGGTTGCCTAGGTGACGGGGTTGAAGAGGTCAACTACATCATGTGAGCCTAAAAGCCGAACCCAACATAGTTTGGAAAAAGACAGATGCTGATTTAAGTCAAACAACCTCATTGACAATACAGAAAACTCATACACGAACACATTACACAGGGTCCGCCAACTAACATACAGGCCCCAACTTAATCCACGAATATCTACCTGTAATATAATAATACAAGGATAAACTCCAACATGGAAGTTGTACAGTAAAATCGGTTCCCAAAAACAATTAGAGCTTCACCGCTAAATGCGAAGCGACTGCATCAAACTTTAAAACGGTCCCAAGTTTTGGTACGGACGATTCAAAATAGGTTTCGGTGGCTATTTAAGTGAAATCCGTTTCGCAAAGTTTTGCAATGCTTAAGAATTATATTCATTGTTTAATGGTAAGATTGAAAATGTTAAGTATTTTTTGTTTTGCTGGTTTATGTATTAATATTTTTTAAATACTCAATGGTACACAGGACATACGGTATAACCTAGGCGCCCACGGGTATGGACTGCAATTTAAGTTCAAATAAAATGTTTTTACATAATTTAGACAAAATACTGACTGAAACTATAAAACCTAATGATTTCCTGTTTCATAAAATAATAATTTTCATAGAGTACTAGCTTCCACCCACGTTGTTGCCCGCATGCCTTAGCAGTTACTTCGAGCACCTGGATAAAAAACTTAAGCGTTTTTTGATAAATAAGCTGTCTACTTACACTAAAAGAATTTTCGAATCAGACCAGTATTTTCTGACATTAGCACGTTCAAGCAAACAAACAATCTCTTCAGATTTATATTATTAGATAGATAATTAAAATTGGTATATTTAGATAATTGTGTTTCATTCCTAGGAATTCCTTCTAGTAGATCGCAGAAAAATATACAGCAAATATATTTACCACACCTAAATGTATCATGCCCTACAACAGATTAGTCACATTTTATATTCCACCCACGACGATTTAGTGGGTGTCATATCAATCTATAGAATACAAAAAAAATAAACATTTCGCCTGAAACTAAAATTCTCAGTAAAAGACCAAATGATATCATACTTCTCATGCATAATAACAACAAGGTACTTATTTAGTAACCTTTAAAAGTTGTTATAAGTCCCTTTTGCAAGACACACAATATTTTTCAATGAATAAAATCAAAGATGGTGATAGGAATAACCTATGATCAGGACCTTTTCTTGTGGGTGCTAAGATGATATGAGTACCTATTTAACGCCTACACATTACAAAATACTGTACCTATGGGCAGCAGTATTTTGTTTTGAGTGGGATAAAAGATGTGGCATAATATTCTACGATGTTATATTTTTACATGTTTTGTTCAAATCAAAATCATAGAATTTTGTCAAAATCATTTTTAACGATGCCCTCAAAAACATTTGAATATCTTTTGCAGCCGTCACGGGTAATCAGTAACTAGAAACTTTGACAACCAGTCTTACCTTGGATTAGGGGCTAGGGAAGTCAGATAGGTAGTCGCACTTTATAAAACATTGGTGCTCAGCTGCATCCCATTAGACTGGAAGAAGATCCCAGCATAGTTGTGAAAAAGGGTAGGCAGATGATGTCCTCAAAAACATCTCTACATAACTTAGCGTCGTCAGCATTATGTCATTTTATTTTATAAATAAATATAAGAAACATCCCATATTTAATGAACAATTTAAGGAAACAACAGTAACCATTACAGAAATCCATCAATGTGTTATCTTCACGAGCGTGCGTTAAATTCGGCAGAGCGAAAAGGGTTATGTAACACTTGCAAGATTGGCTAATGGCTTGACCCTATCTAGACATAGACATAGTGTAGTATCTGACTGGGCTAAACGGATTAAGGTGTTAGTAGGTTTTGTGATTTTCTTCAACATCCTTGTTCGTACCTCTTATAAATGCGAAAATAGCTCTGTATGTATGTCGGGCTTTCACACCAAAATGACTTACTACGACGGTCATTATCTACCGATAATAGTCTAGAATTTGAGATCCGAGTAAAGACATGGATATTATAATCTTTATAGAAAACTAGCTTTTGCCCGCGACTTCGTTCGCATGAAATAGTGACTTCCGGCATATTTTTGGTTTGACCAATAGATGGCTCTATATATCCGGAATAAATTATTATTATTATTTTTTTAATAAAAACTATCCTATGTCCTTTATCAAGTTCCAAACTATGTCTGTACCAAATTTCACACAAATCGGTTTAGTAGTTTAGGCGTGAAGAAAAGACAGACAGACAGACAGACAGACAGACAGAGTTACTTTCACATTTATAATATTAGTTAGGATGGTTCTCTTGAGTCACGGGTGGAACCGCAGATAAGGGTCCAATTTTAGAGTATTTTTATCTGTTTGACTTTAAGTTAACCTACCTAAGGTACAAGGAAAAAAACTTTATCCATTCCTAAATTAACAACACACAATAACCTAATAGAATATTTTTATCTAAAAATCTGTTTTTGTTAAACAAAATTCGTTCGAACAAACTTAACTTGTAAAAGGAAAAAATCTCACATTATTTTTATCTTGAACATCGTTTTAGAAACTCGAGAGTCTAGTGAGTGGAGTCAGTCGTCGACAATAATACTTTTAAGGCAAACGCTTCAAGAAAACAAACGTATAAGGAAACATGCTCTTGATATCATCAAAATGAGAAGTTCAATAAATGTCACCATCATTATTGACAAAAATATAAGATGGTGGATGTTTGGGAAAGGAAAAAAACACTGTCTAAGGTTTACCCAGAAGTAGGTAAGTATCAATACGTTAAGGGGCAATGAAGGGATTTCATAGTAACCGTGTTATACATATCTGTTAGCTCCAATAAATTGATTGTGATTTTACATACCATTTTTTTTTCTTAATTAGTACCACTACACTTACTATTGAGATAGAATTCAATTAACCAGCTTTAATTTATCTTATAATTCTGAAGGCTTCTAATTTGTAATATCGAATTAATTAAACAATTGAATTGTAACATGAAATACTTATTATCAAATCCAGTAGCGCCAACCGCACTCAAGCTGTACACGTAATGGTTGTAACCGCACGTGAGCCTAAAACTTAACTTAATATGTGTTTTTGCTGGGAAGAAGAAATGATGGAACAAAGTCACAAGCATTATGTACACATGTACAACATGACAATAGCTAAGCTCAGATAAAATAGTTTATGCTTTTATAAAACCACAGACAAAATCACTCCAATCTAAAATGTTGTATCCAAAACAAATAGCATTTGTTACTAAAGATACAAATTCAGCTAGATTAGTTCCAAATTCAATTATTCAAGCAGCTTGTTGACAGTGACCGGTCTACTAGCATATTGATGCAGCTGACAGTAGTGGGATCATGGAGAACAGAATGACTAGCGGAGGTGCCATAACGGAAAATGGTCTAAGAAAGTACCGCGTCAAAATGCGGGAGGAGGAGGAACGTTACTGTTTTTGCCTTTATAATACAATTATATACTAGCGACCCGCCCCGGTTTCGCACGGGTAACAGTATTTCTCCACTATTAAATGAATGTTACATATAAACATTCTTCTTTAATTATTCTATCTATGTACAAAGGTACATAGGTTCAGAAAAAGCGACTTTGTTTTATACTATGTAGTGAAGTACGCTTTCTTTAGACGCGACCATTTGTCTCAAAGAACCAGGACGCTTCGTTAGTCCAACTCGTAACTGATCATGCTCAACGTAAGAATTTGACCTACACGAAGGCGTCTGACCTTCCCGCGGCAGCTCTGCTCATCTTTCCTTACTCCGCGGGTGGGATGTAAACATATCCATACTAAGTGCATACTGGGTTAATTAATGATTGCACCGGTAATGTGATGCGTGGGACGTCACTTAGTCAAGGAGGTGTAAATACGGGTTTCTGTGTTACGTTTGAGTGTTTGGTGAAACTGATCTTAAAAGAATAGGACTTTAAAATTCTAACTATTTAAATGAAAAATAGAGCTTCGTACCTGTTCTTTTCCACAAGACCCACTCTTTGGAATTAAGCACCTAGCTATTAACGTTTCGTAGGAACCTGTGATAGGTCTATATGAAATAAAACCTGAAACGAAAATGAACTTTCATATAATCAATATTATGTTTTTACTTATGTTATCTTCATTCTAAAGACATCAATTATGAACTTTCAGATTAAACTTTTCACTAAAACGAATAATGTAATCTGCTTTAAAAAATACACACAAGAACGGTACTATGAATGCTCATTCTCATAAGCATATGCGTATGCTCCATGTCCCATGCGGAGGTCACGTGGACAAAACTAGTAGCACGTAGAACAGTATAACATATGTATAAACGAGTATAATAATATACGTAATCAATTGTATCTCGCATAGATCCGCATTGCCACCATACAATGTGTTAATGTGACCTATATTTCTAATAACATATGTCCATTTCTGTGTCACTAACTAAAGTGAATGGAACATAACAAAATGAAGCAACTAGTGACATAGTTATACAGAAATATATATATTTTACTACAATAGCACGTCTTCAATAAATTGCCCCTTGTGGTCCATGAAATCAGTTCCAACAAACACGTAGAAAAAGGACAAATATATACAAACATACATATGTTAGAGAAGGATAGATGTAGGCCGGGTGAGGAGAATTGCGTTCCCTCCCGGGGGACAGAATTTAATATCATAAACATTATTCCAAAATAACAGAAAGTCTTTCCTCGACAAATAATATATTTGCGCTTTAATAACTTGTTCAAGGAAATACTGTATTGAATAATAACAATATGTCTTGTGTACTGTTTTCTCGCTTGCATTTTGTTGGAGTCGTTGTGCTGTTTACAAAATTATCTTACAATTTTAAAGGAGTGTAGACGACTCTTTACTCTTGGAATTTGATAGTATGAAGAAGAAGGTTATAAATAATTTTGCTTTTTTTGCAATATTTCAATAAGTATATATGCAGATTTGTGTTACTTTGTGTAAAGGAACAACATGAAGGCGTTGGCAGACAGATTACAAACCATTTTACCTTACGAAGATTTTATGCAGTAAGAAAAGGTGTAATATAACAATACATTATTACGCTTGTTAAAACAGACCGTATAAGTATCTAGGGCACTTATATTTTATTGACTTTTGAATCCTTGCCTTGACCGTTTCATACGGTCCCTCTCGGTCCCAGCGCACTCGAGCATAAATCATTCCTAAACGGACTCGCCCCAATAAATCAACTTATCACTTCATCAATAAATCGACACTTTATCTATCACACTGAACTTTACAATAAATTAAATTTTCAATTAATGCATATTCAATGATTAGACGACAATTAATCAGAAGATAAGAAAATCTGACACTTGAAATTAATGTGATTGACAGTAGTTCATAATTTCATTATCGACTAATGCTTGGTTAGGTCTAGTACTTAATATAAAAATCCACAGTTTTGGAGACAATTAACATTCAGGTAATGTATGCCTTAACTTGACAACGGTTTGCACACATCTATGGATATCAATAAAATATAGGTATGGTATGTATGCCTTCATAGGCATGATGATTCATACACATGCTATATAACAGGGAATTATAACCATCGTCTCCGAAAAGCGACTTACAACTTCTATACAGCTACACTCCCTTAAAAATCGAATCCCAAAAAACAAGTGAACGTTATAAAATAGCCGTCGCTCGTATCTAAGGAGACACCGTCGGAATCCAGCTATTAATGAAGATTTAACGAGACCGCAGACCGCCGCCAATTAAGTTCCGGCTTTGATCTTCTGCATAATTGAATCTGTTCGACGTACGAATGGATCTATACGCGTTTGCATCCAACACAGTGAGGGGTATTTTTTGAGCTTGGTATTAGCATGGTAGAGGGTAAAATAATGGGGTCTTTGTTAAATGCGGTTCTTTATTAGAGGTTGTTCTCGTCCTATATGTACGTTGCACCAAAAACGTTGAATGTAAAGATTTATTCATTGATTGAGTGACAAGCGTCTGAGGTATTAGGTATGACTCACCGAAGTTTACTTTGTATATGTGTTATTTTCGACTGTGTATAAATTTTATTTTAACAAGCTGAATAATTGTCCCAACGAAAATACGTCACCCAAAAAACATTATTACAATGTTACAGACCTGAGATGACCTAAAATATTAACGATCGTTTTAAATATTTAAAAAAACATGTACCTAGCTTTAGCCTTTCATTCAATTCACATTCACTTGTAGGACATGACATGTTTAGAACAGAGAAGCACAACAAGTAAAATAACATTTTCTCACTAATTTTGCAATTAATACAAAATAAAAAAACACACACACTTCACTAACCTCTAAAACAGCTAATAAACAAATGAAGTAAAAACTTTTTGCTGTAATTACGCAAAAAGTCCAAGTAAGTAAGTACAGCTTATTTACTTAACTTCACTTTCATTTCGCTTCACGGGAATTATAGTCAGTGTATGAACATTTTTTGCCGTGCATGAAATGAAATTGCAAGTATCGGTGTCAGCTATTAATCATGTTAAAGTTTTATTTTGTGAAGTCTATATATCTTTTAAGTGAGGTTTTGGTCACATCTGCAACAAGAATTAGACCCTGATTAAAAATGTCAGATTAGATGACCTTAAGAGGGTAATAAAGAGAACATAAGTCAACGAACTCAAAAACAGTAAAATATCGAGACACAAAATAAATATATAATTTTTTTTTAAAGAAACAATAAGTTACATTCACACTCTTTGCAAACTTTTATAAAGGATAAGTAAATACCTAATTGATAAAAAGTCAAAAACCGTCACTCAGGAGTCAATAATAAGATCTACATTATGCCAGTATCACTTATAGACAGACAAACAGGGCACTTAAAAGCACAAACATAAAACAATATTCAGATACCAAGAAGTACTTAACTGCTATTCACTTGTTTCTCCTCTGATAAGGCTTCTCAAATAATCCGGTCTTCCCTTTTATAATTAACAACAAATAAGAAGCCTGCTGAATAGTTAAAATGTTCGTATGGAGATTAGATGAGCAGGGAAGGGATAAGGAGTATCGATTCGACTACGTAGTGTTATAAGCCTGAAAAGGGGTCGTATTAAGCTTTTCTTAGTATTGGAATCAGGAATAAACTGGTTAAGGCTTGTACATATTAAATTGTAGGTACTATTATATCGTGTTGCTATGCTTATCTGGTAGACTATTAAAGGGTAAAAAAATACAGGAATATTAGACAGCGTTTTGGCGTTCACTTAGAAACATGTTTTTACAGTTTCAAAGTTATATCACAATATTTTTGGGTTTTTATAATTAAGTTTATGACGTTGTAACTTTGACATTTCTTTTGTAAGTCTTTAAAATACATAAGTAGCCACGGTAGGTCAGTAATTGTACATTTGTTTTCTTTGACATGTAAAAAGCTCATTCATAACATCTGATCCACTTATTTACGGTTATAACCCTTTTAATCCTGATTAATAAACGTAGGTAATGCATTCACGTTTCTTACAAAATACAGTAGTTATAAGTAACTTTTTATTACCACACAAATGTTCTACTTACGTTTAACATTTTATGAGCCTTTAATAACTTTAATACACACTAAGAGTACACGCACACTTGAGACTAAACAGTTGACTGACAGTAGTCTCGATGGTTATAATGGATGTCGGTTAAAAAAAATGTAAGAAAATCGTTAAAGCCAAAGTTTGGAGTCTGCCTAATACCGGTTATATACTTTATCGTGGTCCAGGGCGTACTTACATACATCTTCATACCAATTTGAAAGCAAATGCTGCCAGCCTTTAGGTGGTGTAAACTCCTGGTGGTCAGCGATGAGGAGGAGTTTTTTGATGCAATTTTGAAATAATTATATTAGTATTGTAAGTTGTATATACAAGTAAGTTTATTTTAAGTTTTATGTAAATATGTGTATAACCTTAACTAATAAAAAATTTGAAAGCCTGAAAAAACTGTCGGCCGACTAAAAGTTGACAGTGTGTGGGTGTTCTAACTCCTCGCGATATGAGCTGCACGGTACAGTTAGTTACTTAATCAAGGGATTTTATTAATCCCTAAGCAAATGTAATGGAGAACTAGCGGGCTTGAGAGCACTTGAAATGAAGTATGAAATCTTTGTAATGACAACGTAGATGTTAGTTTTATAACGTGTTTGGTTTGTGTAACGATGGTTTCATTTTGTGTCTTTTTTGATACTGTTGGACCTTTTTATATTATTTTAAGGTATTGATTATGGTAGATGTATTTGAGGTTTATGTTTTCGTAGTACGTAGATTTTAGATTGAAGTGGTACTCAAACTAGAGAAATACAACATCATCTGACTGGCCTTTTTGGTTTGGATTTGGGTTCAAGTATTTGTATTCTTACGCATAATGAAATTTTTCATTGGCAAAAATGTTCCCAAAAATAATTAATATAAAACATAAAATAAAATGAATTTGATGATAAATCTCGAGATTTATAATTTAAATTGACAAAACAAAATAAACAATATTAAGATGCCTATTTGCAACCAAGAGGAAACAAGGAAAAGGGCGGAGAAGAAGAATACAAAACAAATAATAAAGCAGTAAATCAATTTATTTATAAAAGCATCGAAGACTATCCGGAAACCAATTTGCTAAGGTAGCATAATGCCACCGCAAACCACATTTTTCCACCCTTATTGAACGCAGAATTAATTAAAATTTCATTATTCAAGAAAAGATTATAACTTCCTTTTAGTCATTTGCATATTTGACTGAAATATTTAAAGAAATCCTCTTTAAGAGGCGTCTTATTAAATTTGTTATAAGCGTTTCGAGTTCGCGTTTCTTGTGAACTTGTATTTCTTTTCTGAACTGAATTCAACCCAACTTTTTTGGGTACAAATGAATTTTAAGCAGTATAAGTAACTGCTTAATTTCATGAATTATTTTTGTATCCATCAGTCCGATTTTTTGCAATACTTTGTTGTACGGTTGTTTCTTTCTGTTAGAATTGATCGGAGTTCTTATATTGTTTTTGAAAGCCTTTCCTTACCTTCCCGTTTAAGATTTCTGGTTTGGGTTAATTTTCACAGCACAGAATCAATTTTAACAGTGGAAATGGGACTTTATTATACAATATCAGTATTTCCACCTAAAGAATAGGTTGCTAAGTAAATATAGACATCAAATCTGTCTTACCCAAGCACATTATCAATCACAATTTTCTACAAGCTTTTCTATATCGAGTACAAAACGCATCGGTACGTACCAATTTATTCTGCCAGGGAAACTTCTGGAACGTTATCAATCACAGGTTTGAGGTATATGATTGAAGGGAAAATCATCGACAGATAGGTGAATGTGTGCTTTGAAAGTTTTTGAATGACTTGTCTTTGGAGACAATGATTAATGTGAAAATTGTAGGGTGAACGGAAAATGTCGCGGGTATTGTGAATATGATAGGAGATTCTTGGTTCAATGAATGAATAGTTTGGCATAGTAAAACGTTTTTTTTTGGTTAAGGTTTTCAAAGAGATGAGTTTGAGTCTTTCTTCTTTACAATTCTAGTGTCATTCTTGTGGTTATTTATCTAACAGGAACTGTTATGTATAATTTTGTGCCAGTGTATTATATTGTGCCAGATATTCAATAATATTTCGTATACAAGAACGACTAAGATACCAACTTCTACTATACACGATTTTCTTAATGAATTTTACAAAACTCTCAAACATAAAATAAACGAAGAAATCCAAAACATAATATCCTCATAAAAAAGAAACAGTTTTTCCTAAATCGGCAATTAGGTATAAAGAAGGGTGGATGCAAATTTTCAAGGCCCATTATTATAGCAAACTTGACTCGAAAACGATGAATAAAAAGAAGATAAAATAAAAAATATATTAAGGTCCATAAAAGAGAGTGTAGAGGAGGATATGAATGTTTTATTGGCCGAGAACTCGCAAATCTATTTTTGAGTGCATGTAACTTATATTTCGTTTGTGTAAAATGTTGTATCTTTCATATCTTTCAGGATTATTTGCTGTTTTTAAGAGTGTTTTTGCTGCAACTTTGTTTGTGCTTTATTTTAACATTTCTGATTTAAAATTTAACGAGGGATCTGCTTCGAGGATATAAAAGGGGCTGGGGTGCCTTTTTATGTTTAAAGAGAAAGTGTTATTGAAAGGATTGAACACGGAATTAAAATATTTAAAGATTCTCAATAAGTACATTGAATAGATAAGATTTAGGTATCTGAGAACTTTTTGAAAATGCAAATTTAAACTGAAGTAAAATCACATCTTTATTGAAGAAGTCAAAATGCAATAAAATATGTTCAAAAACGGAAAAAAAGTCAATTTTACAAAACCGAATCACATTTATTTTAACAAATCCGCTAACCAACTTTCACACGACCAATTCCAAGTACAGTCAGCTACAAAACTCATCCAATAACACAAAACATACATCTAACGGAAACATGTTACTTACCCCCAAAAGCATATTTCTCACGCGCAATTACTACATTCAAAATTTATCGCGCAATAACGATATAATGACGGAAACTGTACCGTCGTGCAAGACGTATATATTAAAATTAACGTCCGGGCCACGATGAAGGGATGCCCCGGGATAAATTAACCTTTATGTATTGTTCGAGTGTGGGGCTGTCTGTTTGTCCAACATACTGGTAAGCTAGGAGCTTAGTACTGACCAATGAAAGGTTAAGCAGTGTTGGACGCGGTTGGTCAGTGGATGAGTGAGAGGCCTCATGAGCTCTTCCGTGTTCGGAATACACGTTTGTCATTTGTTTATTTATTTGGAAATCGGTATGGTAAGTACTGATAAGTAAGTAAGAGGCTTATAAATCTGTCTTACCACGGCCTTTACGGTATAATTATTGTCCAAGGATCAGGCTAATCTCAACACATTTGGTAGTGTTTTTTAGGAAGGGAAAATATATTAATATTAACATTATCCAAATGAAATATTCATAGATAATCATAAATTACAACAAATTCGATTTAGCTCAGCAATTTGATTTTATCCAAAACGAATACACAAACCCAAACAGCACGACCATAACATATATCTAACATTACTGTACCTTTTTTCAGGCATATTCAAATTTGGGTCGGCGTAAGCACAAAACTGTGCACTGAACAAAATGGTTGCCCCAACCATCTCCGGGCCACAAGCTAGTAAAGATAACCCTGTTTTGTTCGTATAATTATGTTGTATTCATGTCGTGTTACAAGGGATACGAAATTGAGATGGATGCCTGACGTAGGTGTGAAATTAACGTCCAAATTATTTTTTGGTAATTTATCAAAGTCCGTGATTAGATCGTCTAATTGTGTATAATGAGGGTGCTGTAATTATGTTGGGGTCTTGATTTCTATTGGTTGGATTTCTTTTTAGGGTTCCGTACCTCGAAAGGAAAAAACGGAACCCTTATAGGATCACTTTGTTGTCCGTCTGTCTGTCTGTCTGTCTGTCTGTCTGTCTGTCTGTCTGTCAAGACCCTTTATCTTAAGAACGCGTGGACGTATCAAGCTGAAATTCACATGACATACTCGAGTCTATTGCCCCTTTAAGCTGTGAAAATATCAAACTTCTAAGCCAAGCCAATCAAAAGATACAACCGATTATGTCGATATTTTCAACAAATTCTCGACACTCGCAAAGGAATCAAAACCTACAGGGTACTTCCCGTAAACTCAGAATCTTGAAATTTGGCATGAAGCATTGTCATATAATGCAAATATAGGAAAAATTGCGAAAATCAAATTTTTTTAGTTATATAATATAATAAAAATATTTTAATAAAATGAAACTTACTACCTTATTTCTCACGAACGAATAAAGGTACCAAATTGAAATTTATACCAAATACCTAGGTCTATTGTCCCTTTAAGCAATGAAAAAATCAAACTTCTAAGTTAAAGCGATCAAAAGATACAGCAGTTTTACCGAAACCTTAGACGATTTCCGTCACACGCTAGGGAATCAAAACCTACAAGGTACTTCCCGTGAACTCAGAATCTTGAAATTCGGCACGAAGCAACGTTATGTAGTACAGATAAAGGAAAAATTGCGAAAATGATAAATTTGAAGTTACATAAAATATAAAAATATTATTTTTGCTTACATGACATAAAATATTTTATTAATTATTATAAACTTACTACCTACCCTTTTTCACATGAACGCGTAGAGATATTAAAGTTTTGAATAAAAAGTGAAATTCATATCAAACACTTCTTAAATATAATTGCCTCTAAACTGTGAAAAATTTTAAATCATTCAAAGGTCATTGGGCACCTTAGTATGGAAACCATACCCACGGCGGATACGAACGAAATATAGCACAGTATAATGATAAAGGCTCTGATTTACTATGGCATTAGTTGCATCAATGTGAACCATGGGAATCTAGAGCAAATCAGGTGTAAACATCAAATATTTTCCTCATTTCAATGGGGAATTTAAACGACCACGTTTGACGGATTTGAGAAATCATTTCTTTGTAGTGAAAGAGTATACTCACCCCGTTTATTTCCATTGTTCACATGTCAGGGTCTGATGATGGAAATCCTGAGAAATCGAGGGCAACTATCAGAAATTGTAGGCATGCATAGGATTAAAACTTAATTCTCAGATGTATGTCTGGTGATTCTATCAAACAGTGAAGGTCTAGAGCTTACCTGATGATGGAGACGTGAGATAGTCGAGAGAACTCCCTAACGGTATGTTTTAGTTACGTCGTATTTGGGCTTATATTATTCGTATTGACGAGAACTTTTCACTTCACACTTCTAAAAACAACAAGAAAACTGTTTATATGCATCGGTCTAGATCTCGGTGGTTAAATAAATATAGATGCATCCTCTAGACACCGACTTCTAGACCGATGCACCTAACATCTTTTTAATTTATTTCTTGCTTTTGTTTTCTTGTTGCTTTTTTATATGTTTGAAGTTAGATTTGTGTGCAAAATGCTACAAAATAAAATAAATCCGATTTTATAAAACCAAGAAAGGGACAGAATTACACTTTTGTCAAGGCTCTAGAAACGTAAAGCCAGCAGACCCGAATCCTACTCTCTAGAAGTCGTTGTTACAATTCGACAGCTACAAATCGTCAGGCGGTTTCGAAAAAAACCTGAAACTGGGGCTCGTTAGGTGATTAATCCCTCAAAAATAAAAGATCCCATTCCTGCAATGGCTGCTTTAACCCAAGTTAGTAGTGAATTCTCATCACCTAAAATAAGCTCCAACACAAGGTTACGTTATAAATTGTAAAGGAGTTCCCATAACTATATCTGATCTTTGCTATCGATCCCACAATGGCAGTCAAACCTATCTATGTGGAAAGTCTTCGTCAATACGAATAAAATAAGCCCAAGCACGTGGTAGTTGTAACATACCGTTCAGGAGTTCCCTCGACTCTCTGTAGTCTCCATAATCAAATCAGCTCCAAACCTTCACTGTTTACCAGTACCCTCAAAAATACACTCACATGTCTGGTTATGACTCGATGCGTGCCTACAATATTCAAGAGTTGCCCTCGATTTCTCAGGGTTTTCAGATCCTCATCAGATCCTGGTCATCCGAATTGGCATCTTCCTTCTTTATGAAAAGTCTTTAACAATAAAAATTAGCATTGCAACCTGTACAATCCTCTGAAACTGCTTGTCTTTTATATTTTTCAAACAATCCTGGACATTCGTCTCCATGGAATTTTAATAAAATATTTATATTCAAAGAAACGTCATACCATTCTCCACAATTTAAAACTACTTTGATTCATGTCCGCCACTTTTTACAAAGCGGGTCAGATATGCCCAATGACCTTTAAGACATAATTAGTTATTTTCAATCAAATTTCTGAAAGATGACTATAAAATGTTGTATATAAATAATATATAAATAACTTTAATAAAATAACTTTTACAAGGTACTGGCCTACTATTTTAGTTATATCATAAAATAAAAAATATTAACTACTTTGACTCTCACGAAATTACCATAACTATGATTGTTCTAAACTGAACGGTTAGACCTAGACTCACTTTTTATCTATACAGGAATTGTACGGAACCCTCGGTGCGCGAGTCCGACTCGCACTTGGCCGGTTTATTTGGGGATGTAATTAGTAGGTATACAGTACACAATACATGTCTATTTTGGATGATTGATACCGTAAGTCTAATCGTAAATAATTATGACTTGACATTCAAATATTTACAATGGATTTGTCAATAAAACTTTGTGTCTTTATTTTGAGAAAGGCTTGTTTTAATACAATATTGTACACTTAACTATTTTACTTTCAAGGGCGAAAATATTCTACTTGATGATTATTAGAACCACAAATCCCATAATCATTAACAAAAATACGAAATCTAAATCAACTAAAGAACCAACAAAAAATTACCTCCAGAAAAACAACGAATACAGTTGCTATAACCACTCGATTATTGTATGACTGAATCAAGTTACCATCAAACTGTATCGGAACCACGTAACGCCTGCTGTTCGGCGTATAGCAATAATTAACACCTGTCAGGACACAATAGAGAATTGACAGCTCTAGAACATTGTGCGTCTCTGAAGCAATTCGTCTCTAAGACAAGCCATACTGTGATTATCTCGCTCTAGTTCGTTTAAGGAGTAAGATTGTTAAGTATTGAGTCACAAAATCACTATTTTTGGACGTACTTTCAGTCTTAGAAGTATTTTTTGAGATATGGGAATAATTTGCCTCTTTGTTCGTTTCATATAACGCTACGTTTATACGTAGCGACTGTCTATTTCAAGTTAATTATAAGGTTTAAAAAAAGTAAAAATCTACAATACCTTCCCCAATGATCTAACATTTATGTCCGTAGCAATTAGCGATTAATGGCAATGCCAAGAGGTCCGGTATCTTAATAGGCAGTATTCAATGATTCTACTCTTCTGTTACTGTACTCAGGTATTTAAAAAGATGCTTCTGTTAGAAATAAACATTTTCAGAAATACCGATAGTTTCAGTTTCGACAAAACAACTTTCATCTATGACCTCATTTTATAGAAGACGTTTTTTAATAAAATCACCTATATTCCATCTTATTTCACATCCCAAATATACCTTATACCTAAATATGATTATATAGCACAATTCCAAGTAATTACAGATGAACCCAGCTAACGACGTCACAGCTTATTTGATTGCGTTGCTAAATATTATCTTGCGGCATTTCTGTTACATCTTCATTTGAGGGTTCCGCAGTCTTATCGAGACTGGGTTAATTGCTATGTTTATGTACGTTTGTAAGTGTGTTATTTATAATAGCTAAATATGGGAATATTAAAGATTACCTCAACTTTTTATAAAATCAAGATCAATTTTTAACTTTGAAAAAATCCTGATCGTTTTTCGTGAAATTGTGTCTCATTTACTTCAATTTAGATTAAAACGATGACCAATATAATTTTAAAATTTTAACAGCTTTTTACTAACGAACACTTTCAAAAAGTTTGAAAAAACTTTAAATGGCGTCTGCGTGAGGTGGTCATTAACCTCTTTTTAGTGGTGAATAATATTGCTGAAATAAGTCAACAGAAAAAAGGTTTCACGTCTTATATCATCTCCAGATATATTCTTATCAAAATTGCACAATAAACTTCTGCCCTATTTACTTATCTATAGATTACACAATATCCATCTTCTCAAAAAAGGTAAACAAACCCGGGGCTAGTTTATAAATAGAATGGGAGGAAAACCTATACCTTTGGCGTAAGCATTTTTTGATGCGTTTGCAACCTCACGTACCTTTTTGAACAGCCGAACCGAACATTCTGGAAGCACCTGATACATTTTATGTGCTCCCTAAAAGTGATAGCATCAATCACGGTGGTTGTAAGATTATTTCTATGCTTTTTTTCTTTCGTACTGTAAATATTTTTGTGAATGGTGTTCTTTCTAACTCTTGCTTGAATTCTTCTATGGAAAAAAAGAAAAAGTTTTTGGTTTTCTGTAAAAAAAGCCTCCATTTTTTGGTCCTTGGACAATACTTTTCCTCTTTGAAAATGTAACTAAACCTTTTTAATAACGTTATAGGTAAATAACTCTGCATATATTTTTGTTGTAAATAAAATATAAAAAAAAAACTCAGAAAAAAATTAAAAAACTTGAACATTTTAATAAAAGTGCAAACTAGTTTTCCATCTATTATTCAAACCATTATAGACATAGCTCTATAGATGTTTTTGCAAGCATATAGTCTAGGAGCCAATATTTGTGCTCTCGGCAGATACCGTATGTTCTCAGAGAAAATACGGCGTTCCACTTTTCTAGAGCGTTGTCATAACATCTTCAGGTTATTGACAAAAAGCCACTGCGGGATAAGGTGATCAGTTTTCCAGTCTGTGGTAGAAAATAATAAGAGATAATAAACAAATGAAAAATCCATAAAACTTAATGGGGATTTTCGATCCACTAAGGCCGATTTTCATTAACAATATAAACATCCATTTTTGTGAAAACAACTACATATTTAAAACCGTTTTAAGAAAAAATATATTTAAGTATTCAGTGAATTTATTATTTAGTGATATTGGGCCTAAGGATATTGATAAATGTGTGAATCACATACAACTAAGTCTAAACAATAGGTATTTAAAAATTAAACAACGTACCCTTAATAACACTATAATCAAAAATTCTATAGCCAACAACAAACTGATTGACTATACCGACACAATTACAAGTTAATATTTCCATTGCCCCATTAATATAACATACAAACAAGGAACTCCGTACAAAGCAACACATGTATGAAGTTGTAAATTAAACTCGAGAACTGCAACGCAGTTTGTTTGCAATCCCAGCAACTGTTAATCTCGGTTTAAGCCTCACTAACTACTGTTGCTAAGTATGTGACTTCAATACACAATGTTGCTTTAGTTACGTGTCTTTAAATAAATAACCTACTTCTAGGGTTATTTCAGTTTTAAGTACTGTTGAATCTATACGATGTTATGATTAATATTTGATTGGGGAGTAAAAAATTGGTCACTATTTACTTACCTAATCTATTAAGTTAGTAGATTATTTAACCATTTAAAGAGTATTTTTAACCCTCTCAAGAGTTCAATATACATATCGTTTAGCTGTGAAAGTGCAATAGACAAACCGTTTGCACTCTTAGTAAAAGTCAAGCTGCACCTTGGTTGTACTAAGATACTTCACTAACATAACAATTACAATGTCTGAGCAAGACGCTATAAAAGGTAGCTAAAACTTTATTCAGACAAACTCATCTACAGAAAGCACCTCCACTCTTTATCACGAACAAAATCATTGTACCTTAGAAGTCCATGACTTTAAAATTGTTCTTTTTAACAGCAACTGCGGTGTCACGCGACGAGACACCGCGATGTCTGACATTTTCTTTATGTCTACCTAACACTAGACTAGCTTTGCCGTGAACAGGTTTATTAGTCCGTGTAAAATAGTCTAGCTGGAGTAGGTAATAAGACTTTAAAAGGGGTCGTTTGAATCGCATTAAGAAAGACTTTGTGAAAGAATTGCTGTACAAAACAACGTTGTTAGGTTTTGTGTATTTAGTAAATATTTTTTATGTGTGATATAAAAAGAATGGAAGAAATACAAGAGAAATTGGCACCACCCGTGAAAGGAGTAGATAGATCAAAGATCAGAACGCACTAGATAAAAAATACCTTAGAAATAGTAGTCAATTTCGCACAATTTTGCAGGTAGACACGAGGTTGGAATGATAAAAATAAGAATGGAAGAAAACGTAAGACATTTTTGGTCAAGAGTGGGAGTAAATGATACCATAAAATTATTCTACCAAATTGGAACGGTAGAATAATTTGTGATAGTTACAGTAATAGATTATCTAACTATTGGCAATTGTATTAATGGATAGAGATGAAGACGTTTCTGAATGACGATACTAAGCGCTTTTACATCGCTTCCTGTATAGTCAGCCGTATTTCTTATTTGCTGACTGGCTGAAGGTCTGAAAATGTCTTAATACTGAGGTAAAACTGCAGCTATTATGAGAGAATAAGATGTTTTTGATAATGATGTCACAATGTGGGAAAAGGATTTTTTTACTCTTACATGGTAAATTTTTTAAACCTTTCTATCCATTTATTTGCAATTAGAGATTATGAGATTGAATAATCGTTATTTAAATCCAACCATAGCACAAATTGTAGATTGTATTTTGTCACCTTCATTAGATCATAAGTTAAAGAGTTCTTAAAACGCGTACGTGGTGATTATTTTGTACGTGTGTCAAAAAAACTTCTCATACAAACATATCTAATTTCTTACCTTCTATTCCAAGTCATTCAGCTGTTTACAACAGCTAACTAAGGCGCCATGTTTTTATTCAGAACTGAACAGTTGGTAACTGTTCAACATTTATGTTCAACTGTCAAACTGCTTACTTGCGATACGAATTCAGGTGGCTTATTCCGTACTGCACCTTTATAATACGAATTTATAAATCGTCCCTTTTTTGATAATAAAATGCTATTACTTATGAAGAAAAAAACTTTGTTTAAAGACAGAATTTTATAAAAAAAAAAAAAACTTATTTTAAATGCTCAGAATGAATTGAAAAATTCCAACTTTTTAAAACACTGAATAGGTGTAACCTAAAAATAGTTTTATAAAATTTCGTCCAGAAAGTTAAAAGCTATTGTTCTCTTAATAGAAAAATTAAGTTTTCAAGAACAAAGTGTGTATGTATACTAACGTTTTTATACGAAAACTTTGGCTTCTTACCTACGGGAATTTAAGTGGAAAGGAGACTGACAGACTAAAAGAATAATAGCTCCGTAAGGCATTTTTTTTCCTTTTGAACTTAATTCCCGAAGGTCTGAACTCTTTCTTATAGCAGTTATACGATTCTTTAACCTTGAATAGTGATATATTTTAAGTCTGTATTGTAGTATAGAAAAAATATTTCATACTGATACCAATTTCCCGCGGTGTCACCCACGTCACGTTAGAACTACTGCCCGCACCGGGATAAAACATAGCACATCTTGCTTGGGAAGTGTAGCTTTCCAACACTGAAAGATTTTTTTCAATCGGTTCAATTGTTTCAAAGCAGGCGTCAATAAACAAACACATGTTTAATCTATCTATATTATATTAGCAAAGATAATGTCTTATTACGGTTACTTTAAACAAATCCGATTTTAACACACTTTATTTAATATTTAATAAAAAATTTAGCAGAAATAAAATAATTCTTTGTTAACCACGTTTTAAGACTGGAAGTCAATACCGACATAAATGAGAAAATGTTAAGCTGATAATTGTATTGTTTATAGGTCTAAGATGTAGTCAACAAGGTTTATTACAATCAGAAAAAGGTCATATGCGGTATCAATAGTCTTGTATCATTAACTAAAGAGTATCTACAGATACTACAATACAGGGACAAAATACAAGTCCAAAACAGAGCCGAACACCAAACAGGAACTAACTATAAGCTTCCACCACAACCAGATTATTCTATCCCAAGGTTTATCTATAGTTGTGATGAGAAAATCGTGTTCTGGTTTACAGATTAGGAACAACTCAGTTATCAGAGCCATTGGAACACTGCCATTAGTTTATTGAATATTCTAATACTTTGGTAATCATTGGAAATGTACATGCGTTGCGAATTAGGTTTTATTTTATTATTTATATTGGGAGATTTAGTTGGAGTTGAATTTGAGAATGGGGTTTGCTTATCTTTTCCTTCGACATGGGTTTGTTAATTAGGTATAGGTACGCTGTAGTATAAGTTGATGAAATACATAGAACTAACTTCTGAAATTAAATGTAAGTAAGTATTTTTATGTTTTACATAAAACATATCTTATAGTAAGTGTTTCATAAAACATATCTTCTGGATTCAGACATAGACATATTAATTAGTAATTATTTTCTTTTTATGTTTTCCTTCATTCTTAAAATAGCTTAATTAAGAGCGCGTGTATCATTTTATTTAAAGCACTTTAGTAAGATATTTAAAGGTCAACAATTTAAATTTATTTAGAAGAACAGCAATGACACCCATAACCAACAATCTATGTCACTCCATCATTCACATAAACTTCACCCCCTTTTATGTTTGCACAGACAGAAATCCCGCGCTAAGACCATAAAATAAAGTGAAATATAAAATGCACAGTTTTAGGACCAGCACTTAAAGTTGACCATGATTTACTTTTCTAGCAAGAATTTAAAATACTTTAACATTGGTTTCAGTTTATAAATATGTTTTACAAAGAATGCAATTTGAATACATACTGATAAATACTTAAACAAAACAAAACTTCGGGCATAAATAAGAAATTCCGTTATTAATAACATCATCTTCGCTTTCAACGATAATACTGGATTTTTACCAAGATTGCTAGATGTCAACCTTGAAGTAGCATATACCGTGTAAAGTTGATTTCCCTCAGGATTTCGTAACGTCACATTTCATATTACATTTCAAGGAAAACATTAGTAATACGTGAACTTAGAACATGCTTCTATCCGCAGAGAGAACACTGGCTGAATACAAAAAAAAAAAAAAACTAACAGAAACTTTCAAAGAGTCTGTCTTAAAAAAGTTTTCATATACGACTCTGTTGCAATAATTCATAATGCGAATATGACATTCTGTTACAAAGTTCCGTCACTAGTGAAGCGAAAAAAAAATACATTAAAAAGTTACTCCTTAAAACTCATTCGCTTTGTCCACTACGACCCAGATAGTAAGTTTGCTAATTAGTACTGGTACTAACATGTATGGGAGTACAGCCTCTCCAATGTTAACAAGTTGCCCCTTTTTTACTTATGTGAAGTTAAAATTACTGTACACTGCTTTTTTCATTAGCATGCTTACTTGCAAGTGAGCTTTAAATATATTTTTATGGCAGAATTTATTTTTCTGCAAAACTTTTTCAGAATTCTTTCTTATTTTGATAAAATTATTAACTTGAGACTTTTGTGATGCACCATTGGGAAAAGGGCAAATAATCCTTTGCAGGTTTGACAGCAAAGCATCTACCAAAAATGCAACTATTTTTATTTATTTTGTATAGCTATGATACGTTGCCTTCTGGTGGACTTTTATCATTCGATTCTGCAAAGTCAATAAAAAGAAACAAATTCACAAGTTCAAAAACATTTTGCCAGACACAAATAAAAAATTTCAAAAACTTATCAAATAAACATTCCTTGAATTTACCAGACATGAATTCTAAAATCCATTTTCATTTAGCAATACAAGAAAACAGAAACAGGTGTGCATTTCACAGAATTACTTAGAAACGTATAAACAAAAAACAATTTGCGTAGCGAACCAATCATGTCCACTGCTGCACGGTAGCATTTTCAATTTAAACTGTTACCCTGCACTCCGTACCGATTCTTACCGGACCACCCATCCCTTCCCACCTGTATTCAAAAGAGGGTGTATGCTTTTGGGGGAAAATTCAAGTAAATTTACTCGGCGCAGCACCACAGCTGGCCTGGGTGTTAGTGCAAAAGCAAAAGTTTAGGGTAAAAGCCGTGTGCCGGCGACAGTCTCGTAATTAGACAGTGTACCTAGAAAAGAGGGTCGAGAATTAAATCCTTTGTTCAACTGTACATCACGACACTCTGTTTACGTTAATGCCTGGTTCAGAAAGGTTCAATTCTATGTACTCTGTGGCGCTACAGCGCTGTTCGTTCGCTATTGACGCTGCTTTGGCGGTGTTTTACAGCGCTTTATAATGGAATTATGGCTTGTGTACACGGGTTTACAAGGAATTTCGGGTTGGGAGTGTTTTATCACGTCCTAAAAGCATGTCGATACTTAGCTAAGGATGAATCAAATCTATATTCTGAGTATAGTATACTGAGAACATGTCAATGATAAGCACACACATTCATTCAGGTTTTCTAAATAGTTTGAAGACATGTGATTTACAATCTTTGTATTTTTATTTACTCGTTCTGAAATAAAGTGAACGGAAGAAAACTTGAGAATAAAAATAAATTATTAAAGTCAACATTCACCTAGAAGCTGAGCTTTAAACTTTATTTATTTCCACTCGAAAAATCCAGTCAACATTCAAGCAGTATTAGTGGAAAGGATCTCGGCGAACAAATGGCCAGTGCTTTTGTAACATTCTTTTACACGACCGAACTTCGTTGTTTCGGCGAAGATAATGGTACTACTGGTTATAAATCTTATGTAATAGCTTAAAAATAAACAGTTGAGAAACAAACGCCTGCACCCCTACCAAGAGACGGACGTTCGAAATTTAAAATTTATATTTTCTTTCCATTGCGGGTTTTGAAGTGCATTTGTTAAGGTGTGTTAAAGAAATGGCGCAATGAATAACGTATGGAGATTTTATTTTTTGTTACCGTGTTTTGGTAGTGGATCACTTTGTTCGCGTACCGATTGTGGTCTTAATGCTTAGTTTTGGAAGCTTATAATCCCCTTGGCGTGGTAATGAAGCCATTTTGAATAAATCCGTGTTTCATGTAACCTGGTAATGTTCTAGTATTTCCGACTCAGTCGAGGTGTTTTTTGAAGTAATGTCTGGTTATGAAGTTTTTAAAATAAAGTATCGCAGACGTTAAACTAAATTCTAAAAATGTATTTTCTTGACAGATGCATTTTTGTGACGTCATATTATTATTGTATTGGCTCATATAAAAAAATTACTTATCTCAAAATTAATAAATTTAAGTACCTACCTAATTCATAACCCCATTACGCCAAAACATCCACAAAAGTTCATTAAGTACCAGTCCATTAAGTACCACCGATGACATAAGCCTATTTAGTACCATCAATGTTCTTGCCGCCATGACACTTCGCGACGCATCCGCGATACTTCCTGGGCTGCCTCCGCTTCGGTTAAAAACAAAAGCTGCACTATAGACTTGACATTCCTATTAAATGATAGGTATGTATAGAGAGGTAGTGTTTTTGCGGTGTGTTAGACAAGTTTATGTACTTTTTTCAGCCGTGCAAACGTCAAATTAGATGTATCTACGTTTCTGATTATGTATGAATCAACAGTTACCCGAAGTAAGGCAGTACTTACCTACTATGACTACTAGGTACCTAATACTTCTTAACTTTTCTCCCGCCTTAAAAGTTAGACTTATAGCTATATTACTGTCATCAAAACCCGTTGAGTGGCTTTTGCTTGGAATAGTTATTAACACCGCCTAGACACTTATTCTCATCATGAACGAGTAACGAGTAAGTATGGTGACTGCAGTACTTTAAATATGAGTCATTTTTAAACCATGAACTTTTCTGTTCTAATATAAGGAGTTAGCGGAGAACATATTATAGTGTACGAGAAATCTAAAAATATAAATCCATCAAATCCGTACAAACAATTTTTAGTCCCAAAGTTGGCCGTTCAGAAATAGCCTAACTCATTATTCTATGAGTCTCATCTGAACACCAAAGTTTTTCGTTCGGAAGCCGCAAGCTGCATAACAAACTTGTGGCGCCATCTGCCAGCGGCTTCTTCGCAAGTAATTATACGTATTTTGAGCTACGTACTCTGCTTATTATTTTGAAGAAGAGTTCTAGCTATTTCCGAAAAAAATATATTTATTAAGTCACTGCAATGTATTTTGTTAAAAGTTTTTAAACCATCGCGACTTGTATAAGTTGTATTTTATAGTCCTAATAAGTGTGAAATACACAAGAACTGTACAACTAAATAAAGTTGTTGGCAATTCAAGGTCGCTTTACCCAATACCGTCGAAATAACCTTTTAGACTAGAACCTTTTTCCCAAGACCCATTTTCATATTCAATTACCCCTAAAATCCATTACCACCACATGTTAAACATTCTAAAAATGACATTGAACAAAACACCGTTGATAGAGGTCACAATTTATAGGGACCATTATCGGGACAATTCTTGCATTTGCCACGATTCCGCTTACCAGACCCCCGAGCCTTTTGGGACAATTGCCGATCTGTGACGAAGATAGCCGAAACACAAATGGACCATATCACATGTTCCCTTTGTTCTTTCAAGGTAAGGAAAAGTGTACAATCAGCGGGAACTGGTTAATAAAGGATAAATGCTGATGCAACAATAATTGGGAGGAAATAAGATCCGTTATGATTGGGAAGACCGTAATTCTTTTTGGGATATCTCGATACATGCTGAAGTGGCAAAAATTTAGCTTATTATTTGAGATCTTATTTTGGCAATTGGGGGAAAACCTTATCATGATCACTATATGTATGCATTCTTTAGCTTTCCTTTTAAAAAATATTGTGATGTTCTCAACATGTTCATTAGGTACAGGTATCTTAGACATTTTATGAACTTCTTGTAAAACTTTGAAACATGGGCACAGATCCCAACAGTTTATAATAATATTCTCCTTTCTTTGCCATTTCTGGTTCCCGCAATACATTACACCTTCAACCGTCGTATCAACAACTTCACCCATATTTTATAAGTTTTTCGAGTTTCTTCCAATATAACTTAGTAGGGGAAAGTATATTTTTCGTCTGCGTATGCTGTTTCTTTCTTTTTATGTAGATTTTTTGTTTTAGGCGTATTTTGTTCGGTGGTAATATTGTGCTTGTTTTGTTCGTAGAGTTATTGTTTTGATGTGTTCGTTGATTTGTCGTCACTGGGATAGTCGATTGGTGAACTTTGAAAAACAGTTTGAATATCCTGATGATATATTTTCTTCCATTGATGGATTTTATACCAATAATTTTAACTACATCTGCTGTACTATGATTGTTTAACATTTGATCCTGGGCGCGGAATGAGACACCTTTGCAATGTTTTTTTTTTTATCACGATCTTTATATAACTGTTTATCAAAATGTTGAGCATCTTTAGTTCGATCATCATTATCAACCTTTCATCGTCCCACTGCTGGGCACAGATCTCCTCTTACACAGAAAAGAATGCAACTCTGCACTTTCACATCCACGTTTTCTTCTAAAGTCAATCACGGCACAAATTATTCTCCCCGGCCATTATATTACTGAATCTATTCTTATTATATCAGCATGGCACTCACGTACTGTCACGGAGCAGCGTCGAGGACCCGGGTCAATTTCCTTTAAAGGTACGTCCACATGAATCATGTTACTCCGATAGTTTTTTTAGGGTTATTATTCTAGAATTTTCTAGGAAATATTGGCGTTCGGTGAGACTGCGAATAATTTTCTTGGTTCAAAGTTTGATATAAGGTTTTTAGACTGTTGTTTTGAATACATTCGAATAATGTTTTATATACTCCAAACAAATATGAGTTTCGAATGAGATATTAATACATTTTCAGACACTTATTTGAATCTGTGTGATACGTGAAACCTGATTAACCTAATACAGCAATATCTGTATAATTCTAGCACAATTATTATTTTGCTAAATACAACATCTTACCTATATCACAATGGATAAAGCTTGATTTACGATTAAATAATATAAATAATACCTCTTTTCCTTCATTTAAATATCAACCAAACTTAATCTCCCGTCACCAATAGCCCACTCATTTCCCAAAATACAATCACGATTCCACAATCGACTGCAGTACCTACACGTGCCATTCGCAACACTTCAATGTGGTCCGACCTTTACAAACTGAGAGTTGAGACAGGCGGGCGATTACGTTGAAGTAAATGTGTGTCAACAGTCGGAAAAGCTCGAACAAAGACGTGAGCCAACGGACTCATCAGCAAACCAATTTAGTTTCGGCCTTTTGATTTGCTGAACATCAAAGTTCTTGAGGATTTCACTTCTGTTGATCCGGGTCCTATAGAAATGTATTTTGGGCACGTGTTTCAGTGTTGGAGTTTTTTTTGTTATGCGATTACTAGTTTACGCTTGTGGTTTCACTTGTGTAAAGCCTTCCTCAGTAAATGGGCTATCTAAAACTGAAATAATTGTTCTAATCGGTCTAGTAAGTCCCATAGATATTAGATGTCTGTGGTAGCTCCTGACTTTACCGCGTTCAAACAAACTCTTCAGTTTTACAATGTAACTCTAGACCTAGGTAGGTATATGGTTTTTAAAATGTTTTTTTTTTTATGAACGCTTGTCCTAAATTACATTTATACAAGGCCAGAAAAAATATCTTGATAATTTTAATTTCAATTTCATAAAAAATATTTCTATCTCGTAATTCAAAAAACGACGCACGCACAAAAAATATGATTCAACGTAATATTTTTTTATAAAAAATATAAAAATAGAACATGAGCAATTAAAAAATGAAATAGAATATTAGAGAGACGAGACGTAATATTCTAAATATGACGAAGGTTCAATAAAACGTTTTAATTTATTTCATTCAATAGCTCTCAACGTATTAAAAACGGTATCATGTGAAAGCGTAAAAATATAAACAAGCCACCCAATACTGGCAGCCTATTGGCTACATTACTGGATGTCAGCGATGATGACCAATATTTACGTCATATTTCTATTAGTTTTAACTTTAATCTTTTTTATGTAAATATAGATTTAATGTGTATACTATTTTAATATGTTTCAAAATATATTACACCTTTTTTATATTCATAAAAAAAAAAGCTTTTGGTCTAATCGCGGAAATTATAAATTAGACCGACGAATGGGGCCAGTGAGCGCATGGCACACTCTGAATAAACCAAGAGATCTTTGCAATTTGCGGACAAAAAGTGCTACGCGCCGCGAATATAAAGCAGGCCGGTTTTAATTATTTTCCTGACCATTTTTTATACGTAATTATTTATGTGTTGCCTTGACTACGGAAAAAATAGGACGGTTTTTTTAAACCCTAATATACAATATTCTGTTACAATCATATAATTTTCCAGTTAACATAAATAATATGTTACGCTAGCAGATTTAAATACACAAACAAAAGTTGCCAACAATTGTATCTTTAGAACAATTGCTTGATTAATCAAAACTTTGTAGGCTGTTACAATTCCCTAGTCAACAAAACACTAGTTAACAAACACAAACAAAGCCAACTATAGCGTTTTATGAAAGCATTTTATGCTATTATGACGTTCGGAACAGAGGAAAATTGGCCGTTTCAAAATTTCGAATAAGCGCCCATAATTATAGTTTAAACTTCAACCCCCTATAATTTCTCGTTAGTACAAAACTGCTTATATTTTGATTTCGTAAATTACTCGCAAATCTAGTTTCGTTCGTGAATCTGGAAATAAAAACTAACTTTTGTTAGTGTAGTAGCGAATGCGGTGGATTTAATGTAAGAGTAATGTCATAATATACATTGGATTCATGTTTAGCGGTTTGTAGGTACAATACTAGAACTGAACTATAAAGATGTTTTTCCCATCGTTACATGGCCGAGACAGATATAACGTTACCCATATTCTTAAAATAAACCTCTTTAGACAATACAAGAAAAAAACGCACGTATAAACAAACATATACGCCTATAGGTATGTGTAATGGCAGCAGATGGCATACCGTAGTTACAGCCTATACCCGTGGGAAAAAAGGGTGTGCTTATTTATAAATAGACAATTCTGTATGCACTTTTGTGGTTGTTACTTTATAGCTGCCAATCTTCATGTTTATTTCGTGTATCTCTGTGTATCTGTTTATATTCTGTCAATATCAGGTTCAAATTCTTTTCAGTACACGATGTTTTTCTCAGCGTAAATTTTGATACAAAGAATATGCAAAGTAAATTTTGTAAAGATTTTTTTTCACAAGAAATAGCATTTATATATTGAAAGTCAAAAATATTTTAAGCAATTTCAATATGGTATAACTCTTCTGTAATAGGTACAGACGCCAGCAAGTTAACCTACCCGAATCTGTAAAATTTTACCGATCGAAAATTTACCTTCCACTATTGTGATACAGTTGAAAATTTATTGAAGAAATTTGACCTTTTTAGGTAGGTTGATGTCTTTGAATCGTCATCTTATTTTTTCGAAGCTTATATAAATTTATGAATTTTCAAATCGATGCCTCCAACCTTCAAAAGATTTTTATTACACCCTTGGACAGCATCTAAATTTTATATTTTCGAACCGCAACGTTGCAATCTCCATAGTAAGGCGTGACAGGTGCCTGTCTCATAATGCAAGAATATTATTTCTTCTTGCACACGCTTACGACTGCTCCCGATGATAAAGTCAATTTATTATGCTCTCTTTCTTGCTGTAGGTACAATTTTCTTTGGAAATGTTGTTGCTTTTATATAAACACTTTAGTTATTAATGAATATTTTAAGTTGCGATTGGTTAGAGACATGTTATTTAAAATCTGCAGTTTGGAAGTCGCTTACTTTCTTATGTTATTTTATAAGTAGAATGACTAACGTGGCAGTTGCTTACCTATTGTACTGCAGTGTCTTTTGCAATTCACTATCCCAAAAGTGTTTTTTTCACAAAATAACTCGAGTTATCTGTCTAGCTATCTTAAATAACAAAGAAAAAATAGCCGCAGACTTAATAACAACAAATCCAATAACAAAACTATCACTTAATAAAAGACAGAAAATATCAAGCGACAATACCAACACGTGTAACACTCTAATTTTCAATCCCAACATCAAATACAGTACTTTACTAACTCAATTGCATTTCCAGCTACACCACACAGTGTTCTCACGTACCAATTTTATAAGGACAAAACAATAAGTTTTTAATTTTCGAAGCACCGTGTCGACACGTTTGCGCAACCCGTGCCACCGTGTGTAGGAAAAGAGAAAATCACTTTGCAATGAAGTTAGATGCGCGCAAATAGCTCCAGTGGACCGTAAAATTAGTTCAGAGTTTTCTTAAGTCGTGTTTTCACTATGTGATACACAGAATATACAGATATGTTGATGGTAATACTTGTAAACATTTTTTACGAAAGCAAGCAAGCAAGATAAGAAGAATAACTTAAAAGTAGGGGAGAGTGGGGGAATTGCGGACGCTGAAGGGAAATAACGCACAACATTCGTACTATTAGTAATAATGAGTCTGTCTTTATTAATTATCAATCTTTAGTTATTTGTCTACAAAAACAATTATACCTATTATACGAAATCAATCAATAAATATAATATTTTTTGCAAAAACAAAACCTTGTCAGTCCGTATTTACCCGTAGCGGTCGGGGTAAATTCGGACTGACCCTGGGTTAATTACGGACAGCATGGGGTATTTACGGACTAGGTCCACATCACTGACAAAAATCACTACTAAAGCCTTTAAAAGAACTTCCTGCAGTGCAGTTCTCATGAGCCCCCTTTTTACCTACACTTTGAACACATTATCCAGTCGTCGGCGAGTGGATCACTTACTGACAATAAATGCAAAATTAATCAACATTTCAACATTAGGATTATAATCAAGATTTTCAGTTCGTTTTCTTGCATTTCGTTAAAAACGGACTCTTTGGTATTGTAGAAACACTGCCCTTTTTCACTTGGTCAAACAAAGTAGCTTTGGGAATATCATATTTTTCTTCCGCCTGACTACCTGACTGAAGTTATCTACTGATCTTTTATTTCTTGCACAGCTTTTTGTAATGATTTGATTTTTTTCTCATATATTTCCGAGGCATCCAAAAATGGGTAGTTATTGATTAATTTCATAATAGTTTATCGAATTCGGGGTAATTACGGACGTACGCATTTACCCCGCGAGGCTTGTCCGTAATTAACCCAACTGGGTATTTTTAAATCAAAGAGAGAAATTTGTAGGTTATGAAAACATTTCATAAAAACAAACATTGGCGATTCAAACTCCATTGACAAAGCTATCCATAGAAAATATCACTTTTTACCATCACTTAATATACAGACCTGTCCCTCGAATTGTAAATCACTAAAAATTAGATCAATGTACACTTTTTTTTTAAATTTTAGCTACCTTTGAAACTGTGCGTAGCCGGCTGTCGTAAGTTTTTGCGTGGCACTAAAATGGTGGAAAGAAACAGATGACAGCACCGGGCTGCCCCGGGGGGGATTGAATGAGTAGATACTTGCTAGTCCGTTTTTACCCCGCGTCCGTAATTCCCCCACTCTCCCCTATTTTTTAAAATTTTTTTGACGATATCCTGATTCTCATGTTCTACATAGCATTATAGTTTGATATTACAAACATTTTAGATTGAGATAATTATTAGGTATATCCTAAAAAGTTAACGGAGCAAAGTCTTCGACCAGAATACTAAATGTAGCCGCAGCTTTACTTGAACCGTATGAAATGTAAACTCAGTTGGCTTTTGAATTTCCAATAATTTTAAATTAGGTCCGGAATTCAAGTTTAGTGACCTGTGAGGAAGTTTGCAAGTTTTTTCCTCTCATGTAAAAGTGTTATTGTCTAGTAATAGCATTCTGTAATAGCATCAGATTGCTTTCATTCTCATAACGATGGCATGTTTATAAAAAGCAATTTTTTTATCAGGGCTTAAAAAAATCACAGATTAACGAAAACAATTATGTTATGTTTTTATTATTAGGGCTTTATTTGATAAAAATTTTCTTTCTTTTTTTTGTAACCATACCAATGCAAAATAACATAAAAATCTTCAATCAAAATACCAAAAAAAAAATTACATAACAAAAACCAATTTCATCGGAATACGGGACTCACCTTCTTCGTAGAAAATGATATATTTTTTTTAAAGAAGAAAAATTATGTGGAGGTCTGATGTGATACGAATACTGGGACTATTACTCAAAGTGTCATCTCGTTTCGGGCAAGGAAACGCGGGTGTCACTTGTTTTCCTCCTTCTCGGAGAAGTTGGTCGAAGTTATAAGTGAATAGCGATTTACGATTCAAAAGACGGATTTTTTCCTCTACAGTTTTAGAAATTCAGATCCTATAAATTCTAAATTCTAATGAAATGTGGTTTATTTGTCTAGGGCTATACCCGTTTCTATTCAATTTTCTCTGAAGAGCATTGCTTTTGGATAAGTTGCTGTGACCTGGCGCTAATCAAAATGTATTTTCAACTCTAGTGCGTGCGTGAGGCGTCAAATAGCTAATTGAAGAACATTTTTTATGGGTCTCAATTCACATAGGTATGTGATTCGAGATAGTAGCTAAAAATACTAATCTGAATAAAACATGACGTATATTTTAACAAAATAACTGTGCAAGAATTTATTATTGGATCGTCTGTGGGACGATTACTTCTAGCTTGTAAAATGCATGACGGAAATATGGACTCACTAAAGAATAATACAACTTGCAAAATCTCGAATCGCTATTACCTTGGACCACAACGTTACCGACAAAACGAAGGTATGTTGAGTTGTTCCTTCGATGGTACAAATTAACTGACGGGAATTTTATGGCTAGAACACTTTTACGATTACGCTTGGCCACTTTACCTTAGTTATTTTTTTTCATTTGAATTGAGGAAAATGGCGTCGTTCTACTGCGTTTTATTACCTGTAGTCACCTGAAATTTCGGAGAGAATTGACGCTTATAACCGCTTCATTGGTGTTACAATCCGGTTTTTAATGTTACGTTTTTCCTCATTTTGTACCTACGCGGGAAACTTGAGTGGCATTGTTTCTGCGGCTATATTTTTTTTTGAATAATCCACTTATGTTTTGTAGAAAATAAATTGGTATTTATAAGGTGCCATTACAACATTGAAAAATAACATTGACTGAGAAGAAAATAATTCAACGGATTTGAAATTCTATAGATAGACGGGTGGTTCAGAAATGTTTTCTATACATAGATGAGTGTCTATTTCTGAACAGAAACACAAAAAATCTAGTGGAATATTTGAATTACAAAACTATAAAAAATTACAAAGCCTCATTCCAAGACCTTACAAAAGAACCTAAGAACTCTTTATCCAGTCTCGAGAACGACCTTTCACATGTGAAAATAGTATTATTTTACGTCCGCAGAAATAGACGGTCAATAGAACGAAAATATCTAAAGGATCCAATAAATACGAGTTACGCCCTTTATCCCATTGAATTGCAAATTAGATCTGTCAGTGAAAAGTATATAAAGTAGCCAGTTCCCTTGTTTGAAGTACTGAACTGGAGCTTCTAATTTGTAATACGATTTAAGTATTGATTGAAGACCGGAATACTTGCTACTGTTAGCATTTTCTTTCATTGATACTTAACAAAAGCAGGTTTTGTTTGAGCCTTTGTTCGTAATTGTGTGCTTGTTTGAAATTTTGTAAGAAATATCTTGTATTTCGATCGCCGAGGGCGAACGTGATGATCAATCAGCATGAAATGTGCTTTCTTTTTTTTGGTTGGCTTTTAGGCCAACCGACAATAAGGATCATTGATGTCTTAATAAATAAATTTAATTTTATAGAATAGTAGGCATAGGAGAATCTACATTAAGTACCTATGTATTAAAGTAATATAAAGTGTTGTATACTTGGTTTTCGTTTCTTTTATTTTTGAAAAAATAACCCTTTTGAAAAACACGTTGAAGATATTCAACCAACCAATAACCAAAATATATTGCATTCCAATTATCACTACATCCGTTTAAACTCAGTTACGCTACCATCCGCAGTAATTACAAGCAAAGCACTCAAAATAAAAACTGTTTTAAAGTAAAAAACTTCAATCAAGTAATAATCCATGCATCAGTCACATGCGGGACGTTTCAGTCCATTTTATCACAACCACAATCTAAATGGACGTATTCTGCCACACCCGTATATTATTCAAGTGACGTTTTTGCGAAATAACCTGATGAAAGCCTATAATCCTCTTCCATTAAGCACTTATTGTGTGGGTGATCCCGACGCTCTTTTACGAAATCATTTTTTCATGATTGGACAGACCCCTTTCGAAGTGAATTGTATGGGCAGAACGATTAAAAATTCGATGTTCGTCAATTTGTAAATCCTTTTGAATTGCTCATTTTGGTGGTGTGCTGGTGGGATCAGGTATTGTGTATACATCTTGATATGACTAGTACCCTTGTTATGTTTAAATTGGTTCAATCATGAAAATAAATTGGCAATAAACTTGCAGTTATCCTCTTTTCGTCGCTTCAATGCTTGCAAATAAATTCTGAATATAAATAATTTGAAGGACAGATCATTTTGCTAATGCGATTGAAATGAGGTCGACTACAAAGGCTTAGGTATAAAATGTCAATGCTAATATTATAATGTTTCTCTCAATTATTTTGGCTAGTTGTGACTAAACTACGGTACATTGAATGATGTCGACATTTAGGTAATTCAAATATTTAGTAGGTACACCTACATAGAATCCTTAATATAGCTTTCACGGTTATTCCGACAAAGAGAACTGGTGGAATATGTTTCGAGGTAAATCCAAGCTATTCAAAGTATGAATAAGCGACGCATGATCGCTGTGTTAGTAGTTCTGTAATACTTTGAATTGGTTACAGAGTAATGAGCTAATGAAGTGTTCATTTCAGACACTACTGCAGATTTACAATCCATAAAACTATGCGAGCTAATGGTAGTCTCTTTGGTTGTCTCAGCTTTTAGGTTATACACTTTTAGGTTATAGATACTTGAGAAAACTATGATCATACCACTATTCTAATTTGTTTTTTTTTCGGAAATTTTCTTTTTAAGGGACATGAATAATGACTGATCAAGATGTCGGTATCATGTGACAAAGTTGTCACGTCCTGATTTTAGACGGACCAAGAGGACGTGGTTCTACAAAATATCCAGTTATTTCATCACTCCATTAATACAATAATCAGTGTAAAATGCACCGATTTCCGCATACTGAACCGATTCGTTTTAATATTGATGTTGGGAAGGAAGCGACCCGTGATTTTACGGAGCTATTTATCGTTGGTAATGAATCGATATGTTTGCCGTTCTCTGCCCGATGTTCGCTGTTCATTTTGTAAATTTACGCTTTAAAAGAATATTTTCGTTTTAAATGTTGGCCTTTTGTAGGTTTTTACTGGTTTGTTGTTGTTAAATTGAAATGCTGGTTTTTTATTGAGTTGAAATTATGGATTATAAAAAATCTGGATGAGTTATTAAATCAATTCCATTTCGCAAATGGAACTTGATTTTATTCATCTAATTAGGTACTTAACATACCAGTAATAGCCATTGATGTACTTAAGTTTTAAAAACAAGTTATACCAAAACAATACAGCCTTATCCTAACTAATATTATAAATGTGAAAGTAACTCTGTCTGTCTGTCTTTCTGTCTGTCTGTCTGTCTGTCTGTCTGTCTGTCTGTCTTTTCTTCACGCCTAAACTACTGAACCGATTTGTGTGAAATTTGGTACAGACATAGCTTGGAACTTGAGAAAGCACATAGGATAGTTTTTATTTAAAAAAATAAAATAAAAATAAAAAATAAAATTTATTCCGGACATATAGCGCCATCTATTGGTCAAACCAAAAATATGCCGGAAGTCCATGCGAACGAAGTCGCGGGCAAAAGCTAGTTCTTAATATATCTTTAAGAGAAAGCGTCACCATTTTAGTTCCTCTGTGTTTTCTGTCTCAACTAACTCGCATTCTAAAAGCATCATCACTGCTTTATACTTCATACACTTCTATTTAAATAGACTTCCTGATCTAAACGCAATATAAATAAACAAAGCCCCATTCACAAACCCTTGTACTGAATGGAGTGCCAGCCACTAAACATTGTTACGAACTATAATAACTCTCATGTATAATTTGCAAGCTTTATCTAATAATATTATGAAGCAGGTCTGTTTGTATGTCTCTTTAAAGCGAGCGATAAAAGTTGAGCGGAAATAAATACTGTCTGAACAAAGGGAAATCTTGTTATCGCTGTGTTTTATTAGAACAGTTTTAGATGTGTTTAGAGGGTCTATGTTGGTTTGAGGTGGGAACCTGATGGTGTAGTATTATTTATGAAAGAATGCAAACAAGGGTTGTATATTTTCAAATTTTGAAAGCCGATTCCATGTCAGTTCGATGCCAATTCAGGTTCTAATGACACAATTTACTTTGCCTATTCAACACATTCAAATAAAGAGTTAAATGATGTTTGTATAATTAAAGAAACTAATTAGATTTACTCCAGTATTATTTGAGGAAAGGTTGATGACAAGTTCCATACTTATTCCCACATAATATTACCCCCAAAATAAAACACTACAGGAAAAAAAATCCACCCAGCAACAAATGAACAACGCTAATAAACCACACGAGCGGAACCGAGTACAGAATCATAGTATTTTCATGTTAATAATCACGACCAGAACAAAGGAGCATTGTCCCACCGTGTAAGAAGTGGGCTGCAAATGAAAGAATCTCTTTTGTTTTGGGGTCGTCCGAAAGAAGTCGTTTTTTACCCCCTGAGTTTTTCTCAGTTGAAAAGAAATGAGATCAACGATGTTCTGCTGTTTCTGCTGCCCTAGTAAGCGTTATTGTTATTTGTAATTGCGGTAGGATGTTGTTCTTTTTATTTAGTTCAGTAGGTTATACTAGATTAAAAGCATATTACTCTAAACCGCAATGCAACAGTTCTACCTATACACATTCGTTACAATCAGGGCCAAAGACAAACTATCCGAATTCAAAATACCACGTAGCGTTGACGAAACGATAAATTCAATATAACTCTATTTTACTTCAAAAACGCACGTTTAAAACTTAAACAAGACAATTCACGTCCACGTCTTACTTTCTAAAACCTCTTACCAAAATGTATTTACATCGCCAACAAACTCGACCGAAAATAAACAATAAATTCCTTTCACCAAATACATTTTATAAATCCCTTCGAAACGAGGAATTTCCAGCCAAAAATCCATCTAATTTAGTATTTACGTTTAAGACAGGTAAACTCAAGGATTTGTCGCTCTCAAGATAATGTAATTAAATGTGTTATTTAAACAATTATGTAAATTCATGCCAAGGGGAATTGTGTAAGAAGGTTGAATTATCAAAAGGGTGTTGTAAGTGGCAATACGAAAACGTTAAAAGATGTTACGATTTTATTTTGTACATTTGTAAGAGGCTTTTAAAGGAGCAATATTTGAATCAAAGATGGGTGGATGGAGGTGCTTGGCATAGAATGTAACTCTTTTGTGTACATATGTACTTCCTAGTTAATTTTACGTACCTATATTTATTTTATGGGCCCAATGGCCTTATTTTTCTCACAGAAGAAAAACCTATTAATACTGCAATAAAATCTAGCTTTACAAACCACCTTTAGTGACTGCTGAAATCTAAAGCTAAGTTCCAGCAAAAAAAAAAAAAAACAAACGAGCGCCATGAATCAACACATTGTCTAGATCTTCCAACTGACTGGCTTAATAGCTGATTTTTTACCTTTCTTCTCATTTGCTTGTTTGATTTATACTTGATATCAGTCAATTTTACGATTTCCGAGAAACGTTAGATTAGATTAAGGTGGAAAAATGTGGGTAGGAACGCAAATGTTAAGGGAAAGTTAATGAAGCCATCGGATATGTATGGAGGGTAGAAATAATGATGCCATGTATTCACGTTAAATACGAAAGTATTTTAGGAACTTAGGCGATTAAAGGGTTTACACTTACTCTGTGACATATTACTTAGCAAGTTTAATTTTGCGTCATTATCGTTCGTAGACTTTCGAACTTATTTAGGTTTAGCTTATGATAATACTGACTGTCCTAAACTATGTATACTTTATTATGAACGTAATAATTGGCGATTACAAATGGCGTTGACTTTCTATTAGAGTTCAAGTAATAGCATCAGGGGAACGATGCAAAAGACAGAACCTAAGTATAAGTAAAGGTCACTCCCCCTTCACAACTTTACCATAAAAGAAGAAAAGTTCCAAAAATAAACAAGAAACTCCCAACTGGGACGATAAATCCTTTAAATTGCCCCATACAACAAAGATCAGTCTTAAACGATGCATTGAACTCACGTCACTCTATTCCCATTCCTAATTAGGAAAGTTTTTAATATCCCCTTTTTTATTGTCTATGCCGGCTGGCCATTGTTCAAGACGAAGTAAATTCTACAATTCCCCCCATCTCGACAATTATAAAACTTTTAATTGCTCCTACTTTTCTAATTACAAAAAATACAGTCTCATGAGCGAAGGGAAATATAAAGGGAGAAAACTTTGAAAAAAAATGCTCAGTTATTTTTACGTTCCAATGGGTGGGAACTTTGATAATTTATAGAGCAATAAAATCTTAAATTAATGGTAAGTAACATTAAAGCTGGATTGCGTTTTTCATATATTGTAATGCATGCATGCAGTTTTCAATATATTTATTGCAAGGATTAAACTAACTTAACGATTGTTTCGTAGAACGGAAATATTATTGAATTAATAGCGGTAATTTCATTTTTATTTTAGAGGGTAATATTTCTCTAAATTAAATCCGTTTTGTTTAAAACTAGCGGCTACGTTTTATTGGTTTTGTTATTTTTTCCGAGTATACTAGTGCTAAATGAATTGTGGTATACTTAAAGTTTTTTGACCGCATTTTTTAAGTACTTCAAGGAAGAAAATGCAAAGGAATTGACCACACAACCTTAACAATTTTCGTAGTTTACGTAATGCAAAAAAAAGTAGTTAAGCCTTCTAATAAAGTATTATTCAAAACTGGAGACCACGTGGAGCAACTTTCTTCTATAAAAAATGTTAATACCAATTATAGCTTAGGGAAAAGGAAACACCCCTTTAAAAACTAGTATAATTAGCCTCTTTAGATTTCCATTTAAAATGAGTTATATGGTAAAACAACCAGTAATTGGAACGATAATTATAAATTCCCCTAAACTTTTAATAAAGAAATTATAAAAGCAGTCATGCGATGCCGATTTTGAATGAAAATAATATATATGGTAATTGGAGTAAATGTTCGATAAAGATCTTTTTAACATAATTATTTAATGTTAAAATTTATTTTCAACCATGCTACCATAAAATATTTAAAAATATACTTTTATTTATAATATAAGAAAAGTTTTATACAAGTTCATAAGGTGTCTTTATGATTATAAAATGGAAGAATTATGTATGAATTTCAGGTTACATTTACTAGCTAATAAACTTCATTTTGAGGGAAATTAAGTATCGAAAGAAAAGTTCCAATTTTTAAAATGGTTATAAATATTAAGTAATGGAATAAGTTTTCCATCTGTACAAGGAAAATTATTTTACTTCATCTTAGTACTGTACAGTGTAAGATGAAGTTAAAAAGGAACTGTGTCCTTTGAGAAACCTTACTGATAAGGTCTGTTTCATACTGGTCTCTGGCGCTTTTTTCACTATCTACACCAAGCTTAATGTAAGTTTTTCATAGTCTGGATTAAGGAAAAAAAATACCTAATACACTCAACATGAAATACATAATTTCGTCTGCAATACACAATAATTCAGCAATTTGAATTTTTGTGATATAAAGGCGGAAATGCAATCGATGTTTTTAAAAGTTGCAGACCACAAGAAATCCATCTATCTATCTATATATATAAAAATGAAACCCGGTTTCCGTTGTTACGACATAACAATATGAAAACGGCTTGACCGATTTGGCTGAAAATTAGAGGGGAAGTAACTTAATTATACCCGGGAAAAGTTTTTAGGATAGTTTTTGTCACCATCCGGCTACGGGACGCGGCTGAAACCGCGGGCGAAAGCTAGTTAAGAATAAACTCTTACCCATGCTTGGCTAGCCCTTTTGATGCTAGTAACAAATTCCAGTCATTAAAACCTTTTGGCAACACACGTACAGTCCTTTAAATCAAGATTTCGCATATGTGCCTGTTTTTTTTTCTGCAAAAGAGTTTGTGTTAATGATGACATATCGGCTATCGAGCTAATGAATAATAAATGAAAAAGAAATCATTACTGAGCAGTGCAATTCAAAAATTCCTGCCACCAATTGTGTAGCCATCCTAATTTGAAGTGTAAGGAATCTGAAAGGGTTAGTGAAGTTCTTTGAGGCGTTTTTTCAGCACACTGCTGACGCGTTTTTCATTCTTAGTGACAGACTCGTGACCTCTGTTGTACTGTTACTTGTACTTCAAGCGAAATTGCTGGCTCTCGAGATAAATGTTTTGTAAGGGAAAGAAGAAATAATATTTTGAGGGATTTCTTTATCGACGTGTTACAGTTGTACAACGTGTTGTTGGTAGAGGATTTGCTGTTGTAGGCAATAAGTGAGTAATATATAATTATATATAGGTTAGCCAGGTTAGAAGGATTTGATTAGAGTTGCTGGACTTAACGATAGACTCCATATTGTAGATGTTGTGAAATAAAACTATATAAGTAACAAAAGTTGATAAAAGCAATTTCTAGTAACAGAAAACGAACAAAAATCTGGAATATAAACTAAACTGAATATCCTAAAGAAAAATCTATAAAACTTTTACTGAAACCAATAGAAAACGAAACCCATCTTGAAATATATGAAAAATCTCAAATAAAAACTCTAGCGAACATTGAATCTAGTGAATCTCAATACGATCGGATTCCCCTCGCTGCCCGCACATAGATTTATGAAGAAATTAGAATTGGGACGTGACCAAGTACTTGATATTCACAAGCAGCTTCTACAAAAGGCAAGATGCGTTTGCGTTCAGAATTTCGACCACGTACAAACATAGAACGCCCCGGGGAGTCCATTTCCACAAATATTGGACTGCACTGCTCTAGAGATTGTAGGGTCTATGTATGTGTTATAATATAAATTGCTACGAAAGCTCGCGTCATTTAAATCGCGACGCTAATTAGATTATTCATTTGTAACAGCTTGCGGTTATTGGTATTTTAAATGTTTATCTGTTTGTTATTATTTTTGAGGTAGTTTGAATATTCGTATTATTCGAAAGATCAATTTATTTAAGGCATTTGATTCGGCCATTTGTTTATTTCTCGCAGAATAAGTCAATATGGAATAACTTAATAGGCATGAACTTCTCCAATCATCATACAAATATGCCGTTTGGATATCACATACCATAACATATAGGTATATATTAAGGCTGATTTCATTTATTACAGACAATTTTTTTCGCTTTTTTGAAGTGTTAAATATCTGAGATTATTTTTCCGACCCAAATATCGACCAATAGAATTGCACCATTCGACGTCACGTGGTACAACCTACATGGTATTATACTGAAAATTTTTTGAATATTTTCTCTGGTCGTTGCTACGTCAAACTGACAGGTTGTGGCCGACATTTGGGACGGAAAAATAATCTCCCGAATACCACACGAGCTTCATAATTATCTGGCATTTCCCTCAAGGTTCCCTGCAAACAAATAAAGTCGTCAAGTTTTTCAGGAAAAATCACTCGCGCTTCGCGCTCGTGATTTTTTAACCTGAAAAACTTGACTCCTTCATTTGTTTGCAACGAACCTATCGGGAAATACCCGATAATTTTGAAGCTCTTGTGGTATTATAAGTGATAAAATTTTCAAATAACCGTCTCCTTAATCCGGTCCTATTAACAAAACTCCTAAAACAAACTGACACGGCAATGAAATTCCTTGCAAAAAAAAGCATCTACCCAGTTTCCAAACAATAAAATTAATTTAATTTTCATTTCATTACCGGGTGCGCGCAATTTAATAAAATTTACGTATATTAGTTGCCTGAAAAACATTCTAGATTCATGTCTTGCGTCGAGTAAAGAGATGGGGAATAAAAGGGAACAATAATAATTTTAATCAAAAACAATGAGATTGTGCTCGACGCAAATTGGTCTTCTTTCGCTATTAACATGATGATGGAGCGCTGTGATGCTTGGTCGAGGGAGGTGAAGACAGAATGCTGTTACACCGAACAAAATATTATTTATTACTAAACAAGCTTTCGCCCGCAGATTCGCCTGCGTAGTGTTCGGTAATATTGCGTTTCCAAGTGAATTCTTCAGAAGTCCGGGATAAAAACTATCCTATGATCTTTCTCAAGGTCAACTCATCTGTACCAAATATTAATAAAATCAGTTTAGTGGTTTAGACGTGAAAGCGTGACAGACAGACAGAGTTACTTTCGCATTTATAATATTAGTAGGGATAGTAGGGATTACTAGCTTCAGCGCGCGCTTTTACCCACGATCCGATGAAGGTACTTTCAACACATAGATCATTACAAAGTAGCCTATTTGGTATTCTGCTAATCTAATTCCATCTAATTCCATTCAGTAGCTTTCAATGAAAGAGTTACATGGTTGGTACATATATTTTAATGAATAAAAACTTTTTATAATATTAGTAAGATATTTGAATAACAATAGTAACTATCTTAAGTATATCCTTTTTTTCGTACCAAGTAGAAAGAAGGTTTCAAAGTATTTTGTACTACATTATTTAATGGTTCATTATAATTCTTGAAAATTGTTTCATGAAAAGACTGAGTTAAGTTTTAAGTTTAACGTTTCTATTAAAAACTTTTCGTTCAAACTGTCTTTGTTACATTCCGGTGTGACAGGCGGTCGTTTAAGGGAAACGTAGTAAATCAGGGTTTAGCATAATTCCTTTTTTATTCGACCTGACATAAAAATCGTAAACTTGTTTAGGAGGAGGCGTGCTTTAGTTATTTTCTTAAAACACGGTACGTCATTAACATTTCTTATCGAGAAAAGCGAATTTATTATGTCTATTTAAGAAAAGGGACTTGCTTGTCCTTTTTTTTGTTGTTCTGTCCTTTTTTGGGGTCTTTTGTCAAAATTATAATGAGATGTCAAATTTTTTTAAAATGATTTTAGTAACTCGCCCTATTTGTTTAGCACCGTAGTTTATTTGACCCATATCAATTTTAGAAATTTTCTAATACAGATAGAGTCATAATAATATCATTTTTTTTAAATAAACGTCAGAAATCTTTTCCTAGATCCTAATATCATTAGAACACAATATGACTCATATTTTATTGTGTAAATTCATACACAATACATTTAAAAAAAGATGATATTATTATAAACGTAAATTCAATTTCATAATAAATTATTATCCACACCAAAAATAAAATATCAGATGTTCCATTTACGAACACATTTTAAAATTCGAACCCTTTCCACTTTTGAACACATCCACTATTTGCATAGAATAACAGTTTTGAACGTTAAAACTGAAACAAAAGAAGGTTGTACGAAAAAAGTGGAGAGAAAAAAAAAGAAGAATGGCACGGTACTGACTGACGGTCGACCTTTCAAGAGTCGTCTGGCTCTTGAAGGCACTTTGAAGTGCGCTAGAGGCGTTGGAAAAGATGTGAAACCTGTATGGATCATGTGAAATGCGTACTAACGTTTCTTTAAGATGGTGTTCTTGTACTCAATGGGCGTTGAGATTTTGCGACTTATGAAAGACTAGAGAGGTGAAATGTGTGTTTATAACGCTTTGATTTCCTTTATTGTGGAAGGAGGAAAATTATGAATTAATGAGGTTAATGTAAAGGAAAATTATGAGGTTACTTAAATATATTTCTGTGGAAACAACTCATTAAAATGTGTATACAAATAACAACAATTTGTTGGAAGCTTTGGGTACGTGGAAGTCTTGTATATTTAAAAAAGATTAGAAGCTTTTGTAAGTATAGTATTAATAAATTGTCAGAAAATGATTAAATTACATTACCTACTTGATTCTAAATGTTTCACCGTTTACAATGAAGTAAACTATGACTTTTCTAAATACATTGTAAACTCTTATAGAATAAACTACGAATTCTTACTTACAGTTTTCTCAAATAGGGTTTCAGGATTTATATTGGGAATATTTCAATTGAACTTCAAATAGTAGTCGTTCAAGTATTTTGAAAGCTTTTAAATGTATTTAAAATGGCTTTCAAGATTTCGCAAATGGAATAAAAGTAAGTCAGTCTGCTATCATTTTAGCCTTTGAAAGTTAAGTAGATAAGGATTGGACGCAAGACTGGAAAATAATCCAGGCTATCTCATTAAAAAAACTGGTTCAAACTACCTAAAACTTTGAACTTGTTTTTACATGATTGCAAATCTGAAAATCTTTCGCCACAGCAATTTTTTTCGTAATATTTTAGAAACTAAATTTTCATTCGTTCAAAACCGTTATCTCCCAAAAGAATTTGACAAAACTTTTATCACCGGACCTAAGTTACGGTCCAGGAATTCTTACATCTCATCGTTCTTTATGAATCTGGGACTTACCCAATGGGCCTCGGGAAATATTGTCCAAATGCTCAGTGCCAATATCTTTTGGAATTCGAATTTGCTTTTGCAGTTTTTCGCTTATTTCCATTAAAATTCCTGGAGTTACGATCTGTATTGAATTTATTCAGTTGCGCGTTACAACTGTTTCACATTTATTCACGGGTTGGGCTCCGTTGTGAATTGTGGACGCGCCAATTTCAATGTTAACTTAAATGGAATGTTTTTGATTTGATAACATTGATCTTTGGCGCCGCTTTAGTTTTGATTTTATTTTGTTTTGTTCACAGCTTGTTTTTTTATTCTGTTTTAGTGTGAGGTTAGCGTTGTTTTCATTTTGGTTGATCCGCTACTGGTGTTTTAAAAGTCGGTTTACAAAATTGAGAAACATGGATACTAATAGTTGAATGAAGGGGTTAGCAATGAAGAGTAAGCGAAAGTACGTCATAAAAACTTTGTTGGGGAACTCAAGTGAAAGCACAGCAAACTTGGCATTAAAAATTTGATAACCAGCCTTAACTGGCTGTTAACGAGTATTCTGTTGTAAGCTTGCAGCAAAGAATCCTTTTAAACATAAAACGCCAGTTAACGTATTTAATGAGGTAGTAAAAACATTCTAGTTGTTGGCAAAAAATCTAGAATAATAAAAAATGATGCGATTCATGAGGAAATCGCGGCTTTTGTCGTTTTTATTCATTCTGTGTTGACGCACCACAATGTTTTAAGAAAAGAATTTATGAAAAGGGTCGACGTGAGTTGAATGTGTTAGGAAGCCCCGCCCCTCACCGTGAGCGAAAAAAATAAAAAAAAAATCGCGAGCCAAGGAAATAAATAGCACGCAGCGTTTATATGAGCGGACATGACAGATATGGCGACAATTTACTTTTAAAGTAAAACATCTTGTGTAATTCCCGTCACTTAACGTTGAGATTTGTCGAGTTGAATGCCTCCATTTTTCTGGATGTAGCAGAAACAATTTCATTTTTACAAGGCTCTTCTTCAGCGTAATAACTTGTCTAGTTACGTAAGTATGAAAAAGATGAAATTAAATTATTTTTAGTACTGAGCGTTCTGCTTACTGTAAGGTCCAATGATTGTGATTCAAGGATATATACAAAAATGTATGTAGTCTTGAATGTATGTAAGGGCGCAGAAATCCGCGGGACACAATTAATTGATTATTGTTTTAGGTGTAATTAGCAATATGCAAGCATTAAAACAACATCTTAAAAAACCTCTAACACAAAGCAAAGATGCAACCGAACAAAACGTGTAACACCCACAAACAAAGAGGACGAATTGGAATTTTTGGCGCCAAGGATGTCAATTTTTCTCAGTAAATACAAAACGGATCAAAATACAACTTGGTTACCTGAAAGTTCATGATATAAACCTTATTTTGTTAGTTGTAGAAACATGATTAGGTAACTTTTATAACAGAGAAAAAAATATCAAACATACCTCTATTTAAAAAGAGATTCACATATTATGGGCAAACGGGACCGATTAAAGCCTCTTAACTTTTTTAGTAGTTGAGTATATACATACTCTTTAAAATTGTAGTAGGATTTTTTATCAAATTATCATTTCTAAATAATAAAATTACAAAACCATTTTGTCGCTTACGACTTTTAGTTATAAGCTAGCGCGCGTATTGTTATCCTCGCCCCGCTCAGACGCTCCGACCCCTTTTGGCGCCTTAGATGCGCGTGCCGGTTATGGAATTATTGTTGACCACTTCCTCGCCTTAATGTAAAATTTAAGCTTCACATTACGGTGCGAAACACAATCACTGGCGCACCCTCGGTTTCGAAAACTACAACATAAACAATGAAAAAAAAAAACTTTTTTCATTAGATACACTTACTTGCAAAATGGCGTACAAAAAGAATACAATCCAAGTAGCTTCGGATTCTAAATTGCTAAGCCTATTTATTTTTCAGGAACGAAGGAATTACAGAATCCTTTCGTGGCAAAAACTTTAAATGGGCTCTTAATGCGATTGGGTTCCGGCAAGAATTTCGCTAATGTTAAGCGGAATCTGCACAATCTGATTGCTTCAATAAGTTCCGGACAGTTTCCTTTCATGCTTTAATACTTTGGAATTCCGAACGCTCCTTGCTTTGTACGAACATTTTACTGCTGAACTTTATAAGATTCTCGGAAAAACTTTTTTTTTCGATTTTTATGTGGACCGTTTTGGGAATTAATTAAGATCGTATGTAAGAAGTTTCAATAAGGAATCGATAAGGTCGAGATAGGTGATAGCGATAAGAGATCGTAATCTTTCGAAAAGGTGTGAACATTCGATTCTCTTTTTGTTACTTCAGAGGAAAACAAGTCTTTGAATGAGCGAGATAGAAGGTACAGTAGTATTAATCTTAGTTAAGCCAGCCGAATAAAAGTTTTTTTCAAATAAGATTTTATGATAATGAAAAATCATTCCAATTAAATACGATTATTTTTCCGACCCAAATATCGACCAATAGAATTGCACCATTCGACGTCACGTGGTACAACCTACATGGTATTATACTGATAATTTTTTTTGAATATTTTCTCTGGTCGTTGCTACGTCAAACTGACAGGTTGTGGCCGACATTTGGGACGGAAAAATAATCCCCCGAATACCACACGAGCTTCAAAATTATCTGGCATTTCCTCAGGTTCCTGCAAACAAATAAAGTCGTCAAGTTTTTCAGGAAAAATCACTCGCGCTTCGCGCTCGTTATTTTTTAACCTGAAAAACTTGACTCCTTCATTTGTTTGCAACGAACCTATCGGAAAATACCCGATAATTTTGAAGCTCTTGTGGTATTATAAGTGAGTATATTTAGAAAATTCAAACCATACAGCAAAAGCAAGCAAAAGGCTATTTTATAATTACCTTTTGTGAAACATCGCTACTAATTATTTATTGTTTATACATTTTAATGTTTCTCCTTCTATTGAGCTAATCGGTCAATACAATACAATCATATCCTCAATGTTCCCCCTTACCTTTGAAAAGTAAGTTCTATAAATAAAACTATCTCCTTTTTCAATTCCAACAGTAAGTACATTTACGTCTTTGTCTTATTACATACCTTTTCGTTTCTCAGGTATGTTGTATCAGATTTTTTCGCAAGGCCTTGCAGTAAAAGAAAAACATAGAATTTATTGTCCGTTTATCATGCCTGGCTGGTCGTAAAAGGTTGGAAGTAAGGAGTACCTATATTTGGATAGGCAATCTGACCGTACATAATTTAGTTGTTTTTGTAAACCTTGGAATCGGGTATTTGGAAGAGGTATTGAATATTTTGAAAGGTAGATAAAGTTTCGGAAAAAAATCTAAACACGGCGTAAACTACAACTTACTTTTGTGTTTTATTTTGTTTAAAATAATAAATTAATACTTAAGTACCTACTTAAAATATATTGTACTAAATCAATTCATATTAAACGATTATACCACGTCTAAACTATTACCAAACCACACACGCTTTGACCTCCAACACGAGATTCTCGTTACCAAACTTTTTCAATTTCCCTCGAAAGCCATACATTAAAATAAGACGAGGTCCCGTAATAGTCGTGAGTTAGAAGACGCATAAAGACGCATTCTTCACGTCTCCCTTCTAGAGTTAACGAATTGTAGCCATAAATTTGTAGACCATTCTTGCGAAGCATTTGTCCATCTGACTGTTGAAATTGCCAGCTCTTACTGTTTGCTGGCGGTCCGGCAAAACCTAGTTTGGGAGATGGTTTATTATACGTAGTTTATATAGGAATATCAGCGTTTTTGAATCTTTTTGTGGTGTTGAATGCAGGTGGGGATAAAGTATTGGGTGTATGAAAGACTTAGAAATTGGTCGTTTTTGCTTATGGTTGGTATTTTTGCAGTTTATTTTTCGAAAGTGAAAATTTTGATGATGAAAACATTGTTTTGCATCATGAAGACGTTTAGTGCGAACACGCGAAACCCGGTAGTTAACTAGCAAGTAGTTAACTACCGGGTTTCGTGTCAAGATCATTTTTGTGCACATAATGAAATCGTAAGTGTAGAGTAAAATTGAAAAAGAATATTTTCACTATAATTGCCACACACATAACTCGTCTTATATTAGGCTTATAATATCATACTTCTTTCTAAGTTATCGCTCAAACTTTGTTCTTCCAAGAAGCGCTTTACCTGGATGTTCGGTTAAATTACCTATAATATCTAGTTTCCTACTTGTAACGGATAAATTGACCAAGTTTAAGCTTCGATACTCAAAGTTCGTTGTGCTCCCAAGATACATGTTTACATACGGAAAGTAGTTTAAACATTATACTGTTGGATAATGTCATAGGTGAGTGAATATTGGCAGTTTGTGCATGTAGTTTTTTTTCTTAGTGTAGTCTTTTTTATAGGGGTTGACTAAGCTGAAAAGTACCTACGTGTTTTTTTTTTCAAGATTTGAGTGATTTAGTGATTCCTAAATTCTTCAGGTTATTTTCAAATATCTAAGAGACATTATTATGACCTGGCAGACGTTACGGGTAGTCAGAAGCCAGTAAGTCTGACGCCAGTCTAACCAAGGGGTATTGGGTTGTCTGGGTAACTGGGTTGAAGAGGTCAAATATGCAGCCGCTTCTTGTAGAGACTGGTACTCAGCTGAATCCGGTTAGACAGGAAGCCGACCTCAACATAGTTGGGAAAAGGCTCGGGGTATGATGATTATTATCACCCCATAAAAGTAAACTTACATAAGTACATTACCATTTCACATATTTCTTAACCTACATTTTAATAGAGTTAGGTACTTATCTATCTCTGAATCACACAATTTAGTCCCACAACTCACGTGACGGAGAAATAAATTAAAATACACTCGCAGTGCAAGTCTTGCGCTGTGCAAATGTGTCTTCTATTTCGTGCAAAACAACGTCTCGTAAAGCGACAAGACAATTATTCTTATAAAGGAAATGTATGTAAAGCACCTTGAAATTGAATGATGATAATAGCGGAAATGTTGTTTTGACGTTTCATAAGATTTCCCCTTTGCAAACTTTTAGTCGGCCAATAGTTTGTTTGAACTCATAAATCAGTATGAAGATGAATGGTAGTAAGCACATTACAAAGATCAGCTATTTAGCCGGTATCATACCGACTGAAAACTTTGATTGGAATCAAAATAAAGCTCTTCTCTGTTCCAAAATAGACTTACAAGTTAACTTTAGAATTGTTCTAGAATCTACTTCCAATTTCAAGTTCAGAACCAAACACTGTCAAGTGTATTTGGTCAGAATTATAAATTCACCAATACTGAGATGTTAACAGTATTAAATTTCGGAAATTGGCTAAACATTCCTAACGACCGATCTAAGCAACCGAACTGCCAAATCTAAAGCCTGTTTCAGACTGACCACAGGAGTTAGGAGCTCGCAACCAAATGCCGAGCTACCGAACGACCACAAGACCTGTCACCGTAAAGCAAGTCAATGGCGTTTGGTGATGGCGGTCGCTTAGAAGTTTGTGTTGCTATTGTGTTACAAGATGTATTGTTTGTGTAATGTTGCTTGGTAAAGGCATTTTGTGGATGTATGTGTATTTTAAATGAAATCTACCTTAATACAAAGACCTTCTTTGAGGCACCTTTTATAGTTACCGCGGGTCTGGTACACAAGGGCTTCAGAAGGAACATTATTTTAGCCAGTAAGAGTCTAACACTCCCTCAAGCTAATCAACAGTTGGATACGCAAACTAATAGAAAAAACGAATTTGACTGTTACTTTATGACATTATTTAGGCTTTTACTTTTGATGAAGAAACTGGCTGTAAATAGTAATAACTTGAAAACTCAAAAGCAACTTATGTATTATTATTTTAATGATACACACAATGATCAAACAGTTCAAAACTACTTGACAGCTTATTAACAAGATCTCACTTATATTATTATACAGGAAATGTTAACTGACAAATGGACACACTCAGAGACATTTAATGGTTACTTAAGCCGTTCCTTAGAACTTGCAGATCTTCTATGACAATCTGTCACTGAGGAGTGACTTAAGTAATCATTAAATGTCTCTGAGTGTGGTGGAAAGAGAACAACACTACATTTTAGCCATTTTAAACAAACAGCATGTAGCCAGATAACAGGTAATTCTAATAACACAAACAAAACCTGTTTCTCAATAACAAAACAATACAGTATCGTCTTACAATTTGTTTCCTACATTCTGCTTATAAAGCGCGCCGCGTTCTTCTAACCGTTGGAGGTAGTTTATAGACAACGTGATAAGCATTCAAGTGGTAGGAAATACGTTGAGCAATTAACAAGCCATGTTTACTTAGAAAGTCTAATGTTAATGTAATTAAAGGAATTTGGAGTTATGATGGCGTATTTGGAGGTGAGAATTGAAGTGGTGTGTTGTGTATGAAAATAGATTCTCGTTACCGCTTTGTTAGTAGTGTAGCTGCACGTGTTGCAAGAAACAGAAATCTAGGAAAGCATGTTGCTTACATGAGTTTGCAGCGTTCTTGGATTCGAGTTTGGTATCAAGTGGATCATGGATTTAGGTCCATAAATCATATAAATGAGAAGGCCCAGTCGGACACAAAGGTTATATAGCTATGTTTGGTATATTTTTACAACGACCTGTGATTTTGTTTATTTTTCACCATCATAACATAATCTACCGGCTGCCATATCGGCCCTCATTTTCACACTCACTACATCAATAAAACTGAGTAGTTTTACATAACACCATTTCTAAGTATCGTGACTATTTTATACCACAATAGGGCACTCTACCAAACAAAAACCGCTTTCAACACCCTATCTGCGATCTGATACATTAATCACTCCTTCATACTTACAAATTCACTCCAATACATCATTGGAGATACAATCTAGCACTAGATGTCAGTGTAAATCAAATTGGGGTTGGACAGGCTTCACGTGGCATACATCGAAATGCAGACAGCTGGACGTATCGGGGACCGACAGGCACAATGACATCAGCTTAGCCGTATTGTTGACTGGTAATATTGAATGACGGACTGCAGGCTTTGTACGGGAACGTATGATGACGAAATCAATCCGGGAATTTCTGGTTACTGGGCTGTGGACTTTGTATGGGATTGTGGTGGCTTAGCGTCTTAGATGCAAGGTGTATCTATTCATATGCACTCGAATATGGAAGTAGTTTATAACAGTAAAAGCTTAGATAAATGACTGATAAACGGTAAAGGAAAATATATCGAGGAAACCTGGACTGCAAAGTCTGAAAGTCAGCGTGGTGATTAAAGGTTAATTTTATCTGTGTCTGTGAGGTCTTTACCCAATAGTGGGACAGTACAAAGGCTAATAATGATGGTGGAAAGCTTAGATTAACACTACACACACTATTTACACTATAGGTCAATATAAAAAGGAGCATGTGAATAGATAGCCGGGCTTACTCAAGAACTATGCTGCTATTTCTGTTCCTGACTTTAAGACTAGACTAGACTCCTTAAACTTTTTTGAACGTCGAATAGCAAACGAAGTGCGAGTTAAAAATGGAAGGATGTCTGGTGCAGACAGATTGTTCGGAGTCTACAAAAACGGAACAAAATGGAAGACAAAGTAAGTATATTCCAAGTTAGATAGCTACCCACTTTGAAATCAAAAGTTGCTTTCCTGCATACAGGAAATTGCATAAAGAAAACTGATTTCCAACCTTGTGTGAGAATAAGAAAAATTGCGTACAAAAGCCAAACACGTGTACGATATGTATAGAAAAATAAGTGACAATCGTTTTTCAAATGGAGCAATTTATTTAACAACTTATTTCATGATGATATGAGCATCAAACCAAACATAAGATTTGTCACAATTACCTTACAAGAAAGGCAATTAAGTAAAAGCTTGTAAACGGGATGTTATCGATTTATGTTAATGATCTTATCTATGTACGTCTTATTATTCAGGAACAATTTATGCTACAGTATACTTGGTGGACATACAGTAAGACTGCTTTACAAATGGTCTCGCTACAGCTCGGAAGTTTTCGCCAGTGTTGAATTTTCAATGTCCAAGAAATATCACCAACTGTTTTCTCCTGGTTTCAGTACTATACCTGCAGGGAAAATACAAAAGCATAACTGGTTAAAACCAGTTATTTGCAGTTTGGTATTTTTCTGCCATAGCAAAATAACGGCTTTTATGTGAAAAGGCAATTGTGGTACAATTTATTCCTCGATAATATCGATAAACTTTATCACCTGTAGGTACTAAGGTATAAGTTACAAGTAACACTACCTATATGGTTTCTCTGGAACTATAATATATTCGAGAAGACTTATCTATCTCAATACAAGCAAACTTAATGTACATTATTTAGACACACTGTTGTAAAACATTGTCCACGCGCTTACTGAAAACATGCAGTTCCATATACATCGTCATCCTTCGGCCCTTATCCCAATATTGTTTGGAATCGACGCAGCATATTGTCTTCATTCATAATCTTCTATCTGCCGTCATCTTACAAGTAACATTCTTTCTAAACATATTATTGACTTTCAGACAATCCATCGATCGTTTCTTTGGAACATTACATTGCTGCATAATAGTTCTCATAAAATACACGCCACACGTATTTACAATTTATACCTACTAAAATAAAATAAACTCAGCTTTCCAAAAACCGATGATCAATGATCAATTTCTATATCTGTTATGTATCGTTTGATCTTATTAGCCGGGGGCACTTGTCAGATATGACTGATTGAGTGCCGGTACGTGATAAAATAGGACCACGCATTCGTTATTAATATTTAACATCTGCGCCTTTTATTTCCTTCAGTGTATCGAGTATTTGGGTTCATAAAAGTGGTGTGCAAATTGGAGGATTATGGTAATTTTGTTTTGATAGAATCTTTTGGGTGAAAGTCAGTGTTAGATGCTTAGCAATAGAAATGCAATTGTTTATACCTAAGGATACTTTAATGAGTTTGGGTCGCTTTCAAATAGAGAGAGTAATTAATATGTTATGCGATGCCTATTGTTAATTCTCGAGTGACAAGAATTAACAATACGTAGGCATCGCATAACATCATAACAACATCATCGCTCTCTGTAAGAATATTTCCATCGTCAATAATATCTGATACCAATGATTATTTTCAAGTTTCTGTTCGATGTAATTTTCTAAATTCCTTCAGTTTTTTTTTTGCATTTGATTTAAAGAAAGCTCAGTTCATACCTCTCATCCCATTTTATCACTGTTTCGTATTTCATATACCTACTAAACGTCGTCAGTAAATGTATGTATGTACGTGTTAATATATGGAATGACAAACTGCAAGCAACGCGTAAAAGACAGAGAGTAATGGAGTAGCGTTGAAAGCAGTCAAACCCGGAGGCACCGAACGATCTTTGCTCTTGAATATTCTAGAATTTTCTTCAAGTTTTCCTGTTTTATTGGGTGACTGTATTGGTGTATTTTTCTGAATAAAGGAAAGCCCTTGATAAATTCTTCGTATCAGTAGAAAGCATTATTGAAAAAATTTTAACAATCAACGGCATGAATTGGTAGTAAGTACCTAAAGACGTTTTTTTTTTATCATTAAATGATGCTTTTATGAAACACTTTAACTCGAGATGTTAATGTGTGCTCTTTACTGAGAAGTGAAATTACGAAGAAAAGTGTTTGTTCAAACTGCATATTTGATTGCTACTAAAATTACCTATATGTTGGCCACAGTCACCTCTTAGTCTAAGTAAGCACACAATTCTGCTTCACCTCTGTATTTACATACCAACACATGCACACATTTTCCCTACAAGGCTCAACGTTGGCTTAATTTTTGTCATATAACAATGTCAAAAACTACACGAAAATTTCCTTTGAATCAAACAGGACAGGTTTAAGCTGGGTCCATTCCGCTAAATAGTTTTAGCCGAGTTTATTTTCCTCTATAATAAATTACGGTTATATGCACCCAAATTTTCGAATTCCCAGCGAAAACTGACTCATAACAAAAGCGTATGCTTTGCAACGCAGTGTTTGAACCATTCGGTAAATATGTATGCAGAAGGTTCAAATGCGTGAACTATAAATATTTGCTTGTACAAACAGTTGACGATCGAAACAAATGTAACAGCATTTTGTTATATCGTATTTGGACATTGAAGTTTGTTTAATGAAGCGAATCGCTCGCTGTTTTGAGCTTGTTTTATTTTCTAAATGACGTAATATCACGTATGTACTCTGTAGTCTCGATTGTAAATAATATGTTTTGAGTTGAAGGATCAATCAATAGTTTGATCTTTACGTTCTTCAGGTATTACTTTGCAGAACTATGTAATTTTTTTGCGACCTTACCCACAATATTTTTTGAAAAGTTATGTAATAATTTTCAAAAAAGTAATAATTTTTCTTTAGGTGAGATATCAACCCAAACCTATAAAATTATGGTTTCCTTTGTTAATATAAACTAACACTACCTAGCTTTTGCTTGCGACTTCGTTCGCGTGGAATAGTGACATCCGGCAGATTTTTGGTTTGACCAATAGATGGCTATATGTCCGGAATAAATTGTATTCTTTATTTTTATAATAAAACCGATTCTGTGTCCTTTCTCAAATTAAAAACTATGTCTGTACCAAATTTCACACAAATCGGTTCAGTAGCTTAAGCGTGAAGAAAAGACAGACAGACCGACAAACAGAGTTACTTTCACATTTATAATATTAGGATAGTTAGGATGTTGTGTTACATTTACTTCGCTGTTGATCTTCTGCAAACCACCTATTCTTTGCAATAACACGATGGAATTTCAAGCAACGCAGTACCCACTAACTTTGTCACACAACGCCACATGTGCACCACACCTGGGTTGCATTATGTTTATACGTTTCATTTAGGTCGATAACAGTTGAAGGAAAAACTTTCGTTCGTCTGTGTACCTACGTAATCTGTGCTTCGCTGTTCGAAAGCCGAGAATGTTCTGTTTACGATTTTCAGTGAACTGTTAAGTATGTAAGCAGTTTTGATATGCAAGGTTTGAAGTATGTTTGTGTGGGGAGTTTAGGGAAAATGCGCAGAAATTGGTTGATGATGTTGAGAACTGTTTAAAGTTCGTAGCTACTAAAAACAGTTTTTATGGTAGCCCAATGGAACAAATAATGACACACTCCTTTTTTGTCTTATTACCTAAAGTTATTGTGTGGCCCGGGTGACTGAGTATGTAAGAGAGGTAGTCCCTGTCATGTATCTACTCAGCAAAATATGACATGCAGTTAGACTGGAAGCTAATTAATACGTAGTAAATAAAAGGAAAGGCCTACTATGAATTACAGTAATATCGTTTAGTTTCAAAGCAAGTGCAATGAGTTTTGACTGATGGCTTAAAAACAACAACCAGCAGTCAACATTACACAAAATACGCCATGAAACAATAAACAATTCATGCAAATTATTCAATTTGAGGCAATAGTTAATCAGGGGCAGTCTTACCCTTTGCCCGGAATTATTCGTATACATTGATGCCCCGAGTTCATCACTAACTGAAGGTTTATCTAATTATGCAAAACAACAGCGAGTTTGTACGTAGTTTGCAGTGTACGGACCAAAACTGGGCGACGGTGAAATAATAAACGAAAAGCCTCGACGGAGGTAACGTTGGATATTTAAGATCCAAATCAATGAATATTAATGTGGAAACTGAATTTATTTGAAGTTTAAAATAGAATTTCGTTGTTGTAACAGTTTTGAGTTGTAATGAATACTTCGTTTATTTACAAATTCGAAGTTTGGACATCACTCTTATCTATGGGCATAACAACCGATTCAGAAGTCAGTTTAAAAGCACATACATACAAATACATGTATATTGTATTCAATATTTTACATTATTCTAGTGCTTACAATTACTATCATAGCTCACCCATAGACTATAGGAACATGCCTTTTAGGAACTCAGCTATATACATATATACCTAATGATATGTTGTTGGCAAAGCCTAGGATTATCAATGTAATATAAAGCACAAGTACATACATAAATAAATAAATGACTATCAACAATGTACAGTAATTACCAGGTGACCCACAAGCCCGCTGAAGACGTAACCCCAACTTACTTCGGAACTTAATCATCAAAGACAGGATCGAATCTTCACTAGTTTCTTTAATTGAAGGAATTCCCGCTGAGGCACATATAAATTACTTGGCAATTGTGTACTGCATTTGTTTCAGTGTGTTTCTGGGAAATGGCAGCGTTATTCTGCAAAAAAGAGTTAAAATACAGACCCTAGTGTTCTTTGTACTGTGTTTGTTACCTTGAATTTTCTTTTGCGGTTAACATTGTGACAGTATTTTTACAGCTGCTTTTTTTTTGGTTATTCTTTTTGGTGTTACACATGATAAGTACCTATTGTTAGTATCAGTCATTAAAAATCTAAATAACCTAATAACCATTTGATTGTGATGGGGACTCCCTTCCCTAAATGGTAAATATGTAGACGCATCTTCCGAAATTCAGCTGATGCGAGGGATAACCATTGGGAAAAAATACATAGTACACAGATTTAATTTAATGTTAATAATACTACAACCTAAGTACCTTGTTTTATTTACTCGGAAAGAAAAATAATGAGTAGGTACCAGTACGCAAACAATATGTATAAAAAAATCCAAACAGTAACGTTTCATCAATTTCCGAAACACCTACCAAAAAAATATTCACAACGAATATAAATACAAATATTTTGAAAATTACTCTCCGATTCCCCGAATAATCCCGCTTTATATTTGCAGTAAATAAACAAGAACAACTGCACTAAAGATTGCAGTACTCCTGGGAAAAAACATGGCCGTACCATGCCACGGACTGAATTTCAACAACGTTGAAAATTTGCTTGCAATCTGCCGGGAGCTTCTTTTAAAATCAAAAGCAATAATATAGGTGAGAAATTTTCTGTTGGAGTACATTGTGCTGATCAAATAATCATATTTTTGGATTTGATTGAAATAAAATTGTAAGATACGGCATCTAAAATTTTTTCTGATGTGTGTACTTTCGTACCAGAATTTTATTGAGAAATAAACTAGGTTATACTTGTATGCCCATTAACTGTATTACATCGGAAGATTGTGAAAGAAACCAAATACAAAAATTAATAAAATAAGCTTTCAAGAAAGCTAAAAATGGAAACATAATTTTTCCTCTTGTGAAAATAATAAGACTCAACGCAAAGAAAAGTATTCCTAAATAGTTGCCTTTTACGCGATATTAAATTATGTTTGCGATCCCTCAAGTTTTTTCTTTTCAAAACGTCGGATCATTAATCTATATTTTTGTAAGAGCTCTGTGAATAGGTTCAGATCATTTTATTGAAATACGACTAAACGAAATTTGTTATTTATATTATTGGAAAATATTGGCTCTTGTACAAAGTAAACATCATTTGTAAATAGAGTTTACAGCCTACAAATTTCGTGCCTACAATGAGGATTCAGGAAAAGTTGAAACTCTAAGTAGGTACCTATAGGTAGACTGAAATTGTCTAACCAAGAGGTATTGGGTTGCCCGGGTAACTGGGTTGCGGCAGTCGCTCCTTGTAAAGCACTGGTACTCAGCTACATCCGGTTAGACTGGAAGCCGACCCCAACATAGTTTGGGAAAAAGGCTCGGAGGATGATGAGGTAGACTGAAATTACAGCATTAATTAACTGTCCAAAAATAAAATTGTTTAGTTCAATTGGCATTAACTAAACTTCAATCAGGCGGCTGGCAAGAGCTGGATGCGAGAAGCCGAAAATCGATCTCAGTGGCGTGCACTTGGAGAGGCCTATGTCCAGCAGTGGACTGCGATAGGCTGATGATGATGATGATGATGATGAAACTTCAATCCTGCTACTAACTAGGTACGTACCTATATCTAGTAGGTACTATATTGTAAGGTCCCTTTTAATTTCCAATCACTTTAAATGAGGGTTTCGTCGTAAATCATTCAACGTGGAAGAATTTGATGCCCTTCAATCTTACTTTATATCAGGCTTCATGCTACAAAAAGGTTATATTTAGTGTTTTCGATAAAACAAGGGCCCAATACTGAACTATAAAATTATTTTATGATTTACTAGAACCTAAATATATGGGCTTAGGTCCAGGATTTTGTATGTTTTATATGGATTAGTTTTAGTGTTTTGCTAGATTTTATGACTTGACTGTACTTAACCCGTTTTATTCCAGTAAAAATAGCTTGTAAAAAAATTTGGAATTACTTTTGGCCCCGCAAGCTTTGATAAGCTGATTTGTTGAATAGAAAGCTAGGTTTAACGTAATCATATGACAGTAACATAAATTAACAATAAAATTGCCTATAATACATTTGATTAAAACATAAATGTGAAAGATCATAATTATAAACAACGTTATTACGTCGTGAAATAAATAGAAAACCAAATTAATAGGTATATCTAATAGTTAGGTAAAAAAGTTTTATTCTATCCTGACCTATTAAAGTTACCTACATCTCTTTTTAAGCTCATAAGCTTCTATGGATTATGATAAAACACTATGGCGATTATCACACTGCCCCGCATGATGCAGCGTAGTGCGTGGATGCGTTTTTTTCAGTTGTATGGAAATATCTCCGTTTGTATGGAAAACACGCATAGTCCAACACACTGAAAATGCATCCACGCGCGTTCATGCGGATCACGCACATACATGCGGAGAAACACGCATCCCCGCGCGTAGGTGCGGGGCGAGACGCAAGGTATGGCACACTGAATCCCGCAGTGACGCGCGTGATTTTGAATGGGCGTGACGTGTATATTTGAAAATGGAACTCGATGAAAGCCGCCGTGCGTGAATCTACAAAACGCACCTACGCGCGTGAGTGCGTGAAAAACCCGCACGATGATGCAGATCTGCACTCCCGCAGGAACGCGCGTAGGTGCGTCGACACGCAAGATGCAGCGTGATGCGGGGCAGTGTGAAGATCACCTATATCAAAATCGAGGCTACAACACCAAGTTCCTTAGTTACCCAGTGGTTTAGTTATAAGTACACCAACTAACACACAATACGTCTAAGCTAGTAACACAACAAGAACTCCTAAGCAATACTTCAGCGCAATGGCTAAGGAGCACATTGTATGAAACGCAACTAAAGGCGCTAAATACCCAAATTGGCTCGTCTCAAAAAAAAAAATTGGCCCGTTTTTGACGGCGAAAAAATATAGGTATATTAATCTTAAACATATTTCCGAGTTACTCTGTTAATTTCAAAACACATTCTCAAAAAGTTTTCTAGATACAAAAAAATTGTAAACTTACCTCTTAAAATGATCTTCCAACAAAAATATCTCTATAACTTATTAACGTACATTGATAAAATTTGTAACATTAACGAGTCCATATGTAAATACAGAACTGGTTTAATTTTTATTTTTGATTACTCAACTCATTTTAAAGCTATCTAAATATATAAAACTCAATGGTGACTGACTGACATAGTGATCTATCAACGCACAGCTGAAACCACTGGACGGATCGGGCTGAAATTTGGCATGCAGGTAGATGTTATGACGTAGGCATCCGCTAAGAAAGGATTTTGATCAATTCTACCCCCAAGGGGATAAAATAGGGGATGAAAGTTTGTATGAAACTTGCCCACGCAGACGAAGTTGCGGGCAACAGCTAGTTAATTTATATGTATGTTAGGAACGTTACGAACGTCGCGTCAACAGGCTTCTCTCACATTCTCGCTCTTCTTTCTACATAAATATATAGTACGAGAGAGAAAGAGAGTGCTTCGTGTGCATTCAGCCTCTTAACGCAAGTCAACGCAAAACTATTGGTATACTTGAAGGCGAACATTTCAGGGATAGATGGGCTTTTAATGATATTAGTTGTAATCCTACTAATGCGCTTAGCCGAGGATACTAATCCATTAGGGAAACCCTCCACTGTGCACTATCTCACATTTAACGCAATCTGAAAATAATTGTTATGTAATTTTGATTATATTGCCAAATAATTCTTAACACATCGCACTGCAAAATCAACTCTAATTTTTCAGCAATACGATTCAAAATTGAGTATGATAGTTAAGTAGCTTTTGTAAATAGTGTTGAGCGAATTAATGATTATTTAATATCTATGATAATTATTTTTGAATACGTGAGATTATCCAAATATAATTAATATTTACGACTGTGTAAACTTTAATCATATTAAGTGGCTTTTATTTTATATTTTGAGTATTTTCAAATGTAATTATTTATTTATTTTGTGTAATTTAAACAGGTTTAATTATGCTAGATATATTCTATTCATTACTATACGTAATTTTAGTGTAATAATTATTTTGTGTACCTGCAAATGTTAATCTACGATCAAAACATTGATTATGAAGTATGTGTTAATTAATTTGGGATAAACATTATTACAGACAATATTCCACATTATTATGGTTTGCTAATCAGTGGAAAATTATTAACATTGAACATCAAATTGTTCTGTTTTGTAACAAAGCGAGCTATGAATAGTATCTATTACAAAAATAATAATTAGTTCATATTTTTGTCATGAGTGATTTTTCTTAAAGAACTTTTTTTTTAATTTATTATGTAAGCATTTTCTTATTTATTTTTTTATGATTATTTATTATTAGTTACCTATGCTAATGTAATGTTGTATATTATGTTTCTTTGTGCTAATCGACATGTATACTAACCAGTATTTTAACATATTTCATGTGATTAGGTATGAAACACCCCGTATAAGGAAGTACATAGGGAAGTGTATAAGGAAGTACATAAGGAAAGTATATAAGGGGAGTACCCAAGGGTAGTACTAAAACGTAAAAAAAAAAAAAAAATTTTTCAAACAAAGTAAACAGAATAATTTGATTTACCGGTATTGTACGCTGTAAGTACCTATTACATACCTACTTTGTTTATGTATAGACTTTAGATAGCTCCTACGAAAACAAACTTGAAGTTTAGTAAGAAGCTTATCTAGATTGAAATTATTAGTTTTAGGACTTAAAGCCGGTCCTTCGACTTATTTGAGGAACATTGTCTCATCCTTTACTAAGTAGCAATATTCCATTGTAGGTATACAAACTATTGTAAGTAATCCGCCTTGATCATAACCGCCTTAGTGTTTTGTTTAATGCTCATTCCTATAACTTCTTTGTACGAGAAGAGACCTATGCAGTGGGACAGTAAATGCAGAAAATGTTTTACATTGACTTTGTTCACCTGTGTCAGCTAATAAAAACCCAACAGACTTAACTATTGCTTCTCATTTAAATCATAGAAAGATCATTACAATTTCATGTAAAATAGAGTAGATTCTAGTACCGACTACTAAACAGGTAATTTTCAAAAAAATATCCTGTAACTGGTACAAAGCATTAAGTTGCGGATCCCAACCGAAATAACGTCCTTTAAAAATAGAACTAACTTTTATAAGATTTTATCAAAATTTTATTATAATTTTCTCCGTTTATTACACATTTCCCTTTAAACATGGCTTCAAATATCCATAGAGACAAGTATAGAGAAATTTATGGCACAAATTAGCCTAGCGTCGACTGCTATAAATTTACATATGAAAGTCATAAGTTTAAACCCTTGGCTTGTGTGTTTATTACTAGAAATGGTAACGTAAAGCCTTTACCTGCGCCAAGCATAGCTGCAAATTTCGCATATTGGACCACAAATTTGAAAAATGTTTTGAAAATATTATTGTGCAGGTTTTAACAAAACGTACCTACACCTTTAAATTAGCTGTAACTTTAAGTTATAAGGCCTTTTTGTGATTTTTGCACCTGTACGTAAGTGTAAGTTAAGTTATAAAACTGATAATTTACACATAAATAATGAAAAATAAATCGTTATGGAACCATACAACGTTAAACTGTACAAACTATACAATTGATTGAGCTTCATAAAACCAAAACAGTCCGTAATATCCTTTATAAAAATACGTCACTCCAATTTTTGCCTAAACCTTTTTTCCCAGGCTAACAAAAAGTCTATAAATATTTAGGGACCCCGTTTCCACTGTATGGGCTTTATATCTCATTCTGAGTTCACGATATACCAGTGTGTACTCAGTCAACTGTTGTAATATATCTCTTGCCCAATCAAGAGCAAAAGCTTTCTTATCTCACGCCTCATCTTATTTTGCTTAAAAGCTTGTACATATCAAAATGTATGCCAGTAAGTTTGATCAGAAGGCCAAATTTTCGTATCTTTAGACAAAATATTTGAATAAAAATTCATTAACTATGAATATGTCAATCAAGCTAAAAGTTGATGGATATAACGTATTTAATATTGCATTACTTACCAATAGAAAAGTCTTGAATTCACCTCTAAAAAGAAAATCTTATAAAACATTGAACCTCGTAAGATAAGACAATACTTAATTAAGATACTTCTTCGTATTTCGTTTTCTTTTAATTCAATACTTTGTAGCTGAACTAGAAGCTATTTATTGCTTTTATTCTCTTACCTAGACAATAGAAAAACATTTAGGCAATCAGACGAATCCAATTAGTCTCAATTTATCTAGATTGGTTCGACCGTTTTATCTTGTTTAGGTCACCAGCTGTAAAAAGGCAACGTATCTTTGTAACTTGCCGATAAATTGATACTTTGTTTTCGAAAAACAAACCCACACACGAATTGAATAATATATTGCGGTTTTCTACATTCTAAAAATGTACAAGACAAATAAACGCAATTACGAACACTGAACATCATGTAAAATACATCGGGTGATAAGAATTCACCCTCGAAATTACATTCATGTCGTACACTTCAAGCGAACGGAGAAACGGGAAAAAGTTACATATGTACACTCACCTTTATTCACACACATACATTTTCCTTCTAAATGTTCCCTAGGGGTGGCGCGACACAAATATGGAACATTTCCAGTAAAACATTACCTCTTTGTTACAAGCTGTATGTAATCACATGCTTACGGTGCGAGCCATATTGCAATTTCGGTGTCGCCGGCGCATTTTCCTACGTGGCAACCCTGACGCAATATGTGCCACTGAACACATGCGATAGTGATGTGGCGATCTATCGATAAGGGCTACGTGCGAAATATAAATGCAGATACATAAAGTATGGTGCATCATTTTGGTCACAAAAATGTTATTATATTTTAACACGATAGGTACGTGTATAAAGATAAAAACAAGGATTTTATGATCCTAACTGAAATACGTCTGAAACAGATTCATATTTTATTAATAGCAACTTGGAGGCTAAAATAAAAAGATATTAAAAACTTAGCTCCAAAGTTATAAATATTAAAATAAATGTAACAACTTTTCTTGAAATATATAAATTTTATTACCTCCATCATTATTATTTATGTGTCCCCCAGTAATAATTTTTACATGCGTAACCTTTACTTCCACAACCTAAGTTATCGATTATTATTGGCACACAGAAAAATCAATTGGTCAAACTATCGATAGATGGTATGGACAACACTAAATGCTAATAGTTGACATGAAAACAAGGGTTCACACGTGAGTACTTCAGCTATTAATGGCTCAATAAAACTATATTAGTGGAGTAACGAGGTTTATTTCTTTAATTGCTTATTTTGTGACCAACTTGCAAACGTGAATCGCAAGGGAATGCGGTTTACTTTAGATTTATGCTTCGTTTGTTAAGTATTGAGATTGTAGTTTTGTCTTTGTGATGGTTTTGGGATGATGTCACCTTTTGTTACATATGTACCTAATATTGATCTTTTAAAGGCCTTAATAGTTCTTAAAAATTAAGTCAAGATGGCTCGGTAAACTTTGTTTCAGTAAAATACTATTGTTGAGTCAGACTGATGAGATGAAAGACTAATTTTGGCAAAATCATTTAAACTTTTGTAAGTTGTGCTCGTGATCTCACCTTAATTCATAATGAATATAGAAAATATTAAAAGCAAAAAAAAGTAACTGAGAGCATTTTTTGTCTATATTTCAATAGTGTTAATACCCATCTTACCAAAGGATATTGGGTTGTCGGGTAACTGGGTTGAAGAGGCCAGATAGGCAGTCACTCCTTGTTAAATACTAGTACTCAGCTGCACCCGATGCGACTGGCAGCCGACTCAAAGATAGTTGGGAAAAGGCTCGGGAGATAATGATATTTAATAGTGTTGTTATTAACTGTTGCTTACACATAGTAATAGCTATCCTTTGATCTAATCGATAAACCCATAATCAGCTTACAAGATCATAAGCTAAATCAGTAATTATGATCACAACGTCAACACAGACACAATATTAACTAAACAAAGGTACTCAATAAGCCTTTGTTAGGGACAGTTTGCCACAATACCTCTATTGACTGGCGCAACCCGTGACCTAGTGCAGGGATGGTCAACCATTGACGTAAGTAGGTATACATTTCGCACCTGTGTTGCAATTGCAAAAGTTGTGTTTACCTTGCTTGAATTCTATGATTTTTTTGTAAAGTTTTCATAGTGTTGCTGCATGATGAGTGCTTAATGAAAAAGTTCAATACCGCATATTTGAATGTTTCTTTCAGCTGAAAGCAATGATCTAACAACTATCAACCATGATTTTGGGTCCAACCTAACACATAAGGGGATTTCATTAGCTTGTCCCATTAACAAAAAGATTCTGTGATTAATATCATCGATATGCCTAGCGTTTTCCTTGATATTTTTGGTCATAAAATGAATATTGTGTTTTTCTATGAATTTGTCACGTTACCCAATAAAGGTTTGCTATCCCTGATCTAGTGTTTATACCTGATTAGAGACTGCTTCTACGAGTAATTGTCAGCTCATAGATATAATAATGCCTAGTGTATACGATTATTATGTTTGTGTGGTAATACGATAAGCCGTGCCATTGAAATGTTAATTATGTATGTAAGCACTTCGTTTATGTTGTATTTTGAGTTATTAATTATGTCCTTAATAAATAATATAAACTTTTAAATTAACAAACAATAGCTTTTTTTTTAATAATTTATCAAGAACAATATGACATGATACAAACTGTATAAAATTATTTGAAAGGTTATGGCATGATTTTGAAGCTGAGTTTAGTTGAAGGAAACTTACTTAGTCTTTGTTTGTTATGTTTTTAAAGAATATTGTTTTGTATTTCAAATTAAAGGAAGTAATGTAAAACGTAATTATTATAATCATGAATCATTAATAGCTCCTTAACGTGCACTTTTGCTTATGACTTAAAAGATCTGACTGTACTAGCTGTAATAGCTTTTTCACATTACTTCAACTATTACACGAGTAAAGTTGTGAAATTGTCATATTTTGCAAAAGAGGTAACAGTCAAAAGTTTCAGTCGAGTTTATATGATACACAGTTCACTGATAAGATGTAATTAATAAATAAAGAAAGAAAATGATCATAATACCCTATTTAGTTGCAAAATTTCAATATTTACTTAAAAGGTTTCGTTTGTTTAAAAAAATACTTATCAGCAATTTTATAGTCCACTAGAGCCAGTCGTATGAACTGTGTGCCAAAAAGATTATTTTTTTTTACTCTATTCTTAATTTTTTACCGACTGAAGACAAAAATAAAATACTTTTGAAACTGACTCTCCACATATGTTACACTTTGATTCTACGATATATTAATGTTTTAGTCTTAAAATACTTTTATCGGTAACAATGAAATGCTTTTATGAGATTTCGGCTATTGAAGTGTCTAGTTATGACTCTGGATATCAAAGGCTTTTGAATTCAGTAAAACTTTTAAGTCTTTGTTTCATACAAAGTATGCATTTTACTACTTTCATTTTTGAAATAAAATTCATGCTTACTATCGAGTTTTAAGTACGTTCTTGAGTCCAGTATACTTTTGTGAAAATGATTTTGGTTAGACAGGTGTTCACAATGTGATCAATTGATAAATATAGGCACACAAAGTTGTGAGATGACGTCAAACGGAGAAGTATGGAAGAAGAAAACATGTTACGTTGATCGCAAGAAAGATTGGAAAAGGAGCAGAAAAATGACGTTGATGTTTCGAAAATGCCTTTGGGGGAATATAGGTAATGTAGACAGTTATTTGTACTCAATTGTGGTTGTACTTACAAATTGGTTGCAAAAGTTGAAATCTTCAATCAAACTTGTACCTATTGGTTATCCCGATAGAAACTTTGCAGAGGTCATAAGTAAGTGGACACATTATTTCATAACGTTACCTCTTGATAATTCTCAATAGCATAACAACGCAAATAAACTGCTGGTCTAATAAAGTACTTATTCCTTTTTTACGCAACAATGAGTATCATAAAATACTCTGTACCCTATAATAAATTAAATTCACATATCAGTCTATTAAATTCCACTCAGGCCTATGTCGTTTGTAACACAGAAGTAATTAGTACAACTAGAAACAATTGCTTTAATTAACATTATTACTTTACCATGTTATACAGTAATATTTTATACGCACAATTAGTAAGATATTCGTGTTGTGAAACCATTTTAGATTGAGACATAAATAAAAATGAATTAGGGATGTCTTCAATTAAAATACGGTTGTAAGAAGAGCAATTTTTTGGGGTTTGGGATTTCGTATTCATTGTGCTTTTCCTAAGTATATCATGGTCAGTTTCCCTTCTAACCAGATGCAGAAGTGTAACAGTGTTTTACATAAAGTGACTCCTATCTTACCTATGACGTCTGCCAAAAATGCGGTAATAGATAACATAAAAAAATATCACTAACAGTTTGCTGAGTATGACCTTGGATGACCAGGGACAGACCAAAGAAAAGATGAAGAGATTACAGGAACGGTGACATACACAAGAAGTGTTCTATTTTTATTTTTCAAAACATTTTAAGACTGGTTCCAAAAAACATCAGCAAAGTTATACCGTTATATTGTACCCATAAAAAATAAAACCATTTAGACACCGTAACCACACAAATCACTCAATTACAAAATCTCCCAGTAAGTATCACAGTTCCCCTTCTAACAGTAACGGATGCTACTTATTTCATTAATCCCGTCCGCGGTCACTAACTAGCCAGAGCCCAAGGTAGAACAGAAACTTCCAGAAGTTTGTTTTTTGTTTGTTAATTAGTGCTAAAGACAACCAACGAGTGGCGCTAGTTAGCCGAACTTGCTCTGTTCTTGTGTCGGAACGTTCCGGGAATGTTGATGGCAGCATTTTTTTCGAAATACCTAGCTTTTTTTATTGAGTGAACTTTTTCAATGGTTATTTTTTAATAGTAAAATCTGCTCCAGATAAGGTAATTGACTATTGTTAAGGTCTTAATATTGCGGAAAAATAATTGCCCCGTAGATTCATTTCCTTCCCGATTGCGAACGATTTCTTGCAACTGGGTGAAACGCAGGCTACCACCTTTCTCAGACTCTAGAGTCTTTACCATACCTGCTAGAACGAATGCCGTGTTGAAATAGAAAAAGTACCTACGGAAATTCCCATTTTGAAAGATAAGTAATAACATTAGAGAAGAGAAGAATAAATAATGAAGAATAAGACTCAGCATCGACCGAATCATTTTCAACTATCTGTTACATTTCCAAGACACATAACAATATTATGTTTGCTAAAATGAAATTTTCTCGTCGATTCAAAATCCTTTAATATAAGTAAACATTGTACTTTCACTTATTACAGACGATTTGCCGTCATTTGATTCCATAAAGATGACAGATAATAAAAATAATTAATTCATGACTAATAATTTCCACCGTTTTATAAATTAAAAATAAACAATTTTCAATTTGAAGCAGCAAAGGAGTTTAAAGTGCAAATTAAAAAGAAAAGTGGAATCTAATTACACGCTTTTTATTAGCTTCACCTGTATGTTTGTATGTTTGTAACCGACTTCTTTGGGCGCGATTTTGACCCACTTTAAACGGCCAGATTTCGTTCAAACTTTGTAGATTTATTGAGGACCGATGACAATACACTAATTTGATAAAATTATTCCATTTTTAACCGACTTCCCAAAAAGGAGGAGGTTACACATACACATCGATTACTCCGAGGTTTATAGACCGATTTACGTGATTCTTTTTTTGTTCGATTCGGAATAGTTGCCAGTTGGTCCCATATTCATCAGGTCAGGATCTGATGATGGAAACCCTGAGAAATCGAGGGCAACCTTCAAAAGTTGTAGGCATACATAGGGTAAAAATATGACACTCAGGTGTACGCCTAAAAGCACTATTTAACTGTGAAGATTTGGAGCTGACCTGATGATGGAGACCAGAGAGGGTCGAGGGAACTCGACAACTGAATATGTAAACTACCTCGTGTTTGGGCTTAAATTATTTGTATTGCCAAGACCTTTGCAACAGTGAAGGTTTGGAGCTGACCTGATGATGGAGACCAGAGAAAGTCGAGGGAACTCGACAACTGAATATGTAAACTACCTCGTGTTTGGACTTAAATTATTCGTATTGACAAGACCTATGCAACAGTGAAGGTTTGGAGCTGACCTGATGATAGAGACCAGAGAAAGTCGAGGGAACTCGACAACTGAATATGTAAAATACCTCGTTTGGACTTATATTCTTTGTATTGATGAGAACTTCCCACTTGTATGGATAGTGACAACTATTCGTATCACTGAAAAGCTTTAAATAAATAACCTTTTTACAAAAAAATTAAACAGACTTCCCAAAACACTATAATGCAAAAAAAAAACTAATTTTAGGTGCATCGGCCTAGAAGTCGGTGACAAAAATAACTTAGTAACATCCATTAGACACCGATTTCTAGGCTTTTCAATTTGCAAAATATGATTTTTGTTAATTTATATAATTTTCATCTATAGTCGATAAGGTAAGAAAATTAATTAAAATTTTCTAGAATTTTTCTCTACAGTCGATAAGGCAGGACTCGATGTTAATTTTTATTTCCAATAATTATCTTTAGCCGTTTTCTCTAATATTGACATATTTTTGTATACTAAAGAGAATTTTAATTCTACAAAACAAATAATAGTTTAAAAGAACTAAAAAACACGCTTTTTATAGAAAAACGAACTAAAAAATAGAAAATAAATGTTAATGAATTTAAATTAAGAAAACAGTGTTAAAAATTTCAATGAATATAAATTAATAATAGTGTGAATACAAAAAAAAATATTTAAAAAAAGCGTGGGGTGCTTTTTAAGATATTATCGAAATGAAAATCACTGTACTCATATCTGTCAATAAAATATTTATAACTATTGACACCATGCACTACGCTTTTTAAATATTTTTTTTTGTATTCACACTATTATTAATTTATATTCATTGAAATTTTTAACACTGTTTTCTTAATTTAAATTCATTAACATTTATTTTCTATTTTTTAGTTCGTTTTTCTATAAAAAGCGTGTTTTTTAGTTCTTTTAAACTATTATTTGTTTTTATTTGATATTGAAATTGTTTTGAAAGAAAATCCAGTTTATTTTAGAATAACACTATTATAAATCACGAGAGCCCCTCGTGTATCTTTGCTGTTAAGATTAAAAGGGAATTTCAGATAAATTATACACGTTGGCCAGTTTACAGAAGAGTTTTTTTTAAGTAAAAAGCAAATCTGATATTACGTCTTTAATTTTCAGTCTTTAAAGTTTTTTCTGCGAAATGAGACGATTTTCATAAAAACAAAATAGACTGAAATTAATTAATCATTTGTTTATTTTTATAATGAACAGAAAATCAACTGCTATTTTAAATTACTTTTCAAAGAATTCCAGTGCTCAAAACGATTTATGCATGGCCTGTTTTAAAATATTTCTCAAATGACTTAAAAGCTTGGATGAGTCGGTTTTCAATTATTTCCAAATCTTTGAATGTTCATCACAATAATTATAAGTACCAATTTTCTCAGAAGTAAGTAAACCTCAAATTATTTTTGTGTTGAAGTACCGATTTTAATTTAAGTAAATATAATAAAAGAATTACAACAAACGTTTAGACAATAGTAATATAATTCTGTAAAATTTTACTCTAGAGATTTAACTTCGTTGATTCTGCATATAAAATAATCGTTCACACGACTATTTTATATGCAGATCACAAAATAAACAAAGCTGAATAACGATAAAATTAAAAATCAAATGCATTTAAACAGCTACATTAAAAGTCACTAACACATCTAGAAAAACGAAAGAGTACAAAATCTTTTATTTCGACTAGACATCGTTTGAACTTTTCTCTTCGTGAAAATATAATCTATACTAGTATCAAAAAGCTGGAGAGTTTGTTTGTTTGAAAGTGCTAAACTCAGAGAATACTGGTCCAATTTGGAAATGTTCTTCAATCTTAGGTAGGGTCATTATTGAGGAAGGCTATTATGCTACTTTTGATTGGAATGTCATTTGAACATCCTTGACAGTCGTTACGGGTTTTCAGAAGCCAGTAAGTCTAACACCAGTCTAACCAAGGGGTATTGGGTTGCCCAGGTAACTGGGTTAAGGAGGTCAGATAGGCAGTCGCTCCTTGTAAAGCACTGGTATTCAGCTGAATCCGGTTAGACTGGAAGCCGACCCCAACATAGTTGGGAAAAAGGCTCGGAGGATGATGATTGGAATGTGCGAAGTAGTCCCTTCGATATGCGGGTAAACCCGCAGGCAGAAGCTGGTTTAGATATATTTTATGCAGTGTTTTCAAGTCGCATGGTCATTGGCTGAAAGCATGAAACTCTCATCCATTTTCGATATCCATAAATAAATCAAAATCGTGTCCAGATTAAAACACGCTTGCCAAATACTGAAAGTCAATGCATCGCTTAATCAACATCAGATGAATCCGTTTTCAGATCGAAACAGAAACTTGTTCGTGTATTAAAGGCAATGAACTTTGTATTAAGCCATTAATGTCTTCAGGAATCAAGACAGATGAGTACTATTGTTTCTGAAAGGAATTTATTCCTAAAGATATATGATGTGTCATGAATAATTTTCATTAGGTAGCCCTGGTAACGTGTTTTGAAGAACAATGTTCTAGATATATTTAATTGGCAATTTTAGGAAACTAGCGAGTTGGTTTTCGAAGAAAATGTTGACGAGGGTGTAGAATAAAGGTACTGTATACATTTATAGTGTTGAAACCTGAAATCAATATTGATGAATCTTCTAAATAAATCTTAGAAGATATAGAGGACTTTTCTCGGGATTTTAAGTGCACCTTTAGGCTGTTATTTGAAATACCAAACATCATTTTATCATTCGCATAATGACATACACAAACTCAAATGTTTTTAATTCAGTCAAATGTACAGGCAAATACACACAGACTAAGCCTTTACTTGAACAGTGTTCAAAATAGCCTTGCATACTCCAACGTACTTAGGCCATTACAAAGTGCAGTTCCCGGAGAATCACAGCTAAACAAACTCTTCAGACACATCGATACTAAGTCCGGTGCTTCTAATCCTCTAATTACACAATATAAACCAGGCCAGGCCAAGTTTAATCCTACCCTTTGTTGTTAGAGTTACATGGAGAACTAAATGACTGGTGGAGATGTCATAACGCAACATCACCTAAGAAATTCGTCGTCGTTGTCGTCACAGCTTTTCTATCATAATACTGCTGTGCACAGGCGTCCCCCTGTAAGGAGAAAGATTGAACGTTAACCATCTAACAGCCAGTTTCTTCATCAAAACGATTTTGACCGTTTCTTGTACTTTCTGACATTACTTTGGCTTTTACTTTTGATGAAGAAACTGGCTGTAAGAAAATAGACCTCCAAAACGCGGATTTTCAGATGACAAGGAACGTTACTAGCTTCGCCCTTATACGCCTGCTTTGGAACTCGGCAACTTTTTTTAAAACCAAATCACCAATCAATGAAAACCAACTTTGAGAAATGTTGGTTCAGTAGTAGGTAACTGATCGTTTTTGTCACGTTTATCGTACGTTACTTGACCTACATGAAGGCGCCTGACCTACCTTATGGCATCTCTACTATCTTTCCTTCTTCCGTGGCTTCCTAAAAGGAGTTTCAGGATGCACGCGTATGCGGTCAGTTTCTTCAAGTTGTGAAGTTGGGAACTTACTTGTACTTGTGCAAAGGACAAACCGACGAGGAATTTATTTTGTATGTTTTGTTTAAGAGGTTTTGCTGCGGTTTTAAGGATCGTTGGGCTCTTGTTTGGGATAGCGAGTTGGACTTGTTTGACGTACATTTGGGGGTGGGTTCATTTTGTGGGTTTTATACTTTACTTCAGAAAAGTATGGGGTCCTATATACGTTATTATTTTTTGATCGATCGGGCTATTAGAGGTTTAAGGGGCGAATTGATACATATAAGTAAGAGTAGAAAAATGCGACTGTGTGATGAAAGAGATAGTTACTTCAATAATGCATTGTTGTAATAATAATTAAAGGTAACTAATTTGATTTTGCAACCTCATTGCAATTTTCATGTTTAGTTAAAGTAAAGGCCAAACTATGAACCCTAAAATAATGTAATTGTCTTTGCTTTTCAAATATCTTGTGTGAAAATAAGCCTCTTGAAAGTAATCTTATTCTTCGAAACCAAAATTGCTTTAAAATTCAATTTATGGTGAAAAACAAACACGTTTTCTGTTTTAGTAAAGTGTTAAACGAATTTACACTTTCATATTGTGTTTTGCACTATAAAATCCAATTGTTTGTTAATTAACGTACTCTTATATATTTAAATTAACTTAGGAACAGCTGTATATAAAAAAAACTTACCATGATCCAGAAAAAGCAAAAAAAAAACAAGAATACTCCTGTTAAGGAAGTAAACCGAAACAGAAACATCAAGGTACATCTACCAAGTATGTAGGTAATACACGAACAGGCCATTACTTTACGTTTCTGTCGGTCCTCATGTCCAACGAGGTATCACAGTGTAATATCGTCAAAAGTTAGTTGCCAGAGGTGCATAACTTGTCCGAAAGAGTCTCAGGAAATATAGCACACAAATAATACCTACATAAAAACAAAAGAAGTTCAAGCACACTAAGGAAACAAACCGAACTGAAACATCAAGGTACATCTACCAAGTATGTAGGTGTAGGTAATACACGAACAGGCCATTACTCCACGTTTCTGTCGGTCCTCATGTCCAACGAGGTATCACAGTGTAATATCGTCAAAAGTTAGTTGCCAGAGGTGCATAACTTGCCCGTATTAATAAGGCCGTGTACCGAAACTGGAGGCCGCTGAGGAAACTCCTCGTCTAATTAATAATAGGACAAGAGTTTGGTATGTTTGGGGCTGAATAAAAGAGGTGCATAGTTATTTTTGAAAAACAAAAAATATTTTTTAAACAGAAGTACGTAAATCAAAGCAAAACCTCCTGTGCGATTTGTTTATTTTAATATTAGTTTCCCTTAAATTCTAAAACGACTGGTAATAAGACCCTTTAATTAATACTATTACTGTAATTTTATCGCCTTTGACTTTTTGTCACAATTATCTTGTATGAGTTTATTATCAATAAAAGGAGCAAGAGGAAGAAATAGTCAGGAAATATAGCACACAAAGAAATGTATAACAATCGAATAGTATTTTATAATCCTCATACTGATAAAGAAAATATTTAAGCCCTACACAAAGTTCCCCATCTAATTTCCAAAAGAATACCCATGTAACGTAACTTTATTCAGCCGCAGCAAAATTTCGAAACTCGCTGAGGCAAAATTACGTAAACGCTAGCTATTAACGAATTGTTATTAGTTAGTAATACTAATTAGTATTCGTAACAGCTGCAAGCTTTTCCCAACTGTGTAGGTTTATTGAATATACAGAAAATAGCGTGTTGATGTTTTTTTAATTAATAAACTCCTGGAACGTAAATTAGGTTAGATTTTAGGTGATTTTGTGTGCGTTTAATTATGGTAGATAACAATACATAAGATATACTATATATTTTAGTAGCCTTTTGACGCGGTTTCACCCACGCATCCCGTTTGAATTACTGCCCGTACCGAGATACAATGTAGCTACTGTTTGCCCAAGTATAGTACTTCCAAAAGTGAAAGAATTTTTTAAATCGGTACCTACCTTAGTTTCGGAGCCTTTACGGAATAAAGAAAAAATGTTTCCTCTATTATTATATTACTATAGATAGTAGCAAAGTTGGTGTAAAGCATACATAGTGCGAAGATTAGGTATCGGTGCCTGCTCGATACATCTCTTATATCATACACAAATGCACGGAAAACAATTAAAGCATGCGGTCTCTATGGTAAACGTGAACAGAAATCTATAGCACCCTAAACATCTAACAACCAATGAAAATTACCCTATTAGTATTTATACATGCACGACAATAGATGAACATTAACTAGTAATATTCAATTGCTATTCCCATTAAAATTGAAACGCATATTGAAAACAACCCCTAACAGTTATCGGTATTGCATAGTTTGAATGAACATTTGCGCAAAATATCGATGGCATAATTTTCGATAGATAGACAGGCTTCCGACTATCACGTCAAAAATGTCAGTTGGAAATTGTGACTGACACTTGACTAGGTAGGTATTTTTTCGATGGCGCTACTTTTTTAGATTTTTAAACAGAAAATGTTTTATTTATATTTTTGTGGAAAATAACATTTTAAAAGTGTAAATTGTGATTTGGGTAAAAAATGTTACGTGAATTGTTAATCTCTAGTCTTTGGAATTTGTAAGGAATTGTTTATTAAAATTTAAGAATGTGGAATGTGTAATAATTGAGCTGCAAAACAAACCGTTATCAATGTTAACAAATTGAACATCTTGAATCGCCTCTAATGTATGTGGCGCCATCAATTCACTCGAAATGATTAATATGGCATTCTTTATTTCCATATTCTGAGCACGTGTCGCGAAATCCCACAGTTCCATCGTGTGTCGAGCAAGACGTTTAAATAGTAAAATAATAATAAAATAACGTGTGTTTTATACAATTTTATCGATACATATGCCACACGCGTGAAGGTTACATCACTATTGTAGTTCACGCATTTTTATTGCCCATTTGTACTGCATTTGAATAATGTTGCACTTTTTTTTCGAAAAAAGAATCTACGTTTTTGTTTTAGTAAATCAACCGCCTTGGATGAGGTCTAGACTTTGTAGTCTAAACACGTGCTAATTCAAATTATAGGCTTCCTTAGTTCATATTGTTTACGATAACATTTTGACTGTAGGCAAATTCTAACACAAATCGGTAGCGAAACATGATTAATTCATAGGCCTAAATTAGGCCCACCCAAGGAATGGTTTTTTTATCATAAGTACTTCCTCGGGTGTGGTATAAACTTATGTTTATAGCTCAAGAGTTCGTTTGTTTGTAGTACTTGCGTATCTACAAGAAGATCATAAAAATATTTCAGTGTTTGATAGCTCTGTTATTGAGAAAATAATATAGGCTACTTTTTAATCGAGCAAGCGAAGTAGTTCCCACGGGATACTGGTACACTGTATTTGTAGTCAAGAAATTGATAGGTTATCAATAAATAAAAAACCATACTAAGACAATTTATTTACGACTTAAATAAGTTTCTGACTCCTAAAATCAATTGTACAAAACAGTCCTAATTGACATAAGCTTTTCTATAGATAAACATTTGACAATAAATACTTCAGTACTTGTACAAAAAGTTTAACGATGTCACATTTATAAGTATTCTGTGATACAGTGCGTAATACAATCCTACCCAATTAGTCTAAGTCTATAATCGGATGATTCTCACATAAATCAGCCTGTTTATCGTAGAAATTGGTACCGTTTGGTGCCCACATGTGACTAAATGGAATGTGACGAACACTTAAGTGGGTACTATAGTTCACCAGGGTTTAATAAAAAAAATATGACGACAAATAAATGTTTCAAAAATACATACTATGTAACGAAATATAGCATAATAAACATTAACCGTTGGATAAAATTTCTAAACAATAATCTGACAAAAATAGCTACACAATTTTTTTACAGATATTGCTATGATTTTTTTATCTAAAAAAGTAATCATTTACGCCTATTTGCGTTACGTAAACGTTATCACTCAAAAGAAATCCTTGAAATAAAGTTTCAAAATGAGCGATAAAAACCCAAGTTTTTCGAGGGTTATCTTTCTTTAGGACTAGAATACGTCTTGTTTTAATGTTTAATTTTTTTGTTACATTTAACGTTTGAAATATAAATCTAGCCTTAGCTTTTTATGCAAAACTTTGTATCGCCGATTTATTTAAAATCAGCGAAATTTAAAATAAAATACTCTATTTACTACTCTAATATTTCATTTATTGTCAGCCTATTCTTTATTTAATCTATTCCTTATCAGGATTCTGGCTACTCGGAATGACTACCAAATAATGTTCGAGTAGTAACCAAGATTCATTAATTTAACATAACTTTCAAAAACTGAATTTCATTTTCAAGTTCCAAAATGGCTCTTTGTACAAAAAACCCGCAAAACATTGATGAAACTGTATTTTTATCTAGAACAATTAACCTGATACCAATCCCATTTATAACAATTCCCATAAAAGCTATTGTTTCACTGTCAAAGTCAATTCAAGCATTCTTTTTTCAATTCCGAATCTTACAAGTGCCCCAATAACACTATTTTACACCATCAAAATAACCTTTATTATATCTACTAGAGCAAATGGCAATTACAAAGAAGAACTATCAAAGAGGTAGCGACTCGATTACTAATCTGGAATAGCTTCGAAACCAGTTAGCACTGTAATATTATACTCGTAATTATACTCATAATGTACGAGTGCAAAAGGTGAAGGAAAACATCATGAGGAAACCTGGACAAATGGCGTCCACGGCCGATTTCGGCCACGGCGGCAGTTATTAAGTCTGAAATCACCAACCCGCATTGAGCAAGCGTGGTGATTAATGCTCAATCCTTCTCCGTGTGAGAGGAGGCCTGTGCCCAGCAGTGGAATGATAAAAAGGATATAACAGTACGAGTGCAGACTACGTCATCATCATCTACCTATGTGGTCTTTTCCAAGACTTGGTATTAGAATATAATTGATGCGTAAGATATGTCTTCTCTGGTTTACTCTTAAATTGTTTATTTTAACCCAAATAGCTTACTTCTACTTACATGTATTTAGCTTTCGGCTTTCCATGGAGCTCAATCCTTTTAAAAATTTTGTCAGTTTTGGTAATATTTAAAACTAACGTGTGATTTTTCTTTGCAGCTTTTCGTTTGTAATCGATTTCAATTTAGAATACAAATAGTTGTCATTTTAATGATTTTAACTTAATTTAATCCTAATTTTTCGTTCATGTCGATAGCAGTCGTAAAATACCAATAAAATCTATTTGAACACTATTGATTCCTGATTAAACGGCCACTTGAAAACACATTATTTTCCTCTTAAGTGAACAATTACGTACTTCAAACATTCAATTTGGGAATATCAATAAACTTTGCAATCAGTTTAGAAACTAATTGTTAATTTATTGCATTTAAAAATCGTGCTTTGTGTACGTAAAGCTTGAATAAAGGTCTTTAAAGCATAAATCCAGATTATTGATTAATTTCTAGTAAAATAACAAAAACATAGAAATCAATACTATGGTGAAAGATTGAGCATAAGTTCATCAACAAAAATAATACGGTGTAGCCAAAGAATCGATTGAAAACCAAATTACAATTTACTCTTATTACGAGCTCAAGGTTCTCTCCTTGTATTATTTTCAGTAAACATGTAAAATATTATTACTCATGATATATTGCACCTAATTTGTGAAACTACCTAGGTACGTTACAAACGGTTCTGACCTAGTCCTACACACTAAATTACAGTGACCGTCGCCTTCTGACGTCACACAATTTATGTTTTACGCTGGAATTCTAGAAATCCATATAAATTTACCTACATGTTAGCACTTAACGAATATACGAAGTGTTTTACTGGTGTACCCAACACCTGAAAATTAGCATAAGCAATAAAACTTTATGTTGAAACATAAGGTAGGATAACGTGGAATATTTTGGTAGAATATGGTAGGAGTCGCCATTGTTATTTTCGTGAAATTGTCGGTGCTCCCTCATCCTATTGCATATGTTATGGTTGAAGACATTTTTAATGCCTTACGTGGATACTTTTTACGGGAAATATTGTAGATATACAATATACATGGGTAAATAACAAAATCCAAAATACGTAAATTAAGAATATTATTTCTATAAATTTTATTTATTTTTAAACACACTATTTACATTTTAAAATATCGATCACACGATCAAAACAAGGCTCAAGCTACCAGTGCTTCGGGACCCAGAGACAGAAACCCCCAATTGAAATTTTAGTATGAACAAAGAAATAATCTGCAACTCTTATGACATCACCAACTTTAAGAATATTATCAAGTATCTGTCTGTCATTGCATTTATAAATAAACTTATCAAAATATTTAGGTCACATAGATTCGATTACTGCTAAAAGATATATCTAAGACAGAACATGTCATAACATTCATAAGAACTGTGATTGGCTGATTGAAGTTCCAAGTAATAGAAAATTAATAATTATATTTTAATTAATTTACCTTCATTAAGAAACATGCTTTATGATTCTTCATGCGGTTCATTGAGATTTTTAATTGACCCAAATTTTATTTTTAAAGCCAAACATTTTGCATGAAATCTCCATTTTACATTATCTGAGTCAGAAATTAAATTTTGATTCGAATAAATAATTTCGTAAATGTCCTACAGTTTGATGTTTTTGAATGCGAAAATTTTACTTCGGGCTACAAGTGTTTTTGGCACGAAAATTTTCAGTTTAAATAAAGCAAAAAAAATATACTTTGTAAATGACTTTAGTGAAATAATGATTATAAAAACATAACATTTGTACCCCAAAACTACTGAACCGATTTAAAAATGTATTTCTCTGTTGAAAAACAGCACTCTTCCCAAAAAATATAGACTATATTTTATCCCGGTATGAGCAATAGTTCCCACCGCGGGGAATCGTCTAGTTTGTAATGATTTGATCAAATAGCTACTGTAATACAAACCTAAATTACTTGTACCATTAAATAATTGATGACATCAATATCAAAGGACACTAAACACTTATTTACACTACGATCGGTACTATGACATCAACTGTTGACCAATAGGTACATAAACTTTGTAATTTACTTTATTAACCCTAAGGTCATCCAGACATTTTTATATCAAAGTTTACGCTGGCAATCAGACGTTTATTTGTTTAACGATTCAGCAATTGCCAAAATAGGGTTTTTAATTTTGTTCACAATTATCCCAAATTGTTTTGGATTTTTACAGTGAGTCATACTGTTTCGTAGTGCTAGGTATACATACAGTTATAATATAGCATAATAGCTCACATGCTTCTTAATATTGTGATTCTTGAAGAGAATTGAAAGATATCAAATCCTTGAAGAGTTAATTTTCATTTATTTATTGTTGCTAATAAAAAATTATGAACAGAAATAACAGTAAACCATCAAACAGAATTAGTGAATAGTATATTTTTTTATGTATTTGCTAGGCTTTGCTAAGTTGTTTCCTTTTTTGAACAATGTAAAACGCAATACGCGCAACTTGTTAGTGCAGACATAAAATAAGTATTTATTTAAAGCGAGGCTAGTATACACTACAAATCGTTTTAGATAACTTCATTCACCCAAAATCATTAAATACCTCTAGAAACATGACAATAGCATATTGTGTCCCTATTTTCAAACAAACTTTAGTTAGCAAAATTAAATGTGCGGGCGAAGCAAATAACGTGGAACTCCAGCGCACTGGAAGTGATAATGCATTAATGGCGGTTGCTATTAGCAACCGGCTGTTAATGTGATATATTATACGGTTCCTCTTACCTGCTGGAATTGTAGATTGAGCTTCGATTGTATTGTAGTTGAGGAATTCAAGAGGGTAATTTTGGTAGGATGTATTCTATTACGTCCAAAACTAAACTAAAATATTTCACTGTTCGAAGGCTAGACTATCATGGGGTAAGCTATATTTTGCAAATTTGTTGGTCACGTGACTTGTCGCGAGTTTAGGATTTTTCACCTATCACAAAAAGTGCACAGTTTTACCTCCAAAAATGTATGGGTTCCAAGGAAAACCCGCATTTTGGCCACGCTAGTCAAGGAGATTTTGCTTCATGACATCTCCGCTACTCATTTTGAGATCCATGGGCCTTACACTTGTATTACGTAATTAACTAACGATAAAACAATTGTAAAACCCCTCTGTGAAACCGTGTAGTAACTTTTTACAGCTTACGGAAGTTAGGTATGTACTTACAATTTTTTCTCTGAAACAACTTACCTACTAGTGTGTAAGGTCGGGGGAAGATAACATCCAGAAATACATATTTGAATTTTATCTTTGTAAACATGACATCATTTTCGTTTCATTCATTTTATCCAAGCAGGATAAAATTTTGTTTAGTAAAACGTTTCACCTTTGATCTCATTAGCCACGGGAAGTGGTTTGGTAACATCCGTAATTAGTATTTTGCGGAACCAAAAGTCAAAAACAATGTTATCTATACCGGAGTACTGTTATCTGTATCAATTATTTCTTAAAAACCGGCCAAGATCAAAGACGGCCTTGCTATTCATCCTATACCTATAAGAACGCGCGCACACTACAAGGAATTAGTCGACCGATAGTTGATTTTGACTCATGGAAGTACATACGTGACAACGATTTGGTATCAGACAGACTAAAAACTTTTATTAAATTCACGATTTTCTAAAAAAAAATCCTACCAAGGGCCGACTAAAAAGTCTGCATTATGAGCGCAGGCTTAGCACACTGCTGACTTTTTAGCCGACCGATAGTTTGATCACTTGATAAGTAGGTATTTACAACTCGAATATAGTGAGACCATATTTTTTATTGTATCGACCATGTAATAATGTACCTTAATGTAATTTCATTTCATTTCATAACAAGTCATAACACGGGCCCGGAAGTTTACAAACCTCCTTACAACTTGTCAGTACTGATTCAGCTACATAAGATAACAGACCATAGTAGCAGTTTAGCCATAATTCATTAATACACGTGGCAGGTCCAACCTAAGCGTTTGATTTTGATATAGTAGCTGTAGTTCCTGATTTATAAGCTGTTGAATGTCTATGAATAGTTGATGACCAGTAATTTGGAACTATGGAAAGACCAGCTTATGAAATAGATACTTGAGGAGCTAAAAGTATACAAAACAAGGTAAATACCTAATATTTAAAAATTATGATAGGTAAGTATAACACTGCAAACATATCAAATTCAAATAACTGCTTAATTAAACGCTTAAGCCTTTGCAGGCTACGGGACCACAGGTTGAAATATTTTAAAAACTAATGATGAATTAAGTTTAGAGACGAGTTTACAGATTTACAGAAAAATTCCATTCAGTTCTAACCGTATTGGTCTACTTGTAGATTTTTAATAATTTTAAGAAAACATACGACTACTTATAATTCCAAGCAAATAAAAACAAATGAAGAAAAAAAATACTACATAGCATTTGAAACAATTTCTCCACAAACGAATGGGCGGACAGATGACTTACAACTTATGGCATATTGATATTAATGATTCTGCTACGAGACAATTTGTCTTCGTAATTCTGATAGAGATTTGTTTGTCGTTTTGGCGAAATGCAGTTAACCCCTTTTTAGACTTGACTGCATTTAAATTAGCGTTGACCATTGTGAAACTAATAGGTATTATTAACTAGCTGTATCTCGCCGTATTATTCCCGTACCGATCTCATTCCCGGAGCCAGCTATGACTGACTACGTTGTAGATTGGTTAAATATCTAATGTTAACCTAAATAAAATCCTTTTTATCACATTAACAGTTGTGCTGAAGAATCTTCGAATAACTCGTTACCACGGAGGACAAAAGTTACTGATATCTAATTTCCACTGTGAGCAGAATCTACTACTGACCAAGATTTTTTCCATTGTAGCATGGCAGGCATTTAACTCGAATTTTGCAAACTTACTTAGTAGGAGCTCTTTTAAAAATCTGCGTATTGGTAAATACAATAATTGTAAGTCGGTAAATGAGTAAATACCGGAACATTCTTTGAAAGTAGTTGGCCTTGCTTATAAAAACCTTATACAAAATTTTCCACAAAGTTATTTTCGTTACCTCACTCACTGATATATTATCAGACGAATTAATTAAATTATTCATTGATTTGATTTAGATTTAAACAAATTTGATTTTGTTTATTAATGGTGCTTCGATCAAAGATTTATAGCGATCACTTAAATGGTTTTCTATAAATATTGACAAATATTATGTTTGTTTAAAATCGTTTTAATACAGAAGCTATTTAGAACTGTCTAGAATAATCTGATGATTTTTTTAAAGCATCTAAAAAGCACTAGAAGAAATTAAAAAATGCATTCAATAAGTCATAGCCTACGCACGCAATCTTCCGGAACACTAAACTTTGCTATAATCCTGAGGAAAAGTACTGATTTCAACCTAAACATTTACCTGAGAAAACACCCCACTGGACATACAACCTTATGCTGTAAAATTTTAAGTCGATTTTCGTATGTCAGGTGGCGCCAAAACATGAGTAACAGCTGTTCCGAGTCGTTGACCTGACCTAAAGAAGATTCATTCATATTTAATACCTTTGGGAGATAGAGGTTTCTGAAATGACTCACTTCTACTTGATTTAGGGACGTTAAACAGAAAATGGACAAATTATGTTTGCATTTTAAGAGCAAAATTGTTGGCTTTAAGGCGAATTTTCTCTTCAAAGATTCTTAATTAGACATAATGTTTTCATGATTTTTTTATGAGTTCTTATAAATTGTTGTTGATTTTTTCATAGACATCTTTTCATATTTTATCTATGTAAGGTTTTTGTATATTTGCAACTAGGACACTATATTTGCAGGGTCTAGTTTATGGCTGCGGGATTGTTCGAAAGAGTTACCGCGGCCTTGGTACATAAAAGGCTTAAGGCTAAGGAACATGATGGGTCAGTAGTCAGTAAAAGTCTGACACTCCCTTAATACTGCTAACCCACAGCGGGAGGGTTATTTGATGATTTACCATAAACGGATTTTTTTTATTCAACATTATTTCCACAACGGAAAAAAATGGAGATTACTTAATACGAGCAGTATCTAATTAAAGCGGCAACTTCCAATAATTTTAACAAGTTTATCAAAATTCTCGGAAGTTATTAGTTACCAAGCAATTCGACAGCAAATCGACGGGAGGTTCATAAACATTTTAGCGGTGTTTTAGTAAATGCGATAATTTATTACCGTGCAACGGTCTCGTTAAGACTAAATGTTCTCACGTGGGTGGTTAAACCTGAACTAGTTACGGAATATCAGATTTATACTGGTAAGTATTCTGGTGCTGGTAGTGTGAAAAATTAATTCGGTTTTATAGGCTTATTTTATTTAGTAAGTATGTACCTACAACTGGCTGTAGGATAGGAGCTGTATAAATTTATTTGTTTGTACCCTTTTGGAGTCCTTACTCCAAAACTACTTAACCGATTTCAAAAAAAAAATACCGTGGGAAAGCTTCACACCAGGGTAATATAAGCTATGTTTTATCTCGTTACAGGCAGAAGTTCCCAAGGAAAGCGGGTAAAACAACTAGCATTAGCTTAAGGACAAATCGGTGCGAAAAATAGCGCAAGCCTTTACTTCAACTAGTAATTTCAAACGGATAAGAGTCCATGTAACATATATTTTACATAGTTTTAATATAACTGGTATTTCTACTGTAAAGTGTTGGGCTAGTACTAATGAACACATTACTAGTTCACTATTATTAAAGAGACACATTAAGCAGGTTACTTATAAGGAAAAATATTACGTTCAACTAGATAAGAAGTTGTTGAGATCACAGGTAATAATGAGTAGGTGAGGTAAAGTAATGAAAAACATGTTTTGTACGACGGTTGAATTAGACTGTACTACTTATTTATATTATAAGAAGCAGAATTATTCTTTTGAGGACCTTGTGGATAAGTACCAGCCGCACTAGTCGATTGATAATTGGTTAAATAATGCTTGGAGAGCTGACGACGTCGATGTCCGACAACCAGTCTTACTTACTTGTAGAGATCAGATAGGCAGTTTTTCTATGTAAAACACTGGTAACCTCCGCATCCAATAAGTACAGGAAGCCGACCCTAATATGCTATGGTAAAAGCCAAGCAGATGATAAATTTAACTACCCATCACTTAACATCACCTACATAGTTAAAACAAGGGTTTAAACAATAAAAACCAATAAGGTTAAAACAATAAAAGATTGCCTACTAATCCATCTAACAATATATCATTCATCTTTTTGTGATGACTATTTTAATAGTGTGACACGTTTGGCGCCACTTTCATGGTCTTAGACTCGATAACTGACAAGACATAAAAGTTTTAACAGCTTCGTAACATTTAAGACTCAAAATAAATCATTCTTACTCAAACGTATTCAGATCTTAAGTAAACTCGTGCAATTTTACTACTGTTTCATCGTAAAATAAATGAGTTTTCTGTTTAATATTTCCTGTATACTTAGTAGCACTTACAGGTCGTGGCTTAGTTATAACTACACGAGCAAAACGATCAAGGTTAATCTGAATTTACATTGGTAACTGAGATTCCTATCCCTATTTACAACCATGTTAAGCTGCTTATTGACAATTGTAGATCTGTGTTGTTTGTAGATCTATGATAACTGCTGTTTGAATTCAATAACTGGAAAGTACGACAACCAACTTGACCAAGCATGGTGTCTTGAGATCAAGGAAGAATGGAAGTTAGTAAGTTTAAAACATTGTTAGTCATTAAGATGTATTAAGCTGGAAATCAACTTAAATCTACAAAGATAGGAGAGATCTTACCAGATAACAGATCTTGCAATTTAATCTCTGAATAATTAAAATATTACCTATAACTCAAATCAAAGGTATAGTTAGCCGTTCAGCTTAGATTATTGCACCTACACAGTGACATTCCAAACTCAGATTCTCCTTGTAATACAAAGAAAAATAAGCCTTATATCCTTTCAATTAAATACGAAAATTGAAGTTGAATATAATTCATAATCCTATGTCATAACACCTATTAAGTTGATCTTAGTAACTAGCTTAATATTATTACCCTAATCTCTGTTAATCGCTTCATTAATGAACATTGGCTATATTCACAATATGATCGATAGATTTGTATGCCTAGATCAAAGTAGGTCTTATCTAACCAAGTATTCTATAATCGTTTAATAGTTGGTATAGTTTTGCTAAACTGTTTGTCAGGTTGTCACTTAACAAATTAATTGAACCACTTATATTTTACTTAATTCTACTGTTTTATTTGCACAATTTACGGACCGACCTGTGAATTATAGAGCTTATCTATAAATAGCTTCGCCAGTGTTTTCACCCACGTCCCTTAAGAACTATCACAGGTATCCGGATAAAATTATAACTTAGATTTCCTCTACCTCTATAAATGAACTATCGAACAATGAAATAATTTTTCAAATCGGATCTGTACAAACGTTTCCTTTTTGTTATAGGTATTAGTATAAAAGAAAAACATTTTAACTTGGATCAAAGATAATGACTTCAAGGCAGTTCAAGATGGATATGCTTAGGTACACTATGCATTTTACCCTTACATTCATGCTTTTGTTCCAGAATCGCACTTATTCCCATGCAACATGTAATTAATTGATAGTTCAATTATTAATTGATTCTACTGAAAACACAAATATTAATTGCGATCAATAATTTTAAACATAGGCAATAAATTAATAAATGATCATCTAACAGACATTGTACAACAAACACATGTATAACAACCACATATTTACATAATTTGATTAACATTAATTCAATTATATATTATTGATGTTTTAATAGCTTATCTAGAAACGGATTAAGCTCAATAGCAATTATGTGCTGTGACTGCAGATATTAAGTGTATGTCAATACTGTAATTGTATTACGTAAATAGGTATTGAATTACAAACATTTAGTTAGAAGCAAATAATACATGGGTAATTGTTAAGGATGTTTGTAGGTTAAGCGGTCCAATTGTAAACCAGTTTCAATGAGTAAAACTTTAAATTTTATTCTCTAACAGCCAGAAAGTCGGACAACCAGTCTCAATACCCTGGGTATTGGGTTGCCCGGGTAACCGGTTTGAGGAGGTCTACTAGGCAGTCGCTCCTTGTAAAACACTGGTACTCAGCTGCATCCAGTTAGACTGGAAGCCGACCCCAAAATAGTTCTGAAAAGCCTGGCCAGATGATAATAATGCGAATCCTTTATTTTACTTAAGTATCTCTCTCTCTCTTCAAATCCGTTATGTTAAATAAATGACATTGTAAAGCAAAATCATTTAACAAGCCAATTAAGTGCAGGCTATATCTTACTCATTTTATTACTATAAATAAATAACAACTATTACTATGTAGATAGGTACTATTAGTAGGTACAAGAATTTATGAATCAGCCCACTATCATTGCTGAATGGAAACAATGTTGCGACATAGAGGAAATATGAATGATCTCAATATCCTACTAATCTACAAATACTATATTAATAATGTACGTGTATGTAGGTATGTATTTTTGTGCCACCTTCACGGAAAAGCCACTGCATGGATTATAATCAACTTGGCAGCAATATCCCTACTAATATTATAAATGCTAAAGTAACTCTGTCTGTCTGTATATCTGTCTTTCTGTCTATCTGTTACGCTTTCACGTCTAAACCACGAAACGGATTTTAATAAAAATTTGGTAAAGAGATAGAGTTGACCTTGAGAAAGAACATAGGATAGTTTTTTGAAGAGTTCTGTTCGGAACGCGATATAACCGAACCCGAGCATAGCAAGCTAGTAGCTTATACATTAGAATAACCTTTGGGCCACTTTTATCTATCTGCAGGAAGTCGTGAAACCACGGGCCTATTCACTATAAAAGGTAGGTACTATTGAATGAATAGGCTATGACGTATGACAGCCATTTTGCTAATCCAACAGATTTTAATTAAATATTTGTGGTCGCGTGACTGTTCTATGCTATTGTAACGATTACATGGAATTAATTTATAGGCAAATAGATTTATTTTGCAGCAAAGTATTCAGTCACGGTTTTATTGAAAGCCATAAAAGATGATGCCATTCGGTATAGATGTCATATACTATTTAAATGAATGACTTCTGGTCTATTAAAATGAAATAACATGATGTATATAGGCCTAAAAATAAATATGAAGTTCATGTCAATTTACGTAATTTGTGCTTAAGTAGTGTATCTAAAAGACTCTTAAAACTAACGAGGAAGTCAACATTAAGCGAGTTCTCAAGGGACTTTTATGATTTCGCATTGAACAAAGATGAAAAAATATGAACATCTGAGTTGAGGATCTCCTCCTTTTTGGGAAGTAGGTTAAAATTTAGTACCTGCAAGAAACTTCTTACCAGTTCTTTCCGAAATCAATAGTGGATATATTGAAATAAAATACCGAATTACTCTTCTGTACCAACGTAGTAAACGTATGAAATAAGCTTATAAATAACTATAATATACCCAACACATAAAGTCCAATTACAGTACTCCCGGCGTACGCAACAAGAAAATCTTGAGTGACAACGTTTCATTTTACGATGACGTCTTATTACAGATAGGAATTATTTCCTGCTTCTGCAGATTATTTGTCCTGCTTAATGCAAATGTCAAGCCAGTTGGTGATCGTAAAATTATTCTATACATAATCTTTAGTAGGTAATATAATAAAACGAAACCTTTTTGTTTGTTTATTTGTGCCCTATAAACTCCGAAACTACTGAAATGATTTGAAAAATTCTTTCGCTATTGGAAAGATAGACTATCCCTGAGTAACATAGGTAACATTTTGTCCTGTTACGGGAAGAAATTCCTTAGAGGCGCGGGTGAATCCGCAAAAAAGCAGCTAGTTGAGCAATATAAATATGAGGTTGTGTTGTAAGAAAATAGTATTGATAATAGTTGCCTCAGGAACTTTGTAGCAGAGTAATTAATGTAAGTACTTTAAGGGTTTTTTAATTAAGTCTTTTGCGGTTAATTATGTTAATTAATAAGAAAAGCATCTCTGATAGGGTTTTCCTTATGTTGTTAACAGTATTTTAAGTAGGTACACAAAATAAGGCAAACTCATTCAAAACCTTTATTGCAATTTTGCAACGATTAAAAATAGTAACTTGTGGTATGGTGCACCAATTGTTTGCTATATTAATTTACTATATCAGAACTGTTCAAATAGTTCTTTTTTATGCAAGAAAAGTAAGTAAGACTAGAGATATTACCTATGTATGAATGCTGATGTGACCAAGACGTTTTAGCTTAAAACATTTTTGTGAGTAAAGTCCACATAATTATAACGAAGTTTTCAGCACAAAACTTTAGGTTCGCCCGACTATCTAGTGTTGGTATAAAAATGCAATGAAAATAAACAGCGAGACGTAATTTAAACGCATTGCTGGCACGTTCTCAAAGAACATTAATTAAATACTTGCGTTGTTTTTAAGAGGAAAATTATGACTTGTTATCAAAATTTTATAGTACCAATGAACTTTCCTATATTTATAACAAATAACCCAGTTACGAAAAAGTGGAAAAAAATACAAGCTCATTATTTTGTCAGTTTTCAGCGCGAAGCTTTGTTAAACTGTCAGTAAAATGACTTTCGTTTAAACAAATTCTTGTTCTAATTTTAAATCTAGAAATCAAAAACGAAAACAAAACACTGCCATCAGAGCAAGTTTTTTTGTTTTTTTCTATGGAGAAGAAAATGGCTAGCGGAGATGTCATAGCACAAAATCCTAAAAAAGTAACGCGAGTTCGGGGGACGAGGAATACGCCTTCTATGGAACACGCCCATTACTTTAAAAATAAAATCACTAATCAATCAAGACCAATCTTTGATAGATTGCTATTAATTTGACATGAAATTCGAACATCTAGTTAGTTCTATTAAGTGATCATGCCTACAAAAAGCTGACTGACTGACCTAAAGAAGGCATCAGACCTACCTTCCCTCGTGGTTTTTTCCACGTACCTATACACAAAAAGATTGCTAACTATTTCGAAGCCACCCCCTCCCATAAAGCATTTCCTTTCACTTAATTACTGCACAATCAACAAGGAAAACCAAATCACTATCCCACGTATTAATCTTCTGCTCCTAACAATTATTTTCCCTCGCAAATCTCACACGCAACTAAACAGCTCTATCTATTTACTTATGTTTTGCCGCAACGCAAAGAATATGGAAAAGGTTCACTACTAACACAATATGAGGAACTCACTGACATAATAAGGTTACCGTCAAATTCTTCAAATGTTACCATTTAGTTGACCAAAGAAGTGGTAAACTGTAAACAATTTTCATTATTTAGACATATCTGCCAAAGATCAAACTGTTTTGTATGCCGACAAGGCTACAAACATAACTCGTCCACACATAAGAAAACCTACTTACCTACACATAGCGTTAATGAAGGCATGATATCAGTTTAACATTTTGGAACAAATACCATGCCACATAAAGAAAAGATCATTGAAGCCTGTTCTAACTTACTTCTTTTTTTGGAAAGTTTGTCTTTCATATTATTTTTCAGAAGTGTTCCTTCTGTCCATTTTCACCCGTGATATTTAGGTTCGAGTCACGCAACAGTGTCAGCAAGATCACTTGCGATAGACGTAACATGCCTACGCTTTGTTAGCTAGGGGAAATCACTTCAGTAATGGGATAGCTTGCCTGTATTACGCGTTCCATGTTCAATATGTAGCTGGCACACAGATTATACGTGATTTCTATTGATGGAATGACAAATTCTGGTTCAAAACACCAGCGCATTCGTTATTTGAATTGACTTTAGAATGGCCAGGACGTTTTTTTTTTCTGAGAAATATGTAATGTAATGTAACCTACTTATCCATATTTTTATGTGTGTTTATATCTATGTTATTTAGGTATTTATATGTCTTTACATTACATTTAACCAGCAAAAGAGCAGAAGGAAGTCTATAAGACTTTGTCAAAAAAATGCGATCACTTTTTCAGGGTCATCAAATTAGATAATAAATATGAAATCTTTGAATAAATATTAATAAAAATCCACTAAAATTTTAACGTAACAAATTAAAGATCGTTGTGATAAGAGCACTAAGTATTTATTGCATTTTTATTTAGATTTTTATAATGTCAACGTATAAAACAGACTTATTTAATTTGATATAAATCACAACTAACCCGGATATAATATTTCCTGTACCGTGGGAGCTCTGAAAAATATAATATACTTAAAAGTGTGAAAAACAATTAAAATCAGTTGACTGTCTACGTTAAAATTTTGAGTAGACTTCAAGTCACGACTTCTTTTTTCAACTTCATTTTATTTATTTTGCAAATTAGTCATTTTCCTGATTTTGGTTTGTAATGACTAAAACATAGTTTTAAATACATATTTTCTTTACATTAAGTGTAAGTATATTATTTCTCAGTCTTCATCTATTTTAGGTATTTGTCATTCACATCATATTTAAATCATAAAAGTTTTTACAGTGTACAGAAAAAAAGCCTTCATTTACAGCCAATACAAAACTTAATAATTTACGATTCCAAGCATTCTCAAACTATAAAACAAATGTATTATTAAGTATACGTTTAGCATAAATTGGCATACATCATTTAAATTAGCTGTATTTAATGAATATAAATCTTCAACGTTTTAAAATACGCTTGATCTAAAGTTAACTTAATGGTCGCTCAATGAATGAATAAAGTAGTATTTTTTATCATTCATCAATAAATAATGAAAAGTTTAGGTACCTTAGATACGCCACAATACTTTTATGTTGGTTTAAAATTTACATAATAAATTAATTTGGTACCTATACAAAATCAAAACTGCATTCATTATGACTATGTTATAACCTAACGCATATTACTTCGATACTGACAAAAATCTATAAGCATAACGTTCCTGGAATTGAAGTAATTTTGCCACCGAAACCGACATGTTAATGGAACAAAAACTAAAATTTATTATTTCTTAAATGGCGTTTGACAGCCAGTTTCCGAGATATCTAGGTCCCACAGAGCTTTTAGACCGAATCGCCTGTCAACCTTAGTTAAAGTTGAAAATTCTTGGAAAAAAAACTAATTAGGTCTTAATAGTTAGTAATTTGAAACGATATTAGTTTTAATTTCCGTTGACAACCGCAAAATTGGAACAATGAAAAAGAATCGCTCTTTTATTTTTAAAAGATACCGACTTTTAGCTTGATATTTTCGATTCTAGAGTGCTAGGAAGTGTGAAGAATAGGTACAAAATAATTATGAAATACATATGAAGTTTACTTACTAATATTGTTCTACACAGGAATTTGTTTAACCCTCAAAACCATACCGATATTGATGACCCATCAAAATCTTATTATTTTACTTCTTCATCATCATCATCTCAGCCATAGGACGTCCACTGCTGAACCTAGGCCTCCCCTTAGATCTCCACAAATACCGGTTGGAGGCAACCTGCATCCAGCGTCTTCCATTTTACTTATTGGATATGTGTAATTAATATTTATTACCCTAATGCAATTGGCTCAATCGTGATTTAAATGAGCACCAATAAACTTGATGCAATAACGATATAATAACGCCTATAAGTAATTAATTGGACCTTACAAAGTTGTTTATATTTACGATAGCCCTATTTGTATAAGACATAAGGCAGTAATCATACGATTTACCACATCCGATGAAAGTTTCTCACGTAGCTAAAGGTTTGAAAATTATACTATCGTATATAACCGGTTGCTGCTACTTAAAACAAAATTGGAAGGTTGGTTGCTCACCAAATGTTTTATGATTGGCAGATTAGTGGATTAGTGGAAAATTATTAGGTATATTGTTATTAATATTTAAATTTTAGCACAGAATAATCTGTATTTTATAATCTGCTTATGTTATTTCTCATATTTTAATGATAGATCAAGGAATATTTAGTTGGTAATAACTATGTAAATTGCTTGTTTCCTTTATATTCTTGTAAACTACTTTACATGCATTTTAAAGCTATATTCATTTTAAAATCCATTCATGGTATTCTTATAATTTCTTTCATCTCATTATTTAAAAAGAAAAGGAATCTAGGTTTATACCAAATAGCTTATCAACAACGTCAAATCCAAAAACACCTCCCACAAAAAAAAAAAAAACTATGTCATTGCACGGCCGAGTTTTCTTTGATTAATTAATATCTCGTTAAAGTGCTAACACAGAAATGAAAGAACTGTTATTAAGAGTTACCGCCCACAAATTGGTTAATTGGCATAATCGCTTGTCCGTTATATAGCACAAACATCATAATTATTGTTCCAAGACTTATCTTGCGATCTCTAGATTATGGTTGTCCCAAAATCGAACAGTTTTGCAAAATGGTTTCCTTTTAAGCTCGTGCCTATATATTTTTAGCAATCCATCGATCTTATCAAATTTTAATTATGCCTCAATTCTCCTTTAATCTTTAGACAATCTAAAGTTCTAGCTATACAATTAAGTCAAGGTATTTCGAACTGTAACATCTTAACAGTAAACAAAATTATAAATGTCATTTACTCATACTACTACAATGCCCATTCAAAATTCAAGCATAATCACAACTCACTTTGCTGAATACTAAACAGCTCATAAGTTTTACGAGATTACGTTTCGGCTTTATTCAATAACCAAACTGTAGTTTCGAAGAACAATCATTCATTAATATGATCGTAAAACCAAAATAGACAAATACTGGAACATCACAATAGCCGACAATTACGTAATCTAGACATGAAAAACGTTTGACATAAACATGTTTGGCTTAAATCATAATGGATTCATTGTTTTTTATCTACTTATTCTTAAAAAATGTTCAAGTGCTTTTGCTACTCCCAAATTATCTTAAAGTCAACTCTCAGTCCACTACAGTACGGTACAATAAAACCAGTATTTAACACGAGTTTACCACTTCGTGATCATTCGCCTTTTCCCAACAATGATGGGGTCAGCTTTTGGTCCAAGCAGAGACATCTAGATAACTCGCATATTATAATGAGCGACTACCTATCTGCAACCCAATTCTTATGTGAGACACTATTTACTTCTAGGTAGAATTGTGATCATCGAAATGACAATTACATACAATGTATAAAGTAATGTGATCACTTTTTTATAGTCACTCATCTACGTTAAGCAATTTTAAGGCCAGTAAGCGTTGGTCAATAATCCCGTTTAGTTGTTTTTTAGCCATATAAACTCTTTCCATAATAAACACTTAACAAACTGCTTAGATGATCCCTAACGAGCAGACACTCAACTGGGCATCATATCCTTACTATAATAACATGTAAATTTAATGCCGAATAAATTTAAACAAAAAAATGAAATACACTCTTCAAGCGAGACAAGGGCAACCCTAACAAGATCAACAGGGTATATAAACAAGGATACTTTAATGAGGTGTCACCCCTCATCGCAATGAGACCGTGCTTACCAAGAAACAATATCCTGATGCCGTCCACGTAACTGAATTAATTTTAATAGACATTTTCAAAAGAGGCTGACTTATGAATAAAATGTACAGGGCAAAAATGGAAGTGTTTTTTAACAACTTTTTTTTTCAATTTTGCGTAACCACGTGCTTTATAAAACCGCTTTTACCGTAACATAAAAAAAAAACTATATAGGATCCATAAAAATATTGCCGTTGATGTTTTTTTGTATACAAGAAAAAAAACCACCGAAACTCTTCGAGGACATTTTATAAAGTCAAGTATACATCTACCATAAACGAATAAAAAAAACAAAAACAAATCGAAACAAGAACTTTGACGTCTTGACCCATTTTTTTTACATCTCATCAGATAAACAATAGAGTCGACAGCCCTAGACTCGCCGCTGAGTATCAGTCGTATGTGCAAAATTTTAATGAAGACATGTCAAACCATTTATTTGGCCCAATTTTTTTGACGTTGATTGCAGCCGTAAATTAGAACTCGACACTTGATTAATTATTATTTTTTAACAGAATCAGGTCAAGGCCCAATAAAACATGGGACGGGATCACTGTTTTCTATTAATTGGCGTATCGTGTTAGTGGGATGCCGTTATTTAATTAAAGGGGTCATATTGCAAGCAGATTTTTATGCGGTAGCTGTGTTATAAATATTTAAGGATTTGATTTACAGGTGATCGATTTTAATCTTGGAAATGTCCTTTTTTTATGGAAATAGCATGCCTTGTAATTCCTTAAGGAATTCCTCAAGAATTCTTGATGTAGATAAACGTAATTCTAAGCTTCAGAAATTCAGTTACAATCATCCGGGTCCTAAGAGCTTTATTGTGACCAGTTTTTGTAATTCACAGTTAAAAATCTATCACTAAAACTACATTCGCTATTTCATACAGTTAATGGGAATAAATAGGATTCCGTTTTCTTAACGAGGCCTAAAAATAATCGGCATGTCAAGATGAACCGCTAATATCCTTATTGTTCAACCCAATATGGTCAACGCCCTCATTACTAACAATCGCCGTAACCATTTAACAACACACCTTAATCTATTCAAAATTAATACGACACTATTATCACTAACTAGATTTGGTAGACCGAGTCGGAAACGTTCGTAAACTAGGTACGGAACTAAGGCTCATTGGGTCCGATTAATGCTCTCAGAATTGAGGTTATAGACGAATTCTCGCGTGACGTTTGTCCGACTATTGTAGGGTAAGAGCATTTGCAGACTGAAGACTAAATAGTCGACCGACAGTTGAGCAGAAGGCTGGCGATGTTTTTTAATGAAATCTTGATTTCAGTCTGTCTGATACTGGCTGAATGCCTGATCTTTGTAAAGAATGTGTTAACATTTATCTACCTACTTATTAATTGACGAGTCCAAAAAACTATCGGCCGACTAAAAGTTAGCAGTGTACGCTTAAGCTCGATCTATTTAAGGATAGAACTTTACTATGGGTGTTGTAAGGGTTTGGGACACTACAGTATCCCTTTCCTTGTTCATTTAGTTTTAGATTGATATAAACTTAACCCTTTAAAGGTCAATGTATCACATATGGGTCACGGAGAGTTGGCGATTGTTTCACAAATGTGTTTGTGTCGTGGAAAGGGAATGTGTTAAAAGTTTTACAATCGATTTCCAGACAATATTAGTTTAAATCACCCGAAGCGAAATATTACATTTATGTGATTTTATAACATCATTAACACGAAAATTACACTAGAAAATTCTATAGTATCGGATCACCAATTTTATTGGCCAACGTAATAACGAGAATAACTCCCAAGCCCGTCATGTACAGTAACGCACATAATTCATGCAATTAAATTACTGGATGACAATATTCCAACATCAACTGACTATTATTACAACATTAATTAATAAAATAAACCTCGGAAATTATCGCTTGTTTACGAAATTTTCACATCATGTTTGTTATTTATGACTTTGTCACACTTAATTAAAATGTCATGACGGAACTCAGATCTAAGCGTGTGGTAATTGAATGAAAGTATAAGTCTTCGGTATCAATGTAGGCAATTATATCGGCAAATTGAATCGTCGATCGGAGTTCGATACGTTATTAAAATAAGGGTAGTTGCGTGTTATCTGTGGCTATAAGTAGGTTGTTTGCTATAAACATATGGGGAAAGTTCACTTCGTGTTTACGTGGTTTATATTTTAAGGTTCAGCTGTTGTTGTCAGAACTGAGAAGTGTTTCTCGAGGGAATTGGCCGATGGGTTAAAACTAATTAAGGGATGGATAAGAATGTCTCTTTTACTTATAAATGACCAAAATATAAGAACTATCCTTCTTCGTCTTCCTTAGGTTTGTTTTAATATTATAGAGGTACATCACGACTTACGTCTTTACACATCAAATTTTGAATAACAAGACACTTCATACGAGATCTTTGACAATTTGGATCGCCATGCACACATATAAGATAATTATAAATAATGTTTAATTCTACTATGATGAGTCATAATCATCTCCCGAGCCTTTTCCTACTATTATGACTAGACTTTTTAAATAAGGGTTTTGGACAACATTTCCATGTATGCCATGATATAGACAGATAAACATTCTATTCATCTATTTTTGTAAGTGGAACCAACTGGAACCAGATTTGCCTGCAAATTAGGTCGTGTTATACATTAGTGAATGGACGGTCACGATTTTTGGATACCGATGTTATCTTTCTCTTAGCGCCATGATCTCTGCGCCGCATTTTGGCCTGTGACTTAAAAACAAAAAGCAATCGAAGAAGTTTGGGATCGTTGGAGGTTGCAAAACATTCTGGAAACATATTTAGTAGTATCTAGCTATCAGAGTAGTGAAATATACTGTAAAATGAGGATAAATATGGGCTTAAATATAATAAAAGTTCTAATAAGAACTGTTATTTGTGCTTAGAATCTTATAGAAAGAAAGTCCCTTTAAAAGTAGCAACGCATTTTTTCGAAACGCTAAGAGATTTCCAAAACCCTACCTGTAGGTACTTGATGTAGGTTACGATTATTAACAAAAAAATAACATGGAAAGTTTGGTAAACTAATGTGCTAACATTAGGAGGTCAATTTGTCATAGGAAAACAGCGGGAAGCCGCTCCGAGGTAATTTATGTTGGTACCGGTTAAAAACCAGTGTAGTTTCCTAATCTTGACAAACCAGATTGTCGGTTATTATGAATAAAAATTTGTTATATAATATCTTAATTTTAAATCTAAAGTCACAAATCAATACATTTGGAAAAAACAGTGGAATCTCGCGTTTGTCTTTTGTTATTTGGCAGCATTCAATAGCGAAATTCTTTTACAGATTTGAATAAGCAAAGTATAATTTTGTATGTTAGAATTCCAGAGTAAAAAGTTTCTCCATAACTCTAGATCTTTTGGGTTCTTCCCACCAATAAAGGTAGTATGCGTCCAGGTCATCCAGTCATCTCTTCCTGGTCTTACTTCGTCTACGGTAGCCATCTCGTATACGGTATCTCTCTCCACTATAGGCCTGCATCAAAAATTCCTATTTTAGAAGTTATAGCGGTATCACTTATGCAGTCTAGAACGAATTGAATCTTCTTTTGATTGCTTGAATGCCGCTAATTAAAGAACAAAAGAAAATCAATTATGTCTGCGTGGATCCGCGCACCGGCATACAAGGGGTTAAGCAAGAATGTAGGGACTTTAGTGACCTGATGACGTTGCGGGATAACATTAGCAAAGATTTAACATTATAAATCTTAGTATTGCGCATAAAACTCAGGAATATTTCCATATCAACCGAATACTTACCTATATTTTTATTATTATCTAAGTTTATCGAACTAATAAAGCTTTCGATAGACGCGACAGGTTTTCGATAGGTGTTATCGGTCGCATTGACCTATGACACGTTTGGCGGCTATTTGAAATGCAGCGACCGCGACCGTTTGATTTTATTTCCATTAATAGTATTTTACATGATAACATATACAGTGCTAACTCAAAATATTTTTCCCACAAAACTATTTATTGACAAGCTACCATTATTTTATTCAGGATTTAAAACAATGCGCCGCAAGCGATGAGCAACAATGTTTACTGCCTTTGAGAAAAGATCTTCGCGTGTCAATGGTAAATAAAATAAAAATTGCTTGATTATTTATTTATCAACAAGATTTTTCTTTAAAGAAATGTCTCCAACTCTGATAAACCCAATAAAGTTGCCAGTTTAAATAGGTAAACTAATTAAATTCCATATATCTGTTTGAATTCCGACACGTTTAAAACAAAAAGAACGTAAACTATAAGTTACACAACATAATTAAAATACGATAACAAGGATAAATAAATACAACAAAAACAAAGCAAAGTGTTCCTATTTTTATTTTACAAAAACATTCCGCTGATTCCGTTGAATGAAAATCCCCAATGTTCGTAAAGTCTGTCACCCGTTGCGATAAATATGCGCGAGAGTAATGCTTTTATTATGTAAACACGCATAAGTGGGTGACGATTTGTTTCTTAAATAATCTTTGAGGAATATATATTTTTGTATAAGTATATACGAGTATTCGTGGTAGTGATGTAAGCGTAACCTTTGTAACTTCTATTTCAGGGAAAATGGTAATCTATACCTTCATTACATACAAGCCGTTTACCCGTGACTGAATAACTGCTTCCCGTAACCGGATGATGATAAAAACTATAATATGTCCTTCTCCCGGGTCTAAGCTACCTCCCCTCTAATTTTCAGCTTACTCGGTCTAGCCGTTCATGTATGAAGGCGTGACCAAGGGATATATGGATTCTTATGTACACATATAGATTTGTATGTATATTCTTGGTACTGTACCTACATCCTCTCATTAAAAAACTTTAGTTGGCTTCTAGTTACTACATTATCGGCCTAGGTTTTTCCTAACCAACTTGGGATCGGCTTCCAGGCTTCCTAGCTTACTCTCTGATAACGCTCGTGATAACTCTTCGGTCAAAATGCATAAACAAACACTGCTTGTGTTCTATGTTTGAGGCATCAGTGGCTGATCATGCAAGACACAAATATGCATTTGCATTTTGTGCAAATTTAACATAAACCACTATAGTATACCTACTATATAGCCCGAACAAAGTCCAAAGATTTGTTTTGGATAGATGAAAAGTGACATTAATTTTCATATGCAAAAATCACTATCCAAGAAAACATGCGTGATGGTAATGTTTAATGAATGAACCTATGTATGTCTCAAGGCGATTGAAGTTATATATAAGTTCACGCGATTTGCCAATAATTATAAATCATTGTCTAACATATTCCTCGTTAGCTTTGACACATGTTACAGATGGTCGCATGTGCAATACTTGTATTCAGTTTTAGATTTGTTTTGGAGATCCGTAGGAGCATACACAATCAAAAGGTCTAAAGTCGTTAAAACCTGTAAGTCAGAACAATATTTCATTTTTATTTAATTAATATGACTTCAAACTTGCAAAACTATAATTACCAACTATACCAAAATTTATTTTTACCATCACAAAATGAATCGCAAGAAGTAAATTTCTTATAAAAAGAAGGTTCCTACATACTCACCATAGATTACCTTATGTCATTGACTCATAGACACTTATGTCATACCTATTTTATAACCCTTTTTCCTTGAACTCATTAGTCTTAATCCGAATTGTTAATTGTAGGGGGAGTCCGGGAGAGTTTACCCGACTTCGACTAAAATGCTCATAAATCTTTTTATATTCATAAAAAACTATTTTCTAAAAATTATACCCTAAGCTGCATTATTAAGGTTTATTTTTTCTTAAGAAAGATTTGTAAATCATTAATACTTTTTGAGTAATTAACGATTTCTACCGAAGTGAGATTTGGCTATTATCTCCCGTCTGGGTGGGAGACTTGACCACCCGACAAGGGAGACTTTACCCTTGGTAAAATAAAAATAACAAATTATAATTAAATAAAGAATTAAATTAAAAAAAACATGGCATATAATAATTATATAGTTTCAGTCTGTCTACAGCAAAATAGGTGGTACATTTAACAATATCTTAAACAAAAAGGTAAAGCAAGGACAAATACAGTGAAAAGACAAGTGACAGTGAGACAGACCCTGAAGACAAATCCAAGTATGATGATAGCTCATGGACTATCAGAGCTATCATCATACTTAGCTTTGTCTTTAGGGTCTGTCTCACAGTCACTTGACTGTAAAACTTGTCTTTTCACTGTATTTGTCCTTGCTTTACCTTTTTGTTTCTTTTTAGTTATTTTAATATTTTTTTTTGGCATCTTGATTCTCATCTTGGTGTCCCTTTTCTGGTGTTTTTGTTAAAATTTAAGTTTTTCCGGGCTGTCTACTACGACGGAGTTTCTTTCTGGGAGAAGCTTTGGGAAAGGTATGAGTCGTTTGTGGCAAAATTATTTTAGTTTTTTGTCGTGAATCAGAATCTACCGTTGTCCTATCTAGATCTTGAGATATAGAAGCTAACTCTGCTGATTGTCTTATTATTGAAATGGCTGGCTCAGATTCCTCCGTCAAAATTAATGGTGAACTCGCTCTAGACTCTGCAGTTTCATTTATTTTTCATTTAAAAATATTACTGCAACAGAAACAGAGGGAGATTACCCTGGGTAAAGTCTCCTCCCGTCGCCATGATAATATCTCCCACCCCACGCCAAGCTATCCGTTATTCAATTTACAAAAGAAACTATAATAGCCAAGTAAAACCTGTCTGTCGTAAAGGTTATAAGGATAATTACACTAAGGGTATGTATTCATCACATGCTGGAATCTATAAACAGTACGCAACAATAGTCAAATATCGAAAATTTTAAAAAAGTACTTGAGGGGCTCAAAAACGTGTATTTACTTGTAACTCTAAAACGAAACTGCCGAACGCAACAACGCCGCGTAAGTTAGGTGGCAGGCGCCTATGGGTTGTAAGAAGTGTGGCAACGTCGCAATATCTAGGTAAACAGAGATTCTATGACCAGTGGCTATTGTCTCCCACCTGCTAAACTATCCCGGACTCCCCCTATATCATTTTGCTACAACAATTTCAAAGACGTCAACGGAGGAAGGAAATAATTAATTTAAGTCTACCGTTAAAATTATTTATAGAAATTGAGTCGTACAGAGGTAATGAATAATTCTAAGTATAGTCATGGGGTAAATTTTGGTTTTCAATTTTCGTAAATCATATCCAAAAATAAATTGCATTGTGCTTATTGGAATTTATCCTGTTCTGATCCAGTAACACCCACAGTAGTTGCTACCTACTCATTACCAGTAACTTGTTTCCAGCACATTTAACTTTAGGGAAACCATACCTAACTAAAATTATTAGGTAACACAATTTCAAGAAGTGTATAATCCTTCCAGAAAAAAAATCATATATGTACATATAACTGTCTAACTATTATGAAGTCTACAATCCCTTCCATATGAATCAGTCCAATTATTTCTGCTTTCACATCAAAATGCTCCAACTTAAATATAGTAAAGCCTACAGAACCAAATTAGAATACTAGTCGGCACACACGACTGTTATCTACCGCAGCTTCTTAGTCATAAGCTCACGACACTATATCTATAGAAAACAGACAAAAGGTCCACGCTAAAACAAATGAGCAAAAGTGAAATTCATTAAGCATTCAAGGAAGACCAAATAAGAACAGTTTTTTTCTGGCAACCCTTACAGGCGTACACTTCCAATTTTTTATGTCGGCCGATAGTATGATCCGACACTTCATCGGTATGAAGTACCTAGATATAATTATGGTAATAAGCACCTTGCAACAAACAGGACTGGGTTGACTGAAAATTTTAACAGGATTCATTCGGATAGTAGTAAGCAGGTCGGCTAGTTTACTAATAGTTTAGTTTCTGATAAAAATCTTAGAGATTCCTATATAAATTATAGGTTTGCTTTTTACGTGAGCATGTGGGATAGAAACAAACGGTAGAATGAAATGTTTTTTTAAACTAAACATGTACCATAGCGATGACATCTGATGACGATCGCCTATCACCAATTATAATTCATGCATAAAATAAACATAATACAAAACATTAAACAAAATTAAATGTCTATACTTGATCATGAGTGCCAAAGTGGGTCGCCTACTCAGTTGCTACTTGATTACCAAAAAGTAATAATCTATATTGGGGACAGTTCCAATCAATATTTGATGTATCGAATTTCTATGGCTTTAGTTTACAACCATTCGACCAATGGTATTTTAATGCAAAGATTATGGAAATAAATATTGCCATATATATGTAGGTAAGTTCGAGGGTCTTGATTCATGAGCCGTTGACCTATCGTTTGAACCCGTACTTTTCCTATTCTTTAACATAATTTCTTTTTACGAATCCTTTTTTTAGGAACACTCAAATACTAATATTATTAAAAATACAAAGTTAAAAGTTAAAACACTCAAAAAATGATAATATAAATCAGTCACAAGAAAAAAAACATAGATTCATGAAAATTTAGAAAAAATATATATAGTTACACGCTACCTATATATTTCCACATGGACATGCAAGCAAGCACAAATAAGAAAATCTTCAACCGCTCTCTATGCTCGAGCCGCGGAAATTCCTTCGAGCAATAGAGCAAGGAACATTATACGCGATTTTTTATCACTGTACGAAGTGGGCCTTCTCCATATTTCCATTTCGCATTGTCGCGCCGACCGCCGAACTCAGGCGCAGGCGCTAAGCCAGTCTCAGACTTTCCGCGCCAACGTATACATGCGCGCACGCATCCAAAAGTGAGATTATTCCGAAAATACGATCTTTTTTGAATGAAAAAATGTGATTCGAAGTTTGAATTCATTTTGCTATCATAACACGGTGATGGTGATAATGTTTTTTAAAAAATAATTAGTGCTGTGTTTTTTATTTTGTTTTGTGATATATTGGATTTTGTATAGTTCAACATGAATATTGTATTGTGAGTATTTTTTTATTTTATTTTTGTCGTTAAACATAGATTTTTTTTATTAAGAACACGTTTTGCTCACGTTATTATTTCTACTATTTTACGGATTCCAAAAAGGTCGACTTTTATTTATTTGACTGGTTTTTAGATAATCTTACTAATTTGATTTTATGGACTATAAAATTATAGTGTCCAATATTATCTGTACCTAATCTCGTCCACTTCTAATAAACAAGATATTTTTATTAATAAAATGTAGTTTTAGTATTCATAATACAGTGGATATAAATGTCTTCCTATAAGTAGGTACCATGGAGACAGATGGATAAAACATTAAGATAAATATGTGACTCAGAATGTTATAATAAAAATGTTTGTACATGACTATAAGTATGTACAATTTCATAACACAATCGTGTAGGACTTCCCGACGCCTTTTTAGGCAATTTAAATTGTCCGACTATCTCATAATGTTTACATTAAAACTTGTGTACAATCTGCATTTTAAAATAAACAAAAGAGTAGCGTTATCGTAATAATTCATAAATGCTATTTATAACCTCTAATATATTGGTTGCGAAGCCATTGACTAAAAACTTCCAGAATTGGAAATTGATCTGTATCCAACACCTGCTTCTGTGATCCTTTTTTAAATCGTTTCACCACTTCTTTGGTAGCAGTCCTATACTACTAGGACACTATCTATATCATGCTACAAGAAAGAGAAACAAAATAATTTTTTGCTTATTTACTCATCACTTGCTGGCCCCGGTGGTTTCACCTGCGTCCCGAGGGAACTTCTGTCCCGAGGCCCCATAAAACATAACCATTGTCACCCGGCAATAGTGAATTTTTCAAATTGGTTCAGTACTTGTAGAACTTTTAGACTACCAACGAAACACATTCCTCTTTAAGAAAAATATTCTGTATCAGCTCTAAAATAGGTTCCATGTGTCATCCATTTATTTGAATCAGCAGTTTTAATACAAAGACGAGGTTTATCTTTGTTCGAGTTTTTGTATTCCATACTTTGCTTCCATTAAGTTCAAGTTCAAAATACAATGTCAGTTTTTATTAGTCTGGCTGCATTTTGTATACAAAGTAAAACAAACAAAAGAATATCAATTCTTCAAAAGCACTCATCATTCAATCAGCTGTATATTAAAAGTGTTGATAAAACCATTTATGCAACTGAAGCGAATAAAAAAGCTTAATACTGGTTACAGTGCTCTAGGATAAAATTACGCTGAGGTTTTTAATATATCTACACTAATATAACAAAGAGCAAAGATTTGTTTTTTTGATTGTTTGACATGAATATGTTCCGAAACTACTCAACTGACTTGAAACTGTTTTTCACTGTTAGGTAGCTACACTATTTCCGAGTAACATATGCTTTATTTTATCTGGGTATAGGCAGTAGCTCACAGTCTTAACTAGGAGTATTGGGTTGCCCGGGTCTGCGCTGAGGAGGTCAGATAGGCAATCGCTCCTTGTAAAACACTGGCACTTAGCTGCATTCAGTTAGACTGGAAGCCGAACTCTACAAAGTTTATAAAAAGCTAGGCAGATGATGATGGGCAGTAGTTCCTATGAGACGCGGGTAAAACCGCGGGAAAACAGCTAGTCTAATAATATTGCTACATAACTCCTTTATCGCTTAAATTCTAAGTCAGAGATAAAACTTGGTAGAAAACCTGGCGTGTTGATGTTAAGATTAGAAATCCTGATTTTCTCAATGAATTATTCTTTACTATCACTGTTCGCGTCTAGTTCGCGATTTATTGACATAGATTTTAGCAACAGATTCTTTCGTATGAAAATGAACCTTATTGCCCTTCGTTTATCGATGGAGTCTCTGATAATGAAATGTACATCAATTGAAATATATTTATTTGACTCGACCGAATCGGTTTAAAGATTTCCATCCACATAGACGTTTAAAACGATAGGTACGTCTTACTTCCGTACAATTATTACCCTCACCTTCAAACCAACTTAGCATAAACGAAATTGTCCTCTCTCAATTCGTCGCAAGCTTTCATCAAATTAATTAGCGTTTTTGATACAAAGACACTTGTGATTAAGGCTCGTTTTTGCTATCATGTAACATTATATGCATCTTACTTCTATAGGTTGGTACTAGTTACGCAAGTATCTCATTGTGTTCTCTAAAAAAAATGATCGATGCAATTGTTTTTACATTACGAGTTGATTGGCCGACAAGACCAAGTGACCTACTTTTTAACCCACAAAAAATCATGACACATAGTCACTCGTGAGCGAGACGCCAGGAACAAAAAACCGAGTTTCAATCAACACGCAATGATATAATAATATGTAAAGAGAATATGCGAACGTTTTATTTAGCCATGATCATGACCAAATCGTAAATATAAATAAACACTATGAATCATTGCACTTCAGAAAAATCAAGCCGTTGAACGATCAATATACCTACTTTTATCTATTCCATTGATCTTCATCAATAAAATGCTTCTTATTTTATTGAGATACTGAAATAACTATGCAGTAAAAAGTTTTGAGTATTTTTGCGACCGCCCAGCCATATTGCTGTATGCCATATTGGCTGGCCATGTACTCATATTGAACTCATGACCACGGTCAGTGGAAAAATGTGACTGAACACTTTTCTTATCTAAAGAAACCTGTCATTGACCTCAACGTATTATATTTAATGTTATGTAACATTATCAAACATAAGAAGTTATGATTTAATTAAGCATATACCTAAAAGGAACTAGTGTCATCATCATCCCCCGAGCCTTTTCCCAACTATGTTGGGGTCGGCTTCAGTCTAACCGGATTCAGCTGAACTAGTGTAATTGTAGACCCATCCATGAAGTGACAGCAGCAGGACCTACATATCCTTTTGTGTTAGTTCTTGGCCCTATTATTTGTTGTATTTCAGTTCATAATATAATCTGTAAGTATTGCAGCGATGCAGCTAAAGTAACTTATGCAATGGTATTAATACCTGCCTACAAGTTGAGAGATAGTTGAGATCTAAAATTATTAGCAGTCACGAAAATGACCCTTCAGGCATTCTAAGTAGATGATCTAGATTTTTTTGACCCATGAAATCGTAGCTGACATTTCGATACAATTTATATTATGTAACCATACCAACTTATCCTTGACAATTCATTGATATCAGATGCCTATAAAAAGTGAAACAATTTCGCTAACTATTGAAGCGTCAATCATACGATATAAATGCATTACAAGATGAACAATTTGCATTCAATACTAATTATTATTCGCTAGGACAAAGCACAATTATAATATTTGCATAAAATTCGTATTTTGAATACATATTGCGTTATTTTTTTATTTGCATGTCATTTAAGGACTTGTCTCGTGCAGTTACGCGTACATTGGTAATTTTATATGAACTCCAGGACGATAAACTTTTCAAATAAATTAAATGGCAAAGCTGATTTTTATGGTAATTCAGAAATAAAAAACAATATGTATAGTAGTTATTATATAGTCTTTTATGAAAATGCATCGTAATTGCAAATCTTTTAGTAAAACGGCTGCCTCGATGACTATCAAGACTGTGAGTACAATAAATATTGCTACTGTAACTTTAAATAAAAAATGCGTTTTAGATAAATATGGTTACAATTTCAATATATAAAGAAATAAGGAATAATATTTAAAGATATAAGGTTAAAAAAAAGAAGTTGTTGAAAAAAAAACTATTTTTATCACACCAAATAATTAATCACGAAAGCAAATGAAGCATATAATAAAATAAATATCACAACACGCTGACGTCAGAATTCTTCTTTTAAACACTTTTACACATAATTTTCGCGATACTTGCCAAATTTTGTAAGACCGCCAACATTAATGTATGTAAAAGCTAAAACTGTTTGTGTTACATTAAAATCTCGTGAAGTTACGTGACAACGTGCAATAGAGGGCTTAAAGTTAGGCCGGACACACGGGCTTGGAGGTCGATGAACTTTGTGCAACTGTTTTATCTCGGGAAGATGATTTTGTATTTCTTAGTCATTGTTGTAATACAAATGTAGAAGGACTTGCTTTGCACTTATTTTTAAAGCAATATCTAATTAATTTTCGCCAACCAAATAGCGAACTAGCTGCTAAAAAAACGCCATTTATAAATGCACGTGAAAACAAAAAAAAAACAGTTCATATTTTCCGGCTCCATCATTAAATTAGTTTGACAGTACCATAATATTGCATTGGCATCAGAATACATACAGCTGGAAATTTTCATGAAATGAAATGTCCTTGAAAGATGGATTTTGTAACCTTAGATTCCATTACATATGTAGTTATAAACAGGTCAATCTAAAAAAAGGGAGCTAAAAATTTGCCAGTGACGAATTCCTTTAAATACAAAATAGGCAGTTTCAGGACTTTATATTACCTAGTCTAGTCGTTCACGCAATTTTAAAGGACGTAAACTAAAACCCGTTTAGGCTTTAAGTGTTTTCAAATCACCTTTCCTGACTTGAAAGACTCGTAAAATCCGAATCCAACTATTATGTATTTGGGTACTGAATAGCAGTCGTTTGTTCTGTATTCAATTGTTCCTTCTTGGGTATAGTTACGTCATACGTATTACCATAGGAACTATAAGGAAGCCAGATGTTAAAATCTTCTTAGAACAAAATTAATTGTTATCCATTTATTAACTGCTTATTTAGTCATCGAAGAACTATATTGTATTAGTCTTTTGGAAGCTAACAAGATTAAAATTAATAACTGCCTACGGTATACTAATTGGTATCATACGGAAAGCAAGGAAAAAAGGTTATCAATAATTTTATCAATAACTAGCTTTCCGCCCGCGGCTTCGCCCGCTTGGAATTCGGTTATATTGCGGTATAAATCACAACTATAAGAAAACTTCTCATTCCCACGGAAAAATCTAAGAAGCACGATGTAACGCTGGATACGATTAGTTGTTAAACCAAAACTGAATGGTACACTATATTATACGTTTTCCCTTGTGGAGCAAAAACATGCAGATTTTGGGCACTGGAAACCCGGGAACACGCTACATAGAGCTGACCATGCGAAAAACAATGTTTTTCTAAGTGTACTCCAGCAACCCTTAGAGTTTGGCCTTGCTCTTTATTAATGGTCATTGCAAATGAAACCCTTATAGGAAATTGTAGTCTTTTAAATTGAAATGGGAGGTCTGTTGGAATAATCGGAATCCGAGGAATGAGTACACTTTCAATAGTGGCTGTAATAATGTTCCGCCCAAGCTGAGTGACACGCAGCCTGGTACCATTACACAGTCTAGGGGCATCGAGATTACGCATGAGCATCACCGGAACACCTACTTTTAGTTTTAATTTATGAGAAGGCACCCCAGATAATTCCAAAGAATTTAAAAACTCCACAGGATATGAGGCACTATGTTCTGTTTCTATCACTGTGTCTACAGATAAATATTCAGTATTTTCTCCCATAACTTCATTCAAAATATTTTCATTTATTTTAGTGACCGTTTCATTTTTTGGTGCTAATATTGCGCGTTCGCAGAGCCATTGATCATCATTTAAATGAGCGTGTAAGTCAGTATAAACTTTTGCTACCAACTCCGATTCGCTGCCCACAACATTACAAAACTCTTCCGTTAAAGTTCTCATTCCCTCTGCATCTACTGTCATTTTCCCATCACCGATTTTTAACAATGTTTCCGCGTAATTACCCGATTGAATGTCATTGAATAATCGCACTCGCATGTTTGTGGTTGTTTTAAACGACACACAGCGCCATCTACAATCCATCCATTAAGCAAACAATATTTTTGTTTTCCCTCGGGAATATCTATTTTCTTCGGGATAAAAAGTACCCTATTATTTAATCCGGACTTCTAACATTACGTCTGCAAAATTTCAAAGCAATCGGTTCAGTAGTTACGGCGTGAAAGCGGAACAAACAAACAAACAAACAAACTCACTTTCCGATTTATAATATTAGTAAGGATAAGAACCCAGAGACTAAAGCAGAGACATAGAGGAAAACCTTCTAACAAATAGGTATAAAACTGCGGAAAACTGATAATAGGAAAATACTAGGAAAGTCGTTCTAATTATTAAACTGTGTCACGTATATTTCTTGTTTTTTTTTTTTACAATTATACATGATACAAATACATACATACCTAGATAATTATAAATTATGAAATCTGAGATTATTATTGGTTGGTACCCAAACCTAAACGACTTAGGCGATATATGATCAGGGTATCGGTTGGCGTATTAATATAAGTGCATAATTACGAGCCAATAGATACCTAACTAATTGGGTTTCATTGATTCAATAAATTGCATTATGAACATATCTATTACGACACAAGTTTCCGTCCGTGGAAATAACTTCGCGCATTTAAATAGACCCGTCCAAGTGCAAAACAGAATAATGCACGTGGAGTTTAGCACCATTGTCATAAAACGGTCAAAATTATGTCTGTTACATATGAACGCATATAGGTATAGTAACAGATTTATTTGTTTCTAGCGTCCACTCCCGGCTTCGCAAGCCTGGTGTGTTGATAAAAAGTATCCTATGATCATTTTAGTACCACCAAGAATATGTGTACAAAGTTTCATGATGATGGGTCAAGTAGTTTTTGCGTGGCAAACAAACAGATTTTCGAATTTGTGATATTAGTAGGATTTGTTATCTGAATTCTGAATTACACGAGAAGATAAGTAACACAACTTGAGGCTAATGAGATAAACAACATCGTATATGCACACAACCAACATTGTTACATAAAAAAAAAATCTGTTTATAAATTACTGCTATAATTGTTCGATATATTAACATCTCTTTAATTGCCGATCTCACGGCTTGTGGAGACAATTTAATACTTAACATTTGCGCTACAGAAATACTCGGCTGTTGATTTACTTTTAGTATCAACATATGGGAATCCCGCAGTTTATAGTCGGGCACATTCTTGCAAATTATTGTGTATCTGATGACATGTATCTTTACTAGCAAAGATCTAAGTAGCTAAAATTGTTTCAGCCCGGGGTTGTTATCTCAAAATAGGTGATGAGGTAGAATTCCACTATTTTAATCTACACCTAAAATGCACTTTTGAGTCCCGAATGCCAAAAACAGAGCACTAATAGAATATATACAGCAAAAAAAAAACACTATTATTCATCACATACCTATTACTCAAGTTCAAATGTTGACGTTATTTTTCAGCAGTGTGTCTCAAGTCTAGTTTTTCCCGTCCCAACGTAGATTTTCAATATCGCCCGTGTTGACACCTATGAATGTTACCTGTATGAAACGTGACTAAAACTCGGCGTCTGATGCCAATGTAAACCCTTGAGAAATTGGAACGACAATGTGAGATCTGATTCATTTTGACCCCGTTCAACTACGTTATAAATCTAAGCCTGACTTTTTTTTCTTTCTATAGATTTTCTTTTTGCTTTAAATGTAAATGACTTGTAAAATATACGTATATGAATCAAAGTTTTCGACAATGCTGTTGAATGTCAGCGCATAAAGTAAACGCCTTCTATTTTGATTTATCATACTCAGTTCAAAGTAACTACAAAATAAATTGAAACCAGTTGTATAAGTGCTACTAGAAATGTGGTCAACGTAAATCTGCACGTGTCAAGTATACGATAACAATAGTTTAAGTACTAAAATGTCCACTAGATTTACCTAACGCCCACTAAAACCTAACCTGTTTCGATGGCAGACTTTAAACGCACCTATAGTCATACGGAAGCTCAGAATATCCACCAATAGGGAGTCTTTATTTTCGCATCTTTGCAAAATGCAGAGCTGTTATTGGTTGATTTTCTGTATCCGAGGCCAGATGATTAAGCAGATCGTCTTTTATTATGTAAATCGATGGTAGGCACGCTCACAGCTGTCAATAAATTCAGATTGTGTGTAGTGTGAATTCAATAGAGTAATCTAACTTGCGTGCATTCTCGGAACTGTCATACACTACACTTGAGTGCAATGAATTCGAGTCAGCCGGCACAACTGTTATATCTGCTAAGTCATCATAATGGAGTGTAAGAATGGTTTCAAGTTAAGTATTTAATTTTGTTTTATTAATGCGAGTTTTATAGGTATAGTTCATTGGTTCTGAAAAGTTGAACGTTTTCAAAACCAGACAAATAGTCCAAAATTCTGCAACAATATGTTTTTTTTCTATTGTGGAACCAAACCTTCATTTGTTTATTATGATTTAACCATGTATTTTCCTCATTTGATAATAATTTTTAAATCCGCTTAGAAATAGTCTCAAAATACCTACTTTTGAAAGTGTGAATCATTCGCCAGTAAAAGCTGCGTGCGTTGTCAATTAGAGCCCTATAAACACATTGTGAACAACAGTTAGACAACAGTGTTGTTGTTTGTCATACAAAACCATTGATGTCTCAATTTTACTGCTAGCTGTTGTATTCTTTATCTTTACTTTGTGGCGTTTTTGAAGACAACCTTAGAAAGTTTCTCAGTTAATGATAGGATTAATTATAAACACAATAGTTACTTCTCAGATAGGTTTGACAAAAAAAAATACGTGTGGCACTCGGGGACTGCCGCGGTAAAGCTATTGCATAGCATCTGTATCAACTTATGCAATTATAATTATTTATTTTTATTTTTTATTTTATTCATACTGTATTTCTTTTTCTTTAATAATAACACAATTTAAACTAATTAGGCTATACAATACACAATGTATTGGTAATTTCAGCTGATTATGTATTCGTCCGATTTCGGAGCAGCTCGTCTCGATTCGGGCGAGTTCCGTAAAGTCGTACAATACGTCTAATCGCACGACACACAGGGCCGTGTCGAAGACTGCCGAAATTTTTTCGTTACGGAATTTCTGGATTTGGTCCCTGCGCTCAAGGCCTGCGATAGAAGCTATGCAATAGCTTAAAATGATTGGACTGAGAAATTAAGAGATCCTGCAAAGTTTTAGCCGGCCGATTGTTACTTTGGGCTCATAAATCAGTATGAAGGTGTGTGGTAGTGCACACATTACAAATGTTATAAAAATAGAAGTGTGTCAAATCCAGTGTATCGTACAAATGTTTAAAGTAAATCAGGACAATTATCATAACAAGAATTTGAGCAAGTTTGTCAACATCAATGTTATTTAAAACTCACTGAACATCTGTTCGATAAATTCAACCTTTACATAAATGTCGTGCATAATCATAAACATAATGAATTTATAAATAACTGCAATCTAATTTGTCTTCAAACAAAATGCAAATGAATAATCATACTAAATGCTAAAACGTATAAATACGTCATCGTCTGTAAGAAACAGGTTATTTCAGTACAAATACCTTTAAAACATGGTAATCACTAGAATAATATAATCGGTTCTTAATCTGCTGTATTGTAAATATTAACCTCTTTCTTTATCTGCACGCCTGGTATCTTTTTCGTCATAGTTAACTTGAAAATAGGAAAATTCATCATGAGTATGAAAAATTAGTAACTAACCCAGTTTTTTAATCTTATTAATATTTATTTACTGTTGGTTTAGACTATTTTCGAAGTAATGCTGCTTAGTCATAATTCTATACATACTTCTAGAGGTATACCTGTATATACAGATTGTTTAAATTGCTTGCCTTTTGTACGTGGAAGTCAGGTAAAGTGAAATGTTCAATGATGATGCATGATGAAATGGTGGATGGTCAAAAATAATCTGACTATCAAACTTTAGTCACCAGTTAAACAGCTAAGAAAATAATCAAAGAACATATTTTGTCAATTTCAAGCTCGATTACACATAGACAACATTAGAACCCAAAACTTCACTTAAAATAACTGTCAAATAAATATTTACTAAACACTGACAAAATATTGGTTAACCTCAATAATTCGAAAATGAATACTAACGGTACATTTTTATACCCCAAAAATACATACCCAGAAATGTATGTAAGTATTAGTATATTCATTTCTAGTGAACATGGATCGTTGCGTATACGCAATCGCGCCCTTGGGACCTATTATACTTGGCAAGGAACGTAGAAATTGATATATTATCTTCTTCCATACATATTTACATAATATTGTTATTGTTATCTAAAGGAAGGAAAATGTTGTTTTATTGTTTTTCTCTTGTTTGGATATCGATGTATTGTTTTTTTATCGATGAACTTGTGAGTTTATTTTACACATGCAATTTCATACAACCTCTAAGTCTATCTATTCTAGCTTTATGATGTTAAGTGATGAGATCAAACTTTTATTTATTTCGGTTGCGCTTAGGCAGGTAGGCAAGGTATTAGAGACCTCGCCCATAAATAGTTACATGATTCTAACATAAGCAGTCAACGGTTAGAGAGGTCAACGATACAAAACATGGTTTCTAAATATAAGCCTAAACATTCACGAAGATTTCCTCAATAGTTGTGTATTATAAACACACCTTAAGCCGGGAATAAAAGAAACACAATTTTATAAGGAATTAATAAAAATTTTGAGTACAGCTTATTATAAAGAGAAATGTCAGACAGAACTTTCCGAACGAGTTTAATTTTAAGTTGTACAAAAAAGTTTTAAAGTAAGTAGTCCATACTGTTTTATGTAAATGTAGGTAAAATAATTGGACTTTTACCATAAATAGTTAGCAGTGACCAGTTTTGAGGTACTTTCAATTTTAGCCTTTTTATTTGACTGCGTATATTATTTTTATTGAACTTACACAACTGCACAAAATATGTATGTAATCCAATAAAATTGAACACACAAACAGTCAGTAAAACAAAAAAAAATCGCATCACCGAAATGAATGTCCAATATTTAATCAATGGCAGACGTTCCAAGTAGCAATATCAACGTTATCAGTCACGATAATCTCAGTTCAATGACCCTGAATGACGATATTGTCCTAGATTCGCCACGAAAATATGCCCTATCTGATTAATCGTTGGTCATTGCTATAATGTGTAGTAAGTAAACATGGAGAAATGCGTCACGACTTTTCTGTCGAAGGCTTGACGACTGGTTACTTATGCGGTAGGCTGCACATCAGTGGTAACTGTCATGCACCTCAACTCAATAGTAATAAGTACGATTTTCCTTTAAAACTATTACCTGAGGTTGACTGTACCAGGGCTATGACCAAGACGTGATCATTTTCTGGTAACACCGGTGTCAGGAGATACCTTCTTTCATAATACCTCTGAAAGCAAATAAAAAATGTGTGGGCAAAGTTGTTAGTGTTTATTAACTCAATAGCCGCATCAATTAATATGAAAACTGTTAACGAGTAATTTTGAATAAAAGAACTAGAAGTATGTAAAAGTAAATATATCGGAAGATACAGATTAACAAAAACATTATTGTGAAATGGTGTCAGGTTAGTAGATACAAACTGATACGAATTCAATCACTATAGAGCAAGTATAAAACGAAAGTCTAGTATGTGTTTTTAAAACTACAATGTTGCAAAACAAAGTCGTTTTTAATGATAAAACAACACTTAATTTGAAAAATGAAAGCATTTACAAACTGTTTTAATTCTTCGTGCTTGTTTGTCTTTTGTTTGCCTAATTGGTCTACCTTGGGTCTACAATTAAGTCTTTACTTCTGTAAAATTACATAGTGTGGATTAATTGCACTAAGCATTTATAGTTTTATGAGACAACATCACGCAAATTTACAAAATAGCAAAGAAATACACTACTAGAGTCCAAATGCTATAAACAAATTTTAAATATCTTGAAGAACAGGCATAAATCTCGGAATCAGATTAAAACAAAAAATGCCATAAAAATAAACAGCTTTTTATCTAACATGGACATCAAACCTAGGAATTCGTGCGTAGAAGTCGCGCCTATGTCTGCTAAATATATCTTATATCTAACAATAATAATTCCATGTCTAACATTTGCAAAATAGCTTAGGTCATCTATGGAGACATCTGATTTCTGTATGAGATATGCGATTGTAGGATAGCAACACAGGAGTGGGCTTAATATCGAATACTGAATCTTATCGATTCAATTGAACGAAACATCAGATATAGTAGAGGAAGCTAGTATTATTCTAACGGATCGATCGATCAAATCAAAGTCAAAAAAGTCTGGCTACTAGTCTGCATACAGTTTGCCAATTGATATCGCATTTCATAATCTAGCGATCAAGATCCAAGATCAGATAAGGAACCGTATCAGTGGACATTTAAGAAGCATTCTTTGATTGTAATCGACCTTATTATGGAGAGAACTGGTAAAAAAATGAAGTAAAGATAACGTAAGGATGGTGCCTTCAAAATTGTCAATGCAACTAAATGGAGCTATGTATTTGAATCCATTGGTATATTGAAAGGTTCTTCTCCATAGAGCCCACATTTCAGAACCAAACACTTAATAAGGCCTTTCTCAAAAGCCTTAATTTGAGGGGTACAAAAATAAACTAACTTTTGACTTTTGCTTGCGGAATATGAAGTACATTATTCCGTAGGCGTAAGATTAACAGTATATACTATGTGATTCATGTCTTATCTCACTATCACAGAATATGAGGAAGTCTCTTAGTAAATGTATGTACAGGATTACAAAACATGTTTGTGTTAATAACATTGCGTTAATTGACTTGTTGGTTTCTCAAACTAATTTTGAAGTAAGATTTTGGAATGTGTTTATTATTGTTTTGACTGAGGGAAAGTTTAGTCAAAATCTTCCAAAGAAAATTGCCAATCAAAACATGCATTTTTGGGCAAGCAGAAACCACAATATTGTCTATGCAAATACAGTAATTGAAAGTTAAAAAAGAAAAAATTAAAAGTGAAATTCTGAACTAGTGAAGCTGAAAAAAAAACTGGCACAATGCCATGGAAGCAATATATCTACAGAACATAGTTTCGGGGAAATTGGTAATCGATCCACTAACTGGCACACACCGTGATAAACTAATAAAAATATCGGCCAAGCACGAGTTGTATTAGTGGGTTAGGGCTCTGTAACTGACTATAATTTCGGATAATGTACATGGTCAGCTTGTCTCATTATAGTATAGTCATTATACTTTATCCTTAAATTTCAGAATGACCTGCGTCATTGCACTCATAATGAAATAGCAATTTATTCATAATAATCCGTGTCCTAATACCTTGTTTACTGTAATATACTCTTGCCAATTACTTGTTGTATATTTCACAAGATGTAATTATAGCTAATCGTTTCATTTCGTTGACTTTTAAGTAAATTCAAAGGTATCGCTAATTCATATTAGACATCTAGCCTGTTCTAAAAATAAATGGTCTTGTTAAATGGGAAAGACTGGCCATATAATCCATTGTTTTGAAAGCACGGTACTCTAAAACTGAAAACTATAAAATTGTTGCCACTGTCGACTGCTGCAGCAAACATTTCCTACAAATTTATCTCTCGCTAAATATCAGCAGTGTAATATTTGCTAAGTTCATTCACGGGCTAGTCTATCAATCTTCAGCGTCGAGTGCTATACCAACATTTATTTTACATCTCGCTACTCCAATACCAATTTTATTCTCAGCCCCTTAAGAACCAATTTCGTGCAAATTTTCCTTTCCCGTGTACTTTTTCGAGGGGTCATTGTCATTGTTCGCTTTCCTAGATTTGGAGTTTGAACACCTTAGTAACTCTTCCTAACCGTTTGAACTGGAACCATTCTTAATATATCTTGGGGCGTCTTCGAAGTAGACAAATGAAAGTGTCGTTTGAATAATGGCTTTGATATGAGCATTTTGGCGAAGTTTTTATTGTTGGTTTTACGACGAGAGAAATGCATATGAGAAAACTAGAAAATTTTTTATCAGAGAACTCAGACCTAAATATAAACTGTTGGCAAGCATAGACGACTTGCAATAAAAAATAAATATCAATACAAAGTCTTAAACCAACAAAGAGAAATGAATATCATACCAAAGAAAATAGATTCCAATCAGGTTTACAACCTGTTACCATTTATACACGCGCATGAATCTTTTTAAATAAAATATAGCCACTACATCAAACAGTGTCAAGAAAACTTATACACTGATGCCGCTTGTAACTTCACTAGTTTAAATGAATGATAAAATAATGGAATCTTATAAATAATTGACTTTGTAGATGAACAAACTGGCAAAAGCATTACTTTCTTTGGGTCTGAGTAAGATATGGTGTACTTGTTTCTTGATACGAGTTAAACCACTTAAGAATGCCGATTAAATACCTACTACTGAATATACAGACAATTATTATATGAACCAACCTGTTGACAGTGACAGTGAAAATATAGGACGTGGAAAAGACCTCTTAGAAGATCAGACATTGGGTCTCATTAATGATGTCTATTAAAAGGGGCAGTGATGCACCAGTACTTCCAAAGAACATACGATTGATAACTGGCGTAAAAAAGATGGCAAGGGATTCAAAAAACGAAAAAATGCTACCAAATTATGCATAAAGTATTTAAAAATAATGGTACGGTCATTATCCCAATTTCAGGAAACTTATCTAAATGCCATCTAAATGAAATCGAAGTAGTCGGCAGTTTTAAAACGTTATCGAAAGCCTTCATTAAAAGGGTAGTGTAAAATGGGCTACGCACTTTGTGCCAATATTTTTTACATTTAATGTTACTGTGCCTGCTATTGACTAAAAGGTCAGACGAAAATAATATCTGTAGTAGTATCTACACCTATATTTCGCTTGCTATATTTTTAGTCCTATATGAAAGGTCTATTTTTATTGTCTGAACTCTACATTACTGATCGGAAAAGTCTACAATCACTGACTGAGCAAGAGAAACAAACTCAGGTTTGCAGGTAACAGCAAGATATTGTAAAATGTGTGTAGATCCTTACAAATTGACCAAAGGTTGTAAAAAAAAGAGTTCATTCAAGCAAAAGTTTGGTATGTAAAAACACATAAATAAACATATAAATACATCTGAATTTATTATCAATCCAGTGTTAATAAAATTAAGCAACAATCTAGCAAGTCAAGTGTTAATAATAGTTGCGTGCGCTCAGAAAAGCGTTCCCTTCACTATCATAGCTGCCGCGAGGTAGACTCGCTTGTATCGTGCAAATTAATTGTTAAAGCAAAAGTTAACCATGCAAATAGGTTACGGGAAGGTATATTCTACTCTTCAATTTTGAAGCAAGTAGAATTTAAGACAGTATCTTCATTAGAACGAATGACAAAAAAATTAAGCCGAAATGAGAACACATTTTGCTTGCCAGGACAATCAAGTCGTGCAGGTTTCTTGTACTTAAAATAAATATACCATCCTAAATTAGAAACAGAATTTAAACTTTCAATGGTATGTCAAATTATATTAATCGGTATTATAGGTACCTATTGGGACTAATATCAGAGAGTAAGCCAAGTAGGCTCATTGTTTAACTTACGATCCTCATTTGTTTTTAATAAAGACGAAGGCTAGTCAAAACAATTGTAAACAAAAGCGACACGTTTTGGTTTCTTATTATAACGTTTTTATTATTCTCGTCTTATCTTGCCTATCATGTTTATGTAGGAGCCGCTGAAGGAGTGGTTTCTATTTTACCTTGTATTAAAGTTACATTTTTATCTCACACACTTATGCACGTTCTTTAACTCTGAGTAGGGTTGGCATATCATTACCTTGAATCTTCGCATCGGTGTATTTTTTTTTTTTCTAAAAAGTTAAGACGCTTAACTTTCGTATTAGCAAGTCATAATGTCGGTTTGGACAGAACACAGAGGCTGATATCAAATATGACATTATTAAAATCGCTTTGCAGTACCTGGCAACAGCAAGGACCACCGGTAGCGTTATCAATTACAAAAATGTGTCCAAACCAGTTCGTACATTATCACAAGTAACATATCACATATCACAAGTCAAAAGCCTTGTTTATTAAACGGTTTTATTTAGCTCACCCCGTTTGTTTTATTATTTATTATTTATTCATTCTTGGGTCAAATTTAGAAATTGAAATTTCAGTGCCTTCCTGTTGTCAGATTGATCTGAAATTTGGTACACACCTTTATTTCCGATGACAATACAATATAGTAATATCAATAATATTGCAAATCCAAGATGGCCGCCGGTACAAAATGGCGGATAACGTAGGTTTTATCAATCCCGTCAATGTGGGTATCAAATGAAAGTGCTTAACCAGTAGAATACAATGTACTATATTAAATTCAAATCCAAGATGGCGGCCTCTACAAAATGGCGGATAACTTAGGTTTTATCAATCCCATCAACATGGGTATCAAATGAAAGGTCTCAACAAGTAGAATACAATTTACTATGCAAAATTGAAATCTAAGATGGCCGCCGCTACCAAATGGCTGATAACAATTTTTAAACGGTTTTATTCAGCTCATCCCGTTTGTTTTATTCTTGGGTCCAATTTAGTAATTCAAACACCCTCTTCCTGTCAACCGATTAATCTGAAATTTTGTATACACCTTTTATTCCGATGACAATACAATATAGTAATATCAATAACATTGTAAATCTAATATGGCCGCCGGCACAAAATGGCGGATTACATATTTTTCCACAACCCCCTCAATATGGGTATCAAATGAAAGGGCTACACAAGTAGAATGCTGTCAGCAACCCCGGCAGGGCCCAACAGGGTGCCAGGCGTGCCTGGGCTGCGGGATTGTTCGAAAGAGTTACCGTGGCCCTGGTACATAAAAGGCCTACGACGAAACATAACTATTTTTGTCAGTAAGAGTCTGGCACTCCTTACCACTGCTGACCCAGGAGGGGTCACTTGATGATTTTTGGTGTCGTTAAAAAAAACTTTTTTTTTAATTAGATTGTAATAAATTATCAGGTAAGAGACCGTGTAATAATGATGCACTAAATGAATTAGATAGAATGAGGAATATTCGGTAGGCATTTTCATTAAATACTAAAAACTAGAAAATAAAAATCGGTAAAAACTTTTAAGTCAAACGGTTTTATCTTATGTGCACTGAAAACTAGAAAATAAAAAATAGTTACCTGTCAACCTACGTAGGGTGTCTTGGTCATATTAGACTAAAATAAAAACGTGGGGCCCCTCTGAAATCCTACCTATGGCAAAGCATATCTTTATACTTTGGTAGATCATGAGCTCAGCGTTCGCTGGTGAAGCCGCTACGGCTGATTATTGATTGTCAAAATCTCCAGTTACGATTATAGTAAGTCGATGCAATCCACACCTATTATACCTCTAGAAGAAAGTACTACAGCAACAGTTAATGGGCCCCACGTTTTTATTTTAGTCTAATATGACCAAGACACCCTACGTAGGTTGACAGGTAAGTAACTATTTTTTTATTTTCTAGTTTTCAGTGCACATAAGATAAAACCGTTTGACTTAAAAGTTTTTTTATAATAATATAATATTCACTTAACAGCCTGAACAGCTTAACTTTGAATTCATGTTAAATGATCCAGTTTATACATAGCTTAAAATAAAACCATTATTACTTAATGAGCTCTCAATCACTTTAAGATACCGTAAATGTCATGAATCGGAATATCGCAGACTATGCAAAAAGCAGTCTATGAACTTACACTCGATTGTGAATGCATGTCAATGTTAGGTAATTCTTCTTAGCTATTACATCACCAGAAATTCTAATCCAGGATATAACGGGAGAAACAAGCCACGGAAAACATGTAAAGAAACTATTAACATAAAGTTAAATGATATTCCAAAGGCGACGGTCAAAGAATTTATATTGACAGAAATTAATTCAGTGAGTAAGGTTAATTGAATGGAACACGATGCTACAGAGATAACAGCAAAGTTACATAAATTTTATCATTCAATAACATGAGCAATTCTGTCGACCAGTCGAGTCGGAGCGAAAGATTTTTTAACATTGGAAAAGGCAACTGGTATTAAAGATGGATCATAAATCAATATTTGAGATTTATTTATAGCTGTTCAAAAGAATTGAGAGAATCTTTTGAAATGCTTACGGTTTTTGTTTAGTTTATTGTTGGTTAAGCTTCTTAGATTGTAAACGTAAATACTATAGCTGAAGATAAGACTACTAAATCTAAAATCAATCCTATCAAAGCTTTAGATTCTCATTCATCTGTTTTTCAAAATACTGTTTAAGATAAAACCATTTTTTGTACACGTATTTAGTCTGTTTCATTCTCTATTTTGCTTAAATGCTACACAGTCATATTCGTCCTTTATAGCATTTGATGGAGGTTCACCTTACTTGACTCTGTGCCAACTGTTTCTGCATTCACGGAGTCATCAATCAAACCGGGGTGCAGGTTTCTTGTTATAAATAACTCTACGCTTGTTAGTGTGGGCTTACTTGCAAATTATGCTGTCAAACTCATCAGTTTCTTTTTTGTTTCACAGCTTTTAAATTTCGAACAATAATTTGCACGTGTGTCTCGTTTTTGTTTCGACCTTTGAGTGAAAGTTGGGATTAATTATTATTAATGCTTACTTCATTTACATTGAATACGAAATGGTTATCATTGTTAAATGTCCTTGTATGTTCGCTTTGATATCAGATTTTAAATGTATGTATTTTTCCTTCTACATTTGCAGCCAACAGAACAATAAAACAATCGTCACCTATTTTACCTCAATCTATAAACTAATATATTCCAGTATTTCCCACCTTGTAAACTGGTACCGGCAACCGCCGCGTATAAACAGTACTCACAATAATCAGGTGCTCACAATTCTGACCATGCCTGCATCACCCTTTGGCGCCTTATTTCATTTAGCTGGAATTTTAGTCTCAATTGTGAATTCTCACTTTCGCGAATAAATTCAACATTTATATCTTACCCCTGAAGGCTATTTCCTAAATTGGATTCGGAACAAAGTAAGCCTTATAGAATGCTTGCAATGAATTCGCGGAGGTAAAATACAAGAGGTGGAGCAGCTTGCGTTGTGTACGGTAATGCGGGCCCACGGAGTAAGGAGTTGAACGGAGATGCAATATCATCATAATGCAGGTAGGTCAGGCGCCTTCTTCTAGGTCAAATTCGTATCGTTGGAATGGGAATGACCAAAATGATCAATAAGAAGTGAACTAGCAAGGCCTTCGCGGTCTTTGAGACATCTGTCAACGATATTTGGTATTAAAAAAAAAATGGTCGGGTGTAAATGCGTAGGTATTAGCTCGAAAACAGTAACGTTCTTCGTCCCCCACACACAAGTATTTTGGCGCGCTACTTTATTTGAGATTTTCTATCATGGTACCTCTGCTATAAAGTTATTTTGTTCTCCATGTGCGGCCCGTAACCGAACTAAATCCGATCACGATATCGTTCGAGATTAGGACGGGTGATCGGCCCTCGATATAAAACCTCCTGAGACTTTTCATGTAACACAGGTTGGTACGACAGGTTATGAAAGGGTTGTGAGTTTCGATACGACTCGCTTTGGTAGCGAGCCCGAAGGAATATGACGTATCCGATAAAAATCAGTGAAACTATTCGAAACATAGGTATAATAATGATGACATTATAGCTAATATATTCACTAAATATACATAATATAGTAATCTAATATTACATCATTCGCAAACTATTCGAAAAATGAAACAGATTTATAGGAATCGATAAGTATGTTATTTTCAAATAGTGTTCACATTCCCCAGAGAACTAGTTCTAGAGTTACAAACGTGCAGAATATGATTAGTAAGAAGATACTCGCACATTTATTACAATTTGATCCAGCTAGTTACGTCAAATGAACCGTTTTATAAATAAAATAAGTAGTTCAGTTTTTTTTATTTACCTATTTATTTATGAGAGTGTTGGCCCGAATCCAACGGTTCATTCGATATGTCACCGATTCTTTGCAATAATTTTTGTCTAGCGCCGATGTCTATAGGACTTCCTTGAAATGTGTTATTTTTAGGAAATTCATCAAGTTTATTTTTATAAACTAGAACGCCTTCAGAAAAAATGCCGCCAATTTTTTGTAGGTATTTTTATTTTATCGGTTTGAAATCGATACAAATGAGGTAAAGGTATCGAGTATCAAGTTTCTTTGAAGAATAATTCCATGGTTATAATTCTATTTGTAAGACGTTATAATATTATTAGTATGCTAGACGAAGTCGTCGTTACTGTGTTAATAACTTATTGGATTGGTTGTATTCCAGTCTTATCTAATAGGCAACATAAAATCATGTTTATTCAGATCTTGATATCGATATTCTGCGATTAATTTAATCGAACTGGAATCGGTATTGCGTACCTACAATATTACAGATTTGAGATATAGAAATGATATAGGTAACTGCAATAAAGTAAAGAGAGTATTACAGTTCAACCCGGTAATTAAGGTCACTAATATATGAGACTAGCCGTCTGCCCGCGGTTTCACCCGCATACCGCATACCAGAATAAAATATAGCCTATGTTACTTGGCAAGAGTGAGTGTATAACAGAGTTTTTTTTTATAAGTTCAGTAGTTTTTAAGCGTTTAGGGTACAAACAAACGAACAGACTCCAACAACGACAACCTCTTTCTTATGTGAATAAAGACTAAATGAAAGATATTTTGAGACGGTGTATGAGGGTTTTTTCCTCAGCTGCCAATAACCTAGCAACAATATAGCATACTTATCTACTCCATTCATAACACAAATTGGTGTAATTTCTTTTTATAAAAAAATATTAACAACCCACAAAAGTTGTGTCATTATTTGAATAATAAAATAGTTTAGTAGATCATAAATAGCTGAGCCCATAGAAATGTCAAGAATAAGACTGTTCGCAATATAATTGAATATAGAACTAAAAATATTATCAATGAGATACACTATTAATTTTCAACATAACAACTTTTTATTAACAGGTTGTTCGAAATAAATTTATTTTTTATTAATAGCCAAATATTTTCTAAATATTAAGACCGCAATCTTTCAAAGTAGTAATCCGATTTATGATTTATCAAATAAATTGATAACATATTCGTCTCTGTCACGCGGACGCGCGCGCCAAAACTAAAAGAAGTGCGCGGTTTTTTATTTAAATTTTGGTCGTTACCCGCTAATAAAATGGAAAATAATTGCGGAGCTTGTGCGTCGCCCATAATTGATGATTACATGGAATGTACCAATGAAAAATGCATGAAGAGGTACGATATAGCATGCCTTGAAATAAGCAAAGTAGCGTTTACGGCGTATACACAGAATTATATAAAAAAATGGTTATGTCCAGAATGTATCTGTGCCAAACCAAAAAGATGCAACAGTGAAACCCCTATTCGCATTAACATAGCTCACTCTAACCATAACATTGCCACTCCGGAGAACAATGTATGCAGTCAACGTGGAACTCGCAGTCAGTATTCACCCATGATTGATTCTGATACTTTACTACTCGAAGAATTGAGACAATTTAAAGCCGACATGATAGCTCGCATGGACAGCCAGGCCAATGCAATATCGTTGCTACTTAATCAGTTTGCGCAAACAAAAACTGAATTGGGCAACATAGTTAAAATGATGGAGGTGCTCGAAGAAAAAGTGGAAGCTAAGTTTACTAAGCTCACTCAGTACATCCAACCCCACGAAATAGCAGCTGATATTCCCCGAAACTCTCCTTCCCCATCTTCTTTTGCCGAGGTTGTCAGGCAACAGAATAATTCCACCGATTCCAAGAATACGCTTCATACCAACAACAAATCTCAAAAGGTACACAAATGTGGGGCCACGAAGTCTATAGAACAAGCTGTGTGTACTACTAGCGCTCCGACGACTTGCGAACAACCTGCCGATGAAGCGGAGGGAAATGACTCAGGATGGACTACTGTACGAAATAAAAAAAATTACAGGCAACCTAAAGAAGTGAGAGTGGGAACCAATACAGAGTTGAAGGCGATTCAAGTGAGTGATCGCAAAAAATATCTGCATGTTTGGCGTCTGCACCCGGATACAACTGTTGAAGCCATTCAAGACCACGTGAAAAATGTATGTGGACCAGATGTTCAAATCAAAGTTGATAAGATCAAACACAAAATTAAGAGAGACTACTCATCTTTTGTTGTTGGAGTACCAGAAAAGTGTTTCGAGATGTTGAACCACGTGGAAATCTGGCCAATGAATGCAGAGTTTAGCGAATGGACGTGGTTTCGGAACTTTAACAGACCAAAACCAAACATCCCATAGCCACAATGTCGATATATTCTATCAAAATGTACGAGGTCTACGAACTAAACTGGATGAGTTCCGAACTAATCTCGAGGCATTTAATTTTGATTTACTGGCAGTAACGGAATCTGGTTGCAATAATTCCATAGAAGACCCTGAAATTATTCCGCCGGGATATCAAATTCTACGGTGCGATCGAGCGGATGGTCGGAAGCAGGGCGGAGTGTTTTTAGTGGCCACACACCGATATGAGTTGCGACAAGTACAAATCGCGGACGCTTCGATTGACACCTGCGTTTTTGAAATGGTTAGTGCGACGGTTTTTTTCAAAAATAGATTTCTGTTTTTATGTTGTGTTGTTTACATACCACCAGGAAGTTCAGAGACTGATTACTTGACTTTATTTAGATTAATAGAAAATTTATGTGATAGGTATGGAGAAATAATTGTTATTGGTGATTTTAATTTGTATTCGTGTCCTGTAAATGTTAAAAATTATTATGAATATTTTGTGTCCTATTGCGAATTCACTCAGAGTAACAACATAGGAAATCATCTAGGTCGTCAGTTGGATTTGGTTCTGAGCGCAGGTTTTGGCGGGAAATTGACAGTGTTGGCGGCCGATGACGCGCTCGTGCCCGTCGACTCGCATCACCCGCCGCTCGCGGTGAGCGTGCGCTGTGCGCGCTCGCTCCCCGCGCCCGCCGCCACCGCCGCGCCCGCGACCGCCGCCGTCACCCCGCCCGCGCCCGCCGCCAACTCCCCGCCCGCGCCCGCTGAGTCCGAACCGCCCGCGCTGGCCGCCACCGCTATGCCCGCCGCGCGCAGTGTTCGGCCGCAGTGGAACTTCTATCGCGCGGACTACGAGCTATTATACTCTTTGTTGGCTTCCACTGATTGGAGTATGATTTATGAAATGCATGATGTGGAGGATATATTAGATATTTTTTATGGCAAGCTTAATGATATTTTAGATAGGTGTGTACCCCGGAAAAAGATTAGACGTGAAAACTCTCGATATGTTTATCCTGAATGGTATACATCAGACATTATAAGGGACATAAAGAAAAAAGCCAGTTTACATAAAATTTTCAAAAAAACGAAACAGCAAAGTGATTATACCGAATTTTCTAAGTACAGAGCTCGTATTAAAAAATCTATAGAAATTGCACACACAGAACATAAGTTTAAAATACAAAATCAATTTTCAAAAGATCCTAAATCTTTTGGCAGTATATTAGGTCTAAAGAAGCAGGTTAAACAAGCAGGTTATTGTAAGAAATGGTCAACATCTTTCGGATGAGGAGTGTGCGGGACATTTTGCGTCGTTCTTTGAATCGGTGTACAATAGAGAGCGGCCGCGGCTGGACGCGCGCGCGGCGGCGGCGGATGCGGCGGCGACCGGTGCGCGAGTACACGTCGACACTCTCACTCTGCACGATGTTAGGAAGCGCTCACGAAGCTCAAGCCAAAGCGCTCATGCGGCCCCGACGGTATTCCAGCATTTCTGTTCCGCGACTGTGGCCGGGTGCTAGCAGAGCCTTTGCATCATATATTTAATATATGTTTAAAACAGGCGACGTTTCCGACTAGATGGAAAACCACACGAGTTATTCCGGTTCCAAAAGGCAAGTCCGGGCCGGATGTCAGTGGCTATAGACCGGTGGCGGTGTTGTCGACGCCTGCCAAGGTGTTCGAGTCTGCCATACAACGCTGCGTGCAGGCTCAAGTGAGCGCTCAGCTATCGGACGCGCAGCACGGGTTCCGGCCGGCGCGCAGCACTGCGACGAACCTGCTTAATTTCATGGTGAGAGCGGGGCCGGCAGTCGATGCTGGTGTACAGGTAGACGCGGCATATTTTGATTTTAAAAAGGCATTTGATACCGTTGATAATGATGTACTGCTAATGAAGCTGGCAAAAATTGGCTGTACTCAACACCTTCTACAGTTCTTCGCCAGCTACTTGGAAGACCGGCAGCAGTACGTCGACTACAACGGTTTCGAATCCCAGCCATACTACACCAGGTCAGGCGTAAGCCAGGGCAGCAATTTGGGTCCTCTGGAATTCATTTTAATGATAAATGACTTACCAGAGGTAGTCAAGCACAGTTTATGTTTATTGTTTGCAGATGACCTCAAATTGCTGCTCGAGGTCAGGAGTGAGTCGGACTGTGAGAAATTGCAGGAAGACATAGATAGAGTGGTTGAATGGAGCAATCAAAATAAGCTCTATTTCAATACAGCGAAATGCTCAGTGATGACGTTTACGCGCGCGAAGTCTACCTTAGCCTACAACTACAATGTGGATAAAGAGCCGATGCAGCGAGTTTCGCAAGTACGAGACCTAGGTGTACTAATTACCCCTGATCTTACTTTCCGGGAGCACATAGTTAGGATTTGCAAGAAGGCCTATAGAAACCTGGGTTTCGTACTGAGACAGTCGCAGGGATTCACCAACATCACTACCCTCAGGGTGCTGTATGACGCTTTGGTAAGGAGTCACCTAGAGCACAGTGCGGTGATTTGGGCGCCTCATGAAGCGAAATACAGTGTCATGCTTGAACGAGTACAAAACAAGTTTACCAGACACTTGTATTTCAAACTTTATGGGGTGTACCCATTTTACCCGCTGATGTATCCTACACTTTTTGTACTGGGTATGGTAGGGTACAACCAACTAAGAGTGCGCAGGGAATTTACACTCGCGGTGTATGCGGTAAAGCTCCTGCGAGGTTTAGCGCACAACCCGGGTGTGCTGCGTCACCTGCAGCTGTGCGTGCCGGACAGGTACGTGTGGAGACGGCGGCGGCCGCCACTGCTGGCAGTGCCGGCAGCCAGAACCAATCTACTGGCGAAGGCACCCTTCACTCGCACAATACGGGTATTAAATGAAGTGCATGCGAGGATAGATTTGTTTTCGTGCAATCTGAGGGAATTTGCAATAGTATTGTTAAATATTATTAGTTATAGTTATTAGGAGGTTTTATTATATTATTTTGTTGTAAATTTTGTGTTAATTTTTGTATAGTTATTTTGATTTTCAGTTTTGTTGTGTTTTGATTTGTGTTAGATTTAAGTTAAAATTTTATTATTTATATGTATGTGTGTAGGTATTGTGGACACCACTATCGAATTAGTATTACACTGTAATGATAGTGTGTATGTTTTTAAATAAATAAATAAATAAATAAAATATTTTTAATACTCGTAATATTGTCTATAGAAAAGAGAACCTCGACGTTTAATTTTATTTATTACTCAGATCAAATAAAAAGCATTAAAAAGGACTCCGATTTAGAAATCTGTTTCCAATATATCAAACACTTGCTTAACTTTATATCTCGATTTGAACATTTATTTTATCTCGATAGATTTTTGCTTTCTTTGGAACTTTTTTGAGGTTACATTTGAAACGAACTTACCAATGTGGAAATCAAAATAAGTACTATAATATTTTACCCATTTTCAACAGCGAAAAAGTCACATAAATTTAGATTTCATCAGAACCCCTAAGCCAGCCCATTTAGGACAAAATTCATCACTAAACTAACATTGTTAGTAATATTTACACGTCAATCCATCACTGTCAAAATATTGCTAAAATAGCTGAAACTAAGGAAATGGCGCCTATTCTTAGGAAAAGACCACACAACGCGTCTAGACATTTCTCATCGTAAAATCACACATCTGAATATCATTTCTCTAAAAACACATTTGCTTTTGAGCCAAAACATCGTGTTACACTGTGAACTGAATGTACACTTGATTGCAATAAATCTGGGTTAGTCATAAAAAGTTTATGATTGACTCGAAACTATGAGTTTTGTAAATTGTGAAATGAAAATTATTTAAAATATTAAATTATGATAAAAACTGTAATCAAGCTAATAAATAATTACATACAATTACATTTAAACTACAGGTTCATTAATAACTGTGTTGTTAGGTATTATATTTTGGGTCAAATTGTTTGCTTTCAAGCGTATATCCGTTTGATTCCGTTCCAAAAGTCGTTGTCATCTGTTTCAACTAACAATTAATTTATTCAGTGATGTCAATGTGACCAATAAATTAATTGATACTCGGTTGGAATAGGGTGTTGTTAAAAATTATTATATCACATGTTTTTATGAGCTCTAAATTAAAACAAGAATTCGGTAGTTTCCTATTACTGTAGATGCTGACCACATAATGCTAAGTCTAGTTATGTACGTCCCAAAAACTAGAGATTTCCCAATTGTTTTTTTAAGAAACAAATTACTTTAGTGCGATTTTCATTAATCTATAAAAAGAGGTCAACGAACCGTAACCTAGAACAAAATTCTGTGCCAAACAAAATACTAAACTATGTAAAGAAATTGAACGGAAACCTACCACGGATGTCGATCGACAGTTACCAGATGTGGACAATCAAATACGTTTCAGACTAAATATTTAAATAGGTACTAGCGAACTTTATAGAATGTCGGTGACCTGTTTTTTTTGCAAGCAATAAACTTTTTGAAATAGACTTGCGATGGTGGTGGAAAAATAAATAAAATGGTTTATTACACTAGGTAGGCATATTTGGGAGCACCTGCGTTACCTAAATAGTATTTGGATATATAGTGTTACTAAGAATGCCATTCAAAAATGAGGCTATTTAAGCGGACTTTAAAATTTATTTAAAAAACGGATTTTTAAATGGACTGATTTATTAAAGTCCAGTAGTTATGATCTTGTCACCTCTATAAAATATATCCATATACCCCTTTCAGTAATCTACCGTGCCGAAATAAAAGTCAATATTTTCTTTACAATGTAAATCTTTGTTCATCAACATGATTGTACTGAGATATCTAACAATCTTACGCAATTTCAATCCTAGGATTGAGTTGTGAAAAATGGAGCCTAACAATGAAAAATTGCGATTTGTTTTACAATGTTTAATTTATTAGAACAAAGAAATCTGAAGATGTTAAGACTAATATTGATAGAACAAAGCTTCTTCTTTTAAATACACAGTAAGGGATTTTGGATAATATAGCAACAATTGTGAGAAGTTTTAGAGCTTATGATGGACATTGCAAACTTTTAGTCGGCCTATAGTTTGATCGAGATATAAATTAGTAAGGAGATCAATGGTAGTGAGCTTGCATCTTGACTGAAAAAAATAATATTTGCGATACGTATGTATGTACGACCCTCCATGGAATATATGACAAGACCATGAATGGATATTAATTCAGCTATTTAAATTTATATAAGCTTGTAGAAATAGTAAATTAGCAGAACCTTCAAAAACGCTTAAAATAAAACATGTTATGTACCCTTCATCCAAGGATTGGCTTCAAACAGTTCAAAGGAAATTCATGATCTCTCAGTTTGAGTGGCTGCTTATTTATTTATATAGCCATAGGCTGTAATATGATTTTCATAGAACTTTTTATAATAAATAATATAAATATTTGCTTCAAAATTTCTAAGTTCCCGGATGAAATTGTGAAGTTTCCGATCCGACCTATTTATATAAATAACTCAAAAATAAACTCGTTCTAACTCTAATAATAACATAAAAGCGAAAAGTTCTCCATAACATTTAATTATAAACATGTCAATAATAAAGTTCATCGCAATTTATGATGACCGGTCTCAAAGAGTGAACGTAGCCAAATTATATTAATCAATTTTAAACCTTATTATTCAGAAATAAGGACTACTGAATTTGATTCAAATCTTGTCGATGTAGTGCTAATATTTATAGTATGAAACCTGCCTACCTCAACAAAACCGAAGGTTGGGCTTAATGAATAAGCTAGAAACTTAATATATCCGTTCTGAATCTAAAACAATAAAAATAACGGGACACTAATTGGTTCTGTAGGGTTGACGTTTTTGTAGACGTTAAAATATTGGTCAAGGAGTTATAAGAAGCTTTTTAGGGTTCCGTAATATTAGACGAGATAACTAAGTCTTCGCTATCCGTTTGTCTGTCACCAGACAGTACCTTATAGACCGCGATAGTTGAACTGTTGTAATTTTCACACATAATGTACGGAACCGTTCGTGCGCGAGTCCGACTCGCACATGGCCAGTTTTTGTTAATCTTATCTATAAGAATTAAGTAGATAGGCATAGAAAACAAATACAAAGGAATTGCCTAACGGTATGTATCGTTTTATTGAAATGACAATTGATAGAATGCCTATCTCGACAAGATAGAAACTCATTAATGAAATCTATGGAGTAGTGAATATAACCGTTACTTGTTTCGTTGCTAAGCCATTCGAGATTGTCGCTTTGTTAGGAAATTCATTGAATTTATCTTAATGGTTAGTAGGTATCTATACTATCGTCTAGGTAGATAAAACAACATGTCTTTTGGTAACAATTTCCGTTTAGAAATTATAGTTACCTACAATTGTATGCATGATTGTTTAACTTCCTATAGAAGCCTATTGTAAAGGTCAAAGCATGAGTCAATCTTTGGATGGGTGACCGTCTATTACAAGTTCTTTCGTGTTTCTGAAGTCTTAACGAATTGTGGTTTCCAACCGCCATTTTTTACATCTAAGGCATGTCGTTAAGTTCTAAACTGAAAGAATTCAACATAATTTGGAAAAAACTAGGCTAGATTATATGGATACAAAATCTAGCTAAGATTAGTCGTACATATACAGCCTAACATACTAGTAACAATATAGCTTGCATGTCTAAATAGAGAAAGCATGTACTCTCACGATATCAAATACGTGTTACAAGCATACATTATGCAAATGACCAATAACAAATATTTGGTACCAACATTACTAATGAAAGTGGCCCTTTAAACTGAAGGCCAATATTGGGCCATGGCTGACCGGATCATGAGCTTAATGTCCCTTTAGACAAGTACACATAAATAAAGAAACGATTGATCAACCAAATTAATTAGAACCATGAAGCGTTGTCGTAGGAATAATAAATCACTTGATCAAAATAGATAAACTTTATAGGCTGTTACAAAGATGTACCTAATTTGTTTAAATTGAGGAATTTGATACCAAGTCATTAAAAAGATAAATGTTACGTATCACTTTTTCTCATTATTTTTTATCTTGCTCAAAGTGACCTTTGATCAAAAATAAATAACATACGAATTACAAGCTATTAATTGTGAAAAAATTTTGGAGTCATTCATATGTGCTGCAACAGAAGGCATCGGTCATAATCAGCCTAGCCTTTTCCTACTTCCAGTTTAATACGGTTGCAGAAGACCAGTGCGTTGCAAGGAGCGAATGCACCTCCACAACCTATATAGTTACCCGGGCAACACGATACCACATGGCAAGACTGGTTGTCAGAAAGTTAAGCATTTAGGAAGCTGACTATTAGTTCCGTGATTTAAATCATTTTAATAATATAAATCGATTGTTATGTGTTTGTTTTAAGTATGTGCTATAAAAAACCTAACGAGGTACAATAAATCACTCCATTCAAAAAGTTTTATTAAAAGCTTTGAACTTCACACTATTATCAAATCGTTATATTGTTATAAGATCGTGACCGAACCCAAAAAAGATTGAAATAAAGGTCATTTCCTGGAACAAAAGGTGCAGTTTTAGAACAGATAATTTATTTGTCTGGAACATAATTTATTGTTTTACGAAGTCTGATTCTCGTGGCTAATAAGGCTACCGACGACGACACGCATTCTGTTATATCAATTCAAAATCGATCTACATTTTGTGGGGCAAAAAATAGGAATCTTATATGGGCAAATTAAATGAAAAACTGCAAAATATTAACCGTGGAAATAAGTAGATTTATTTATTTGAATATACAAACTTCTGAAATCGAAGAAATATATGACTACTAGTGTCCACCAGATAAACGGGCTCTCTTACACTGAAAAATAATTCTATTGGACCTCGCCTTTGAGCAAACATAGAATCCCATTCTACAGTAGTATAAATAAGACTAAAATAATTATTATAAAATCAATTCAATTGTAGTATCACTTTTCCCTATTTTATGCCTCGTTCTGGAACTTGAAATGATCTTAAAAACAATAAGATATTTTGAAAACACTACTAAATATCATCCATTAGACATTATAATAAGATCCACCGGTACGCAACTACGACTTGTACGGCTAATCTCTATTGGGAGCCATTACGATTAGTCGCTCCGATAATCGTATAACTTGAGATAAATGTTTTATACTTAGATAGGTTTAATGTTATTGTGTTTATTGTAGCTTAGTTTATTTGTTCCTATGTGAGTTCGGCACTAATTATTTATATCTGGATAATATACTATGTAAAATAAATACGCTAAGTTTTACGACAATTTCGAAGGCTTATGATGTTTCATGTAAATATCTATTCTTGCATAAAATATCCTTCGACTTATTCGTTGAACACTAATCGAGGAAGACATGATTTTTAAGTTGCTTTGTGTATTAGATTAATCTAATATTCCTAACATACAATTCATCTTTAACTAACAATATATGGTGTTCAATAACTTAATTTCAATTTACAGACCTATATCAACATGTTCTACTATTGTCCTAGAAATACAGCTACACAAAAATAACGACCTAATTCCCTAGTAAACTTGACACGCTAGCCAACAAAACAGGAACGCATACGTGTTACATTATCACACACACACATACACACACACACACATACACAGACTTGTCACACTAACAAACAAATGAGCGCGACGCATGACGTTTAATTTATGTCGTCGGTACAAGTCGAGGTACGTTTCATGTTTATATGAGCTTGCATTTCTTGAGTTGTCGCAACACAGTCAACTAACCGAGGTTATGTTTGAAATAGGAATAGATAAACAAATGAATTTCTTTTGTTTCGAATAAGTACTTTTAGAGGGAGTTTTTTTAGAAGAGATCTGGCTAAGTGAAAGTCCTGTGGGTCGATTGATCATAAGGTTAAGGATAATTAAGCAAGGTGGATGGATTATCTTGACATGACGAGTTCTTCCATGTTTCAGATGGCACAATAAACGGTAGGTCTCTGCTGTCATTTAAACATCTTTGGCACTCGATACGGGTAGTCAGACACCAGAAAGCCTGACAGCCAGTCTTTATAAGGGGTATTGGTAGGCAGATGATGAAATGAAGCTTTATTTCCAGGTAAAAAAAAAATTCTAATAATCCTTATCGGTAGCTCACTTCTACGAATAGTCAAAATTCTAATAGTAACAGTTCCAAATAGGCTTTATTAACGAAGTTTATTATCTATGTTAGTTTGAAAAAAAATGAGCTGGCGCCAATTATGATAACCTGTGGGAAGGTCACAAGTTTGTTTTGCCTAAGAAAAATAGTTATAGCAAATATTCCATTTCAAAAGGCCTCGACAGCTATGTAGAGAGAAGCCATTTTTCTCCTATGACATAAAATATTTTATATTTTACCCATTTATGTATGAACCTATAGGTATTATATGTAGAAGTCTTTAGAAGTATCAAATTTAATTCATATTTAAAATGTCTGCAGGCTTTTTGCGTTTTGCAAACAAATCATATTCTTTTAGGAAATTAAAATGTATACCTATGTTTACCTATGTAACAATAATTTCCCATTTACAGTAACAAGTTCAAACTACGTCTTATCAATTTCAATAATTAAATATTAGCAAAATACGTTCTAAAATATGATAACCTATTAAATCATAGTGTCAAAAAAACAAAGGTACCCAGTTAAAATACCTAAACATAAATGTGGGCTAATTGTCAACGCTAAAGCTATGTTAAGTTTTCATGGCATAGGTACCGTATGCATATGCTCGAGAGGTTTAGGATAAAAATCCTCATTAAAAAAAAAAACAAATGAAAATCTCGTCAAAACACCGAGCTATTTAAGGCCGGTCAAATCACTTGGCAACTATGTATTTATCACGTACAAGTATTGTCTGTCACGTTTTAATTTGTAAATATTATCAATACAAGTTCAGCTGGTCGTAAGATAAAATATATCACCGTGGGAATCCCAGTCTACTATATATGTATTTAAATCAGAACAATGACATAGTTATCGATATAATTGTGAGGAAATATAGGATAAAATACTGTACCTAACCGAACTGGTAGCGATGAGCTATTCTGTACTAATATTAAAAAAAAAAACTGAAGGGTTTGTTTGTACTATACGCTTAAACGTTAAAGGATTCCTTAGGAACTACTGAACCGATTTTAAAAGAAATATAGTTCAGTATAATCATCGGCACGAATCTTGAGCGCTGACCTTCACTTGCACAGAAGTAATTTATTAGGGTGGTGATTGTCCCGCAGCGCATCGCGTCATAGCTGTCACTCGGGATTGGTTCTTTGCTAATAAATCACTTCTGCGCAGGTGAAGGTCAGCGCTCAAGATTCGTGCCGATGATTCTACTATATAGTTACTTACCTTCTGCCTGGTTGCGTAGTGTAGTTTCGTCGGGACGTTGGTAAAACTACTGGTGAAAGTTAGTTCATAATTATGATAAGGTCGTGTCGTCAATCTTATTCTGTTCGGACTATCGACGATAATTGAATCCAGGTAAAACCAGGGTAATTAGTTAGTCCTAAAACATATTCTAATACAAACTTCTATGCAAAAATATATTAATGTCCTATCAACAAATAGTTTATCGCGACGTTTGTTTTATTATAACAATAGATGTCATAAGGGCGCCACAGTTCCGCCGGTATTATCATTTTTCCAATAAATATAATAATTATTATCATCATTAATAATAAAGTCGGTAGTTACTATTTTAATTAACTGATAAAGTATACTTTTTGCTATTCCTATCAACTTCTAAGTGTTAATGTGGCCCAACAGATGAAGTACCTAATTGATTTTTTTATTACTCCAACTCATAGATAAATTGAGATAGTAGGGTAATAAAATATGCATAATATTTACGCAAATTAGATTGTTAGAGAATACTTTTATGAAGAAGTAGCCGTTTCCCACAGTTTAAAATTTATAACAAACAAGCCGTTTTCTCGCGGTTCCATCCGCATCCTGTGGGAACTACGTTACTAAAACCAACGATACATTTTTAACAAAATTATTTTCATATTGAGGACACTAGTAATTGATAGTTCTTTTAATAAATAATACACGAAATGAATTGCATTTCTGTGTAATGCAGCGTTACAACTATGATTTCCAAAATAAATGATCCTTGAGTTCTGTCTCCGGTGTTTTCTTGCCAAGAAAACTTCAACAAAAATTATTGTCTAGAAAATGCAAGTGTCTACAATTAATTTTATGACAGCGATTAATTGTTCTATCTTAAACGTGTCTAACCTCCTTCAAGGTAAGCACGGATTTGTAATAACTAACGAAGGTTTGTAGTAACTATATCCTACCTACATAGATAAATTAAGGTTTTATGTGTGTCTCGTTAAGAATAATAAAATAAGAAAAACAATAATAGGTATTATGAATAGGTCGTCTGGTGGCACAGGTGGACGGCTGGAGATGGTTTTAAGCTTATTTTTGAATCCAGAAGATAGGAACTGGTTTTCAGATTTTTGTTAAATAACGGTTTAGTAATTTAGAATAATTTCTAGTTAATTTGAGGCGTTGTTTTAAAAAATATATATTTTTATTGAAATTCAACTTTCATTTGTCTATCTGTTATTACAGCTTTCAAATGATACTATTTTGCCGTTTGAGTTTTTTGCCGTTTGGCAGTACGCTGCCGCAGCGATTTGACCGCAAACCGCGGTTTTCTTTCATACTGTTTATTTTCTTACCGCGGTTTGTAGGGGAATCGGATGTGAAGTTATTTTTATTGAACGTTTTGGTTGCTGCGGACTATGTAAATAATACATATAATACATACAGGAAAAAAATTATAAGACAATAGTTTAGTTACATAAGTGTATTATGAGTTGGTATTTACATGATGAAAATCAGATAGTTATCTGCTCTATCATTAGAGGATTAAGGATGTTAAAATTAACATTTAACAGGCTGTAGTCGACCCCAGTCTAGATGTGAATAAGCAAAGCTGGTTAAGTGATTATATTCAGGTATGGTAAATCCTTAATTAGAGCCACGGAGGATTTGACAACGTAGGCGGAGGACCAGCTCCTACGCTCCTATATAGTCAATAGTTAAACTGTTTCATTCTTTTGGTAAATGAAAACTAAGTTTTGAAAACAGATAAAGGAACATGATATTATTCATTTATTAGCAGATAGGTAGTACTTCGGTATTTAGTACTTTAGTGCCTTTTGCAAATTATATAGCAATCACTCCTAATTGATGCTTAAAGTTTTAGAAGGAACCAAGGTGACTAATTCAGACGTTTCATATTCAGGAGCTCCTGGGGTTTAATTATGAATCGTCAGAAATATTTGCCTTAGCGTAATATGCATGTAGGTACAAATTAACATCACTGTATGTTAATCAGAAATTGTAAACAACGCCTAATCATTGAAAACCTACTGTATTGAATTACCGTAACAAATCCTTATTCCTACTTGGTTACAACAATGATGTCTTAAGCAATTAAGTAATTATTTTATTAATGTTAGAACTTTATTGATTAAGTCATACAACAGTAATAAACTCTACGAGTATGCATTTTATTACACGTCTAATCATGTCCCAGTTTGAAAATTATTACTTGTATTATTAATAATAATTGTAAGATATTTTAAGTCAACGTTTTTTAAAACGCTTTTTATGAAACCAATAACTTGGAACAACTTCAAATAAGATTTAATATGGAAGTTATAATATACTGCAAGTGACACAACACAAAATCATTAAATAGATATCAAAATAAATAAATAGGTACTTAAAATGAAATGATATTCTGTGGTAATAAGTTAGTTTTATCCATTGTTCATAAAATGTAGTCTATCAATTAGAATGCTCCAATGTAAAGTAGCTAACAGACTAACCACAAAAAATACGAGCGACAAATAAAACGCACGATTAAAAATCGCCCGCCCCATCCACCTTGTTAGCACTCTAGGTGAAGTCAAATGCGATAATTACGCGATAGGCCCGTAGTTATGCAAATGCCTGCGTACAGCGACCATGATTGTGCATTCGTGTGAAACTGCCTTTGAAATATTAATGTAATTATTTCTTACTATAACATCTGCTTATGTGTACGTGGTGTTGTGTGTGTGTGAGAGAGAGTTGGAAGCAGAAGGTATTGTCGGCGTGAACTGATGAATTTGAACAGGTTGATATGTAAGGAAATGGATATTACGATGGTAATGACAAAACGTTACTTTTTGCTCAAATAGTTAGTAAGAGATTGAAGCCGGTATATCTGGTAGCTAAGCTTCTCATATAGACAACAGTTACATTGCTTTAGCCCGACTTGGAATTGAACTATACACTCATACATGAGAGGCTTTAACCACTAAGCCAATAGGTTTGGCGCACAAAAGGTTCAGATCACATGAAACTTACCGCAAGGGAATGAAGATGCGGATAATCACATAAAACTTATCGTCACCCCAATACCGATTACACAGTTCAAAACCCAGAGAATCAAAGCTGCATATCAACTCTAAAATACAGTAGCAATTCACTGGTAAAGTTGGATAGCCAGGAGGATAATTATCCTAGTGAGCGGATAGTAGGTACTTAGAAGCATACGGCAAACTTTTAGTCGGCCGATAGTTTGTGTGGCTAACATTGAATATCTTGGGCAGTCGTTACTACGGGTAATCAGAAACCAGTACTTAAGTCTGACACCAGTCTAAGCAACGCAATACGCGTTGCCCGGGTAACTGGGTTGAGGAGGTCAGAAAGGCAGTAGCTCCTTGTAAAATACTGGTAATCAGCTGCATTTAGTTGGACTGGAAGCCGACCCCAATATAGTTGGAAAAGGCTGGGGGGATGATGAATTAGTTTGGGCTCATAAATCAGTATAGATATGAATGGTAGCACACACATTACAAATCAGGTATTTACCCGGTATCAGACTGATTGAAGAAGATGATTTGAATCAAGATTTCCTTTAAAAAAAATTGCCGCGTCAATTGTCGGCCGATTGTTTAATCTGCAGTACATAAGTACTCTTGGTATTTGTATGTGCAATCGGTTGTCTATTGATAGTTGCCTCATAGATGCTGAGAGTGACAAAATGCCTTTCCCTGATGCAACTTGATGTTATCTTTACCGATATCATAACTAGGAAAATAACTCTGCCTGTTTGTCGCTCTTTTAAGCCAAAACTACTGAAATTATTTAAATGAAATTTTGTATTTAGGATAGTCTAGCTATAGCTTGAAGGAAGTATATAAACTACTTAAGTCAATCAGATGGTACTAAATCGTTTAAAGAATTTCAGATTATTTCATGAAAACCTACTCGTCCATTTTTCTTAGTTCCATACACGCCACTGTTTCATATTATCGCAAAAAGTGCTATGAAAATATTTTGTATCTTAATTGGCTTTGGTCTATGCGACAATAATTTAGCTTTACATAGAACATCATTCAAATTCAACCGTTCCTACTTTACTCACTCAGTAATCCCACTCACGTGCGATTTCAGACTAACTTACACACTAATCCTAAGCTGAATGCACTGCTAATTTGAACTAATGTCCTAAACGTCCCGTTTGAAACCGGCACTACTTTTATCTCGTAACTCACTTAGTAATTGCATACTGCATGTAATGATTTTCTAACTGGTAACACCTAATGATCATGCTTTTGCCACTAACAACCGTGGTACAAATCGTTCTTGAATTTAGTTTGTGATTATAATTCGTTTAGTCTATACTGGTATATACCTCAGCCTCGTTGGTCTAGCTGTCGCAAGTGCGGCTGCTGAGCACGAGGTCTCGGGTTCGATTCCCGAGTCGGGCCGAAATCGCTTTGTGGGTTTTAGAAGACTTTCACAAAGCAGCCCGGAGCCTGGAAGCTGGTGATTGATACACCCGTGCATCGGAGAGCACGTAAATGTCGGTCCTGCGCCTGATCTCTCTCCGGTCGTGTCGGATTTCCGTCCCATCGGGCTATGAGAGTTAAGGAATAGTGAGTGCACCTGTGTCTGCGCAAATGCTCGTGCACTATAATATGTCCTGCGCAGTTGGCTAATCTCCTTACATGAGAACAGCCGCCGTAGCCGATAATCGGCTAGGAGGACATCATCACTGGTATATAAAGAGGAAAGATTTAATTGTTTATGTATTGCAAAATGTATACTGTTACAGATATGCATCCATATCATTGATTGCCTGTTTGTACCCTAAAGGCTCCGAAACCACTGAACCGATTTCAATCATTCTTTCACTGTAAGAAAGCTACACCATCTGCGCTAAATATGAGCTATATTTTATCCAGGTACGGGAAAAAATTCTCTGAGACGCGGGTGAAACCACGGGAAAGCAGCTAGCACGAAATAAACTAGGTTTACGTACATATTAACGAGTGGATATCGAAATTTAAGTGTCAATGTGTAGAAACCTACATAAGTGGGGTTTAAATTCCTTATGACAGGTACTCGTTCTAAATTCGAGTGAAGGGTCGCGTGGGCAGTTGTGGTTTCACCTACGCCAATTGATTTAGGATCTGGGAAAGTTCCACAAAGATTAGTTAAAAGGAGGTTAGTATAGTTCTCTTGCTATAGATCCTTAGAAGAGAACTAAGTAGTTTGACGTTTCAAAAGAGATTCATCAGATCAGAGGCCTATTTAAAATTAAAAAAAAAAACTTTGTCTTTGACACTTACTGCTATGTTAAACCAATTTGAGCGATATTTTAGTCACCGTAAAATGGTTATTCTCTTACCTAGCTTTATATCGCAAAGAAATAATAATCGAGTATATTGAAAAATATTTATTTGAATTGATGATTGCCTAAAGATAAATAGTATTTATCTTCTCAAGCCTAGTCTTAAATGGTTCTTAAATAAAATAATTGAGTTTAAATACACACAAAGGCAAAGGTATCAAAAGGTAACCACGATAAATCTATATTATACCATCTAATTATATTATTTCAATAAAAGGCAGAAATCTTTCCATAACCTTTATACAAGTACCAATCCTTTGAAACTCTATAAACCCTGAATTGAAAGGAATTTTCATTTGAATAAATCAAAATGATTTATACCCAAGTTAATTTGCGAAAGGATGTGAATAGACGCGTCCATATTTTATCTTTTTAATTACATTTACACATTTGCATTAGAAGATAAGGAACAAACGGTGAGGAATCGAAATACATTATGTATGTAATAATCTTACGTCCGGTTGTTACATAGTCTTTTCTCGTTTTGAAAAGAACATCAAGCATAAGGCAATATTTTATAAAGTAGTAAGTTTTATGTTGTCTTCAAAGAAAATAATATGTATTTAAACAACAGTTTGATGAAGAACTGCAACATTATAAAATATTTTTTTAAACATTCCTAAATTAATGAAACTTAATGAAAATGAAAATTTCAGGTTTTTGCTATCACCAACTTCTGATAAATATGCTGTAACTTAATATACTTGCCACTGTCTCAAAAACCTGGTGCAGCCACCTAACGTAGTAAATTTTCAGGTCCATTCACTCCATGCAACCTTACAAAGTTCTATGCATCAAATAACAATAACTTGTTGCACACAAATAATTCAAATACTAGAACGGAATCACTATAAAGATGGTTCTGAAAAGCGGCCCCATTGTCATATCTCTCTTTTCATCCAAGACTAATGTTTTTCCGATATCACTGTACTTAAAGAGCGCTTGCACCCTACAAACTTTTAGTCGGCCGATAGTTGGTTTGGGCTCATAAATCAGTATGAAGATGAATGAAATTATGTAATGATAATGTCCTCCTAGCCGGTTATCGGCTACGGTGTCTCTTATCATGTAAGGAGATTAGCCAACTGCGCAGGACGTATAGTGCACAAGCATTTGCACAGACACAGGTGCACTCACTATTCCTTCACTCTCATAACCCGATGGGACGGCAATCCGACACGACAGGAAAGAGATCAGGCGCAGGACCGACATTTACGTGCTCCCCGATGCACGGGTGTATCAAACACCAACTTCCAGGCCACGGGCTGCTTCGTGAAAGTTTATAAAACCCACAAAGCGATTTCGGCCCGACCCGGGAATCGAACCCGAGAACTTGCGATAGCTAGACCAACATGGCAGTTAAAAAGTATGAATGAAAGTATGTACACATTTAACAACGACCGATTTTCTCCGGGTATCTGATTGACTAAGAACTTTGATTGAATTAAAAAAATTTCCTACCGGGTTAGGTTAGCCGACGGTTCAGTTTGTAGTGTACGCTCGCGCTTAAGTGCATTTCGTTTTACGTATAAAGAACTCCCGATGTTTTATACCGAAGAGTTCCGGATTTTGATTCTGCAGTTCTCGTTTGAGGTATCTTATTCGGTTTTATAGCTGACTTCTTATAATAATGGGTTTTCGGATCGGATGGAGTGGATTTGTTCGGGGACAAAAATGCTTTCGAATCTGTGGAAGTCGTTTTCGAAAATTTCATTTTGGAAAGTACCTTTACCTACCTGTATCAGTTCGATAAAAATACAACGTTCCTAGTGCATAACTTCATCTTTGAGTTATCTTGAAGCGAAAAAGATTCTCATAAAATTACAAAGTTATATATTTTTCTTCTAATGATTCAATTTTATGGATCATTATTCAAATTTTAATTTCCATAACTACCCATTCACATACATCAACATCGATTTGTAGTTCTCACGAGTCAAACTAGTCAATAATAATAACTGTTTCACAAGATAGGTATATCTTATACGAAAATAAGTGAAAATAAATAATGTGTGTTAATTATTTATTTTCCCACGCAATTTTGGAGTGAAGAAAATGTTTATAGCCGTTTTATAACTGTCTACAAAATTATGATATTTTAAGTCTGTGAGGCGTATTAATCATAGTGTACTTTGGTGCACGTGGGTTTATACACTCTTTTGCAAAAAAAGCGGGCACCTATGCGAAATCTTAGTTTTAAGGACTTTACGTGCATTTCAAAGGGTTTTTATGATTGTAGTAGGTTTCTAGCATCAAAAGGGTTAGCCAAGCATGCGTGAGAGTGTATTCTAAATTTGAATTTTGTACAATTGCTAAGAAATAAGTTAAACCTTGTTTTGGACTAATTGCTGGCAGAAAGTTCGTCGGTATTTTGAGAAGTTTTTGAAGTGATTTTCAGAAAAATGATAATGCACTTTTAATTTATGATTAATGTACCTTTTTGTTAGATCAAAACATTTTTGAAAAACTATGCGTATTTGATAAAATTTTCACCTGCTCTAAATGGGCTATACTGATGATTGATGACAATGTTAAGAGTTTCGGTATTTTAGTGTAAAGCGTTCTATTGTGTAGATATTGTACCCACGTGTTCTAAAATATCGCTTTTTCATAAATAAACACTATTTAGAGGAGTATCAGTACTTTGGGCTGCGACAAAACCAATTTAAAGTAAGCAGTGCCGATCACAACTCGTCTTCTATCGGACTTTGACATTTAAAACATACCAAATTTTGTGATAAATGTAAAATTAACCACATGAAAAATGATGAGGAGGGTTAAAGCTATCCAAAAAGTCAAATACGTGAGTACAATATCTAAACAATAGAACGCTTTACACTAAAATACCGAAACTCTTAACATTGCCATCAATCATTAGTATAGCCCATTTAGAGCAGGTGAAAATTTTATCAAATACGCATAGTTTTTCAAAAATGTTTTGATCTAACAAAAAGGTACATTAATCATAAATTAAAAGTGCATTATCATTTTTCTGAAAATCACTTCAAAAACTTCTCAAAACACCGACGAACTTTTTGCCAGCAATTAGTCCAAAACAAGGTTTAACTAATTTCTTAGCAATTGTACAAAATTCAAATTTAGAATACACTCTCACGCATGCTTGGCTAACCCTTTTGATGCTAGAAACATACTACAATCATAAAAACCCTTTGAAATACACGTAAAGTCCTTAAAACTAAGATTTCGTGCCCGCTTTTTTTGCAAAAGAGTTTATATTATGTAAATACAATTTTTGTTGCTTAAAAATAATATAAAATTATAGTGTGTTTGGTCTACATAATCTTGGCCATTAGCATGTGAGCTAAAATAACAATATAAAGGCATTTTTAAAGGGAATTTAACGATATCTATATTATTATTGATTGAAAACCTGATTGATAGTAATAGCATTTCCTATATTAAAATTAGAGCATTCCGAAGATGGTATTTTTGTATATATTGTATCACATTTAGATCATAAACTTAATCATGTCGTCTATAATACCTTGTAAAATCGAAGACAATTTTTTAATTGGTCGATTAAGCTACGGAAATGATTCAATCATAAATCATTTCAAATGACGCCGTGTTATGTAATTAAAAAAATCTTTAGCAACTCATTACTGTCATACCACATGGATTGATCAGAGATTGTTAGGGCTGTCTCATTTTTATTCAGCTTTTTAGAAAATACATTATATTGATGGATTTCGGATTTTATTTCAATAACTTTCGTAGTTGGTTTTAATGGTTAGGAGCCAACAAGTCTGAGAACCAGTCATTAAATGGGTATCAAGGTGCCTTGGTAGCTGTCACGGTCAGATAGGCCGTGATATTTTTTAATCGCTGAATATATAACTTTTGGATGGTCAAAATTTTCATTCTCTAAAAGCAACGCTTAATTAGTTTAGTTGCTTTCTTTATTTAACTTCACCGCAAAGAGTTAAAGCATTATGACGAAAGTGACAGATTTATTTTATTTCAGGCAAGTTTATTTCCATCAGCGGTTTGATTGATTTACTTGCTCCGGTTTTCTTTGAAAAGCTTTATTTATTCCCTCTTTACTTGTCAACCTTACTTCTATACTGTCAATCAATGTTATAATTGCATAAAAGTTATACATACGTTTACAAGCCGATAAAATACCTTATAAGGTAGTTCTACCTTGTTCAGATTTTATATTGGGAACTAAATCAGTGGCTTTGAGTACTTAAGAGAATTTATTAATAGTCCACAATATGTTTGGTATTTAATTGAAATGACGCGATTTATTAAGTAGCTGATGAATAATTAGTATAGCTACAACCAGATGCAGTCTTACTCTTAAATGTACCCAACATTGATGAACTTTATACCCCTTACTACAATAACTTAAACATCAAATCTGTTGAATACTTGTCTAAAAAAGGCATTTTTTATGGGTCTAAAAAAGTTGCCAATAATTATCTTTTTGTCAAAAAAGGTAAGTGCTACTGCTTGCCATCCTAAAGAGGTATATTATAAAGACTATTATTTTTAATAATGCACGTTCAAGTTGATATATTAAATTGCTAATACGCGATCGTCCCAGGGCCGTACTTGGAGCGTGGGCAATTAATTAAATTACGTACGAAGGCAAAATTGAAGTGGCGTTATGTGAATATGAAGCATTTCTCAAATTAATGAGCACTCTCTTTTGTTTCTTAATAAGCTTCCCGAAAGACAAATTCTATGTAGAATTAACTTGGTAATGAACACGGCTCGTGTCGTATGAGTAATCAAAGCGAATGGGATGTTGAGATGAATGAAAGACAGTGTAATTATTAGAAACTAGCTTTTGCTGGCGGTTCTATTTAATTTGTTAGATATATTTAAACGCAATTTTCGTCAATGACTGATATCAATCAGAAACTAAAACATATTTATAATTCTACGTAATATTTTATAGCATGTTTTTTAATACGTTTTGTCATCGATACGTGCCACTAGCACAATACTAAACAATAAAAACAAAAGAATGCCTAATACTTTAGCTATATCATTAAAAAACCATTAATGTGAGTTTTCACAATAACATCAATTTATTGTCTCACAAATATGGGTTTTAATTGCACTTATAAACTAAACTCAAACAAAAGTTGTCATTAGTTCTAAATACGGTGAATTTAGAACAATGTTTAGAAATAACTGTTATTTTTAGATCGTGAGTAATCAATAGAGTTAATAGAGTGTCAACTGACAATAGGTGTGTGGGTGTAGCTATTGAAATTAAGTCAATTATAAAATTTACTTGACATTGAGAATTAGGTGACATTACAATGTCAGACAATGATGGCATTGATGAACAAACATGAATTAATTTCAATAGAAGAATTGTCATTTATTGCGAGGTTATATTGTTTTAATATAAATTGGTTCTGTCTGATTGTATGTAGTGACGTATTTGTTATTTATGTCGAATATAAAATTGTATAATCATAACCAACTTAACAACAATAAACCATCTTATTTAGGTACTTTCTATATAAATTCTAATCAAAAGTATATTTAAATTAAGTGTTACCTACATATCTTTTAAAATTACATGCATTAATTTTAAATGAGACACAGCAGTCTATTGTTTCAAGAATGTATCTAAAACAAAAGAAAAATGTATAGTTATACATTTAAAAACCCACGCAAGCCACCCACGTTGTTGAACGAATTAAGATAATTTCTTCCCAAAAGGTTTGACTTATTATGGTACGTATGACTTGATTCAAATCGTGCCCGAAATTACCTTAATCAAGCATCGTAAATGCCGTTAAGAATTTTATATCATAAACTTAATCTTGGCACTTTGATTACAGTTATTTTAAATGTAGTTTAAAGAGAAAGTTACACTCCTGTGAATCGTTAAACATTTTTAAATAATTGGCCCTAACCTAATACGTCTCTGTACAAAATGTTCCGAAATTGCCAATAGATTTTACACCTTCTGTCATCAACTTTAAAGTTCAATTTAGTTTGTAATGTTAAAGTTGCATACAAGTATTGTAAGTCCATTTATGAAAAACACCTGATTTCCATTCGATTAAATTTCATGTCGCCGACAGAAGCTGTCATTACTAGCCTGATTGCTTCCAAGATACTCAAATGACGCGTTAATGAAAGGGTATAACTACCACTCATCTGTCATTGCATTTTATGCTAAAAACTCGTTGCGGTTGAAACTAATTTGCCTTAACGAGAACCTAAGTGTCGCTCGGAGCGAGTGTAGAGGTAACATGATTGGTCTGAAAGATCATAAATTGTCCCGTATTTAGTTAATTTGATAGATTGTTGGTTCGTTGATCTAATATTTATTAGATATGCGAAGCGGTTTTTGATATTATAATGGTATGCAGAATGACAGTGTTGTAAGTGCAGTAAGGCAGGCAGTGCATCGTCTCAACAACTAAACCTAAAATTTACTAAATTATTGCCTGAATATAAAGAAAACAAAACAAAGAATCATGTTATTAATCAAAATTAAATTACGAATATCTAAGTACAACTTCTATTACCACTTTTTATAGGAAATCATCAGATGATCCGGTATGAGTACAGTGTGAGGGAGTGTTGTTAGACTGAAACTGACTAAACCCACCATGTTCCTTCTTAAGCCCTGTATGTACCAGGGCCGACTTCCTTGACTACAAACTTGTAAAACCTTATCCTACTAATATTATAAACGCGAAAGTTTGTATGTATGGATGTATGGATGTTTGTTACTCTTTCACGCAAAAACTACTAAATGGATTTGAATGAAACTTTACCACAATATAGCTTATACATCAGAATAACACATAGGCTACAATTTGTAAACATATTGTTCGAAATACTAAACCTGCGCAGACGAAGTCGCGGGCACCAGCTAGTACGCATATAAAACTGTAATCCTACTAATATTATAAACGCGAAAGTTTGTATGTATGGATGTATGGATGTATGGATGTTTGTTACTCTTTCACGCAAAAACTACTAAATGGATTTGAATGAAACTTTACCACAATATAGCTTATACATCAGAATAACACATAGGCTACAATTTGTAAACATATTGTTCGAAATACTAAACCTGCGCAGACGAAGTCGCGGGCACCAGCTAGTACGCATATAAAACTGTAATTTCCCATAATCCCAATCTGTAATCAAACTCTAATCAACTTCACACGTTCTTGAAAGATAATTCGCATTTCCCAGCTTACATGTATAACCATAGTAGGTAACTACGCTTAGTTGAACCTGTTTAGTGCACCCAGTAACTGTATGACGCGTTAAGTCATATAATTACGTAATCCTTTGGAGAAGCTCCTTTGGAACGCTCGAGCTTAACCCGGAGTAGTTAGGTAGGTGTTCTAAAGCGCATAATGAAAATGCATCGTGTGTTTTTTGTTTTTTAAATCGTGTGTGTAAGTTGAAGTGTAATTTTATGCGGTGGGGATTTTGTAGTTAAGGGATTTTTATCTTAATTTTACTGCTAGCTTATTTTAGAACTAGCTTCTGTCCGAGGTTTCACCCGCGTCCCGGATGGTGACACAAACTTTTTATTCTAAGTCCTTCTCCCAGGTCTAAGATATTTCCCCTCTAATTTTTCAGATTAAACAGTTCAGCTATTCTTGAGTTATAAAATGTGTAACTAACACGACTTTCTTTTATATATTGTATATAGATTTTGATTATTTATTTACTGAATGGCATTTTTCTTAATATTACATATGTTTTGACCCCATTGGGGTGCGTAATTTTGAAGGGCCATAATAATAATAATAATCTTCCACGCCGATTTCGGCAACGGCGACCACTTCGACCCTAATGGCGTGCGTGTGCTCTCATGTGGCTGGAGTATCCAATTTTGTGCGTGAAAGTCCGCGCACACTGCGGACATGTCAGGGTACCAGCCACAAAGTTGTAGTTGATAGCTACAGGTGGTCGAGCTTTCAACTCATCTCGTTTGGCATCCAACTCAGAAAGCCGGCGTGCTTCAAAGTCAAAGACTTTGGCTTTAACGCGGCTTCTCCAGTCTCTGCGGTTGGATGCCAGATTCTCCCACTGAGACGGGTCAATGGAACAGCTTTTCATGTGGCGCTTCAGCACATCCTTGTATCGCAGCAGCTGTCCGCCACGTTTCCGCTTGCCCTCCTGCAACTCGGAGTAGAAGATGCGCTTGGCCACTCTAGTATCCGGCATGCGCAGTACATGCCCGCACCAACGAAGCTGTCTCCTCATGAGGTATGCTTCAATGCCACCTACATTGGCTTTCCTCAACACTTCTGTGTTACGCACACGATCAAACCAACGGATATTTAATATTTTGCGCAGACATTTGAGGTGGAAACGGTCTAGTTGCTTGATGTGGCGTCGGTACGGTGTCCAAGTTTCCGCTGAGTAGAGTATACAAGGCAACACAACTGCCATAGAGACCTTTGTGGATATCTTTAGGTCATGGGAGCTGAAGACCTTCTTGTCGAATTTGCCGAAAGCAGCGGCTGCAGCACCAATTCTGCTATTGATTTCGGCGTCAAGGTCGCACTTTGATGTTATAATGCTCCCCAAATATCGAAATTTATCGACCTGCTTCAGCACATCTTCACCAAGCATAATGGTCAGTTCTTGACGTCCGTGACTGTCTAAAGACATCACTTCTGTCTTTTTGATGCTGATTTTTAGACCAAATGTACAGCACTGCTTGTGAAGGTTCGTGACTAGCTGTTGCAGGACTTCAGGGGATTCAGCCACGAAACAGAGGTCATCTGCATACATAATGTCCTGTATATGTGCATAGGACACCTTTGTGGTCGCCTTGAGTCTATTCAGATTGAAAAGTTTGCCGTCAGTCCGATAACTAATACGAACTCCTTCAGGAGAAGAACTCAATACTTCCCGGACTACAACTGCGAAATATAATGCAAACAATGTAGGAGCCAGGACACAACCTTGCTTCACTCCACAGGTGACGGAGAAGAAGCTCGATTGGTCATCTTCAACCGCTACACAACATTGCATGTCATCGTGCAGGAGTCGCAGGAGTCTTATGAACTTCTCTGTACACCCCAACTTTCTCAGTACCTTCCAGAGGGCCTCGCGAGGGACGCAGTCAAAGGCTTTTTCCAGATCAATAAAGCAGAGATACAAGTGCTGTCCTTGCTCTCTACTTTTTTCCTGGAGTTGACGGACTGCGAATATTGCCTCACAAGTTCCTCTGTCTGGTCTGAAACCAAATTGGGTTTCCGGCAGAATCTTTTCAGAGAGGTTCCTGAGGCGGTTCAGAAGTACTCTGGCGAAGACTTTTCCAGAGACAGAGAGCAGTGAAATACCGCGGTAGGAACCACATTCCGACCGGTCGCCTTTGTTCTTATAGAGAGCCCTGACGCGTGATAACTTAAAAGTTTCAGGAACCTGTTCTTTCTCCCACATAAGCACAAACATTTCCCAGACGCGCGAATGCAGTTTCTCGCCGCCGTACTTCAGAAGTTCACCTGGTATAAGGTCTAGGCCAACCGCACGCTGATTTTGCTGTTGTTTGATGGCACAAAGCACCTCATGTTTAGACAAGGCATCATCCAATTCTTCTGCTATTTGAAGTTGAGGCAAACTGTCTATGTAGTGTAGATCGGCTGTTCGATCTACATTAAGTAGCTTATTGAAGTGTTCTGCCCAACGATCTAATACTTCATTTTTGCTTTTCAGCAGACTTTTACCATCCAGCGACTTCAGTGGTACCTTTATGAAGTTGGTGGTACCCAGGAGATTGCGGATTTCGCTATAGAAATCACCGAGCTGATTACTATCAGCAAGCCACTGGATGTATTGAGCCTTGTCTTGCCACCATTTATCTTTAGTGTGTCTCGTGAGTTTACGCAACTCACGGTCACTCTCTCTTATAAGTGCGCTGTTATTACTGCGCTTGAGAAGTTCTCGGTGTTTGGCAATAGCTTTAGAAAGAACTTCGTCGTTCTCATCAAACCAGTCTTGCTTGCGTTTATTTTTTAGACCTATGGCGTTAATGGCTACGTCAAGAATGGACGACGATAAAGCGTTCCAGTCTGCATCAATATCACCGGTATTTTGATGAGAGTGTATATCACATGCCAGCGTTTCAGCGTATTTGCTTCGGGGTACTCAAACATCCGGGATGTTTGAGTTTCTCAATGTTTATGTTCTGAGGATTTTTCCTGCTAGCCCTGAATGTTCGCCGAAGGCAAAGACGCAGTTTGGTGACAATTAGTCTATGGTCCGTCCAGCAATGAGCACCGCGCATAGCACGAGTGACTAGGACCTGAGAGATGTCTCGCTGCCTCGTGATGGCATAGTCAATGAGGTGCCAGTGCTTAGATCGTGGATGCATCCACGTAGTTTTGTGCTTAGCAGCAAGGCGAAACATGGTGTTTGTGATTGCAAGTTGGAATTGAGCACATAAACTAAGCAGCAACTGGCCATTAGAGTTGATGTTGCCTACCCCATGTCTACCCAAAACTTTAGGCCACGCTTCATAATCTCGACCAACTCTAGCATTGAAGTCCCCTAACAAGAGAATCTTTTCTCTATTCGGTATTTTATGGAGACATTGTGTAAGTTCTTCATAAAATTTATCCTTGATGTCGTCAGAACTACCTAGCGTCGGTGCATAGACACTGATAACATTAAGGAAATTGCCACCGTCTAAGTGAAGGCGCAATGTGGTTATACGGTCCGAGATGTGGATTGGACATTCTTGAAGTGTTTTCACAAGACTATTCTTGATCACAAAACCAACTCCCGACCTTCTTGGTTCTGTTGCAGCAGTGCCCTTCCAGTAGAAAATGTAGCCACCGCCATGCTCGACTAGCTCGCCCTCATCGGCAAGGTGGGTTTCGCTTACAGCAGCTATATCAATGTTGTAGCGGCGGAGTTCTCGAGCAACTATGGCCGTTTTTCGTTCTGGGCAGGCGTTTGTCTCCCGGTCGAGAAGGGTGCGAACATTCCATGCACCAAAAGTCAGTAAAGGTGTTTTGAGTTTATTACCATTGCGTCGACCACGAATAAAAAGATGCGGAAGCAGCCGTAGTTACTGCTATCCAAAGAGTGTTTGGGGTGAGCATTTTTTTAGGGCACCTTTTCTAGCCCCCTCCCAGGCTGAGCAAGGAAAGCAGTGCTCCCCTAAAAAGGGCTGCTTTGTCGCTCTGGGTGCTGCCGGATTCCCTCTCAAACTCAAACTCAAACTCAAAATTTTTTATTTCAAATAGGCCTATGAAAGCTCTTTCGAAACGTCAAAGTTAGGTGCACGGTTCCAAAGAGTTGGTCTCATGGAGAAGAACCGGCAAGAAACTCCATGGACACTCTTTTTAAAAGAAAATAAAAATAATTACAAACATACAGTTTTCTATCTAGTCCTGAGAATGTTATACAATCCAAATTGAGCTAAAAATGTATTAATAAATTATACAAAATAATTTTTGTGCAATCGTTACTGGAAAAATAATTTATACAATTCAAAGAAAAAATATATTGGGTGACCAAGTTATTATATAATACAATTTGGGGTCTTGCTGGCTTGGGCTTGGCTGGTCTGGGCGGAGGCACTCCCGTGCCCGTGGTCGCCGGGGAAGCCACATGTGCAGAGAAAAAGAAAAAACAATATTAATTTAACGCCAGGCATCACTGTCATTAATGTAATCCTGAATTTTATAATACGCCTTTTTAATCAAAATGTTTTTAACTACATTCTTAAACTTTTTATCCGTGAGATCAAGGATACATTTAGGTAGCTTGTTATAGAAACGTACACAATTCCCTAAGAACGACTTATTTGTTTTTGTTAGCCTAAACTTGGGAACCACTAATTTATGCTTGTTACGTGTATTCATCTGGTGAATGTCACTTTTGACTGTGAATTTATGGATGTTTTTGCGAACAAACATAATATTTTCAAAAATATACAAGGAAGGTAATGTAAGTATATTAATTTCCTTAAAGAATTCTCTAAGAGATTCGCGAGAGCCCATGCCATAGATCGCTCGGATCGCCCTTTTTTGCAAAACAAAAATTGATTGGACATCAGCCGCTGCCCCCCATAGCAAAATGCCATATGACATCACGCAATGGAAATAGGCGAAGTATACAAGCCTGGCCGTAGCTACATCGGTCAGTTGTCTGATTTTTCTGACTGCAAAAGCAGCAGAACCAAGTCGCCCTGATAGGGAGGATATATGGGGACCCCATTGCAATTTACTGTCAATGGTAATGCCCAGAAATACTGTACTGTTAATTAACTCTAATTTGCTCTTATCGAGCATTATATTTGTTTCAACCGCAGTGACGTTAGGCAAACAGAACTTAAGACATTTAGTCTTGGAAGCGTTTAATAATAAATTGTTGGCTGCGAACCATTTGGAGAGAATTTCTAGGCTTTCATTAATGTGACTAACATTGGGGTTCTTACGCTTAACTTTAAAGACAAGGGAAGTGTCATCCGCAAACAAAATAACATCCGAAATATCAGACAACACAAATGGAAGGTCATTTATATAAGCTAGGAACAGAAATGGACCCAGTATAGAGCCTTGAGGCACGCCCATTTTTACAACTGTCCCCGAAGATGTTGAGCCGCAGACATCCACTTTTTGCTGTCTGTTGGATAAATAAGACCGGACAAGTTCAAGAGATTTTCCACGAATGCCGTAGTGTCTCAGCTTAGAAATGAGTGTATCGTGGTCCACACAATCAAACGCCTTGGAGAGATCACAGAATATACCGACGGCATCCTGCGAACTCTCCCAGGCTTCCAAAATCTGAGTGACTAACCGCGCACTTGCGTCCGTAGTGGACCTACCCTTTGTAAAGCCGAATTGACGGTCGTGCAGTATATCTCTGTCCCCCCAGCTCAAAGAGAAAACGACCACGGCATGTACTCACACCCCCAGAGCCGCTAGTGTGCAGGTCTCAGACAAAGCTCAGGTTGCATCAGCCCGAACCTCTCTACCTCAACCTATCGCCACTAGTCTTCGCCAAATCGGGGTCCATTATACGGAAGCAGTCAGATGCGCAGGATATATTATAGTGCTCAAAACATACGCGCAAACGCAAGAGCACTCTCTCGTCTAACATCCCTTTATCTGATGGAACGGTGAACCGCTACGATCGGAGAGATGTTAGATGCAGCAGTTTGACATACGATAACACGATCCCTATCGCTGCCTCTAGGCCTTCCTGCGATGCCTCGGTGTCTTGCCACCAGTGGTGGTCTGCCATTTAGCCAAGACACAATTTCGGGGGATTTCCGATCAGGCTTGGAAGATGTTGTTACCAAGCGCCGGCGCCGACGGTAGCCGCCGCGCTAATGATGTCGCTCGCCGCCGTGCGACACTGTGCCCGACACTGTGGCGCCCTCCAGCGGACACACCAGGTACTGTGGAGAGCCTGCTCTCGCACACGTCCGGCACCAGCACACCGGCACAGTCCGGTCCAGGGCCATATTATACCAGTAAAATTACCAATGTATTTAGAATTTACACTTAAGAGTGCATTTGCTTAAACCTTTCTTACTTCAGCGTTATAGTTTTGAAAAAAAGTTTAGGAACCATATAGCATAAACACGTAGTTTCGCTTAGATTTTTTTGTTACAAAAAATATTTATAATCGCGCGTGACAGTTATAAAATGGCCAACATTATTCTGAATCCTTTATCAAAAGCTTATCTTTCAAATATATCGTGACTGCAACACATAAACACAAATAAATCTCGTAAAAGTTATTACTGTACTAAAGCTACTGTTGATAGTTAAGCATTCCAGTTTTTTAAGCCACAAGTGCTATTTTTACAGGGTGTTACAAAAGTTCCCACTCGTAAAAATAAATCTAAGTGAGTTCTGTAAATAAGAACTAAATTGTTATTATGACTCTTTGTTGTTCTACAAATTATGTATAAGTTAGTGCAGAATCCTGCATAGATTAAATTCATTGAAATACTTTGAATTTTTCCCCCCTGTTTCCAATTTATTTGGGGTCGACCCAATATGTTTTCACTGTCTTTCTGTTAGCCAACATAGTGATATTCACTAAGTAATACTTAAAATGTTTATATATTATGCTTTTATTCAGTAACCTTGACTAATTGCCACTGGTTTTCAAATATTTAAAGTGAGGGGCCATTATTTTAACCCCTTTTCAGTTTAGAGGTTCTTTTCTAACAGCCTGTATTTTATTTAAGCCAGCATAAACAATTGTAATAAAAAAGCACGTTGACGTATTTCAAAAGTGTGTAAGAAGTATTTATTTCATTAACAAATTGCATCAGTGCTTAAGCTTGCATAAATTAACTTAGTCATCGGGCTATTTACTATGTAAGTGGAACGGCTTTATATTGTACTTATCTTATGTCATCTGTGGTGTTTATATTGTTTACAAACATATTGTGTTTTTATATCATGTAAACCCTAGGTTCCGACTGTCAGTTGAACATCTTTGGTAGTCTTCACGGGTAGTCACATAGACATAACTTTGTTGAGGAGGTCACATAGGCACTCCTAGTAAAATACTGGTACTCAGCTACATCTGGTCTGACTGCAACATATTTGGGTAAAGAGTAGGCAGCTGAGATACAAATACATTATATTTTTGTCGCAGTAAACTTAAGCATACGCGACAGAGCGAATATATTGAGGTTGAGGTAAACAAATATAATTCAAAAGTCTATTTACTAAATAGACTTTTGAATTTTTCTAAATAGTATTTAGAAAAATTGCCTCTCAGAAACTTTAATATTAGGGCTCACAAATTAGCCAATTTGCTCACACGCTAAAAAATAAATACAAACACCCAACTTCACACAATACAATCGACTTGTAAAACACGACGCGTAAGTTCATAAACCACTAGTTAAAATAAACAGAAAAGCCTTCTAAAAATAAAAAAAGCCATTCATTCATTCGTGTCGTACAAACTCGTTGGGTTCAGCGCTTGGCCGAATGGCTGACAGTGGAAAACTATTCTAGGTCGCGGATAGGGTTACCATGTGAGAATTTGTCCTGAGATCTCTGGATTTTTGAAGTCTCCTCAGGATTGGGAGTGGAGATGTCATCATCATCCTCCGAACCTTTTCCCAATCATGTTGGGAGTGGAGATGTCAGGACTTTTAAATTTTTAATAAAAAATAGAATATAATTACCTATTTTTTTAAAGATGTATTTTAAAGCTGAGGCAGTTTTGTCATAGATTACTGTTTCAGTAAATGTATGCGTGATCTACAGCACTTGAGTGAGATCCGCAATCTAATATATAACTGACAACATAATAATAATAAAAAAGTATGTTTGATAACAATCTCAAACCGTAAAATATCTTTCATTTTTCTCAGACGGACTTTTTCCGGACTTTATCCCGAATTTTCTCCGTACTTTTTGAGTTGGTAACCCTAGTCGCGAATAAAACTGACCCAGTTACAAATGATCTGGCCGCACTGCCACTCGTAAGCTAACCAGAATAAAACACACCAAGTACCGGTTCCTATATGTTACCTTCCGTCATTGGTCACACTTCAACGGCTATAGTGATGGTCAATACACAGTGTCTTCTTTGTTAGATGGTCCTCTTTCGGTCATTTAATAGCTAGCTTTTGGTTAGACCATAACCTCTAAAATATACCTACAATAAAAATAGATGCTTTATCATAAAACGTCGAATAGTAAGCTTCTTGTAAACTTGCCCTTTAACTAGTGTGAGCTCGAAGATTTTCTGTCTATTTGAGTGCCTTGTCGAGATCGATTTACGAGTATATTGGTGTGACGAGAATTCGTTTATACCATCATTGTTCCGATGCTGTCTATCGTTAGATATGTGTACGAATCATACTTTTCTGTCATCATCATCACGTCATTCAATTCATGTTCTTTATTAGACGTATCATACTTCTTATTTGATTTAAAATCACTCACCATCTACAATAAAAACATTTGAACAAAAGCTCTCACCTTTAAGTACTGAACCGACCGACCTTTTAACCAAAAGGTCATTTTTAGTATAGCCATAAAATACCGATGCGTTTTTCAATATTAGAACCACGGAGAATGCCGCAGTACTTTCGGTCGCATAAAGTCGCCCTCGTAAACGAACACTGTTGTGCGCGTATGTACATTCAAGGTGTAGTTACTTTTATTGGCTGCTTTTATGCGACACCCTAATGAGTACAGTCGTGAACACTTTACGTTTTTCCGTCACTTGGTTAATTTGAGGTCTGAGTAAGGAGTATGGAAACTGTTGTTGTAAACGCTTTAGGTAATGGCGCTACGTAAGCTAATCAAGTGAGGTATTAACCAGTTAAGTAGGTTTTTGTTTTTATTTTAGCTTTTTACTTTATTGTAATCAGTTTCTGTATACTTTGCTGTATTTGCAAGAGTTGCCGCTGACTATGTGACTGATTTTGTTTCCAGGCGTATGTATGTACTTACATAGTTATAAGGAGACAATATGATGTTAAGATTATCGCCGATCAATCGTAATTAGAATGATCTACACTTAATATTGACTTCTATTTAATACAGCTTCAAATTCTCTTTGAACTAAAACCGAAAGAAGTTTTGTTTGTTTTGACTTGTCTTTATGAATGGGATATCACAGGTCGTGAATGCAAGCGTTTGGTTTGATGCAGCTTTACGACTCGAATGACGATTAAACTTTTGAGAGGTGAAAAGGCGATAAATAAATGTGAATTGAAATAAAATCTCAAGTTCTATGATACTGGCGTCTGCCAACGATGTTGGCTGTTAACAAAATATGAATAGTATTAAAATTATAATAAGTTTTCTATATATTTTTTTTTCTAAAGCTCAGTTTCAGACTCACTTTAAATCGATGTCACGATATTTATTTATTTTTGAAGTGTTTTAACTCTTAGGGAGCTCAAACATTTCCATTCCCACTATCGGAACTATCATCAGGGCAATAGCCTGCATTTTTTTAAATAAAGCTGTTACATAAGTACTTCGCTCACAACTGACCATATCAAAGTTAACCCAACACTTAATAACCTTATAAAAACTTGTAGCATTACCCACTAAAACTGCATGTATTGTCTCCATGGCTAAGTCCGCACAACTAGAGTGAACTAATTGCGAAGCCGCGCAACTGAGCGGGGTCCGACTACTACACTCTGTGTCAACGCTATTGACACAGAGGTTCCCACTGAGAACGTACTTACCTGAGTGTTTCTAATACTAGCAAGTATGTATGTGAAAGTTAAAAAGTACTTATATGGAATTTAAGGGCGAATGTTCTAGATGTTTGATAGAAAATATGGATTTGGTTCATCATCATCATCAGCCTATCGCAGTCCACTGCTGGACATACTATAGGCCTCTCCAAGTGCACGCCACTGAGATCGATTTTCGGCTTCTCGCATTCAGCTCCTGCCAGCCGTCTTGCGCAAGTCATCACTCCACCGTGCCTGAGATGGATTTGGTTACTATATACTAATATTTTAATCTGTAGAGTTTGTTTGCTTGTTTGCTTGAACGGGCTAATCTCAGAAATTAGTGGTCCGATTTGAAAAATTCTTTAGATAGGCCATCATTTATCGAGGAAGCATATAAGCTACTTACCTATAGAGTGAACTAATTGCGAAGCCGCGCAACTGAGCGGGGTCCAACTACTACACTCTGTGTCAACGCTATTGACACAGAGGTTCCCACTGAAAACCTACTTACCTGAGTGTTTCTGATACTAGCAAGTATGTAAGTGAAAGTTAAAAGTACCTATATGAAATTTTGGATAATGTTTGTTAGAAAAGGACATGCATTTATGTCAAATTCCTTACTCAACTTGTAAACAAATGATAATGTTAATAGAGACATGTAAAATATCTACGCATATTTATTTAATTTTCAAAAAATTCAAACTTTTTCATTAGAATTCATTGTCGTAACGACCGTATTAATTAATTTACACCAATACTTCTATTTTACGTCTATGAGATTTTAAGGTCCTAGTCGAAACTGTGAAAACAGATTCCTGAAATACTGAACTATACCCATAATACCTATACCTAACATATTTGGTACTATTTACGCAAAACTCAGCAAAATTTAATACTACTAGAAATAAATCGTTCACTGCACAATTACTCCGCAGGAAGAATTTGAACACTTGACACAGTTTTCGCAAATAGATTTTCTAGATTTGTGTTCTAGAGTTTCTAAAATTGTTTGATTACTTTGAAAGAAAATTTATCTGTTTGTAAATATTTGAACACAAACGAAATCTAAAGTAATAAAAAATCAGGTAGGCTCTGATTTAAAACTCGTTACGTCTGTTTTAGTTTATTTTGACGAACACTAATGGCCCTTTTTAGACTGATTTGAAAGCTAATTTCAAATTAAATAAAGAATGGAATTGGTGTTGTTCAGATTTTTTAAATGGGCCAGCTTTTGTTTGGTTTATTTTTTGTTCGAAATTGTAAAAAAAATATTTCTTGTATTCTTATTTTAAACTGAATTGTGTAAGCAAATTGTAAATTAATACAATCTTTATATAAAAGTAGATAACGTTACCGAAAACAGTAACCTACTAGAAAACTTCGAACATACACACAAATGGAATAAGGAACCCGCTTTTTATGTACCTAGATAAAAGTGTAAAACCCTCTAAACGAATCCCATAAAACAAAAAATATATATTTTAACTCTACATACCCCCAAATACGACCATCAAAAAGCCAATCCACGGCGGTTGTATTAATTATGAAGGCACGTGAAACGGAATGAACACCGCACGTTGTGACGTCATCCATAGAAATACTTACACACGGCTCAATTAATACCTGCCCCGACACAGCCCTCATCAAACCTCACACGAATATCTAATTTAATTTTACCAGAAAGCAATTTCATGTACAAGTAAAATTAAAGCACACATGTATGAGTCAATACGCGTTTGCAACGATCGACTGACAGCGTGTCACAGTGTAGAATTTCACAAAGAGTTTTCTGGGAACATGTTCAGTGTGACAAGATGCATTGAGGGAGTCATTTTAGTCTGTGTCATGAGATATGATATTACACTGCTAAGTAAATGGAAGTCTGCGTCAGGATCCGAAAGCTAACGAGTCCGTTAAAGATAAGACAGTTGACGGTGTTACTAATTTTGACATTCGTACCATGGTTTAATTGAATGCGGCTGTGGTTGTAAATGGTAGTGATTTTCATTTTGGCCTATTCATAATATTAATAGTTATTCCCGGTTTTGAGATTATTAAGAATTTGCCTTTGAATGGATTATCAGAGCTGGTAAATATACTAAGCTTCGTTATTATCGTCAGGTGGGTACTGATAATATTTCTAAAATAAGATTTTCTGGAACGAGAAGAAAAGTCGTGAGTTTCATTCCCAGAAATTGTAATTAATAATTGAAATTGTATTTAGCATGAAATGTCATACTAAATATGAAACCGAATTGTTGAAGATATTGAAATTACAAAATAATTATATTATTAAGTGGCTATTGATAAACACATTACGAGGAATCTTAATAACAGTATTCTTGAAGATAAGTAGGTGATGCGTCAAAATTCTTCAGCTAATATAAATTAGCATTGTAAAAATATTTTCTACTGAAATTCCATTGAGTAGACCGGGATTTTCCATTCAGTATGAAAGTAATCTTTCATTTTGACAGCTGAAGTGGTGTTTTATTTTTTTAAGAATAGACTAGTCTAGATATACGATGAAAACTTGCAGCAATAAATTCTTCAGTCACGTATTAATTTGTAAATGAATATTATGTACAAGTTTTTGGATTTGATTTCGGTGGATTGTTTACAGCTGTGCTTTTATTGAGTGTTATGATCATACTAGCTTCAGTCAGTGGTTTCACTAGAGTTCTATTGGAACTGCTTCGCATACCTAGATAAAAGATAGCCTGCAGCCTTTCGCGATAAATGGGCTATTTAACACAGATTATAAAGAAAGAGACACAGAGAGAAAGATTTTCAGAGTTCCTGAAAACCTTTCAAGCAAACACCTTGGCTTCAGTTTGTTAGTATGGATATGTACGTTTCATTGGATAAACCATTTCATACGAGTTTTTTAATTTACGTAAACATCTATATAGTACCTAAACACATAAGTACATGTAACTGTGTATTATGAAGTTTTTTTAAGAGGTCAATATAGTGGAACAGTCTTATTTCTAGCTATTTTGCGAGTTCGTGGGTATGCTTTTCGCACGTGTTTGTTACTGTATTTATTTGCAAATGGATCTAATGCAAATTCCTCCTGTATCGTTAGGAGGAATTCCGAGGACGGGACTGGGTTTTAGTTGAAATGCAGTTTCTAAAGTACTGGTTTGAAATCAAATGTAGACTTCTTTTGTTTTATCCATCATTGTATTGGCATGTGTTCGGTTGATGTTCTTACGTATTTACTGCCTAATTTCTAAATTATTTTCTAACTAAAAACAAATCTTCCGCTTTATTTTGAAACTAGCTATTTTACGAATAGTTTTGAATAAGGCTTTTATGATTGTCTCTGTGCAGGGGCTGCACAGGCTAAATCATCGATTAAATAGTTTTACTCTTAGCACCTTATTAAGCTTGACAGTTTAAGTCAAATTGTAAGTGCAGAACTTTGTAAACCTAATAAACTAAATCAAGATTTAATACCAGTATTGCAAAACATTTACTTGCCGCCTTGTATCAATAAGTCACTCAATAAATGTGCCGAGCGCCCACCTGTTCAATTGATTTCAAATAATACAAATAATAAGCAACCACAGTTTCGAATTAGGTCAGCTTAGATCTTAAAATAGACGTTGTTTTTATTTGTCATCAAAATAATTAAAGCTTTTGGTTTGGTTCTTTGAAAAAGTGTTGACATCAGAATATTTTAATGGATTAATGACGACACAAGAGAATTATGGGTTTACGGATGGCCTCTAACTTAAAATTATAACACGGCAGTGTAATTAAATACTGCATACTTTTAGGACTAAAGCTGCTACTGTGTCAAAGTTTCAAAATTCACACGAAGAGATTTAACCCAAACCTAGGAATTGCGCCCAAAACCTCGTGCATGGTAGTACGCTTGTGACTACTGCGACCAACAGAGTAGTTAGTGACAACTCTCTCATACAATAACCCCCATTAACAAAACAATTAAAAACCCCCAACGTACCAACTTCATACAACCCCGCATATTTATCTCCTAACCCTTCCAAGTAGCGTCCGTCTTAACAAACAAAGGCGTTGTTCCAGTACTTAGGCGGAATAAACACATTTGTCTTGGTCTAAAGCCCGAAACCCTTTGCGTGACATGCTAGGCGAGTAGCTATGTGGCCACGTCAGCTGTGCTCTGACGTGTATTTATAGCTGGTATGTTATGTCCTTTATAGCAGTGTTCCGAATACTTACGGGGTATGTCAAGAAGAAACGGTTTTTTAAGAAGTTGGTTTTTGGTTGCAAAATTTACTCATCCTTAACCGGCGCTATAGTTTTATCGAAATAAAATTAAAGGTTAACTGTTATACTGTACTATGTCGCACAGTATTTTTGCGCATTACAGTTTAAACATAGTTTAAAATTGTATAATTGATAATTATGGGAATTTTTAAATCACACATTTGTCTTGGTCTAAAGCCCGAAACCCTTTGCGTGACATGCTAGGCGAGTAGCTATGTGGCCACGTCAGCTGTGTTCTGACGTGTATTTATAGCTGCTATGTAATGACCTTTATAGCAGTGTTCCGAATACTTACGGGGTGTGTCAAGAAGGAACTATTTTTTAAGAAGTTGGTTTTTGGTTGCAAAACTTAATCATGCTTAACCTGCGCTATAGTTTTATCTAAATAAAATTAAAATTTCACTGTTATACTCTATTGTGTCTAATAGTGTTTTTGCGAGATACACTTTTCACAGTTCAAAATTGTAATACCTATATAATTGATCATCATGGGAATTTAAAAATAAACAAATTTGTCTTGGTCTAAAGCCCGAAACCCTTTGCGTGACATGCTAGGCGAGTAGCTATGTGGCCACGTCAGCTGTGTTCTGACGTGTATTTATAGCTGCTATGTAATGTCCTTTATAGTACTGTTCCGGATACTTGTGAAGAAGGAAGGTTTTTTTGAGAAGTTTTGACATTTGATTGAAAAATCTACACATGCATCTATACTAATATTATAAAGAGGAAAACTTTGTTTGTTTGGTTGTAATGAATAGGCTCAAAAACTACTGGACCGTTTTCAAAAATTCTTTCACCATTCGAAAGCTACATACATTATCCACGAGTAACATAGGCTATATTTTATCCCGGTACGGGCAGTAGTTACCACAGGACGCGGGTGAAACCGCGGGAAAACGGCTAGTTACTTATATACTAATGCATACTTTGCTCAAAATATAATTGAAATGACCGAGAACTTCACTGTTGCACCGTCTTTATTGTTTGCAATGGTATTTTTGTGTATACCAGTTATGATAATGTTCATAATTGTAAAATCGATCATCATGGATGGGAAAACTATGCAATCATTTTCATTAGAACGTGACAGCGACAATCTTAATTTCAACCTTATAAATAATAATAATCAACATACATGATTTAAGTCTTTAAGGTAATATTATCTCTCGGAGTTTATTTTTCTTTAGATCCAAGCCGCTTATAAAATTTCTTAAAGATTGTCCGTTCCTAAAATATTTTATGGGATATTTCCCAGCGCCTGGTTGACACTTCCCGGGACCCAAAGGCTGGCTTTTATTTCGGACAGAGGTTGAGCATTGCCATCCAACGTGGCAATGCTGCCAGTCTTTTGGGTACATTACCCAGTGACAGCGATGAGGAGCAATTTTTTGATGCACTGTATTAGTTTTAAGTTGTATACATATATTAGTTTTTTTTTTTTTTAATTAATGTAAATATTTTGTAAATAAACACATATTTAAGAGTTTTATGTTTGGAATGAAAAACAGACATTTAAAATATCACCACCCCAAACTATACATACGTCCAAACAGCAGTGACATCGAGTGTACCAAACAATCGCTTTGGAACCACAAACTATTTCAATTCCACAAGTTTTCACCCGCCATTTTTCATTCCTTCGAGGATTAGATGCTTTACTAAGTGTCAACTGTCGTACTAAAAGGTTAACAGTGTGAAAGTAAACGCTTAGAGTTAGTTCCTTGATAGATGAGAGCTAATTTAGTAGGTATTTGGGACATCGTTTAATTTGGAAAACATTAAACTATTTTTCTTGGGAATTTAGGAAAAAAAATGTTTGAAGGTTTGGGTACATGCATAGGTATAGATATTGAACAATATGAGTGGGGGAAATATAATTGATTTCGAAAGTAATTGTGTAAAAAAGTACCTATATTTTCCGGTGTTGTATATCTGTACCTGCCTTTACCTTTATTTACCTGAAAAATCATCATCCTCCGAGCCTTATCCCAACTATGCTGGGGTCGGTCGTATTTACCTGAAAAAAATATTTATTTTAATTTTGATATTTTTTTATTTGAAACAGGCTGAAAATATATTATGTTATAAATACATTCAGTAACAATGTGATTTTCTTTTGTTTCAGTTATATTCTTTGTACTGTATTCGTCGTGTACAGGGCAACAGATGCATTTGGTAAGTTCCTTCACAATTTACAAAAGGCGCTTTACATCTTCTTGGATAGACATCCAATAACAAGCCAACAGTCATTTGTTTAACTTCAAACTATGGCCTTAATGGCGCTTTCACATCGGCAGAATTTTCGCTTGGTTTTTCCGAAAGTATTGATCGGATGTCACGCGACCAATTTAAACGACGACACTTTAACTACTTAAAGGCGTCGATCAAAATGTATCGCTCATAAAAAAACCGAACGGAAAATCAGCTGGTGTGAAAACGCTGTCAGATCTTGACGTCAGTCATTCTAGGAAAATGTGCATTTTTGTCCAATATTGGTCATCGATCTATAGTCACATTTAAGGTGGGTACATTTGAAAGCATAAACATCTTAGTTAACACGAATTTCTTATCTATAGCTATTTGTCAAAGTGGAAGCAAACAAATAGCTGAATTAGTAACACCCCATCTACCAGCCGTGCTTCGTTTGAATGGTTCAAAAAGCCTACCTAAATATCCTAGAAAAATTAACTATATTGTTAGATTTATACGTTACATTGAAAATAGTTTATTGCATGTTTGTTGTGTAAATTGTTGTTGTATTTTGGTACCTAAAAATTATACAGTGTTTTTAACAATTAAATCGTAAAAAAACTTATTAAAATCTTATCGTCGCATCATCATGTCATATTTGAAATAATAATGAAGAAGTTTATATTTATTTTGTAGTTTATTTCTAATTTATCTATTTGTTACAAAGAGCTTTTAACAATTAGTACACAATTCAAGTCGACTAGCCCAATAAATCCAATCGTCTAAACGAAGCACAAAGACGTTCCTCACAGGCTGGTGTTTACACTTATCTTGATCACGCCCTAATGGTGACCGTCACGGGAGCTTTTTGGCGCCAATTGGTATAAAATACTCATATATAACACCGACTTACTAGCCGACTTTACTAGCCGTGTAGCGACGGCTTAAGAATACATGTGTCGCTACCCCCTTCTTCCAGTGGGTGTCGTAGAAGTCGACTAATGGAGTTAAAAATGCACCGACCACCAGTGCGAGAGAAGGAAAACTCGAAAAAAAACCCTCTATCAACCCGTCTGGCCAGCGTGATAGCAGTAGGCTAAATACCTCCATGAGCAGCACAAAAAAGCCACGGCCCCTAGTTCCCGGCAGTCCCGCTATTCCCGGTCACGGTGGCGACCGTGGTTACGGCGGGGCAGGGGGTGCGAAGAATCTCCGGGTTACGGGAGGCCACCAAACTAAACTGACTCTTGCGACGTACAACGGCCGCACGCTACGGCTTGACTCGCATCTGGCGCAACTCGAGGTGGAACTTGGGAAGATTAGGTGGCACATATTAGGGTTATGTGAAGTTCGAAGAGAGGGGGAGGACACCATAACCCTCGAATCAGGTCACCTAATGTACTTCCGAGAGGGAGACCAACAATCCCAAGGTGGCGTTGGGTTTCTGGTAAATAAGTCCCTAGCTGATAACGTTGTGGAGGTGTCTAGTGTGTCGAACAGGGTAGCGTACCTTATCATAAAGCTCACCGGCAGGTATAGCCTCAAGGTAGTGCAAGTGTACGCACCGACCTCGACACATTCAGACGATGAAGTGGAGGATATGTTTGATGATATATCAAGGGCCCTCCACTTCACTACAAACACCCATTACACCGTTGTCATGGGGGACTTTAACGCTAAAGTGGGAGTACAGATTTGCGGCGAATCGGCAGTAGGGTCCCATGGATTTGGAAGCAGGAATCATAGGGGGCAAATGCTCGTCAACTTCCTCGAGCGCGAGGGGCTCTTTTTGATGAACTCCTTTTTCAAAAAGCAGCCCCAAAGGAAGTGGACGTGGCAAAGCCCCGACACTATGACTAAAAATGAGATTGACTTCATCATGACGAACAAGAAGCATATATTCAGAGACGTCTCCGTGATCAATAGGTTTAATACCGGGAGCGATCACCGACTTGTCCGAGGCTCTCTGAATATCAACTTCAAGGCCGAACGTTTCCGTCTGATGAAGGCCAGGCTCCGACCAACACTGCTCCAAACCATGACAGGATCTGAAACGTTCCAGACAAATTTGGAGAACCGATTTGCCGCCGTGGAAACCACAACAGACGTTAACCAGAACCACGAATATGTGGTTCGGATCCTCAGGGAGGAAGGTTCGAGATTGTGTAACATGCAGCGTAAGGGCAAGAAATCAAAGCTTTCGGAAGAGACATTAGGGCTTATGAAGAAACGACGTGAAAACCCGTCACTTCGTCAGCTAAGCGGGCTCTAAACCAAGAGATCAACAAGCACGTACGACGTGACCTCCGGTGCTCCAATACTCTTGCTATTGAAAGAGCAATTGAGCTGAATCGGGGGTCAAAGGTGTTCGTACAATCTCTTGGAAGAAGCCACCTGACGAAGCTGACCACAACAAGTGGAGAAGTCGTTTCTTCGGTCCCGGCAGTCCTTTCGGAAGTGGAAAATTTCTATGGCCGGTTATACGCATCGCATGCATCTCGACCTGATCCCGGAAATGAGGATTCTAGAGCCACATTAACACGCCATTTCACCGAAGACCTGCCAGAAGTCAGCAGTGGCGAAATCGAGATCGCTCTGAGACAGCTCAAAAATGGAAAAGCCCCTGGCGAGGATGGCATTACAACAGAGCTTTTAAAAGCAGGAGGTAAGCCCGTACTGGGGGAGCTCCAGAAGCTTTTTAATGCCGTCCTGTTTGAAGGGAGAACTCCAGAGGCGTGGAGTAGGAGTGTTGTCGTCCTGTTCTTCAAAAAGGGAGACAAAACCCAGTTGAAGAACTATCGACCCATTTCCCTCCTAAGCCACGTATATAAGCTGTTCTCAAGAGTGATCACGAACCGACTTGCGCGAAGACTCGACGAATTCCAACCACCGGAGCAGGCTGGGTTTCGGAGCGGATACGGCACCATAGACCACATCCACACGGTGCGGCAGATTATACAGAAGACCGAAGAGTATAATCAGCCCCTGTGTCTAGCATTTGTGGACTATGAGAAGGCCTTTGACTCGGTTGAAATCTGGTCTGTTCTGGAGTCCCTGCAGCGTTGTCAAGTAGATTGGCGATACATCCAAGTGATGAGATGTCTATACGAAGCCGCTACAATGTCCGTCCAAGTACAGAATCAGCAAACAAGGCCCATACCGTTGCATCGAGGAGTGAGACAAGGGGATGTTATTTCCCCGAAACTGTTCACTAATGCAATGGAGGATATGTTCAAGACGCTGAACTGGAAAGGACGCGGCATCAACATCAATGGCGAACACATCTCTCACTTGAGATTTGCTGACGATATCGTCATCATGGCGGAAACGCTGCAGGACCTACAACAGATGCTGAACGACCTGGCTGAATCTTCTCTACGCATCGGCCTACGGATGAACTTGGACAAAACCAAGGTCATGTTCAATGAACATGTTCTACCGGAACCGATTGCGATACACGGCGCCATTCTCGAAGTTGTTCGGAAATATGTATACCTCGGGCAGACATTGCAGTTAGGTAGAAACAACTTTGAGGACGAGGTGAATAGGAGAATTCAGTTGGGTTGGGCTGCATTTGGGAAGCTACGTCGAGTCCTAACATCGTCGATCCCACAGTGCCTAAAGACAAAAGTCTTCAATCAGTGCGTCCTACCTGTCATGACTTACGGAGCCGAAACGTGGACACTGACGGTACGGCTGGTCCACAAGTTTAAAGTCGCTCAGCGGGCTATGGAAAGAGCTATGCTCGGCGTTTCTCTGAGGGATCGCATCAGGAATGAGGTAATCCGTCAGAGAACCAAGGTCATCGACATAGCCTACCGAATCAGCAAGCTGAAGTGGCAGTGGGCTGGCCATATTAGCCGAAGAACCGATAACCGTTGGGGTAAACGAGTTCTAGAGTGGAGACCGCGCCTCGGCAAACGTAGTGTAGGACGTCCTCAGGCACGGTGGAGTGATGACTTGCGCAAGACGGCTGGCAGAAGCTGGATGCGAGCAGCCGAAAATAGATCTCAGTGGCGTGCACTTGGAGAGGCCTATGTCCAGCAGTGGACTGCGATAGGCTGATGATGATGATAACACCGACTTAACATAAAGCATTCTTTCATTTGCTAGGTCGACAGACTAGACAATAAAGTTCTTTTGGTGACATTGTTGAACATTTTTGTGGAGTCTGATAAGAAGAATATACATTTTACTTAAACATTTAGTACCTACTAAAGTGCGTTTTAAAAGCTAGTTGCCGGTTGCAACTGCCGTCCTTACCTGCAGTGACTGCATTAAACCAGTCGATATCTAAAGACAATAGCACGTGCTGCTGCTGTTTCGATCCAAAACGGATTCATGTAAATACCCATATACAAACCAGTAGTGTAGCTGACGCCGATTTCTTGCAAAAGCGGCGTGTGCGGTCGGCAGTAGCAGCCGGCAGCTGGTATTCAAAACGTACCTTTAGGATAATTTTACTGATTTGATTTGATGACAAACCAATTTATAGGTTCGTAAAATGAACTAACGTGTACAATCTCCTTTTTCAGAAACAAAATTCAACTTACTACAACCACCAGCCGACAAAGCAGACCTCGTAGGAGAATCTTACAATGGCGACACATATTCCACTAGATTTGTCACGAAAACCGGCGTGGAGGTCAAAGACACAGACACTGGCCTCCTTGGAACCAAACTAGCGCCACCATTCATAGTCACAGCTATCTTCAAAATGTTCCACGGAAAATCATCATGTCTTTTTTCTATTAATCAGAATAATAGCATAGTCCTAAACTTGTGCCTTCGACCAGCAGACAAAAGTGTCTCTAGACTGAGTTTAACTTCAGATTTATTCACGCCGAAGGATTCAGTATATTTCCTATTCAATGACAATTTTGTAGACAAATGGATCAAAATTGTCGTGTATGTGAAAGATAATTCAGCATTACTGTTAGTGAATTGTAGCCAACAGCCAGAAAAGTTTGGGTTGGTTAGAAATAGTGAGCACAATGAATTTCTTTTGGACAATATAAATATCAAATTGGCTTACCCAGCGGAGAGTCGGAATCAATTTAAGGTAAGTTTCTACTGTTATTTTATAAATCTACTTATGAGTCTTTAAGAGCCCCTGCAAACTGCAAACTAAAAAGCCGGCTGATGTTTAGCTATCACTATACTGTGAATCCAATCATACTTTTCCGTCGTTCGGATACCCGATCGTTGCAATGTGCACACTACTATTCATTTTCATACTGATTTATGAGCTAGACCAAACTGTCGGCCGACCAAATGTTTGCAGTGGTGTGCGGGGCCTCTAAGACCTCTTTAACACGCAATATTGTTAAACATTTTTATTGATTTTAAATAAATGATAATATTTTTAGTTACATACATTTTGGTCTAGGAGTACGACTTTAATTTTGTACTACTTAAACAAACGTTTATTCCTAAGCTGTTTAATTATGAATAAGTTATTCGTCTTCACACTATCAATGGGGTCAGAGTTTCCTCATAGTAATTATACTGCATAAATAACTATGACTCACACGACGGGAAAGTTCAGATTCCTGATAATATTGTGATGTATGTGAGACTAGATAAGTCAAATAGGTCGAATTAGTATTTGTATTTAATGATTTGAAACAAGGTCTGTTCGCATACAAGTTATATTCTGCGATTATTCTTGTAAGTGTTCGGCGTAAGGCTACATTCATTTGTTTTTACAGTTTTACTTAGCTCGCTCTCGAGCTCGAGAGAGACATACCGTGAACGCTGGTAAAAGATTTTTTTTAACAATTCATACATTGTTTCAATATTGGTAGTCATGAATTTAAAACATATATTCATAATATACATAGGTATTAAAAAAAGTAGTACATCATGTAAGTGGCTATGAAGTGGCCTTAGGTGAACAACTGAATTGAGGAGGTCAGATAGGCAAAAGCTCCATGTGACCGTTACTCAGTTGCATACCTACAGGTAGACTGGAAGTCGACCCCAATGTAGCTGGGAAAACGCCAGGCAGATAATGGTTTGGTATTTGGGGAGTCACGTGATGATGATTAAAGTACTATATTTTCCACTGTACCTGCATAAAAACGCTACTCCCCTAGAAAGACAAAAATTTAATCTAATATAGAATTATATGACCTAAGACCTCTCATCCATATCACTGAACTTAAAAAAGGTATGGCAAGGCTTAAAGGTTATGTAAAAAATGTACAAAAAATATACATATTTTCGCAATTAATGTTCATATTAGATTCTAACGGTTTTACCCGCGTCATATGCGTGATAAAATCATGAATGAAGTACCAAGTACCTATATTAGACAGATAATATTTAGTATAAACATCCTTTATCGTTCAGCCTTATCTTTTTGCCTATTAGAAGCTCACAAGTAGGTGATAATTCAATAATTACCTAAGTAATAGTACATTGTAGGTATAGCTTTGCGAATTCGTTCACAAACAACTTTAATTTTGTCCCTATTTGAATACTTAACTTGGGTTATTACAAATCGTTTACTTTTAATTTAAAATATTAATCACCTTATAATATTCAAATCGAGATAGTTTTAAATAGATAGGTACTTTTTATTTATTTCTTGTTTTTTTGCCGCGTGGAATGCCTTGCGAAACGTACGAACGCTGTTATTGTACCCAAATATTATATTCATATTCTAATTCTAATATCATCATAAAACATAATATAAGTAGAATTTAGTACTATTCATACGAACACTCCTAAATTCTCTTCATTTACAATTACGTATCTAAATGACATCTCGTCGGTACAATGTTCTAGTTAAGGCTAAATAACATTGATTGTAAGCCGAATCCCCTCTAACTCCAGTTCAAATCCTGTGATACATACGACAGCTTAGTTCGTTAAACATCTGTTCAATCTCTAACATACACACAGTTGCATAAATATATATTACCATATGTTGTTCCTAGTTCCTACCTACAGTGTATGGAAATAGAGGTACCTCCTTAGTTTAGAGATCACAAGCATTGTGATACTAAGGAAATTTCAGCAGGTTATTTTCTTAATAAACCGCATCTAAATAATTTCGTTCGATAATGAGTTACGGTGTCAGGGACTGACAGACACACAGAACAAACTTATATAAAATTATACTATCCAGGCTTTAACACCACGCCCATGGTGCTTGCTAGTTTTACTCCATGGCCGTCCCAAGGAGGCCAGATGGAGAAAGACGAAGATTTCTTTTCTTACGGTCGCGAAGTTGCTGGAGTAATCTAGTGCTTTATAAGTGAAGGCTAGGTTTCTATTTTAACCCGCGCAAAACAAAACTCGTTCATTCAGAGAGATGTTACTACAAAAGTTTCTAACACAACAGAACATACACGAACCGTCCGTGTATCCTAAACAGAGTTCCATTACTAATGCGGCCAAAACCTAAATGTTAAATCAGGCGTTATTACTTAATTAAGCCGTGTTTCCTCCGTAACTTTAGAGCGTGTAACCAACAGGAACCACCATCGCCGCGAACTCAAATCTCTATGCGAAAAAGTTTGCCGACTGGTATCGTTACTCACACACACGATAAACACAAACATAAGGCTGCCCAAGTCTACCCATATCAGACTTTTTATAGGATAGATAAATATAATAATATTTAGATAATATTTTTGTTTGTTTTTGTAGGACTATCTAACTAGGAATGTAGACCGACTTTTTTTAGGACGAGAGCGTTGCACTATTTCTATCAATGTGTTCCTACAAAAAATCGGTTCCTGATTATTGGATGTGGGCGGGCAGACTAAACTTGACGCACACATATGACCTTTGAACGGCGCTGTAGTACCTTCGACAGAGGGGAAAGCACTGCAGTATCGTCTCCAATTGGTTCGATTCTCCAAGTCCGCAACATATGTTTCTGAATTATTGTTTATACAGTTTGTACAATTCGCATTCAATTTACTAGGATTTAGGTAAGTGTAATTAGATTTTAAGTTTGTTAGTCATGTGAGGGATGATGTTTTCACTTATAATACCACAAGAGCTTCAAAATTATCGGGTATTTCCCGATAGGTTCGTTGCAAACAAATGAAGGAGTCAAGTTTTTCAGGTTAAAAAATCACGAGCGCGAAGCGCGAGTGATTTTTCCTGAAAAACTTGACGACTTTATTTGTTTGCAGGGAACCTTGAGGGAAATGCCAGATAATTATGAAGCTCGTGTGGTATTCGGGAGATTATTTTTCCGTCCCAAATGTCGGCCACAACCTGTCAGTTTGACGTAGCAACGACCAGAGAAAATATTCAAAAAAAAATATCAGTATAATACCATGTAGGTTGTACCACGTGACGTCGAATGGTGCAATTCTATTGGTCGATATTTGGGTCGGAAAAATAATCACTGTTATTGTTTGTTTATGTTTTGTTTTGGTTGAGAGTTCTGAGATAATATTGCGACTATGTTCTACGAGTGGTAAAGGAGAAGTGTAATACTGATGGAATAAATAAAAGAAAAATATGCGAATTGGGAACCTCCTTCTTTTTAAAAAGTCGATAAAAAAAGAAGTTTTGCCACAATAGGGAATCGAGTCACAACCCACCCTTCTTATTACGCTACTGATAGTTTTAGGAGACAGACTTCTATAGTGAACAAATAGAATAAAACAGTCGATCGATAAAAAAAAAGAAATGATCCTATACAAAAAGGTTCTAACTCCTTTTCATGCCAGACACGTGTACAGCTTAAAAATTTTAATAACGAATATAAAAATTCCAAAATTAATTATGAAACACTGCCACGGAATGATACAACAAAGTTTAAAATTCGAAATTAGTATGCTCCTGTGGACGGAGAACGCGTGACGTTGGGCTTTTGTTTTCAATTTTGAAAAAAGAATGTCTACTAAAAAGGTTTGTGAGATAAGGTCTCATGCTTGTCTATTTATGGTCTAAACGGCCAGTATTTTCAGTTTGCACGTTTAGACATTACTTAATTTATTTTGATAATGAACAGTGATAAGTATGGTTTTATTTTTATATAATAATATAATCCATCAAAGTCAGTCGGTAATTTATCATTTTATTTTATCCATTCAATCAGAGCATGACCAGTTTCATACATTTTTTATCACTAACAAAATATTTCACCAGTTAATATTTAGAAATGGCTCCATAACAATAAAACAGTTTTTCATACCTGTGCCCAAAAAAGGTGAAACAGTCGTTAATATGAAAAGCCATAAAATCGCAGTCATCAAAAATGCAGTTTGACTATATGAAAGATAGGCCAGATAGACTGACATAAAAATTTTACAGCATTAGTGCACTGCATAAAGCTATGGAGTTTTAGTGCCGCTGAAACTAAGCTATAAAAACATTTGAATAACCATTAAAACCATTTTAGAAGTGTTATGTTTTTTAATAAAAAAAACTATAATATTTTCGTATGTGTAATTGATTATATCAAAATGTAAGCATCATATATTTGGCACTTTTGGTAGGTAACCAATAAAATATTCAAGTGATACCTAAGTACCTAATTTGGATTATTCGACTATAATATTTCAGTGAAAAAGCTCACAAACACCTAAATACAATTATTATAACGATTCAATTAAAATGACACATTACATTTTTTTACGATTATTTGCCGAACTCACCTCCACTTCAAAAAAGTCTTATAAAGACCTAACTCTAAGTCTCACAATGTGCCTTAATCCTCTAACAATAAGTATCGATTTCCAATCACACACACTAGAACAAACTACACCACACAATTAAATACATAAACCATATAAGGGCAGTTTCAATTTTATAGCGCAGCCGTCTCAAAGAAAATCCAATTTTCCCTTCTTCGTAAGATCCGCCTGTTATTTGTGGCTCGCCTTCAATGGGACGATATTACACACAATCTGAGAATGGCGATTCACTGGATAACTAAGGGTTGGAACACACGTATAAACCCGGAATGGATCGTCAGCGTATCATTTGTATAAAGCTCGCTTTTGTTTTTTTAATGAGCGAAGAAAATATATATGTTTAAAAGCACCATTTGGAAAAAAATGTAGTTATGTGTGACTACAGGTACGACTACGGGTCTACTTACTTTTGCTTTCATATCTTCATATGGTTCTTGAAACCAAATAGACAGACATGTGTTGCTCGGGAGTTCGTTGCGGCACTTCTTCTTCCCAGCAATAACACATAGGGAGTGGTGAAGGGGCTAACACACAGGGCGTTTAGCACCTGTCTTCGTGTATTTTGTTTGGCCTTTTAAAAAATGCTGATTTTCAGCCTAGTTAGACTAAATGATTTTTAATTCATCACGAGAACCGCATAACTTTGGTGACTGCAACTCAATGCCTACTGCAAAACACACTTATCGAAATCGTAACGTCTTACCTCAGGACAATAGATGCATACAGACATTACGATGACGATCCGTTTTTAACCTGATATGTGTGTTCCAACCTTAACCCATATCACTCAACACTATACCAGATTTTATCTTTCTGTTGCGTATTTTGATAAAGCGGCTTACAAAGAAGAACAATGTTAAGGTCGAGACGTGACAATATGGGTCAAAAGTAATAAGGGTAAATAGAGCAATATAAAAGTGGTTTAGATATACAGATATTATTTTCTAAGGATGTTTAGTCTGTGCAGTTACGCTTCGTCGTGATTTGGATTTAATCTATGTAATCAGATAAAGAAGAATTACAAATGATGTACTGGTACGAAAAACAGTGTTGATGACTGCAATTGCATATAATTATGTTGATCATATTTTAGTGAAATTAGAGTTGTAACCCTGTAAGTTGAACTGATAGGTCTGTACATAGGTAGCGTAATTGGACAAATATTGTTTCACCTTTTTACAGAAAATCATATTTTGTCTTTTATATCAAAATGCTTGTTCTGATACAAAGACATTATATTCACGCCAATATAAGCAAAGTAACAAAGTTAACGAGAGAAAATGGTAATAGGTAGTTATAACAATAGTTATCAATTTATTTATATTTTCTTTTCAGACGAACAAAGGATAAAATAGACTATTTGATTCGAATAACATTTGTTTTGCATCTATAAAGAAAAAAGGAGGAAAATGAAAATAGAGCTATTATTATTTTAACGAAGAGTTTTGCTATTCATAAAATAACTAAATACGCTTTCAGATTTTATAAATAGGATAGTTATTTTGCAGAAGCTTTTTTAAATACTTTTTTTCTATGTTCAACAGTGAAAAGTGTTCCATGCGACTTGATAATCCCTACGCAAAAATAACAAACAAAACACGACTTGATTGATAACAAACAAACAAAATACGTTTGTCAATGCCTTGAAAGACACGATTTGAAATAAACATATTCTATTCATTTTTACCAACGCGAGAGATGGGGAGCAACTCAAATCAAATCAAAAATCGTTTATTCAAACTTGGCTTCAAAACAGCATTTTTTGAACGTCAGAAAACAAAAGATAGCTCACCAAACGCCACTCTTCATCGCTTCCTATATTATGTATTTGCTGGGAGGAAGAAGTGGCGCAACAAACTCCCCAGCAAATTAACATAGATAATAATGTTCATCACCCACTAAGTAAACTAGAAGGTGCAGCTTGAATGCTTTATAGCCAACATCTTGAACTTAACAAATTGAGACCAAAGTCTTTCTCTCACGTACTAAGGACACAGAAAAACTTGGACCGCTACCTGTCTGAACAATGCGCACATAGCTACAAACTTTCAACTGTTTGCTTATGGTGTAAGATGAAAGATTTGTGCGTTTTATGTTATATTTGTCACCTCATTTACATCAGTGTTGTGTATCAACACTTTGACACTGGCGTATTTTCCCGAACGAGTAAACAATTGAATACTGCCACAATAAAATATGGCTTTTAAACTGAGCAACAGATTTTTAAAATCCACCAGTGTGCAGTAATGTCATTTAGTTGGGTGTACATTCCAATATGGCTTATGTATAACATGAATAAGTGAACCAAATCTTTATCGAAAATTATTGAGAACAATATTTAAATACAAGTATTGTTAGACCACAGGATTATTCTTAAAGTCAGGAATAAGAGTCAGTATTTGAAATATATTTTGCTTATATTTGTTTTTTTATTTTATAAAAAATATATGTACATACATATCAAAACTTCTTTGAATCGGCTATTTACCCTACTCTTATTCAAGGAAAAGTCTATCAAAGAGGCCTTTGAATGAATCTTTTTCTTGGAAAGTTAAACTTACTGAGAAATCTGATCATTTGTTAACGGTCAATCAAAATTACTGTTAAAAAAAAAACATTTAAAATAATTTATATTTTAGGTACCTATGTGTTGGACATTATAATCATTATCAGTTTGGTTTACTATTTAATATAGTTCATGATTTTATTATCCCAACTACATCCATTGCTAAACATAGGTCCCTACCATTGGGCTTCTTTCGCCACTGAAATGTGAACAAAAAAATCTTAGAGGCCGCATTCTTTACCTTTAGCACTAACTATTCCGCCATACTCATCATCATCCTGGTCTGTATCAATTTTATTTGCAGTCTACGCAAGATCTCTTCTTCTTCCACAATCCTCTGTCTTACATCATTCATAGTTATCGTTTTTGATTTAGACCATACCACAAAAGTAAGATACCAAACCGCGGTTTGGGACTCTTCGCTAAGAATTTGAGTGGGTTTCTTCTCGAGGTCCTCCTAGTTTTTGTTTCAAACTTTCTTTTAAAAAAACTTTAAACAAAGACCAACAATTGATTTTATATACAATTCTACGGAAAACTATTTAGTTCCTTTAGCGTTTCGTTTGCGAAGTATTGTTTTCTTTTGCAGTGTTTTACTGGATTTTCATTTATAAAGTTGTATAGTTTTATTTTTATATAAAATAGCTTTGGGTTTTTATCTACTGTGGGTGTCAATTGAAACTTACACCAAAGGTAAACTCTGAGTTAAAATATATCTTTACCATTCATCCCACGGAATTTTGAGAACGAACCAATTGCCATTTATTATTGAATGTCAACACTGCAATTAAATTAAATCTCTGCCTACGTTGAAATAAATATGTACTTACGTAGTACTTAAATGTCTTATTATTTTAATAACAAAACGACATACATATCTATTAATTCTACTATCAATAAAATCAACGTATTTTCCTGTTGTAAAACATAATGATTCAATACAACAGGCGCCACACTCGTCATACGTAATCGTTATTCTTGCCAAGATCAAAAAAGACATATTACGAACATAATGTATACATGTACAAATTGCACATACAATATCTTAAATGTCTTCATAATTAGACACGAAGCATTTCAAGACTAGACAAGAATACATTAGTTAATGTCCATTGACAAGTACATATCTATCTATACTAATATTATAAAGCGAAAAACTTTGTGTTTGTTTGGTTGTAATGGATAAACTCATAAACTACTGGACCGATTTTAAATATCCTTTCATCATTAGAAAGCTATATTATCTGCGAGTAACATAGGCTATATTTTATCCCGGTGCGGGCAGTAGCTCCCATGGGACGCGGGTGAAACCACGGGAAAACGGCTAGTACCTTAATATAATAAAGAGGACACATATTTTTCTTTGGTTGCTTGCCTCAAATCTCCGAAGCAACTGAATCGATTGATTTGAAAAATTATTTCACTGCTGGAAAGCTCAACTTTTCATGAGTAACACAGGCTACATTTTATCCCAGTACGGGTAGTAGTTTTAATGGAACGCGGGTGAAACCGCAGGAAATCGGCTAGTGTCTTCATTTTTAGACACAAAGCATTGCATGTCTAGACATAAATGCATTAGTTAATGTCAATAGTGGACACAATACATAAATCAGAGACACGTATCGGATTTCTTTGTGTGCATCCAAATTAGAAACATCTAGACTGATTGTAAAAAATGGTTCTTTCAATAGATGTGGACCAAGGTCTTAATATTTTTAGTGTTCAATTTTTTTTTACGGTGCAGTTTAAATAATGTATAATGTAAGCTTACTAGATGATGAATCTGCAATGTACATGTATAGCGTACTCTTAAGTATAACAATACAGCAGGTATATAATACAAATTATAATTTTTGATGTCTTTTTAAAAGAATAAGGCAACCTTTTGAAAATGGTGCTAAGACGTACAATATTAAAATTAACCTTTTAATGGCCTCGTAAAACTTATGTTGCCATTTTCAAAGCTTAACGTTACTCACACGTGAAAATTGAAGTCTTAACCCTAAAAAGTCGGCGTGGCACTCTATAAACAAAACTTGCAGAAAAAACGACCAATTACAAAACACATGTAATGTACACATAAATCATAATAATAGACGAACTCGAGTACCATTAGTGGTGTCGAAAAAATACGTTCTTTTCCAAACAGTCGCCATACGTGACCTCATTCTGTTTTTAAATTTGATACGACGAATAAAGATTTATGGGATAAAAAATGAGACGGTTCTTTGATGTCGTGAGACGCGGATATAAAGGGTTATGTTTTGTTAGCTCCTTTATGATTTAGTAGGAGCTAAACGTATTAATTGTGGGCGTTTATAGTTTGGCACTTATCTTGTTCCGATGGTCGTAAATTATGCTGTAATAAGAGCAACGTAAAAATTTTAGTATTGTGTTTACTAAAAAGGTTATGTTGAAGGTGGTTTTTTGTACATTTGTTCTGTGTGGAATGTTTCGGATCGCTGTTGTTTTAGTTGGGCACCCATTTATTTTTAATGAGTAACTCAGTACGTACTAATTTGACCGATTTAAGTTATTGCTTATTAAATTTATTATTTACGTTTCGCTGTTAGAGTTAAACAAAAATATAATGTGTAAGATAGAGAAATTGAAAAAGACAATTGTACTGAGCACGAAAACATACATTTTACATTTATCAGTATTATCCACTCCAAAGGCTTCACTAAAAACCAAAACGCTTTCCAATAACATTCTTCAATATTTCAGCACCCGAATTTTCACAAACCGACCCCATTAGCAAAGTCAAACAGCCATCCCAGTCCTAAATACCTGAAAATCAAACACACATTCGTTCCCACATCACGTAACAATTTGAGTTTCAACGGTACGCGTTCAAACTGGATTCTCCTTAAATTTGCCTCAATTCAGAAGCGGAAAATCCAATGATTTACTGGGTTAAGGCCTTATCATAATCTTCCACGTCTCTCATATTTCACGGTGAGTTACTGCCAGTCTCACTCGCACACTATTTTCACTATTCAAATGGTTATTAGGATATAGGTTTTAGTGTGTAGGCTAGACTGTCTTTTGTCTGTTTTGTAGGTGAAAGAAAATTGTATTGAGAGGCTATATAGGTTAGGTATGTATGAGTAATTTTTCGATAAAACAAAATAAATTACATATAGCCGCAGATTCACGTCTATCTAGCTTTTATAAATTAAAAGTTATGATACCTATCCACGTTAATATTTTTAAGAACAACTCATGTCTTCATTACTTTCAAGACACAAACGTAGGGCTATTTCAAGTCGTTCAGCCTTTGGTGAAACTTTGTACACTTTTGCGGAATCTGTTCCCTTGGATGCAAACTTAGGTCACTTTTCAAAGCATCTTAATCAGAAATAATGTCTCAAAATAAACAAACATTTAAAATGTACTAAGCACGAATTCTAAGCACATTTTAACCACCGTTCTAGTCTGTGAAATGTTGAATATTTTATCAAAGCACATCGTTGGACTAAAATTTCTCATTAATTCTACGTTTGTTATCGAGTAAGCGCTTATATAAACTATAGAAACTCGTGTCTCGCATATTAATAAAGTGTCTGAGACGATTTCTGTTTGTTTATAAGGCTCGAAGGTCGTGAGAGATCATGAAAGTTAGGACGGGAAAACGACAAAAAGTTTTCAAAGCACGCAGTTGTGAACAACAAATAAAGATAGGATTATTGTTGTTTATAACTTCTGTCAGTGATGTGTCCTGTTTTTGGAAATTTCGACATCGACTTGATGAACAAAAATATACTTGTATTTAATTACTTTTACTTGGGTACCTATATAGATCGTTGTAATAATCATTAAGCTTATACTGATGAACTTCAGAACATTTTAACACAAACTTTCGTAAATAGAGATTAAAAATTCTCATTTAATAAATAAAATTAAAATAGTAAGTTTAAAATTAAATAATACAGCACCTCTAAAGTAAAATAACCGTCAACCGCTTCAAACGTCACATAAATTTTCATATCACCTACCTAATTTCCACAGTACCTAAATATGCAATAAACAGTCCAACCCTAGAACGCTGTAACAAACTTGCGGTATTATAAGCCACACCATTCGTCTGTCTAGACGGTTGACACTACAGGGTTAAGAGACCGTGTATGAAATAGTGACGTCACGAAAAATACACCAGCATTACACTGTTGCCAAAGTGTTTCGCAGTCGGTAGAACATTGCTATATAAATAAATAGAGTGACTTTTTTGCGGTAGTGTACTTTTTATTTTTGCTAGAGTTTTTAAGGAGAATTACGAATGTCTTGTACTGAAGTTGAGAATGGTTGTGAATTTCAATTTTACATTTTGACAGAACATTTAAGTAAAATCAATTCCATAAAGACAGACGACAATACCAAAATAAAAGAGATGTATTTTTACCCGACTGCCAAAGAAGGAGGGTAATGTTTTTCGAGTGTATGTAAGTATGTAAGTATGTAAGTATGTATGTATGTCTGTTCCTTTGTGACCTCCTGTAGCCTAAACGGCTTGATGGATTTTGAAGTATGAGGTATCGTTAGATTTGTCTTGATTACGGGAGTGTCATAGGATACATTTTATCCTAAAAGTCCCACGGGATATTTTTTCTAAATTTCCCTTTAAAAAAATATGTATGCGGTATCATTAGATTCATTTCAATCACGGGAGTAATTAATATAGGATACGTTTTTTCTCAAAATTCCCACGGGAACATGTTAATTCTGCGTCAACGCAAAGCAACTCATGCGTTAGCAAGCAAAAAGCGATTCTTTTGGCGATACAATCACGTCGTCTTGATCAAATGCATGAACGTCGTCTTGATCGTCTTGAACGTCGCATTGGCGGTAAATTTATGTTGCGGAGTAACATCACTCGTAATCTAAAGCCAAATGTCGTCGAAATAATTTAAAATGGTACTTACATATACATAGTCTTCTACATCTACAACATTTTCGTTAAATAAAAACAGCTAAAAAGTTATAAATAAAAGAATTATTATTAAAAAAACAAAATACCCGACTGCACACTAAAAAAAGAGTAAAACAAGCCCCACAATAATATTGATCAATACAACTTTACTGAATATAATTTATAAATATTGATGGAAAGCATCGCAGGCGGGGACCACCTTGACCGCCACCAACGAAAATTCTGCTAAATGGTGCACAACCCAAATGACTATAAATGAGCCTCTGTTGGTCCCCGCCTGCGATGCTTTCCATCAATATTTATAAATATATTATAAGCCACACCATTCGTCTGTCTAGACGGTTGACACTACAGGGTTAAGAGACCGTGTATGAAATAGTGACGTCACGAAAAATACACCAGCATTACACTGTTGCCAAAGTGTTTCGCAGTCGGTAGAACATTGCTATATAAATAAATAGAGTGACTTTTTTGCGGTAGTGTACTTTTTATTTTTGCTAGAGTTTTTAAGGAGAATTACGAATGTCTTGTACTGAAGTTGAGAATGGTTGTGAATTTCAATTTTACATTTTGACAGAACATTTAAGTAAAATCAATTCCATAAAGACAGACGACAATACCAAAATAAAAGAGATGTATTTTTCCGTTTAATAAAAATGCAGTCATAATTCCCTGTTGATAATTTTCCTTCTCTTAAATACTTGAGATATTTCATTCACTGTTGCCAAACAGTGTTGATATAAATCATTTTTAATTATAAATGCAAAGAAAACAAAAGGCTTCCGGCTTCTTTTATATTAATATATCATTTCTTTTTGCAGAAAAATATGCAAATAAAAAGGGCGGTCATATACAAAAGTTCCGTTTTGACAAAAACAACTTTTTAAACGTACCCCATGAAATGTAGGTGAGAAGCGAGGTACTAAAACGAGCGATTTGATATGCTTAGATAATTTATAATAAATAGAAAACATGTTTACAAAAAATAAATTTTTATTTACTTTTCTATTTTTATTGACTTCAATAATATACCTCGGCTTCGCTTAGTCTGACAACTACTATCCTGAAAACCACATCAAAATCGGTTCAGTGAAACGTGAGATAATCGCGCACAACGAAACATACATATAGGTCACACTGAGAAACATCTTTTTTTAAGTCGGTCAAAAACATGTTTACTAATTCATTTAATACTATGTTAAACTAATGTTAAATTAATTACTTAAAAAAAACTTGTCTGATTTATTATAATGGATGTTATCTCACACATTTAAATCAACTTTAAGAGCTTCTTGGAAATTAGGCGTGAAATGCTAATTAAGTTTAAAAATGCTACTGTTAAAAAAACATATATATCAACTTTTATACATCAACTATATTTTCTTGCGGTTTTACGTGTTCTTTTAGTATTACATTCCGTGGCCTTGCTTTTCTTAGGTTCTTCAAAAATATATCGGTAACAATTATTTAAATAGAAAACCTATGCTACTACTGAAAATATCTAATAGAAAATATTAAATTACTTCGTCACAACAAAAGCCACAAAAGCCTCCCCTAGGCTGAAGGGAATTGCCTATAACCACCGCGATGAACATGCGTATTGGTGAATGCCATATGGGATATTTTTAGCTTCAGAGATGCGTCTGCCCATTTTATTCTTAACCTACTAAATACCTCAGCCTATATAACATAAAATACACGAGGTTCCCATTTAAATTCGAGATCGATAACGTTTTAATTTATTTACTTTATATTGTTAATTATGTGACCGACGCACTATTAAAATTCCAGTAGATCAATAACTAAACTTGTTTCGGCTTTCATGATTACCATAACATAATTAAAACCGTGTTATATATTAAATTTAGATTTAAAATAAATTAATGTACAAATTAATTCCAACACATTTGAATTCTTTAGGCGGCATAAAACAAATATCAAATGATCGAAACGATTATTTAAATAAAGTCCGAATAACTAGCGTGGACTATTCTCAGAAGCATTTTTTTTTTTATACATTACTTAGTTTTCGTAACTATTCAAACTACTTATATATAATTATACGTTAAGAATACTATTTATTAATCCACTTTTAGGTACTAATATTATAGCTTGAGAAAAGACGTAGGCCATTTTTATGTGGTTTCGGAAAGTGGTTTCCTCGCGGGTAGTAGGTACAGTTGTGAAAACTGTTAAATGAGTTCCTAATAGAGTATAATAACCCGGAAAAGCTCTTTAGAATAAGTCATTATTAAATTTAAATACTTTTAGTGTAAAAAATGCATCTACTTTCTTTTAGAATTATTAATCTTATCTCCTTTTTGGACCTGAAAATTCAACGACCAAAAAAAAGGTAAAACGATTACCTGCTTGCATTCAGACCTAGCCTTATAGAAGGGACGAGAAAAGCAACACTTGAGAAACGAGGTATCCAAACGTCGGCCAACGTGATGTATATCTTAAATATATGGCAGTTCTTTTTGTAAAAGTTTACCACTCCACGCGTGAAATTTACGGCTGTGGGGGGCCACTTACAAATTAGTAGGAGCTTTGCAGGGATCGTGAACAATGATTGTGGTGCACGTGGAAAATGGTGCTATAGTAACCGAGGTTTAGGTTTGCAAAAATTTTAAATTTAGTATGATAATAGGTCAAAAATATAACATAAAAAAATACAAACAAAGAATACCATAATCTTTGTAGTTGCAATCCAGTTTCTCAATCTCTCAAAATTTTGATCAAATTACCAAAATCAAAATCAAATTATCAAAATTACCAAGTTTTTTTTTATTTAAATAAAACTACTTTTACGGATTTTATCGCGGTTATATTATATTATTTAATCCTGACGTTTTTTTTTTATGGTTTTATTACCTTCTTTTTAAACACGAGCCTTAAAATTTAACAAAATTTTATCACGACCACGAAAACTCCTCAAATATCGACACGACATCAACCCCACAAAATGTAAAGTGAAGATTACACCCCTAAAAAGGTTCACCATCCCCTCTTTAGCCTCGAGAAAAACGGACATACCTACCGCAAATTTCATACAATGAAAATGCAAAATTTCAGATAGGCTTCCATGCTTTTAACTCGGTTTCAGCTTTTCACGTACGTATTAATCTCTTTTGTCTTTCGAATTTACTCTGTTCAGTGAACCGAGAATGCTTTCAGTATTATTCACGAGGTTCGAAGATATTGTAATGCATTTGCTTATCTGTGGCGCGAATATAAGACGCGTAAAGGGGTGCGTGTTACAAATTGATGGGTTTCGAATAATCGGTATGTCGCCGTATGTTTGTTTTCGTTGAGTTGTCTTGGATTCGTTTTGGATTTTTATTTTTCGAAATACATGATAAAATTTTCAATTTCGCTTTTATAGTCAGTGCAAAACATAATGCTTACGTACTATGTATGTAATTACTGTTCGGCGCGATTTCACGCGGTCCGCGTCCCGGGGAAACTTCTTGCCGTACTGAGATAAAACATAACCCATGCTCAGCACAGATAGTGTAGCTTCCTAACAGTGAAAGAATTATTCAAATCGGTTCAGTGGTTCCAGAGCCTATTCTATTCAAACAAACAATCAAATCGTTCCACTTTATATAGTACTATATATGTATAGATAAGCCTCAGAATCAACTTTTTTATATAATTCAAGCTGTATTATGTTTACAGACGGCTCCATTTATCTTCCACATAATCCTACCATTCTAGCTTATCTATGAAAAGCGTCTCCGATCATCGTGCCACCATGCTGCCTCGACTCAATTTCCTTCCTCAACCGTCCATTGTGTACCAACCCTTCAGTTACCTTACTTTACAAAGCCTATTATTTACTATGGCTTAGCTTTATTGTAAATCATTTTCAAATTAAATTACAAAAGATGATTTTGGATTACATTATTTTTGTCATTGTTTACTTAAAAGTCTGTGAAGGTCATAAAATCTTTTTTATTTCTCCGTTTTTTCCAACAAAAGATTCTTTATTTTCATACATTATTATCATGCAAACCTACTATATATAAACTCACTATTTAAATTAAATTAAAAAATATATATATAATTATATAAAATAGCACTGAAAAATTCCTTATCAATGCCACCGGGCGCGTACCTAAGAGGATAGCAGCAACATTTTTTTTTTTTAAGAAATGTACTGTAAATAAAGTAGAAAAGTATACTTTTATCTGCACCTTGTTAACATGCCTTAAACACGACATAAAACCAAGAACATAATTGCAATCCATACAACAGACTATCCTAACCATTTTTCACTCAAACTTCAAGTCTCTTCTACGAAACTATCTATCTAAAACATCATCCCTTATACAAAGTCTATACCCAACGCTAGACTACTGATTGTTACTGACGGCTCAAAAGTTACTGACGCTTCATCAATAACACAGTAATTGTTCAATGTAATCTAATATTTACATGAACAGAGTAACGCATCTATGTTATTAATCTTTGTATCTATGAGATTGGGTGTTAGAGGTTTGTACCTAATTGACTTGGATAGTCGTGAGACGGATAAATGATGTGGTTGTTACGTTTTTTACTTGAATAGCGCTTCTGGTGTCTATATGTCACTTTTGAATATTACAAAATATCAGGCAAAAGCATCAGAAACAAACTATGATAAAGTTCTTGCGCATCCATAAAATTGATTTAAAAATTGTTTGTTTTATATGTAAATTAAACTTACAGATACATCGGTAAACAAGATAATTTGCCACATAAAGATAAACTCAATATTTACAGTTTATCGTTGCCTTATCGGACTAATTTCATAATAGGACAATCCTACAAGACGAAATTATAAAATATGCTTTATAGTCAATTAAAATATACATTTATGTACGTGATCTTATGTTATACCTAAGACTCGTAAGATAAAGATATTTGTGATTAATTGATGTGCTGTTACTACTCAATTTTTCCGTAAGAGATCCGAAGAAAAAAGGCTTGTTTCAAATGGTTAAAGAGACAAGCTTCATAAGAAGATATGAGAGACAAAAACCAATCAAAAAATTATTATCATCACATATCACAAAAAAATATAATACCGAGGTATCACATATTATGACACTCGTACTAAAATGCTACAAAGTTTGAAAGCACGCTAAAAGACATAGAAAGATGAATGGGCCACAGTGCCCGTTCGGTTCGGTAATATCCGCCACGCTTACAAACGTGGAATTAAATAAAACAGGAACATATAAATTGAAAAAAAAAACAAAACACACAAGAAAAAATAATTCATAAGTAACCTAGAAAGCGACATACGACAATCCTACTAAAATGCTACAAAGTTTGAAAGCACGCTAAAAGATATAGAAAGATGAATGGGCCACAGTGCCCCCCCGTTCGGTTAGGTAATATCCGCCACGCTTATAAATGTGGAATTAAATGAAACAAACATACTAATTAAAAAAACAAAACATACAAGAAAAAATAATTCATAGGTAACCTAGAAAGCGACATACAACAATCCTACTAAAATGCTACAAAGTATGAAAGCACGCTAAAAGATATAGAAAGATGAATGGGCCACAGTGCCCCCCGTTCGGTTAGGTAATATCCGCCACGTTTATAAACAAAACATACTAATTAAAAAAAACAAAACACACAAGAAAAAATAATTCATAGGTAACCTAGAAAGCGACATACGACAATCCTACTAAAATGCTACAAAGTTTGAAAGCACGCTAAAAGATATAGAAAGATGAATGGGCCACAGTGCCCCCCCGTTCGGTTAGGTAATATCCGCCACGTCATAACTTCACAGCTGCTACGGATCTCGCTTCCTTAGAACGTGGAATTAGGAAGCTTTGGAAATGATTTATTTTGTTTGTGCTACATTTTGAAGGTACTCAATTTCATAGTTTGAATATTATTGTGGGTATTTAGGTACTGCAAAATTTGGTTCCAGACGATGCTAAGGAAGTAAAGTAAAATACATTTTTTGAAACTAAATGAATAAAAAAGTGAGAGCTGGTTGATTTATTTCAAATAATAAAAAGAGCAGAACATCCATTCCGACCATATTTCCTGTTGGAACACAAAAAAAAACGTAAAACATACCATCAAAAATGCTTTAAATAAGTTATAGTCCATCTTTCACTAACCACAGTAATTCGTCACATACATTTGACATTTATATCTGACACCGAGTGACATAAAGCCGAAAACTGTGTCCTGACGTCATTTACAATCACCGCAAAATACGGCCGCTTTTTGGTTAGAAAACATGTAAATGTTGACATTTATTACTTTAGTATTAAAATACATGGGCTTTGTTGCAGCCGTTATAATAATGCTTGCATATAAATGGAGCTTTAAATACTTACTAATTTGATCAAATGTGCTATCACTGAGGATCATTAGCGCGGATGCTTTTGAACTGTAATTTTGTCTGATCCACATAATCAGTCCGTTATTAAAATACTGTATGAATATTGGCTTGCTTTGAAATGAAAATGGATTTTGTTTTATTCAGATTAAATACGTACGTAATTTCAGTACTCGTAATAATTTTAGTATCGTTCAAATACATATTTGAATGATCTAAAGCTATCTAAATGAACATGTACTTAGAGTACAATTGCAACTGCCAGGAAACTCAGACAAAACGAATTATCATTTCAAATCTCTTCCCAACTGTTTAGAAGAAATCTTTAAGTTATGTTTGACATAAAACATTGGATTGACGGTATGTATAGTCACCGAGCTCAAATTGAATAGTCTCTTTGTTACCAGTTGCTATATTAAAAAAAAAAGTGGTGACTTTTGACGAGTATTCTTTGAAGTCTTTGTCAAAATATCGGTTCTTTGTTCTGTCAAAATTAATTACATTTCGAAGAACTGTGCACACAAAATTTCGCGACTCCATGCCTGGTAACATCCCTTGCCTAAAGTGAGGTGCGCTAGAATCCGTTCGAAATCAGACTGCGGTGAAACTGTTCTGAGGCGTAGTGAGTTCGCTTCATGGAGAACAAAATGAGTAGCGGAGGTGCCACAACGGAAAATCTCCTAAGAAAGTAGCGCGCCAAAAATGCGGGGGACGAGGAACTTTACTGTTTCCATACGCATTCTTTGCACCCGACCAGTTTTGGTAATACCAAAAAGCGTTGACAAATGTCACAAAGAACCTGAACGCCTTGTTAGTTCAATCGTAACTGATCGTTTCGGTCATGCCTGCCGTACGTGTTAGACCTAGAAGATGGCGTGTGACGAACATGCAATGTGGCATCTCCGCTCATCTTAGCTTATTCCATGGTTCGCTTCTAATGTATTTAGACAGATTTAGCTATGTCGCAGGCTGTTCCTACGTAAATAGAGGTGCAAGTTTGTTTGTACTGATAAAATTAGTGTATAGATGACGCTAACTTTGGTACGAAGTTCCCATCACTGCGTTAGTGTAATGAGGGTGATGTGTGGTAGGAAAGCTAATGTATTCTGCTTATTTACTAGTTTGTTTGTTCGTTTGTGAGAGAGTGTCAGACTCTTACTGACTAAAATCCATCATGTTCCTTCTTAAGCCTTTTATTTACCAGGGCCACGGTAACTCTTTCGAACAATCCCGCAGTCCCTGATGTCAAGAACTCCTAAACTGGTTTGAACAATATGATTGCCACATAGATAGTTGTCATTGTAGAAGAAGGATATAGGCTACTTTTATCCGGGATTGCGGAGTCGGGAGTATTTCCACGGGTCGCAGATAGCCAGTAATAAATAATTTTGCCTATCTATCTTAATGGGCAATAGAGACAATAAATTGAAATCTGGATATTGACATTATATTTGTCTTTACCTTAGGGTATAAAATAGTTTTAGGAAAACCAAGGGAACTTTCATTCATCTTATATACAAATAACTATTTCATAAAAACGGCTCACTTTTTCCTCAAAAACTCAAACAAACTCATATTCGCATAATAACAGTTTAGAATAACTTTGCTTACATAACCAAATTACTTAAGAAAACCTAACCTTGTGAATACATTATTACTTTAAATCAAATTAATGTTAGTCAGTACTTGCTAAGGTTATCAAAATATTATCGTGCCTCACAGTACGTTAGTTTGAGAAAATAGACTTAGCTTAGCTCAAGATTAATTTTAGGCCTACATAAAGGGTTTTGTGTAACTATTAGGCTGTCGCTAAGGCTAGAATTTGAAGATTGAATAGCCTGGACTGAGTTATTATTCATCTATTGTATTAACAAACTATTGTGTTTAAATCGTTATCCTAAGCAAAATAATTGAAAAAACATTAATACTTAGGTACTATTCATAACAGTTATGGTAAAGGCGGCAGTCTATTTTTTTTTTTGTGCAAACGGCAGAACAGATTTTGGTAAAACTGGGCTTCATCAGCTTAACATGTAAGCTATTTTTACCTAAGTAAATAGATAGGTGGTAAGTACATAGTTCCCTACTTTTCCCGTGGAAAATGTCTTTATAATTTCATTTTCAGTTATTACACCTACAAAATACTTGTTTATAGGTACTATTCCGCCTCCATAATATTCACAAAATTAATCATCACGTTAACAACGCGTTACGTCAAACTGTTCGTCTTGCCAAGCAATTGGTACATCAGATCAAGTTAGTAACTAACTCGAGCGAAACGGTGCAGGTGTTTGGGAACATTATGTTTATCACCTAGTGTGTACGTGTTTCACTAAACAGGGCTGCTGTTTTACTTCGATGTGACACTAGCGTATTTTCCTCTCGAACTTTTCTGAGCGATATCATACAATTGACACTACGATACGTAATTTTATCTGCGCGCAATTAGATCCAAATAATATACAATGAAGAATATGTAATATAGTTAACGAATTTCAGATTTTTGTTGTTGACGCTTGATCAAAATGAAATGGGAACTCTGCAATGCTTTTGATAAGGTTGTCAGCATTGCATAATATATGGTGGTACGTACGCATATCGGTCACAATAGCATAATACAAATATAGTATCGTATCTAACCGTAGGTATCTAATCAAGATCTGCCTAGCCTTTTCCGAGCTATGTTGGAGCCTATGGTAAATTAGGTCCTTTAATAATCACCAGAGGCAATTGTGTCTTAAGACCTAGGTAGACACTAAATTGGACGCACTAATTAAGATATTCCACCTAAACATAAACTAAGTTCTTAAGGTCTTTACACAAATCATCTTGCTCAAGTCATAACAGTCACTGATGGTGAAGTTAGTAATAATATTTGCAACTTATTACCTATTACGGCGCATTAGTCAGGTAGGTAATACTGGCGTCTTTGAATCGTGGCATAGATTTTACCCACACACTTGGACTAAACTAAAATGAGGAAATGCGTCCAACTAGAACTAGGTATATTATTCGTGGATTAAGGAAAAGTCATCACGAAAGACACGAGAATATTTTCCTTTTTCGGATAAAAAAGTCCAAGTAAAAAGGCTATGTATGCAAAAGATTGAATGGACAACTGAAACTTGGTTGTCTTACTGAAATTCTAGACGTCTGCACTAACCGTAAAAAAATAGAGGTTAATAGGATCTACCTATTAACTTTTTCGGTAATTTTAATATTACGTTGCAATAAGAAGAAATAAAAAGTTTTTATCCCATTCAATAAAAGAGTGTCCTAAAAAGTATAACCGCACTGAATGTTCAAACGTTCAAACGAAAACCGGCGACGTTTACACAATTTCTTCGAAAAGTTCAAAATTCAAAATGTTCAAGAAAAACAGGGTTCTAAAGTTGAATTGCACTTTGACATAAGATCACATGGAAAACTTAGGAAAAGTGTCCACCACAGTTCGCCATCTTGGTTTTCAGTTTGCCTTCCATATTTAATTTTCTGAAAAGACAAACTTATATTTTTAGAGCAGAGAGTATTTTTCGTGTTATTTGAGTCAGAACTATATTTTGTGGTCAGGAGGACTTTTACACCTTTATATGGTAACGTTTCTAACATAAATAACCATGACCAAAAACTTACACGATTAACACTCAAATTACTTGAAATTTTAAAATAACTTCCTATATATTTAATGCAAACTTATTTGAGTTGACAAAACATATACTTATTTCAGTTTACTCAAAACATAGTCCTACTTTTGGCCATGTTGTTAATAACAAATAAGACACACAACACAAGCTACTATATCAACCATTCACATCATCCTCAAAAATAATGCAACCAACGTCGAGTCGAAAAACTTCCACGTAGCTTAAAAATTCACCGTACAAAAATGTACGGTGAAAAGTATTCAATCTCATATAGTCTGAGTGGTGTCGATGGGGACTGAACACCATCCACGTCAGTTTCATTAAAACCTCCCTTCGCACACAAAAGCGTACGGCCTCCCATCATATTTTTAATCTTTCTCAGAACAATACGTCAAGCGTTGCATAGAAAAATCCTTAACGTGAAATTTCACTTTCGCTTTTAGGCCAAAACGTATCAAAATTTATGGAGAATTTTCCCATGACTTTTTAAATTTTAGGATAAGCACGGTTTTTTATTGACTGCACAAAATGTGATTTTTGTGACTGACTTATAAGTATTGTAATTAGAAATTACTTATGTCTGGATTATGTGTCCTAGTCTTTTTACTTTTTGGTAAAAATAAAATATAAACAAAAGACAAAAGTACTCAGAAACCGCCATTCAATGATTTTACTTTTGTTACAGGTATTTTTACGTGCATTCATTTGGATTTTTTATTGTTTCAGGGCCTCATAGAAGAGATAAGTTTGTATACAGATGTTAACGATGATTCTTTAAAAAACGTTTGCTACAAGGTAAGTATTCAAATATTTTGAAATAGCATATAATTCAATTTCATTTATCATTTTGTGCCCATTTTAATATTTATTTTACGTTCCAGGGTAGAAGTATTTTCGAGATAGTTAGTATTATATTTGAATTCATTTAGATTCTTGTCGCTTTCTGCTGCTATTCTTGGATATACTCGTTGTTCTAACTTTTGGAATCTTTTTAAAGCAATTCATAAACTAGTATAGAACGTCGAAATATAGAGCCCGCACACTGCAAATATTGCTTGAAGGATAGTGCGCCCATTACACGATTACCTAATGCTGCCGATATCAGACCAACAAGTTTGATTGGGTCCACAATTTAGTCTTCAGTGTGCGATGACTCTTATCTATGTATATTTTATTTTAATAATATTTAAATATTTATTTATTTGTAGAGCGTTAAAAAGATTCGACACTACTTTTTCCAAATTTTATTTTCGTTTGGGTATTTCATAAAATTGGGGTGTAATTTCAATTTGGCTTTTAGGATCCTTAAATAACCGACTCCTACTGTAAATAGCGTATTAAAACGATTTATCGGTAATATCGAAATAATTAATTTAAGGGTGCGTCCACATCTGGTGACGGCTCGCGGACATCTCGCAATGGTTTTGAGCAAGGCTCGAACCAAAATGCCAGATGTGGATGCACTTTTAATGTTAATTTTCGTTCTGTGTGTTAACAAAAGTATGGTTTAGTTAGAATGTTACCAGGTTGTTTTTGTGACACACGTTTTTATCACGTCATCATCTATTTTGCACACTTTCATTAATATCTAAGGTCATAGTATACTGATAAATGATTATTAATAAGTAATATTCATTAAATAAAATTTATTTATTTCTTTCCTAGATAACGTCTGACTTTGATTCAGTAAGTTTGTTGCCTGTTTTGATTTTTTTGTAGTGAATGAAAAATTTTGTTTTTGAATTCGTTTTCGAAATGGTGTTTGAATGAGGTGCAAAGCATGGTTTTCTATAATATTAAATCATGTAAAGGTGGATGGCAACTCTTAGTGCAGCTTTTGTAATTTTGTCCAGCTATTGTTTTGCTTGAAACATGCCCGAAATACTTTAAGATACAAGCGGGCTGTTAAATTTTGTAGATTACAATTTAGAATGCTTGGATACGATGCTTATTTTTTTGTAAATTTTGAATATATCCCGACGACGGGTTGTCTAGGTAAGGAGGTCCTTATAGTTTTAGGTAGGTAATTTATAATCGTCTATTCCAAAATAATTTAGGTACCAAATTTTTTCTACTAATGTTTCAATAGCTAGTAAGATAACTTTTATTCCTTTTTTCGTTCCAATATGTAAATAATTGAATAATTAATTTAACCATAAAAAATAAAATTAACCTAGTCTGTCTAATAACTCAAAATTCTAACACAAATTGTTTTGGCTTTTAGTTTTGTAATTAAATTAGTCTTTGTGCTTATTGCAATGTTCTTGTTAAACATTTGTATAAAAATAATAATAACCAATAACCGTCAATCTTTCGTATGAGGTCTTACAATTTTTTTGGAATTCCTTAAGGTCATCAAAATGGCAAACAAAATAATTCATAAACTGTTCTGTTCAAATTTTATAACTAACAAGTAAATTTTTGTATTATTTATATTAAAGTATCGTTATATCTTTAAATTCACTTTTGAAAACAGCCCAACGGATATTGTAAGACCTCTAATTTTACTTTTTTTTTTAGTGTACCTAGTTTAAAGTTTTTTTATTATTTTTAACAGCTAGGAGAGTCAGAACCGCCGACGACACCTCCTGATATACCAGGTAAACAACTATAGTAGAATATAACCTTACCTCTACAAAACTAAAATCCTCTATAATATATATTTTTATTTTTTGTTTGGCATAATACGAAAAACTCTAACAGTTTCAAATTCAGAAGATACAAAAAACATGTGTTTAATTTATATTACAGACATATTTCCTGAAAAAGGAGTTAAGGGTGAAGTGGGGCAAAAAGGAGCAGTAGGACAAAAGGGTGAAGTAGGTCAAAAAGGGGAATTAGGCCAGAAGGGTGAAGTGGGACCAAAAGGCGAGGTTGGGCAAAAAGGGGAAGTCGGTCAAAAAGGGGAAATGGGTCAGAAAGGAGAGGTGGGGCAAAAAGGAGAGGTGGGCCAAAAGGGTATTGACGGTGAAAAGGGAATAGAAGGCTTGAGTGGCAAAGATGGGTTGCGTGGAGACATGGGTGAGGATGGAATACCGGGACTAAAAGGAGCTAAAGGTGACAAAGGTGAAATTGGACCTAAAGTGAGTATACATCCTTTTACTAGTAATTCTAGTCATAATCGATTACTTTGAATAAGATTATAGAGTTTTTTAATCAATTCATAACTGTAAGACCGACTTTCTCTTATTGTACGTTTAATTTTGCCACTTAAGAGTAAAAGTTTGTTTAAAGCGTATTTTGGTTTGTAATAGCAGGTATATATGTATATATTTTATTTACGACTTTTCGCAGGGCGATCTTGGACCGCGAGGACTACGTGGTTTGGAAGGCGCGTTTGGATTAAAAGGAGACAAAGGCGTAAGAATGAAATAAATTTACATTCCATTGTGTTACAACAGGCGTTCCTCGCTGTCTTGAAACTAACTTCATATATTTCATTAGGTATGCCAATGTTCTGAAGAAGTTGTATCAACTCTGCTTCTTAAAATGCCTGAAATGAAAGGCCCCGTTGGTGAAAGAGGCCCACCAGGTTACGATGGCAGAGCTGGCCCACCAGGTGAAACTGTAAGTACCAGTACCAGGTGAAACTGTAACTATATATGTTCCTTTACTTACAAAGAAAACAGCTTAATATGTTCTATTGCATGACAAAAATATAAAATAACAAAATACATGATAAAATAATCATTTAATGTTTGGGTAACAATAAAGATGTTTGATTTTGTATCAGGGTAAAATGGGACCTGAAGGCAAAAGGGGACCTGAGGGTCTAAAAGGCGATAGAGGAGAGAGGGGTGATGACGGACTACCAGGAAGCGATGGAGCCGTTGGGCAAAAAGGAGAACCAGGAAATGAAGGCATGAAAGGAGCTCCGGGTGAAAGGGGACCAAAAGGAGAGAGGGGACCACCGGGTGAAATTCGTATGGTGATTTTTAATTTTGTTTATATTTATCATCAACATAATAAAAACCAATTTATTCAATAATGTTCCTGCCCTCTAACGGTGTGCCAATCAAACAAGCAATTTAGATGTATTCTAAATTCATATTCTTGGACTAATATATTAACTAATGAGTAAATGTATAATATTATTATAATTCGTAGTGTAGTATTACCATACAAAAATCTCAGAAGTAACTTTGACAGGAAACAGAAGATGAGATAAAATCAAGAACCGTCATAATACCTGGAGAAAGGGGTGAAGTCGGGCCCATTGGACCACCTGGTGTTATAGGGCCAAAGGGTGATCGGGGTGAGGTTGGACCTAAAGGAGAAGTCGGTGAACGGGGACCAAAAGGTGATGAGGTAAGATTTAAAAAAATACACAAGAACTCACGTCCGCTATGTGTATAAAAACAATAAATCTTAAATGCTCCATGTATTTTTCTTGTTAGGGACACAGAGGAATTCAAGGTCCTAGAGGTGAAAAAGGAGATATTGGTGAAGCAGGTATAGATGGATTGCCAGGCAAATCTGGACAACATGGCCGACCAGGAAGAGATGGAGAAAAGGGTGAGTTCATAAACTAGAAACTTTTTAGAATGAACTGAACAAGTATTCTATTGTCTAAGTGTCATCAAAACATGAAATAAAGGACACCATGTCATAAATTTTGCGGATTTAATTTTTGTTTTAAATTAATACCTGGTTTCAGGCGAAAGAGGAGATAAAGGCGCGCCTGGTCTAGCCGGCCTACCAGCTTCGCTAACTGAAGTCCTAGATGCCAAGAGTAAGTACAAACACACAAATCTTCTCAAATATGAATAATTTTCTGCTTATTTAGACCTTTCCATTCTACAGACATACTAGATAACCTGAATAAATTTCAATATCAAACAAATTCTGATCACGTAAATGTAATAACGTAAGTAGATTGAATCCCTAAATTTTTTTGCTACTATCGGCTCTATTGGCTTTGATCCTGAGTCGGCGTTGTATTGTATTGGTTATGCTCATATTGCAGTCCTTTTTCATCTCTAGAAGAAATAAAGAGACAGGGTGAATGGACGTGTTTGGATTGAGATTTCAAATGTGAAGTGCACACAGTTGTGCGATTGGGATTTTTATGTAGCATTTTGTAAAATTGTTTGAAAGAAAAATAAGAAGGCCTAACTTTAAAATAGCTGACCCAATTTTGGTGAAAAATAACTAAAAACTACCACTATAAAATTGAATTTTAAATCACATATCGTCTTAAAAACCGCATTTAAGTCAGGGTGCCACAGAAATACATAACTGTCAACCTTGTCACAAAGGAGATCATTCAAGTCTCGAACATTTTGTACCCAAAAATGAAAGTGCCGGCCAGAAGAAAAAAATAGTAGATTCTTGTAGAGAATAATGCCCTGAACATTTTTTACTACTACAAGAATCGTCTACAATTAACCCCCAGGCTGCTATTTGACTTTGAAAATAGCAAAAAATCCCACAATATTTGGAGCATTATATTACGGCCCCCGAGAAGGTAGCCGCTGCCTTCAAAGGACTCCTGCCCAACCTGGGAAGTCATCAAATGACCCCCCTTCCGCTGTGGGGAAGTTGGATTCTTACTGGCTAAAACCCATCATGGGGAAACCAGGGCCGCGGTAATTCTTTCGAACAATCCCGCAGCCCCGATAGGCTTTGTCCCCGCTAAAAATATCGTAGGATTCTTGTCAAAGATGCCCTGACGATTTTTTACTTTTATAAGGAACGTCTTCGTTAACCCCCAGACTGCTATTTGAGTTTAAAGTGAATATAAAATCTATACTTGAGAAATGTTACGACAAATACGTCCACAGTATTTTTTTAACTAATTGAACGTCTACGATATGCCCTTTCCCACCTCCCTCCTGGTGCACACCGAGGAGACTTACTGATTTAAACCCATCATGTTCCTTCTGACCATGTAGCCAGGCCGCGGTAACTCTTTCGAATTTAATCGGAGCTAATCGGTGTAACAGGGGCCGTAATCGTAGACGTTCGGTCAGTTAACAAAAAAATAAAACCGACTCCCAAAAACACTGAAATGCAAAAAAAAAAAAAACTATTCTTAGGTGCATCGGCCTAGAAGTCGGTGGCGTATAAACTCAGGAACATCCATTAGACACTGTGTTTTTTTTGTAAAAAGTTTTTTATTTTTGGCTTTTCAGTGACAAGCATAGTTGTCACTATCCACATTTGTGGAAAGTTCTCATTAATACGAATAATATAAGCCCAAACACGAGGTAGTTTACATATTCAGTTGTCGAGTTCCCTCGACCTTTTCCGGTCTCCATCATCAGGTCAGCTCCAAACCTTCACTGTTGCATAGTGTTATCAGACGTACACCTCATTGTCAAGTTTTTAACCTATACACGTATATTTCGAAAGTTGCCCTCGATTTCTCAGGGTTTCCATCATCAGATCCTGACCTGGTGATTATGGGACTACCTGGAAGGTATACCCTATCAAAAAAAAAAAACAAAATTGCAAATCGGTTCAGGCGTCTTCGAGTAATCGGTGAACATACATAAAAAAAAGATCCCGACGAATTGAGAACCTCCTCCTTTTTGGGAAGTTGGTTAAAAAAAAATACTGTGGACGTTATTTGCCATAACATTCAAGTATAGATTTTTTATTCACGGTTCTCCCACTTTAAACTCAAACAGCAGCCTGGGGGTTAACCGAAGAGGTTCCTTATATTTGTAAAAAATCTTCAGGGCATCCTCGACAAGAATCGTACGATATTTTTGCGGGACAAAGCCTATCGGGGCTGCGGGATTGTTCGAAAGAATTAAACCGGCCCTGGTTTCCCCATGATGGGTTTTAGTCAGTAAGAGTCTGACTTCCCCACAGCGGGAGGGGGGTCGTTTGATGACTTCCCAGGTTGGGCAGGAGTCGTTTGAAGGCAGCCGCGGGCTTCACCAGTTTGGGGCCGTAATGTAATGCTCCAAACATTGTGGGATTTTTTTGTATTTTCAAAGTCAGATAGCAGCCGGGGGGTTAATTGTAGACGATTCTTGTAATAGTAAAAAATGTTCAGGGCATTATTCTCTACAAGAATCAAGTATTTTTTTACTCTGGCCGGCATTTTCAGTTTTGGGTACGAAATGAATGATCTCCTTTACTCATTTCGAGTTTGGTGCTAACGTACCTACATAGGTAAATCTACAAATTCGTCCTAACACTACCTATTTATATTATATGACTTATTTCAGACGCCGCCGTAGCTGAAAAACTGAGAGGCGACAAAGGAGACAGAGGTGAAAGAGGTGACAAGGTATTTCAATACCCTAATTGAAATCAGGAAAGCACGTAGCCTTCGGATTTTTAAACCAATCACCAAAATCAATCTATCCTATTACTTGAAATATTAACACTTTATGCATTGTGCAAATCTGTATTTTTGTTCTATTTATTGTGTAGGGTGAAAAGGGAGACAAAGGAGATACAGGTATACAAGGACCACCAGGGAAAGGCGGCAGAGATGGTCCACAAGGGATCAAAGGGGACGTTGGTCCTGAGGGAAAGACTGGACGCAAAGGAGACAGGGGTGAACCCGGCCCAGCTGGTCAAGTGCCTGCATCACAAATAGCATTATTGAAGGTATTTGACGTTATCTTTGTCTTGTTGGTATGAAATTAACTAAAGTCAAATAAAAACTTACCGTCTGTTGACCATTTTTCTGAAAATGGCAGATTATGACGTTGCTATAAGGTCCGTTTTGCAGACACATTTTTTTAGACAAGTGTTCAACCGGTGTTTACATTTTTGTAGTATAGCTGATATTATTTATCCGGTTTTAATCCGATCACCATTAATTAAACAATGCAGGGTTCGAAAGGTGATAGAGGTCATCCAGGAATAAGGGGTGCACAAGGACCAACAGGAAAAAAAGGACAACTGGGTGCGAGGGGCCCAACTGGCCCCAGAGGACCGAAAGGAGATCGCGGCCCTGCAGGCCCAGTGGTAAAAACTAATTTAATCATCCTTCTGTTCTAAAGTTTTCAATAGTGACATTTTGTAGACTAGACCAACTAAGTATATCTTATCATGAAGTTTTCTTGTAAGTAACCTTCTTGTTTATAATCTAAAATTTTGTTTTAGGGACCTATGGGACCATCGGGATATAATGGCACAATTGGTGAAAAGGGTGAAAAAGGAGAGAGCGCTCCAAAAATCGATTTGTACAAGGTTTGTTACTAACCAATATCTAAAAAATCATATATCAAGTTATACACCTATTTACGAAAATATTTTTTTACACAGTTAAAAGGTGACAAAGGAGATAGAGGTCTTCCAGGTGATCCTGGAAAGCAAGGACCAATTGGTCCTCAAGGGCCACCAGGCACGTGTATAGAAGCTTCGACTCATGCTTCGATAATGGGACCCCCTGGTCCTCCCGGGCCCCCAGGACCTCCTGGTTTATCTTTCCGAGGACCCAAAGGCGAACCTGGTGTTTCTTTTATAAATCCAGGTATAGATAATTTGAATATGTCTCGCTAATAAAATTAAAGTGTTTTTGTGTATCTGTGAGAAAATAACTGGTTATGTAAACTATTATGTTCGTAAATTGAAATATATGTTTTTACTTATATTTTAATTTTAGTTCCAGCTGATCCGGGAGATGATGACCACGGTTTTCCAGCCCAAACTGTTATTTACAGAACGAGACGAGCTTTGATCAAGGTAATTAATTTTTGCATAATCAAATATATGTTTAAAGAATCACAATTTTGCGGTTATTCGAAGATTGTCTTAGGCGATTATCACACGGTACCGCGCACCGCCACGGAGGGCGGTGACGCTCGAAGAAAAGAGCACCGCTCGAACGCGCGTTCAGGCGGTGTACGTATGTTAGGCATCAACGGATTTAATATAGGTCAATGCGACATGAGATCCGCTTCACCGCCTACGGCGGCGGTGCGCGGTGCCGTGTGTTAATCGCCTTACTGTAACTAATTATGATATCCCCGAAAAATGCGAATCACTCAGTTATGATATTTCAAACTGTGATTCCTTTATCAATCAGTAAATCGGTTCCATATTTGTAACTTTGTAATACGAGAATAAACATCAAACCAAGCTAACTCTAACAAAATAAGAAAACAGAAACTATTCAAAGCGAAATATTTCTATTCTTGAACAGTTCCATTAAGTTAAACAATAGGTAAATATATGTACATAATTGGTTTCCTTTTGCAGAGAACTGAAGAAACTGCAGTGGGCACGCTAGCATACGTTTTACAGGAAGAATTGTTATTGCTCAGGGTGGAAAATGGATGGAAACATATTATGGTAAATATCTTTATTGATCCTGAATTTGCAATGTTTTCTTGCTTCAACTTCTAGGTATACTTTTAGAGTATGTATGCAGAAAAGCTATCCTTTCATAAACGCAGAATATTGCTAAGAACTTGAATACGACGATACTATGTCGTAAAGGAAAACATTTTGAGGAAAACTTACTCAGACTGAACTCATGACCTGCATTGAGCAAACGTGGTGATTAACGCTGAATCCTTCTCTATGTGAAAGAATGCCTGTGCCCAGGAGTGGGACGGTAAAAAGACTAATGATGTTATATTATATCACCACTATTTATCAACAAATTGTTATAAACTAATGCTTTATTATTCATACTTTTCCAGATGTCATCATTTATGGACACGAGTTTACCATCACCGAACTTACAGTTAGACTCGCCCACCACTACGTACTTGCCGCCTCTTTCATCGGCCGGTACGCACGTACCACCTTCATCGTATCCCACTACCACTTACAAACCATTGCCATCACCCACAGCCCCGTACAGACTACCTCCAGAAAGTAAAATTCATAAGCCACCTCGAAAGAAGCATGTTAAGAAGTTTGTAAGTATCTATTTTTAGTTTTCAAAGTATATGTGCAAACGTTAGATTAAAGAAATAGGTGCAAACTGAATAGAATAATATTAAAGAGACTGATGCTCTTAGGCCCACTGCAAACTTTAAGTTGGTCGATATTTTGTTCGGGATCATAAATCGATATGATGATGAATGGTTGTTCGAACATCACGTATTAGACTCTAAATATTACTCTTCTTAAGACCGTATCTTTCATTGCCATATTTAACTTAATTTTTTTTCTTTAGATATGCATGCAAGCTGTTTTAAGAGTATATACGTCAATAAGCATTCCGTGTTTCAATTTCAGATTCGATTGGCGGCACTCAATGAGCCTTATTCAGGAAAGATATCCTATAATAAACGTAATAATAAAAAAGAGGGGCGGGAAGCTGCCGACCAGCTTTGTTATGAACAAGGAATCTTATTCAGTCATAATGCAACCTTCAGAGCATTCTTGGCTTCAAGGTAAGTAATGCAGAAGTTAAAAACACTGTATCGTAACTTCATTTACTTGCCACATCTCATCGTGCGTTCAATTTTGTCAGCCAATCCTGCACTAGTAATCATGGGTGAGAGAATTGAGAGAGTGGAACAGGCTTGCAATCTTGGGTTGATCATGGATCCCGAGCTGCGTTTTGAGTCTCATATTAGCAATGTCCTTCGTCATATTAGCAACTGTTTTTATAGGTTAAAGGTTTTATATGGAATAAGAAGATACCTGGCTATTCCCTTGCGCAAACAACTTGTAGACAGTCTTATTCTATCAAAGTTAAATTATTGTGATGTAGTATATGGACCATGCCTTCTTTCAAAAACTGTACATGTCATCCAGCGGATCCAAAATGCTTGTGCTCGTTTCTGTGTAAATATTCCTCGCAGAAGTCATGTAACACCATTCATTAACGAACTTAACTTGTTAAAAATGGCTGCTAGGAGGAGGCTACATTTGGCTAGTTTACTGTTCGGCACAATTAGAACGGAAAAACCGAATTATCTCTACAAAAAGCTAACATGGAAACATAACCAGCTAAAGCATGGTATTCGGTCCATTGTTTGTCCTCTTGTTGTTCCGATGCATCGTACTACAGCTTTCAGAGGGTCTTTCAAGTTTGCGGCCACACACTGTTGGAATGACCTCCCTCCACCATTGCGAGGCCTGAAAACAAAAGGCTCATTTAAATATCAACTAAAAAAAACACTATTATTAGAACAAATCAATCATAGCACATGAAAATTATTTCATACCTCATGGGTCATGGCATACTTGCTCTGGTTCAGGAATCTCCTTCAGTGTGGGCTGCTTTGAAATCCAATCTTCTATTGGAGTTAAGCTGTGTCTGGGCTTGATGTTCTTCCTCTGCTTCTCACCTTCTCAAATTATGAGAATTTCTCCAGGTTATAATTATTATATAATACTTCCAACCCACTTATACGAATATAATTTATATTAATTTCCAAATGTTGTTCATTGTTGATATTATACTATTTAATTGTTTTTTTTCTTCTTGTTGACTTTTTCACTTGCTGTCATCTGTCATTGTCAAAACCTATATTACTATGGTCAAACCCGTATTATATGTATTATCTGTGGTCAAATATTACACTGTCAATCTCCTCTTCCGAAAACACACTATGCATCCACCCACTACACAAGTTCACATTGTTCACATCACAACACAAATCACAATATTCATGCAAAGTTAAGTAGGTATTTTTTATTTATTTATTTTATACATTAGTTCCACCGGTTGACGTCATCGCGGTAGCACCGGCTATCGCTGAAAACCAGCGCTGGGACTCTATCTCGTTTCGGGTCGCAGCATTATGCTGAGCGAGGGCCGTATTGCGCGCTTTAGGACGCATATTTTCCCTTAAATTTGTGTTATGTTCTTTTTATCTTTTTATCCATATTATGCTCATTTTGTTAGGGGCATTTATGCGTCTTATATTTTGCGCAATTAAACTGATTTTCTTTCTTCTTCTTACATCTGTGATGGTCAAACAACAAACCTCTTCAAGCGTTCACAAAATAAATTTCAAAATAAAAATAGTCCACTTTTAATCATGTTCTTTTGAGTCTGAAATCGGGAATCCCTCTTAAACCAACTTGGTGATTGGTAATACCCTTTTTTCTGTGCATGAGACATGAAACAATAAGACAATAAGATCAAAACAAGCGATAATAAGTTTCTTAAATCTTCTATAGCCATTATAAAATACAGGCCAGGCCATATAAGTCATCGTAAAATTAACGTTAACTATTCTTCCACAGTGACCAAAACCTCAAAAGCTTAGTTAGCAAAGCGGATTGGAAAGTGCCAGTGGTTAACCTGAACGAATACCTACTGTTTAAATCTTGGGAGAGTATTTTCGACGGCAGTGGAGCAGAATTCGATAATCTATCAGCAATCTACAGCTTCAATTGGAAGAGTGTTTTAATAGATTCAAATTGGTATGTTTTATTATTTTACCTGTTTACTTATGTTGAGGGAGTGAAAATGAAATAAGCGTGTTAAAAATGGCGTGACGACCTGGACGCGTACAACCCTGATTGATGGGGACAATCAAAGGATCGAGAGATGTAACAGTAGGACAGTTAAAAAAAAGTTGTGTTGGCTTTAATGGAACCTGGTTTCATTGGTTGAGAACTCTTTGATCAACTCAGACTATTATAAACTCCTTTCTGGGATAATCATGTCACATGACTTCTTGTAGGGGTCTATTAAATATCTCATACAGAAACACTCCAATAAAATATTCTTGATTATTTCTGTTACTTTACTGTCTATAATACAGCGTAAATGTTTGTTTTCATGGCGTATATTATTTTAGGACTAAGTAAATACATCTTCCAACTTATCTTAAAATATTGTTCTCATATAACTGATCTTATATTATTGTTGTAATTTCAGGCCAAATAAAACGGTTTGGCATGGCAGCGTGAACAATGGTCAGGGGTCAGCGAACCTGACCAGAAATTGTAACAACTGGCACAGCGGGTCCAAATATTACTACGGGCACGCATCACATCTAAGCAATAGTAAAATACTTAACCAAGAAGTGTAAGTATATTAAATTTACTTACTAGTATTACAGGATATACCCAATGCAATAGCAGTAACTGGACTTAGATATAACTTATATGGCATGAACACTTTAAATTATTTGATACAATATAGGTAATATACCAACAAAACATTTTTTAAACATATATAACAAAATGTAACAAAACTATTGCGAATTCACTTAAATTGCACGAAATATTTCGTGAACCACACGCATTGTTCTGGTTACTGTATATGCGAGTAAATAATTTCATAGTCATTTCGAAGAAAGTGCTTAAGTACCCATGTCAAAAGTACCTTTTTTTCTGTAGTTATAACATAATATTCATTTGTTTCAGATATCCCTGTGATAGTAAATTTATAGTACTTTGTATAGAAGTAGAAGCGTATAGAGGTATATCATCAGGCACTCGACGAAGACGGAGGCTGTAAGTATAATAATTTGACAAATAAGTGACTTCATCATCATCATCATCATCATCAGCCTATAGCAGTCCACTGCTGGACATAGGCCTCTCCAAGTGCACGTCACGTCCAATAAGTGACTTAAAACTTACATATTAAAAACTTTTGCATCCATATATTTATATGCATCAATATGTTTACTTAATTATGTATTGCTTTTTCTTGCAGACGTCACCGACGCCGGCGGCATAGTTTATTGAATTGACAAAATTAGGAAGTCCTTTTAATTTTAAGTATGAAAACAATAATTCTTGTTAGATCACTTCGATTGGGTTGCAAAATTAATATCACCTTATTTATATTGTAGTTACAAATATCAGACCACCAATTACTTACAAAAAGTATTGTTTAAAAAATAATACTCAATTAAAATAAGATTTTAAATTTTTCTCTGTAATGTATTTTCACCGATTTGTAAATAGTAGATTTAGGTAGCACATCTTATTTCGAGAGCATTTTGAACAAAATTAAGCATTTAATTTCATGATATTGTAAGAAAACTTAGTATATAAGGAGCGAGTATTCTTATAATAAGAATGTTATTCTAATTGATTTATGAATTGGTCGTAGTTGCTAGACTCATTGAAATTTCATATAGTTGGGACTAAACATGATGTACCCATGTCCAGAGGAAAGATATGCAGGTTTTTAAAGTCCCATGAATATAAATGAAGAAATAAAGTGCTATTCATAGTCACCAGTTCAGTTACAGCCTTTTTATCGTCCCACTGCTGGGCACAGGCCTCCTCTCACACGGAGAAGGATTGAGCATTAATCACCACGCTTGCTCAATGCGGGTTGATGATTTCAGACTATATAGTCCAGGTTTCCTCAAGATGTTTTCCTTCACCTTTTATCAGCCATTGGTGTCTAAGATATACTTAGAAAGTACATACAAACTTAGAATAGTTGCATTGGTACTTGCCTGACCTGGATTCGAACCCGCGCCCTCACACTCGAGAGGTTGGTTAGTCACCAAAAATGTATCAATTATTTCCCACAAAATTAAATATTAGACTAATCTAATTTAGGCTTAGTAATTTGCCAAAAATATTTTGGATCAAATGAAAAAGAAATACGTAAAATTTTAGACTTTCGATAAAATAAGCAATTACTTTTCCAATTTTAGTCATTAGATATTATTTATGTTTAATTTTAATCTGTGCCATAATAATGTCGTCGTTATACAAGAAAATAATTAACAAAATAAAACTGTTAAAATTTTTAATTAGGTACTGTGGTTTCATTGATGTTCTAAACCCCTCTTTAGACTAATTAAATACCGTTATAAATAAATAAACTTTGTATAAAGCCGAGCTTAGAACATTCAAGCAGTACACCTAAAGTAGGTAAGTATTTTATATTTTTTCGTCTCAGAGGTGTTGCTTATCTTTGTTTCAGAAATGTGTAAACAAACAAATTGTACCAATTTTAACATTATAATACGCTTTCTATGATAAAAAGAAACCTCAAATGAATTGGAAAAAAGGAACCAAAAAGAACAGACAACGGCCGCCATTAGAACTTCCTTAAAACTGTTATTACAATAATCTCATTCCAAAATTAGGTCTCCAATCCCGTCGCCATTTCCACATTCATACCGATGCATTTCTAGAAGTGCCACAGAGCTCATTTGCAATAAGAGCGGTCGGAATGAGAGGCATAACGCGACTTGGCCGGAGTTACCTCGGCTGCATTTACCACAAGATTGCAATAACCTCCCGTCCCACTGAAAATTTGCTAGGTGCTCATTTTTAAAACGGACTTACAAATTTCTTCGATTGCACAAAGGTTCTTTTGTGTTTTGCTGGCTGTAGGCGTTTATACAAATCTTTGGGTTATGAGTTAGCGTTCTTCTTTTGTCTGTCGGTGATCGGTTTTTGTTTGGAGACTGTTGAATTTTTTTGAGGAACCGAGATTGCTGGATTGTGCCAAAATCACTCTGACACACTAATGTTATTTGTTGACGGACCACAAAAAGAGACTATTATCTGCTGAAATTGTTCTCATGTAAAACCTATCAACAATTTTCCCGTCTTTAAAAACAATACCTCTAGAGCCACTTACAATTACTACACCTAAGAAGCCAATACACATATTGCAAAGCCCATAGCCCCAAGAATTTCCTTCCCAACTATTCCCCAAACCCCTTTCTATTTTCAATGAAACTTTTGGCCCGAAACATTCGATTCTGCCACCTATCACGGCTCGTTAATGGATATACCGCCATGAAAACACAGACCAATCATACTGGAACCGCGTCGAGGTTATGCTACGATTGATATTGGTTCCAATTGCTATTTTTAGATCGGATACGAGATATACGAATGTTCGAAAACGGGGGTTTTGTTGCCAAAATGGTTGAACGCAGTTTCGTATTAATTTCGACCACCTGAAATGGATTGTGTAATTAGTTTCTTATGTGCCTATCAATTGTTTTTATTTAAACGAAAAGCTTTGGTGCTTTTTTTACTCCTGTTGGGTCCTACGTCGACCTGACAGACTCTCATCAAAGTTTTTTGAACTTAGGATATCATCGATATTTCATGTTTTGAAAAAACTATCTACTCCTCTTTCAATTGTATCTAAATACTTATAAAAATAAATTATTTACATAAAACTAAAAATAATCTTGTATGTGTATACAGATCAAAACTAATAAAGAGCATCAAAAAACTGCTCCTCATCGCTGACACCCGTTAATGTACCCAAAAGGCTGGCAGCATTGCCACGTCGGATGGTAATGCTCAATCTTTGTGTGAAATAAGACCTTTCTTTTTCAAACAAATAAAACTTAACCACACCTTCAGAAAATCGCAATTATACTAAGTAAACAGTTTACACGAACAAGCTCTCCACAGCATTAGTTTTAGACGTAAACTCGAAGCAACATTACAATGCAAGTCACTAACTAATGATAAAGCCAGTAAAAAATAACTGAACAGTTAATATGCTTCCTGAAGCTGAAAATCCACAGGTCGACTAGATTGCACTCCTTGAATTACTACTAGTTCTCTATTGTTCAGTTTTGTTAGATGCATATATTGTCTAAGTCTTAGAGTCTCTAAGCTAAGGAAGATTGTGAAGTCACAGGGAAATTGCTAGGCGAAGTAATACTTATCAGCTTTTTAAATGCCAGGTGCGGCTTCCAAAAAAAAGAAAACGCCTAGTCGTGGTGGCCTAGTGGTTAAAGAACAAACCTCTCGAGTATGAGGGCGCGGGTTCGATTCCAGGTCAGGCAAGTACCAATGCAACTTTTCTAAGTTTGTACGTACTTTCTAAGTCTATCTTAGACGCCAATGGCTGATAAAAGGTGAAGGAAAACATCTTGAGGAAACCTGGACTATATAGTCTGAAATCACCAACCCGCATTGAGCAAGCGTGGTGATTAATGCTCAATCCTTGTCCGTGTGAGAGGGGGCCTGTGCCCAGCAGTGGGACGATAAAAAGGCTGTAACATAAAAGTTTCTTCACTCAACAGACTTTTCCTAACATTTTATGAATATTTCACCAATAAAATCAGGCAGAATGACTTTAGCTAGCCTAGTAGGGGTTAGCGGTCCCAGATTTGGCCGTATTCCAACCACCAATCTCCTTAGCGCAATATCCCCAGTTCTCTATTATTGCAGTACAAAACATAAATATAAAGTTGCTAACTGTCTGCTCCTGTGATAATGTAAGGCTTGAAGTTCTGTTGGCACCCTTGCTCTGTTTCGCGTCTTGGATAGACAATTGGTAAGTGAATATTATTATTAATTTGCTGATGAAACTGCTCTTTTAAAACGCGTATTTATTTTACTATTATGTGGATGGATGGAGAGGCAGAGGTAGACCGAGGAAAAGATAGATTGATTGCCTGAAAGAGGACATGAAGCAGAAGGTAGTGGAAGTAAGTATGACGTCTGACAGAGAGGAACGGAAGAAAAAGACAGCCGACCCCATGTGATTTGGGAACAGGGCAGGAAGATGATGATGATTTTTTTTACTTTTAATTAGCGTCGAAGTGGTTGCATACTTGTTCTTATTTTTACTTTATTTATAGGTATTACTAGCACTGTGTCATTCGATTATCTAATGAAGTTAGATGATGAAAAGTATGTCAGTATATTATTCAGTTAATATTATACAGTATTTCCCTTAAAATGTAAATAAAACTCCTTTAAAACAACCACTTATTTATTCATACCAGTTACTTAAAACTGTTCCTAAACACAGCACGGAGAGCAGTTACTCTAATTAAACGCTAGATGCCGCTAAAAACTATTAGCAGCGATTAAAAACTTTTCAGCACTTTATTAACATCAAGTGTTGGTCGCAATATAAATTAATAATACAGCTCTCGAGTCGAGCCAAAAAGTTTTTTAATAACGCCACGCGATATAATTTGACATGCATTTCGTGTCTCATAATGGCATGAGAAGTGTTTTTAATCCTTACTGAGAATGTTTTGTAGGCATTTGAACACATTTAAATAAAAAATACTATTCCTGAAATAAATATCTGTAAAGTACATTTGTGTGTACTGAATATATTTTTTTCAAAGTGATTTCATAAAACATATCCTATGAAATATATACTATCCTACTTCTATCCTATTGCTTTCCTACCGATTTATTTATCTTGTACAAAGTAAAACAATTATATTAGCGATTGGAACACACATAAGCAAATAAAGCTGTCACCTGTTTCAACAAAAACAAAAGACAGTGTACCGTATTAAAATTTGATGTTTTCACAAAGCTTTTTAGATTCGTCGTACTTGCATAGAGAAGTAGTGGTTCCCATGCACTTGAAAGTAAGGACCCGATCAGTTATTTTAATAAAAGCAGATCTTGGCTGAATGCCAGGTGAACTTTCGGACAAAAAAGTAGGATGTTTTTGACTGCCCTCTTGGCAGTATTTATTGGTTTTTGAGATCCTGCCCACTGGCCACGGGTGGTAATAATTTACGTTCATCTCTTTTGGCAGATAAGAAAATTGATTTCAAAATTAATTTTATACTAATATTTACTCTCTTCTCGTTGCATCGAGACCAAACTATATAAAACCAAAACGTGAAATGTGGAATAATTATTAAAAAGTATCTTCCCACTTATTTCGTCAAAAATAATTCTACTTATATCCATTTACAAGTTTGTTGATATGAAATTAAATTACTATATAAGTCTTTTAAATCTCTATTTATAACGACATATGTAGGTATTTTGTTTTTCTACCTAACTTTGTACAAATAAAATACTTGAACGCTTCATAATATCAATCTAATAAAATTCTAAAGTAAAACGCCCAACAATATCAAGTTACTAAAAGCCGAAAAGGTGTTTAAGGCGTCAGATCTAACCTAAATTTGAGCTCATTCAGAGCAGGGTGGTACTCAAAACATTGGAAACTACAATCGCCTGGAGTTTAAATTATAAACAAGTTTGAAATGCTCCCTACTGTTACGTACTTTGAGCTAAAATTGTGCTGGACTGGGTTTAATCACAGCACACTAGGTATATAGGTTTTGAATCGTTTAAGTTTTGCTACAGGAGCTATTTAAGTAAAATTGTATATGGTACGGTAAAAAGTAAAGAGATTGTAGAATGGCAGACGACATCCTCTAGCTATGCTCAAGTATCAATGGATTTTAGTCCAGTCCAGTTCAGATAAAAACCTGAAATTGGTATTCATTTATTTATCTAAATAATATAATCACTGTTTTCTTGAAATATTTTATTTCTATTTGTACATCAAGATTAAGAAGGTAAAAAGATTAGTTTAGCCGTATTTTCATCACTGAACATATGAAGGTTTCGTAAAAGCACCCCAGAACTAAGTACGACACCTTAAACATACATACATAGGTACTACTATTTAACTACAATTTACTTCTATTTCAATAAAACAACATTCAACCATTAACACTAAGACATTTGAAAGCGGTTGATAGTAAAGTTATAAGCAACATAGGAAGTGCGGCTGAATTTGGCGCGCTCCCAACCACCGCTTAATTACTAAAGGGACAAAAAACAAAAGGCTTTTTGTTCATATTTTGTTGTACAAAAGCTCGTAATAGTAACGTTATTAATGCTTTGTTCTTCCCACACATATGTATAAAACTCCTATATCCCTACTAATATTATACATGCGAAAGTAACTCTGTCTGTCTGTTTGTTACGCTTTCACGTCTAAACCACTGAACTGATTTTAATAAAATTTGGTACAGAGGAAGAGTTGACCTTGAGAAAGAACCTAGAATAGATTTTATCCCGGGTTTTCGAAAATTCTCTTGGAAACGCGATATAACCGAACTCTACCCGGGCGAAGCCGCTGGCAGAAGCTAGTTATATATAGTTTTGTTATTCGCTTAAAATGTTTTCAAATAATTTCGTAAATTATTTATAGAACAGATTATTTTCACTCGTCAGTTCGTAATAGCTAAGTTGGTACTATATACGAGTAGTATTGTTTTGATAGAACCTCGTAACTTTATTACTTTTAGGTCGAGAATAGAAAGTGTTAAGCCATGCGTGTTAACAGGCTCATAGTCAGTATTTTGGAAATATTACAATACAAGGCGGTCTGTAGGCGAACCTTGTTTTTCAGAGCCTTAATTGGTGATCCATAATAATACTAGATCCTAAAATATTTCTGGTTCCTAAATATGCTTCTATTATCTAGTTTCTCAACATTGTTACAACTGACGGTCGTCGTGACGTCACAATTTTACGCATCTTCTATTTTACGAAACATACAGAATTCGTTGACAAATTGAGCACAATTCCCCCGAGTGGAAAGCACTCATGTAGATTATTTAGACCGGTGTTCTAGGTCATCGCTTCCAAGTTACCAGGATCAATATCCTTACTAATATTATAAAGCGGAAAGTGAGTTTGTTTGTTTGTTTGTTTGTTCCGCTTTCACGCCGTAACTACTGAACCGATTGCTTTGAAATTTTGCAGACGTAAAGTTAGAAGTCCGGATTAAATAATAGGGTACTTTTTATCCCGAAAAAATAGATATTCCCGAGGAAAACAAAATATTGTTTGCTTGATGGATGGATTGTAGATGGCGCTGTGTGTCGTTTAAAACAAGGTAATATATTGCAAACGAATATAAACATGTAAATTTAGAAGCTAAATGATACGATAATGAATCCCCGAAAATGAGGAATTCCCGAGGGATGACGTACAATTTGTTTTATCGTCTTAACTGTTTTTTTTTACATCTACTTATCCTGACATAACTATAATTCAACGAATTACTAATTGGTATAAGTATTAGTTAAGTTATTTAGTTCTTGAGGTATGCGCTGGGTGTTTTTAAAACGTGGTAACGATGTGTTTTTAAAATACGTAAGAAGTGGAATGATAGCTTTTTAAAACATGGTGACGTTGTTTTTTTTAAGATACGTAAGAAGTGCAATGATATCTCGCGCTTTAACCTGTAGCTCATTGTTCAATCGCGAGCTTCCCGATAGCTCGATAGATGGCGTTGTGCTTTTCTGTATCGCGGTGTTAAGGTTCGCCGCGAATTAGTCTTAAGGTGTTTTGAAATCAGTGGGGCCCAGTAGGGCCAGGGCCAGCCGGGGCTGCGGGTTGTTCGAAAGAGATAAGTAAGGATTGGTCAGCTCTATGTAGCGTGTTCCCGGGTTCCCAGTGCCCAAAATCTGCATGTTTTTGCTCCACAAGGGAAAACGTATAATATAGTGTACCATTCAGTTTTGGTTTAACAACTAATCGTATCCAGCGTTACATCGCGCTTCTTAGATTTTTCCGTGGGAATGAGAAGTTTTCTTATAGTTGTGATTTATACCGCAATATAACCGAATTCCACGCGGGCGAAGCCGCGGGCGGAAAGCTAGTTGTTTTATATATCAGTTATATGCGTAGTTATTTACTGAGGAAATGCCTGTTGTTATATAAGGGAACTGTATTTTGGTCCACACCTGCGGCAGGCGGAAAAAATCATCAAACCTTGGATTTTATTTCGTCCTTTCCCGACATATTTTTTCATTCATAACGTAAATATTTGAGTGTGATATACAGAGTATTTCTGAAACAGATACACTTATAACAGCAATAGGCTCACATCCATCAAGAAAAAGGAACCATTAATGATGATGATGTTCTAGCCTATTGTCAGCCACGGCGGCTGTTCTAAGTAGATAAGGTTCAGGAGATAAGCCAATTGCACTGGACATACTATAGTGCACCTGCATTCGGGCAGACACAGGTGCACTCACTATTCCTTCACTCTCAAAGCCCGATAGGATAGTCATCCGACAAGACCGGAGAGAGATCATTACCGATAATACTGAATACGCAACTACATGCTTGTGAAACAAACATCACGGTCCCATAAATTAAAAACCTTCTTCAAAAGCAACATCATATCTTATATCTTAAAACCACAAAATAGATACAGATTAAAGCGAAGAAAACTGAAGGTTCCGCAGTAAAGGATGAGCGAACTATAATAAATAATGGGCAAGTACATTTGTACCACTATTTCTCTTGTACTGTCAGAAGAGAATTCATCGTTCACACCGACCGACCGTTTGTTTTATTTGTACATTGTTTTTTTATTATTATGTTCCCTCTCGGATGATGTAGTTCTGTTGTTTGTTGATTTTGAGTCGGAGTGGAAAAATAAAGTGTTCTCATTTAGGTTTGAAATAAAGTATTATTTGGTTTGAGTTCTTATGCTTTTTAATGGTCAAGTACCTATACCACTGAATATAGATCTACATGTGTTTTTTCCAAGTTTTTTTGGTAAAGGAACTGCGAGTGACTAGGCTGTATCTTATCCACATGAAACTTTATACTCATAACTATCTGGCTTATACTTATGTCTGGCTTTACAAACAGGAATATACATGTGAAGAAGTTTGGGCTACTAGATTGTGTAGATTCTGATACAAGACAAATTCGTAATTCACAGCAATAATTTATTCACAGTAGCAGAATTTTCATTTAATTCTCTTCCAAAAATATCACCACCACAGTAGAACAAACGACAGACGACACTGCTCAACAAGACTTGAGCAAATGTACATTCACTTAGGACAAACGGCATCGCAATTAGTGTCATTGCAACCGCTACACCAAAGCGAATATAAACGTTGCCAGCAATCGCTAAGTGAGATAAATAATGGACATTTCTTACATTAAAATTTCGTAGTTCGTTCATTTGTTTTCGAGGATTATTTTGCGGTAATAGGCACTTTAGACCCATTGTTAAAACTGTGGGTATTATTGGTATCTAATAAGATGAATAATACGATTGTTAATATTTAAATTCAAATCCAAATATACAGCATTACGTTTTCAAAATTAGAATGACACAGAACCACCGTAACCGCACCGAGCCAAAACAAGTGAACGTCTATACGTATGACATACGCACTACAGCTGTAGTTTACGAAATGTCTTTAAAGGATCTTTGATCCTAAGTCATGGAAACAGCAACAATGCATAACTAAGACGATGAAATCAATTAAGTACATCAATCATACAAACAACAGGAAGCTTTCATCAACAAACACTGAAACACTCCATCTGCACACAAATATTTGTTCATTTGATTTGCGTGTAATAGTGCCAACACATGGCCTAAGGCACCTCACTAACTATACAGGATTCCGGTGTTGATTTACTAACGTGAGCTTCCTTGAGGCATTTAGTTGCTACAGATGCACTTGAAACTGACGATTTGGTAGTACGAACTGTGCTGTTATTTGGTAGTTTGTCCTTTCTGAAGATTGAAGTCTCAGGTTTAAAGGAGCGGAGGTAGAAATAGTTTGTCATCGCTTGCGTCTCGCTACAAGTGTGTGAATAAAACATATAACGTGTTTTCATGTAGTAGATGGGAAAGTAACTAAACACAACATTTGGTAGATATGAGAATCAAATAAATAGGCTGACAATACAATGCATCGAAATTTCTCAACAAGTCAAAACTATAATACCTTTTACGAACTCCGTTGGCAACCGATTTAAATCGTTCTACATCGTAATATTTCATCTCGACAGTGTAACTTTAAAATATTTAGTAACGCTTCGTATCCACTGAATATTTCAATTCGAATTGATTCGAGCTATTTCGACGTCTCGTAATAAATTCTTTCCTGCGCTTAGATCTGACGTTCGCGTCTATCTGGAATCCGCGTTACGGTCGCGGAGTTCACGCGGAACTACGGATCTCATCTTCGTCTAGGCCGGGAGTCGGGAGCATTACAGACGATACCATTTCATGGCGGATATTAGGACATCGCTCAGTGCTGTCGAGTATACTCTGATATATGGCCCTGGGTAGCGTTTGGGAATCATAGATTCCTTGAGAATCCTTTAGACATAGTGCATTTTTGGAGAAATATGTAACATTACTGCAAAATATCTGTCACGAATTGGAGCGTGTTGGATTTGGATGCCGTCTTTGAATCTTGCAGTTCCTTTGACAGATAGATAGATAAAAATTACAAATAGTATGCATTTTAAGCCGAAGGAGGCACGCTATTTTCTTTGCAAATTGAAAGGGTTTGTGTATATCCTCCTCTGTCAAAGGTATACCTATTACCTAAGCGGCTATTTTCTAGGTAAAGTTCATTAATATACTAAGTGGCGGTCTGCAACTCCATTCCCAAATACCTACAAGCATTACTTGTCATGCGTTTCCGTAGCGACTGACAATCTTCCGTGACTACAAAAAGTTTCGCAATACCTAAATTATTAAACATTAAGCTGCGAGAAGAACAGTTAAATCTGAAAAAATCCTAAGTCCTCGATTCATAACCTTCTCAATGTCTCAACAATATATCTTTCCCAAATCGGTTACCAAATAAACTGGAAGGTACTCAAACGATTTTCTGCGTACATTCCTCGGGTATCGTAGTTCTGTATGCTTTATATCCTTCTAAAGTAAAACTGACAACCCTATTCGTACCCTTATCGCGAGGGATTATATATCTTCGTTGGGTATCGAGAAGCCATTGACCTGGCTCAAGAAAGCAAACCCAATTTGCTCATACAAATAAAAACGAATAAACTAAATAAAATATTGAAACTATAATTCCCAAAAGTTACTGAGGGGATAGTAAATAAAATTTATAAGACTCCAAGCATTATGCAGTACAATACGTATATGTAATAAATTTTGCTACATTGGTATCCAATATGCAAATAGACCATACCCAGAATCACAAGAGGAAAATAAAAGGATGGGAGGAACAAAAAATGTATGATAATCAAATGTACTGGAGCCTAAGTTATGTCTAGAGAAAGTTGAATCGTTTGGAAACATTGTTTCCACTATTATTTATCGGGATTATTCATGAATCAGAATGTTTAGATATTAAACGATTAAAAAAGGTTTGAGTACGTAGTTTTATGTTTATTGTTAAATGTGTATTTGAATAGAGAACAAAACACTTTGATAAGTTATGGTCCTAAGAGACTTTAAAAAGAAATATTGCAGTATTTAGGATTTACAAAAAGGGTTTATAAAGTAGAGTTTTCTTTTACTTATAAAAGATAAACACAAATCCCCCTCAGTTATTTTTGGTATTGCTAATATAAACATTCTCAAAAGCATTGATTTCAATACAAAAACAATAAAGGCGTATAGGTAAGTTAGCCGTGTTATGTGGATAAATATTTAATTATTATTTTTAATCTGGGTTTAATACACATCTTGAGAGAACCAATTCCAATAATCGGGAAAAAGTATCCTATAGGTATCCCTTCTTAGACTCTTGAGTACCCATTTAAATTGTTGTAATTGTTGAATGGTTTTTGCTTTAGACTTACTTTCGCATTTACAATAATAGTTTAAGTAAGAATTCACGGTCTAAATTCAGTTATAAGTGACTGGTCAATTCATATTACCGACATATTTTTGCAGCAGGTTATTTTGGTAATACCTAAGTAATTATAGTATAAGTTCATTAGATAGTCCTCCCCAAAACAAAAGTGTCAATTAAGAAAATAATTAAGGGGATATTAGTCAAGGCTTGCAAACAACAAAAATATCTTCGCTATCGACATCCATCCATGTGGACAGATCATTAACAGCGGACGGCCTGACGGACGACCGTACTTAGTAACACGTCGACACGCTAAAATGCCGCTGCATACAGGACTGGGAATGTGACAATTTAGAACAGTTAGGTGAAAAACCTTTACAGTAATTAGGTGAACAGTATTCATATAGATTTGGGTATCTAACCAAAAATATTATTTTTCAAAGCCAAAGTCAAATCATTTATTTTATAAGCACTTATGAATGTCAAAAATATAACTAAGTTTGATTCTAGTTGCCCATTCCAAAAGTAGCTTCCTATGGAGAAGAACGGGCAAGAAACTCCATGGTTACTCTTTTTAAAAATAATATGGTATTACAGTTTGTATGTATTGATACATATGTACAGTAACAGCATGCGAAGATCATGTGGATCTGCATCTTGAAACAAAGCAAGCCTGTATCTTAGATGTGAATGACAACAATAGAAATGGCGTTTTACGTTACCTAGAAGGCACCAATACATTAGGTTTCATAAATTATATAAAAAATGACTCTATGTATGTTACTGACAATAATTGCAATGGACCTTATCTATCTGTTACAAATGGATAAAGTGTTACGTTCCATTCCTTCCCAGAACCTTTTTTGACATTCACTGGCAGTGGTCAATTGCTAGCTAAACCAAGCAACGTCGCTTGGAAAAACCGTGCGGAAAATCCGCTCGTGTGAAAGCGCTATAACTGTCATAATTTGATATATGTATAGCTGTGTGTATAATACAAGTGCATAATACCGGTGTAATCTTAGTTTAAAATTACTCGTCAGTCGAATGAAAAGTACCCATATATACATAAAGTAAAAGTACTACAGCTGGATAGAAACCTAATGAAGCAGAGCGGTCTTACTAAACTGAACGTGGGCAGAATAATATAAAGTCCATCTGTACAAAACAAATATCACATATTTACCCAGTTTTACATGTATTCTAAACAAATACAGTCTATTGTCTGCGTTTGTTTTCGATTAAATTTAATCATGACTGTTCAATGAATTAGTTAACAAAAAATATCAGTTTTTTTGATACCTATTTGTAGAGTTGTATTGATGTTGAAACTATTGTGATTTTTTCTATGTTTCCAAGAACAAATTAGCCTCATAAAAATTACTTGATTTGTCAGTTCAATTTTATGATGTTCAAAAAAAAAGTATAGAGGTACCTCTACCGTCGAGACACCGCTGCGAGATAGTGTGTTCATTATGAGGCGTGTCGTAATTATCGGATAATTTTTTTAGGTATTAACAAAATATGCAATTTCTTCATACATATTTCTCACTATATCCAATTACTATTTTGTCAACTGAACAAGAAAGCAGCATTTTAGGGCCCATAGTGCTAATGGCTTTAGAGGGTTAGTCCCTTGTAATTTCTGTGCTAATGTTTAGGCTATTAAAGCTAGAGCTTACCCATTGAATCGGTCACCTTTCAATCCCCACAAATAGCACCCAATACTCCAATACAAGTACCTACCTCGCCAAAAATTAGCCAAAGGTGAGTGTCATACTAGATCGGTATACCTTTGTGATAAGCCTATACTTTTTTGTAAATTACCTATCCCATTGTGGGTGCAGCGAAAGGGAGCCCCAGACCTTTATTGACTACTAGCTGTTGCCCGCGACTTCGTCTGCGTGGGCAATTTAGAATTGACAAAATACTATTTACGCCGTATAGGTGTATTCTTTTACATAACAGTATAATTAGGATTACTACTTAGCAGCAGCACGGGTTTATCAATCAAAGTGGTGTCGACGATGTGTGACTATTTATCTAAACAAAAGAAGTAAAGTTTGTGACGTTGTGGAAATGTCTGGATCTAGTCAACCGATTTGGAAAATGATTACGTAATTCTCACAGGAAACAAAGGTCTGACAAAGCTGTCATTTGTACATTTTCTTGGAGAGGCCTATGTCCAGCAGTGGACTGCGATAGGCTGATGATGATGATGTACATTTTCTGCAGCAGCTGCAACAAATCAGGAGCCAGAAAGTCTGTCAAACAGTTTTACTTACCATGGATAACGTGGTGTCTAGTACACTGGGTTGAAGAGATCAGATAGGCACTCCAAGTAAATATTGGTACTCAAACAGATTCGGTTTGACTGGAAGCCAACACCCACATAATTGGGGAATAGCTGGGTGGATGATGACTGAGTCATCAGGCAGGCGTATAGTTTCACTACTTGTATTTCGGGGATTTTCTGTGCACTCACTCACTATGTTATGTTGGAATTCCATCGAAATGTTCACGTGCATTAGTTCACGATCACGCAAAGTGTACGTCCGAGAGTGTGAGTCCAATTCTTGTTGGCACTTGAAGCCTGCAGTTCTTCCAAGATTTTCAGAATGTACGCTCGCAATTTGTCATTTCTTGGTGGAGCCAGCAGATCAGAAGAAATATAAGTGCTGTGTATACTGTGCGTCATTACTGCACAACGGTAAAATTTCGTCTTTATAAGTAGCACAAACGTTCGCTCTCTTGCGGAGGACGTTTAAATACCATATTTTGTGTCACACGTTACCTGCGTGTGACAGAACAACAGTAATATAATTATCACCGAACCGCTTTCAAAGATCTGATGAGCGAACAGACCAGAACTGACTTGATCACTTCGAGAAAATCAGAGCTCTATGAAGCGATCATTCGCTTTGGTTCCTACAATTATTGTGGTTTCTGAAAATGTATTCAATTAACAAACGATTAATGTAATTCTTAGCAGGCCGGCTCTTTTGACTTGTCGAAAATAACGTTGGTTTTTGTGCAATGCACAAACGGAAATTCGATATATTACACATTCGATATTCACACTCCTACAGAATTGATGTAAAAAGGTTCGACAGCGGGCTGCAGTAGCGTAGTTAAACTAACTGAAACAATCTCACGCGGTGTCCTGCGTGAGCGACGAACGCGACGCGACGCGACGCTGCGAACGCGACGAACGCGATCAACTCAAAGGAATTCCCTACATGCGGCCTATGTGACAGTCTGCGGCGAGACGCGACGTAACGCGTACTTGTTTTGAGGGCGACCAGACGCGACACCGCGAACTATTCAGAAGCGTTGATTGTTGTGGGACAAACAAAAACATAAATATTAAAGAAATCGTTTATTAGTACAAATAAGTTTGAAGATTGTTGCTGTCTGTACTTTAAATATGAACTTTCAAGCAAAATTGTAACACAACTTCTCCATGATTTGAGAAGTAATGACCAAAATCACGTAGGACATCTGTCGCGTATAGCATCGCGTCGCATTACGTCGCGTCGTGTTGCATCGCGTCGCGTCGCGTTCGTCGCTCACGCAGGACACCGCGTTAGTGATCCTACAATAAAGTAAGGGAAGCGGGTGTGCATGATGAACACTAAGAGTTGGTAAATACGTGATGAAGACGACCAAGTCCCCGCGACCAAAACTAATTCATTACTATTCTAATTTGTTCATGTACCACAAAACTCAAATGAAGGTGGAGAAAAGGATTACCAAGCTCCCGAAGGCCCGGGCATTTGCAACACGTTGCATGGCGTCCTGGAAAGTTTCGTAATTCTCAGCCATCAGTTTGACTTGTTCATTAGAGAATGCAGTCTTCTGTCAGCGAAAATGTGATTGCACTGGTCCCGCTATGGGTGCAGCGTGAGGGAATGTCAGGCTTTGGCCCTGGTGGGCCTCACAGGGGTTTGCTGAATCTCCTTGAGCCGGAAGGTCGATGACTCACTCAAAATTAATCGCCTACGGTGGTCGGGAGTCGTCTCTCAACATCCGGCTTTCGTGGTGTCTGGGATGAGAGGCTGGGAATTTTCAGTCGCTCCGCCGCCTCATTCTTTGTCATCCCATTTCTTCTAGCTTCAAACCATGGTTTAAACCAGGGCCGGATGCGATAGGTGGCACAGTCCACACAGTGGTGACACCCGGGCGTCACCTCCATGAGATCAGAGTTGGGACTGTATGTTTGCAAAAAAATAATAGTACATTTAGCGAAAACACATTTGATAGCAATTCTGTTTTTGTAACTGAATGATATTCAATGATATAAACGTAGTTATATAAAAAGTGTTTTTTTAGACACAGTCCGTGGGTCTGACTGTGACTGTTCGTAATCGTGAACGGTGTATTTGTGATCAGAAGTTGAAAGCAAGTATGTCTCTGGTCTGCGACGCGTAATTTGTACGTTTTCAGGGGCAATAAGGCATTTTACGTGCGTATTGTATTAAATCGAGAAAGCTCTCATTTCTTTAATCTGCACTTTGTATCTGAGCTTGTTTCTAAAGCTACAGAAATTTACCTTAACTCACGCTTAGCAGCTCTTGTGAGGTACATATCTTTCTTCTAGGATCATTAAGCGTTACATATTTTGCACCACACAAAAAATATTTAAGGTCTACTTAATACTACTCATTCAACGTAAGTTGCTTTTAGGCCGAAAACCCCAGCTCAATTTGTTTATGAAAAAAAGTTATAAATTCACAACTCTATCTATGACTTTACGTCTAATAATTTTGACGTTAACATTGTTGACTTATTGTGACAGGTAGTCATTCCCATTGATGTTAATTGTAGAAGTGACACAATGTTTTCGCTCGTATTTTGCCTACATTCTTCATTACTCAAAAAGTATATTAATAAGGCCCTTCTATTTATATGTAAGTGAATTCACAATAATGTAGGTAATATATTAAAAACAGGAACTTATTTTTAAGGATGTTTGAATATTAATGACAATGTTTTTTTTTATAATAATTAAATCCTTGACTTGCAATGCGCTTTCAGTGTTATGCATGTTTGTTATTGGATGAAATGAATGGATATCCATGTTTATGAGAGGTATAGCTTATTTGTCAGAACAACATATTAGGTATGTAGAGTTTTTAAGAATGTGGGGAAGTTCATAATTTCTTCGGGACGTGGGTGACGCTTCCCATGGGAACTACTGCCCGCACCGGGATAAACTATACCCTATGTTACTCGCAGATAATGTAGCTTTCTAATGGTGTGAGAATTATAAAAATGTCCCTGATGACGCGCTGATATTTATTGTAGTGTTTTTACAGTAGTGAAATACACACGTCGTCATATTATTTTTTCTTGAAAGTAAGAACATACCATGACAAAGTGAAGTCTGTTTTCATTGATATTTTACCTACTACCAGTATGTTATGGCACATCTATTTCTGCATGATTTTCTTAATCAATAATTTTAAAGATATTATTTCTTTAAATTCTGTTTTTGCTCAATTTACTAATAAAATCGTTATTTTCTATGTATAGATTGATAATAGGCCGATAAACTTACAAAGTTCAACATTCAAATATGTGTCATTATTGCACCCGCTGTTGCAGAAACGTTAACAGAAATTATTGTTCATTGCTCATCCCCTGTAGGTGATAGCGTGATAATATATATCCTATATGTTGAACCGGCCCCCAGGTAATATTCATGCAAAATTTGATTTAAATCTATGCAGTACTTTTTGAGTTCAGTGAGACCAAACATACAGACAAACAGACAAACAGACAAAAATTCTAAAAACTATATTTTTGGGTTCAGAATCGATAATAGATCACCCCCCAAGTATTCTTTAAAAAAAATATTCAATGTACAGTTTTGACTTTCCTATCATTTTATTATATGTATAGATAACCTACATAATGTTCTTACACAAACAATACCGCAGCCCGTCAGCTACCTTTGACCGCTGTGGGTGCAGCGTGAAAGAGTGCCAGGCTCTTACTGACAAAAACCTACTATGGCCCTTTATTTATTTAGTCGCAGTATAGCTTCTTAGGCCGCTGCCTCGAATTTTGCGGGCAGCGGGGCGGCAGCGGCGGCGGCGCGGGAGCGGCAGGATCTTACGCGTATAATCAAATGGACCGGCCCTCGAATACAGCGGCGCGGGAGCGGGCAACGAGCGGTGAGCTCCATTCAAAACGGTGACCGAACGCGCCGCCGCCGCTGCCGCCCCGCTGCCCGCAAAATTCGAGGCAGCGGCCTTAGAGTAGGGGAGATGTTCCCAAAACGGGTAAGCTAAGGGAAGATGTTAAATAAAATAACCAAGAACATTACATGCGACTTGTATTTGTACTCATAGGGTTGTTTATATAATAAACTTTGGAAAACATAAGATAGTCTTAGTAATATTCTTCAAAATTCAGAAAAAAATCAAAATAATAAACCCCTTCGAAATACCCGCTTTGCCCTCGGGGGGGTCCTAAAACGGGTAGCGCCTTTGGGCAAAGCAGGTAATGAATGACTATATGTGATAAATGAATAAGAAAACGTATCTTAGCCTCCTGTTATCCAGGAAATCTTTATCGTTAATTAGTCTCCTTAATTATGTTAAACAGTTTTCTTATTTTGATCAGTCTAGATCACTTTTTTACTTTATTAAATGTTACATTTGAAATTATAATCCTACCAGCAGATAATTTTGTTAAAAATCAGAGAAAACATATTTTAATTTCTTTTTCATGCTGTTCCTGTACTTCTTCAGCTCTCTGTGGCTTCCTTTGTCTTCGATTAGCTTTCTGTGGGATCAATTGAGGAAGTGGCCCCTTATTTCAAACCGGGTAGTCACCCGTTATGCCCCTACCCGTTTTGCCCAAAAGCACGTTTTAAATTTCAACTACCTTAACCTTAAAATAGTAAACAAGGAGACCACTAAGTATTCACAATTAATAAGCATATAACATGCAAAATGATAATACAAAACTGCGAAAACCATATCTTGCACCATACTTGAGTAGTCAGCACTAGCATAATCTGATTTTTTTTAGTAAACTCTGCAAAAAACTTTTTTTACATCTAATCTCGAAAACGCTCGCTCTAGGCGCGCGAGCCAATTGACCGTGATCGGCGGGGTGGTAGTGCACCGCTCTACACTCACAGGTTCACACTAAGACCTATAATAGACGAATGGCAAAGCCTACCCGTTTTAGGAGGGGTACCCGTTTTAGGAACATCTCCCCTATCATATTTTTTTTATCGTGACCATAAAAAAATGTGTACGCACCAGCGTCAGTTGATAACTAGCATGGTGTTAGTGCATTTTGCTGTGTGAATCACACCTTTAGATTGGCATATCAAATTGTTGGACACAAGTGGGATTCGAGCAATTAGTAACAAAGTACCCTTTTTATTACCGAATTATTTTCGAAGAGATTGTTAGAATAATTCCCAATATGGCCACTTAATTACATTATTTAGGAAATTAGGTGCTATTGTTCATTTTGTTGTTTGTTCGTATATGTGTGAGGGTCTGATACATATTTTACTCTTGCGTATGTGACAAAATTAATTTAATCAGATATTCCATAGGGTTATAAGTCACTACGCTACCAACGGAACTGTCTAATTTCTACCTATGTAGTAATAATGTCCTGTGGTCATTATATCCTTTTGGACCTCGAAAAACCTTAACCCTTTTATATTCTTCTACTTTTAATATGTACGTTTCCTTTAATCCCAATTCCTCCTGTTAAAAAGACTTTAAAACATCCAAATATTATACCTAGCAAAACTGTAGGTAGATTCCTCTACCTAAGAGGCGTAATTTCATGTTTAATAACTAAACTAACAAAGTGAAAAGCTCTCAAATAATTATAACATTTCTATTTATTTTCATTTCAATTGCTACAGGTTTTAATTCGAATTACAAAGATACAACACTGAAAATAGAGCAAACAAAATAAACGTTTATTGTTTTAAAACAAAACAATAGGCCTGTTTAAAAGGCTTACAGTATTTGTAATTTCCACAAATACTGAATACTTAATGACCGCCACTCAAAACAAAGGGAATAAAAGGATAATTTCAATATAAACAAAAACTGTATTTAATATTCAGAAAATCAATCAACATATTTCGGGCGAGGCGGGAACAATGAAATAAGCAAAGTATGTAATCCGAACATTGTTTATTTTGTGAAGGGACACGAGGCCGTAACGCTGCCTCGTGGAAATATTTAATTTTAATTGTTTTGCGACGGTGAAAAATGTTTTGCCCGTTCAGGTGAACAGCAATAGCTTTTTTTAATGTAGGTTACATGAGCTCAGCTTGTTTTATTCAATCGGTAATTTTCTGTACTTCCTATTATGCCTTTACTAATTCCTATTCATAAACTAGACCACAGTTTTAAGACCCGAATTGTACATAGCACTGAAAGCCACATAAAGAATGTTTCGGATAAATATTTTCAGTAATGAAATTGGTAATACCTACTACAGAATAACCGCAGACAAAATAATTTCATTTTATTCTATTTACAATTAATCTGTTCGTGACATTTCAATAAAGTTGGGAGGCTTATGATATTAGATTAGTTATAATAGGTTTATAAATAAAGTGGATCTTCTCCATTTAGTGCGGACAATGACCTTTATGACCCAACTCAAATTGTGGGCTATCAAGATAACTTTAGACAGCGAATCTTAACACCTAACACGTGTATGTAATATTTATACAAAATGTTATATTCTATATAAAGTAAACCAGGGGATAAATTATATCAGTATTATTTTGTTAAAGACTTCCGCATATTTTGTGACTGCTCATAGTGTAACTATCGTTTAATAACTATAATCATTATTTCATCTTAAACTATTGATTGTTACCTTCAACAGAAAAGGTACAAAGGCATCTAAGAAGACTCATAAATTATTCACTGACTTTCCATCAAACATGCAAATTAGGGTACATACCTACTCTCTATACCTAACTACCCGACTCTCTCACACACGGAAAAGTACCAAGACTTATCAGCAAACTCATCCTCCGAGCCTTTTACCCAACCATGTTGGCGTCGGCTTCTAGTCTAACTGGATTCAGCTGAGTACCAGTGCTTTACAAGAAGCGACTGCCTATCTGACCTCCTCAACCCAGTTACCCGGGCAACCCGATACCCCTTGGTTAGACTGGTGTCAAACTTACTGGCTTCTGACTACCCGTTACTTATCAGCAAACTGATGTAGTAAATTGGCACCCTATTCCCACATAATCCTCCTCTTCCCATGGTGAAAGGAATGCTATCACCTCATTTATAGGGCAGGTGAGCTAGAGGATATCGGTCGACAAAACTCTTTGACATTGATAGATGCGAACGGTCACACGCTGGCCGTCAAGCTTGATATAGCTATAGTTTAAGATTGGAAAAACTACGACGTATAAGGAAAAAATACATTTTTAAACTATGAAACATGATTCCTTAAATTACAATGTTTATGTTTAATCTATACTTAATAGTAATAAATTATAAAGCCGAAGAATCTGTTTGCTTGAACGCGCTAATCTCAGGAAATCCTGGACCGATTTAAAAAAAATATTTCAGCGTATAACCCATTTATCGAGGAAGGCTTTAGGCTACTTTTATCCAGGTTCGTGCTGAAGTTCCTACAGGATGCAGGCGGAACCGCTGGCAAAAGCTTGGCAGAAGTATAATTTATGTGTACAAACACAGCAATAATTAAAATAAATCGCCAATATAAATTACCTAAGTATTTTAATAAACAGCTGGAATTTATTAACCAAAAGATAAAATACTCTCATTTTAACAAAACATTCTCATAAATTCGATAAATGTTATTGAAAGGAAGGGTTTCTTGTTTTTCATTACACAAACCTTTTTGGCTAATAAGAATGTTTGTTTCTGAGAAATATTCTGGTACAACCACGGAGTAAGGAAAGATGGAATAAGAAACGCGGAGATGCCATAATGCAGGTAGGTCAGGCAGGGGCCTTCTTCTATGTCAAATTCGTACCGTGGGCATGACCAAAACGATCAGTTACGAGTGATCTATGAGGCGCTCGAGTTCTTTAAGACGTTTTTCAACGATTTTTGGTATTACACAAAATGGTCGAGTTCAAGGAAGGCGTATAAGGGAGAAGACAGTAACGTTCCTCGTCCCCAGCACACCTGCATTTTGGCGCGCTACTTTCTTAGGAGATTTTCCGCTATGGCACCTCCGCTAGTCATTTTGTTCTCCATGTTTACAACCTCCTTTGTTGAATCATTTCCTGCCAGCCCTATGTTGAAGGTTCTATTGTTCAGTTTGAATGGAATTTTAAAGGGTTGTGAGTAACAAGAATTTTGTTGTTATCTTTGTAGATTTTGTTCGTGTTTAGAATGTTTGTAGTACAAATAGTTTTGTACCATTGATTGTTTGTTAGAAGGGGTTTCAAGGTTATGGAAAAATCTTTGTAAACGATTTGTAGAATGAGAAAGTTTTCATGTATTGTGAAGGCCATATTTTAAGAAGAGCTCATAAACATATCAATTATATTATCAGATGCTGTGCTTTGAACTACCGTGGTAACATTCCTTAAAACCTAGAAAGTGATTGCAGCCTTACTAGAGAATCGAACCCAAGACCCCAAAAACTAACACAATAGTTGCGCTAAACAACTCCAAAACCAACGGAGCAAAGAATCAATAGTAGTGCAATAGTAAATCTTTTGCCTTCACACTTTGAAATACAAGCACAATAGAAAAATTTCATACAAGTAGAAATCGTATTACATATCAGAATTCTTGTTTGTGCTACGAACGCGTAGGCATCTTCGCTTTGCTACGAGAATCTTTCTCGTAGGACACACGTGCCTACGTGAAATTATTTGAGACATATTTTAACGCTAGGAAGATACATAAGAAGTATGTACGTATATGGTAAAAATCAAGGAAGTGTTATTTTTTAACACGCTTTTATTAGGTCGATCTGAATTTAAGGTAACTAATTAAACTATCATTTAAGAAATTGACAGCTGTATGTGGTTCTGATGGCAATATATTTAATTATAGTACTGTCAAACTAATCTCATGACGGAGCCAGAACATATGACCTGGAACTTCATGATGGAACATCGTATCATTCCTGTGCTTGGACTTTTTAGAGTAGATTTAATGATTTTTATGTGGGACTCATTAAAAGTATAATAAATGTATATTTCAGTTTTATTATGTCTCATAATTTTGATATAGGTAGAACTTTACTACATAGAAACGATTTTATCTCAATTTATATGACGTTCATCAAACGAGATAAAGAGAATAATTAGATTTATTGCTGTATTTTCTAAGGAAAAGTCTTCAAATTAGTTCTCAAATATAATAATTTGTATAACATATATCTTCTTTCTATTATACAAATGTCACAGTTTTTTTTCGTACAATGGGTAATATTTTTCTTTTCAAGTCAAAAACCAAAGCCTCTACCCTAAGCCTCTAGCCTAATAAGGAGGCATCGTAGTTTGGTTCCGTTAAAAAAATATAGGTATCTATACAATTTTTTTTAATCAACTTCTGAGGATCGAAACCATAAATGACGAGATCTCCAGTTCATAAAAAGCATAGGTATATATAGTTACTACTACCAAATGCATTTGTATATGTCTTACAGCTGGTTATCCAAAAGAATATAAAAAAACGCATATTATTTTACCTTTTTCCTGGGTGCTGATACCCTAAAAACTTAATGAGCTCCAATGGATTAAACACTCAAATTTATCACGGGAACAATAGACAAGTTTCTACAACAAAGTCTAAACTCGTAAACGCGTTTTAACGTTGTTTCCAAAGAACCCTAAAATGCCAAAAGGCGAGTTCAATTTATCTTTGTCAACCCCCAGGAGGCAGACACTGTGAAATCTTCACTCCATTAAAATGCTATACGCCCCCTGTATTGGATGTAACAAATACAACATTGATATACCTACAATTTTGTTTCGATCATTAAATGTCAGTCAAATTCAGATTGAGAACTGTTAAGGGGAGGTTGCTTATTTTTTGTTGGAACTTTTATTTTTATCATTTTTATTTAAGTACTACTACTTGACGAAAAATACACTACGTGTCTAGGAGCAAGGAACAGGAAAGGCATGCAAAAGTCAAAATTACCCTGAAGTTATAAATATACTACCAAATCTGATGACCCAAAATACCATTCTTATACCAGTAGCATGTCAATTCAGGAATCAATTTGTATAAATTGAATACTGAATCCAAGCAAAAAACTTATTCTAATAACTCTATAAATAAAATACTGCTTACAACTAGCATTCCGATTTTCCCGTACAAAAGTTGCCGAAGCACATAATTTAGAACAAACGTGGTCAATTTAATACCCACTTATTCATTACTAAACGAAATAAGTAGAGAACAAACAAAATGCACCCGCTTTTGTTCCCGGGAGGGAATTTTGTACGGAGCTACGGAACTAGTTGGAAAGTAAACTGGGATAACCAAAAAAACCTTAAAATAGGTTTCAAGCTATATGTTTAGGTAATTTTTAATAAATTGCTTTTGCTAAACAGTTTTTTTGAAGCAAAACAAAACGATTTCTTTCAGGCATACAGATAAATAAATTATTATTTAAAACTAGCTGATCCCGCGAACTTCGTATCGTTCAAACCTTCCCTGGACCTCTACAAACATTTTAAAACCAAAATCAGCTCAATCGGCCCAGCCGTTCTCGAGTTTTAATCAGACTAACGAACAACAATTCATTTTTATTTATATAGATAGAAGATCACACATTCTTGAGATAAACATTACCATTTTTTTTTCGTAACATCTAGTTATTTTATTACGTTATAATCAACTATGCTATCTGCCTGAAAATATCCAGCCGTTTTTCGTATTTCAACGAAAATTCTCCTTATGTAGTAAAAAATCAATTTATAAGATTCATTTCTCTTATATTTTTGTATCACGAAAAGCTTAAAAACTGACTTATGCATAGTTTACGCTAGGCGCGCCAGTTTAATACAGAGGGTTGTAGCTTGGGGCTGAATTTACTGCCAACACTAATATATTTTCAAACAATTAACGATATTATTCTGTGCACATAAGGATAATATGGCGGATAATTAAGATTTTAGTTGTACATATTTAGCATTTGCATAAGTTTGACATTTAATAGTTAGGTGTGAGTATTAGCAATAGGTTAATATTATCCACTATCTTAGTTTAAGACCCAGTTGCACCATTTCAACTATAACCATAATCTACCCATTAATGGCGACCACGGCCGATTTCGGCAGCTGTTCTCATTTAAGGAGCCAGCCAGCTGCGCAGGCTAATCATAGTGCACGAGCATTTGTACAGACACAGGTGCACTCCCTACTCCTTCACTCTCATAACCCGATGGGACGGCAATCCGACACGACCGGAGAGCACCTAAATGTCGGTCCTATCCTAGGTGTGAACCTATCCATTACCAGCTTACTTGCCGCCCATTCTTCAAATCGGCGATTTAACAACTTCAACTGGTACGCAGTTATCGTTACAATAAAATGGTGCAACTCCGTAAGTGTTATTAACATGTGAACATTGGAAGCAAAATAACGCAATTTAAACAGATATAAGCATTTTCTATTCCATATTCAAAATAATAAAAGGCATTCGAATTAAGAACCTTTTTATTTTGGAAATTCGCTCTAACTACATTAAAAAAAAAGCCTAGAACACATTTCATTTTTCGAACACATAAAACAAAAAAGGCGCGTCGCTTCGGCGGTACATTATCTAAAACAAACGGCAAACGTTTCCAGCCAGTTCAAAAGTTTAAAGCAGGGAAACATCTGTTGGGTACAATTAATTAGAACTCTGCTTGCACTGTCTTCGTTCACAGCTTGCAGTTTGTATGAAATTTTCGCGTGTGTTTTTATGGAATTGGGTGAGGAAAGTTCTCTTATAATTAAAGTCGGTTCGAAGTTTGGCTGGAAGCCTAGTTAGCTATTACTCAATCAAGTTTTGTAGCGATTATTGAAGTTTTAGATAGTGTGTTTATCATTTGAGTTGCATTTTGCAGCTTAAATATCAGTTACATAAATATGCAAGTTTATATACCAACCTATCTTATGTAGCTTTAACTCGCAGACGACCTTAGCATTACCTACAATTTAAGTGAAAGTTCAAGATTTATATTTTTTAAATTCATAACGTAACTCTTAATTCTGTAGATGAATTCTATAGCGAAGATAAAAACGAAAGTAGATTAATGTTACAATTATTCAATGACTTTGAAAGCCGCGAGTCAACAAATGAAATTATAATTCAGAAATTATATTAAAATACTTCAAGCAGAATTTATTTTTCCTTTTAAATTAGGCATATATTTAATTTATTATTTAATGTGGTCGTTTAAAAAATAATTGATCTATTTGAAATTCCAGAATTTAGGTATTCTTTAAATGTAGTTTAAAATACCTATATTATACTCAGTACATAATTTTTTCTACGTAAGAAACAGTTCTTGTGTGTAGTCATGTCTTAAGGCCTTAATTTCAAAACTAGATAACTACTCGATAAGGGTACTCACTCATAGCTATTCTAACAACACTCACACTTTTTTAACAAAAATAATTCACAGTACAAACCCCAATGAAATGAAAAAGCATAGAATAAAAACAAATGCAAGCATAAAACAAAACACAACTACTCGTACTCGTATCAGTAAACCATTTATCTCATATTCCATTCCACGGCTAATTCCTTTTAAAAAGCGGTCGTAAATTCAATTGAAAAAGTTTACAAATGTTTAGTATTCGGATTATAATTCTTAGCGAGGCTCATTTGGCATGTTAATTGAAAAAAGTCGAGTCTGATAATCCGTCGTGGTGCATTGCGGTGCTGGCTCTCAAAGCTGTTATTGTGACTAACGATTTCTATTCGATATTATGTAATTCTATTTTATTTTAATTTTTAAGCTTTTGACTAACCTTTTTTACCACTATGTTGGGTTGGCCTTCAGCCTACGTGGATGAATTAGTGTCTTATATAAAACTGCCTATCTAACGTCGTCAACCCAGTTACCTAGAAAATCCTATTTCCTAATCCTAAGACTTAAATTTGTCAGCCTTCTTGTCCTCTAATTCCCGTAACTAATGCGAAAGATTTTGAAATAACAATGAGTACCACTCAATTTACGTACACAGGAGAACTTGTTAAGAGACATAATATATACGGTTGTCGGTGACCCATCCACGGATCGACAGCAAACATTACTAAGTCTTATGATCGATCGAATTCTTAATAACTACGAAATTGACAATGATTTTTTATGGTAATTCCGTCTTTCACACGTTTATCTGATAGTCTGATTACGGGAGTTCCTATCCACAATAGTTGCTAAAACGTCATTAACGTAATTCACGTTAACGTTTTTATACCGTTCCCCAACATCAGTCCACTGCCTGCAGTCAGCAGGATTTGTGAATAAGCCACCGCTCACCCTGTTCTATTTGTTGCCAGATACCCTTGTTGCCGACTAACTAGCGCATTTCGGCTTTATTAAAATTAAAAATACATCGTTTCATTACAAAAATGGCTACACATTTTTCAACATCAGAAAATGTATTTTATATCATCTCAGCCATTTTATCCCCGTATTTAATAAATCCCACCCAAAACAAAAATGTGAAAGACTGCCAAGTTCGATAATATGGGAATGCTTCGCCTATAAAAGAAGTGAGATCTGAATAAGTACCAAGTTCCATACACATACCTCAGTTAAAAATAGTTACTTTTTAATGATGTTACTTGGCAAGTTTTCATACACCTTGTTATAAACCTACTAAACGCAATGAATCAAGTATTTAATTTTCTATGTTAATTTTCTACTTGCCAAGTAATCATCATTAAAAAGTAACTATTTTTAACTGAGGTATGTGTATGGAACTTGGTACTTATTCAGATCTCACTTCTTTTATAGGCGAAGCATTCCCATATTATCGAACTTGGCAGTCTTTCACATTTTTGTTTTGGGTGGGATTTCATTTATTTTTGTAAGGTTGTTTATTTTATTTTTTCTTATGATTAAGTCAGTTAAGTAAATGTCTCATTTATACTATCTTTCAGATTTTTGAATATGCACTATGCTTCTTACAAAGAAATGAACTAGATTAACTAAATGGACTAGATTTACCAACTGACTGACATGACATGTTATCAAATATTATTTTCGTGGATCAAAGTTACACATTCGTTATTTTCGAAAGTGACTCACACTTGGCCGTTTTCAGATTTTTACTTTGACTAAATACAAACCTTTGTAACGAATTTCAGATCGATACGATCATTCGAAGATATATTATATAAATATAGATAAATTTAGTTCGTTTTAGTTCCTTAGGGGTATAAATTTACACTGGGTATTTTACACCTTCATTATTTTGAAACCGACTCACACTTGGCCATTTTCAGATTTTTCCCTTTACCTTGACATAAAGACCTACCTCCATGCCAAATTTCAAGTCAATACGACCATTGGAAGTGGTCTAGGTTTTTGATGAGTGAGTCAGTGAATCAGTCAGTGAGTGTATAGTAAAAATAGCGATTTTCTGACGTCAATATCTCAAGACCTACAATAGGTATATTAATGAAATTTTGTATTTTAGATAAGTGAGGGGGTCTCAACAGATACTAGAAATTTGATATGCGTAAATAAAATAGATTTTGAGTTACAGGGGGGTCGAATTTGGCCCGAAATGGTTCGTGTAATATAACCCACGGCCGGTGTGTCGCCTTTTTTGCTCGAACTTGGCGGACACACTGACGTGTGTCTAGATAAGATTACAATTAGGTATCTTCTAAGAAATGGTGTAACTTGTTTATTGGTAATGTTACTGATTCAGAATTATTTCCTAGAATTGTTTGATTATATAAAATGTGTAGGTACCTAAATAATTAATTTTCTAAGAATTCGAAGTTTCATTAAGTAGCTGAATGGTTATTTCCACTTGCTCTGCTGAGTTCCATAATGACCATTATTAACTCCAATACACCTACTAGAAGATATAAGATTATTCATTAATACTTTTATTTTAAGAAGTATTATCACCATCTACGCAAAACAGTTTATCCTACCTTTTATTACTTACTGTTGGAATAAAAAAGACCTACCTAACATTAGAAGCAAACGTTAGATAAAGAGCAACGAGCCCTGTTCGTATTACAACGGCATCCGAAAGGCTCCGTACGAGTATTTGGGATCTGCAAATCTTGCCTTAACCCAGTTTTGTTGTTTCTTGGGTTATAGGATTCACGTGCATTTTAGTTGTTTAAAATAATAATTATTTTTTTAGTGCTAAACATTATCCACTTACATTTACACCTAAATATTATGTTTAATTTACGATTTTTCTGAGAAAGACCATATCCTTCATTACAAACTTTCGGTTTAATGAAGAATGTGAATGAATTTTCTACTCTTTCACTGTAAAACTGCTGGGTGGATTTTGATGAAAATTTACAGAAACATAGCTCGTACATAAGAGTACCTAACTTAATTATGTATTAGACAATCCTTAATCCATGTTCAAGAAGTAGTTCCCTCATCACTTCAAAAGTGCATAATTCTTCTCCAAGAAAACAGCTGAAACGATAAATTCATCCTCATAAAAGGCACTTCAGCTCAGTTCCCGTCATTCTTAGCTGTCAACCATGATATTTCATTTCTTGGCTCCCTAATATCTCTTACAATCTCAGCTGAGGATCTACCATACACGAAGCAGAGCGTTTAGCCCTGCTTCATACCCCAACGGGCAATTTCACGGACAATTTCATGAGATAAATTCTGAAAATGCTATTTTTAAAATTTGCTACCTTATTTGCTTCCACATTTTGCCTTCGAGCAGTATTTTAGATTTTGACAGCATCCGTTTCGGTGCTGTCTTTGATTTATTTTGGATTAACGTCTATTTATAATTTTGGGACTTCAGAGATCGGTATTCAAAATGTGGTTTAGATTTCTTGTTAATATAGAATATTCTAGCAACAGGAATTTATGTCTAGGTATGCTAGGTAAGTATCAATTACCTACAATATCGAATAATACCTATTGTCTATTTTCTAAAGTAATATCAGATTTATAAACTCCAAATATAGACACTATAAATATAGTCCAGTATTCAGTTTAGTTCGTTTAGTTAAACTTCTAATCATTTTACGATGACGTATTTAATTTATTTGAAGCTCCATTATTACGTCCCCTAATCCTATAATTACCAAAACAATCATTACAATAATGAGATCCAAAAATAGATTGTAACAAACACAATTTAGTTTCTGTTCGGTCGATAATCTATTTAATCAAAGCAATCTCCTCGGGCCGAGTCCTAATCACTCTGTTAGCAAGACAATTTGTTAGAAACAAATTTTGCCACATACACCATTATCGTTAATCTTTTAGACCTGAATTGAATTTCGTTCAGTGCTCATTCCAATGGTTTGGGTGAAATATTTCTTATTTGATAGCTTTAGAGTGCTGTAAAACTTCCAATAGTCTAGGCCAGTTCTCAATCTTTATTGAACTGAAGTCTCATTATAATTGAATGGCTTTGTGAACGTGATTACAACGAAAAGTATATAATATTTGTAAATCTCTAGAAGAGGAAAGAAGTATGGTAATTTTGCGGGGCCACCATTTGCTATTGATCTAGTCATTTTAGACAGTTATGTATAGTAACACGATCTTCAATACGTACTTAATTAAGAAAGTATTGAACTTTTTGAAATGATTAAACAGTAGGGTAAATAAAATGATTGATCTCAGTTCAAATCCATACCATATTCTAAAATACCCTAATCACAAGTCTACACAACTGCAATAATCATTACACAACCAAACGATATGCAATAACCAAAACGGTTTTATCGAAAAATGCATTTCCTTATCAATGTAATTTGCACCTTCGAGTTAACAGCCGAGTAAAACCAGACTGTAGCCAGTGATAAGAGGATCGCAAATGGGAATCAGTTTCAATGCTCAGAAAATGGTAGCAAAAGCCTATTCGTGTAACGGTATAGTTAACAGTTGCCTCTGAAAACCGATATTCAGGTCGTAGTTACCTACCTTTGGTGAAAGGATAGCATGCTACCAAAAATGAGATTACATTTGCATATCTTTTAACTAGTTTCGTTATTAGCTTTCACCCACATCCCGGGGGAACTACTCCAAACACCTGAAAACAGTAACATATAGCTATAGTAACATATAGCATTCATAAACAGTAACCTATAGCTTTCCTTGATAAATGGACTACTTATCTACAAAATACCGATTAATTTTGAATTAAGTCCGCCATTGTAAAACATTGTATGCTGCATTTTGAATACCTAAGAAGTCCCTGTAGCGCGTGAGCTTTATAGTATGTATTAGTAGAAGGAAATCTAACGTTTACTTATAAGTACATAAGTGAAGAATGGTGGTATTAATGGAGAAAGTATTATCAATTCAATTCACCTTAGGTACCTAAATCAGATTCCCAAATAAAACCTTTTCAAAATAAATACAATCTACTGTACCCACCTTTCCTTTCCAATTTGCCAAGTATTTAGCAACGTAGAGACTGCGCCCAATGTATGCATTAGTCTTGTATTTGTCTGAGTACAAAATGCAGTAACTGGTTACGAATTCAGCTTCTACGTCGGTGCAGCTTTGGAAAAACAAAAGAAGAGAGACATTATTGGAATTTCAGCTGTTTTACGTTAAAAATAGAACCATTAGTGAACAGTTTTCTCTTTATAACGATTTACGAGTACTTACGAAATTCGTCGGCCGCGCGCGACTGTCACGGGCCTCGGCAACGGTGCCATACATTTTCATAGGTTGACTATTGTCGCGTCCACGGAATTCCACCTTTAGATCGAAGTCGAAGTGAGAGTGATGTCGAAGTGAGTTGTGATATTTTATAGAATCGACATGCTGAATTGAATTTCTCTCAGTGCTCATTCCAATGGTTTGGGTAAAATATTTCTTATTTGATAGCTTTAGAGTGCTGTAAAACTTCGCAGTCTAGGCCAGTTCTCAATCTTTATTGCACTGAAGTCTAATAATAATTTAAAGGCTATGTGGACGTGAATTCGATAAAAAGTGTCATGTATAAATCCCTAGTAGAAGAAAAAAACTATAGTTAATTTTTGGATTATCCGGCAAAGAACCATTGATCTTGCCAATCTTAACAGTTATATAAAAGTAGCACCACAATCTTCAGTAGCTAGTTAAGAAAGTGTTAAATCTTTTGAATTTATATTACAGTAGGATAAATAATCTTATAGGTATCTTACTTCAACTGCATAGCCAGATGATGATCTTAGTTCAAATGTACAACATATTCTAAAATACCTCAATAACAAGCTTATACAACAACAATCACAATTACCCAACCAGACTATTTGCTATTGCTATTACCAAAAAGGTATCGAAAAATGCATTTCCTTATCAACGTAATTTGCACCTTCGAGTTAACAGCCGAGTAAAACCAGACTGTAGCCAGTGATAAGAGGATCGCAAATGGGAATCAGTTTCAATGCTCAGAAAATGGTAGCAAAAGCCTATTCGTGTAACGGTATAGTTAACAGTTGCCTCTGAAAACCGATATTCAGGTTGTAGTTACCTACCTTTGGTGAAAGGATAGCATGCTACCAAAAATGAGATTACATTTGCATATCTTTTAACTAGTTTCGTTATTAGCTTTCACCCACATCCCGGGGGAACTACTCCAAACACCTGAAAACAGTAACATATAGCTATAGTAACATATAGCATTCATAAACAGTAACCTATAGCTTTCCTTGATAAATGGACTACTTATCTACAAAATACCGATTAATTTTGAATTAAGTCCGCCATTGTAAAACATTGTATGCTGCATTTTGAATACCTAAGAAGTCCCTGTAGCGCGTGAGCTTTATAGTATGTATTAGTAGAAGGAAATCTAACGTTTACTTATAAGTACATAAGTGAAGAATGGTGGTATTAATGGAGAAAGTATTATCAATTCAATTCACCTTAGGTACCTAAATCAGATTCCCAAATAAAACCTTTTCAAAATAAATACAATCTACTGTACCCACCTTTCCTTTCCAATTTGCCAAGTATTTAGCAACGTAGAGACTGCGCCCAATGTATGCATTAGTCTTGTATTTGTCTGAGTACAAAATGCAGTAGCTAGTTACGAATTCAGCTTCTACGTCGGTGCAGCTTTGGAAAAACAAAAGAAGAGAGACAATATTGGAATTGTAGCTATTTATATTTAGTTGAAAATAGAATCATTAGTGAACACAAAATAGTTTAATCATATTTTTTTCTATAGGTATTCTCAGCAGTTTCATCCACGCCCCGGAAGAATAATTTCCGCAACCGGATAAAAGTAAACTATGTCCTTTCTCTAAATTATCCAGGTATCTACAGCAGTTTTGCCATGAAACAGATGGACAAACTTACTTTTCCGTTTATAATAATATTTTTCAAAGTAAAAATTGCTGGTATATCATTTAGCTTAAAAGTTTCTGTTTATATCGAAATTAAACATTAACAACAATACAAAAGTATTAATCAGGACAATTTAGTTAAGCAATCTAAGCTCAAACCACCATGACATTTCCAAGCTATGGTGCCTACATTATTCTGTATCTAAAGACCTGTCTTACACACTCGCTAGAATATCCTTAAGGTTTCGCTTACAAGCTAGCCGCTTAGTTTCCAGATAACATTATACAATTTAGCTTCATCTTTATCTTTTAAAGAATTCCTATTAGGAAACTGTATGGAAAATCGGTTGCATTATCCTTTATCTTTTGTAGATAAGGCAGTGTGCTATTTAAAGACAAATTACTTTGTGTTTGCTTGAGTAAAAGGTCAAAGAAAAAGGTTGTTTTTATTTAGCTGTTCGCCGCGGTTTCACCCGAGTCTGGACGATCTTCTTTTCCTAACCGGGTAAAATGGAACCTTTTGTCATTCAGGGATATTGTAGCTTCCCAATAGGGAAATATTTTTTTTTATATCAGTTCAGTATTTTAGGAGCGTTTAAGGGGCAAACCAACAAAACATCATATCAGAAAATAATAACTACCAAAACCCATATTTTTTTAATTCTTCTACATTTAAAATAAAAAATTGCTTAACACAAAATATTATCCCTATAGATATTCTTTTACTATCTGATTCAAGAGCATCGTATAAACAGATCTTTTACAAATGCAACTCGCGACTCCACTGTGGAGCAAAAAAAAAGCAATTTATTCTTATATTAAATTCTTTCGTTCACTTTGTAATCAAAGAAAGCTGAAATGCATTTTAATTCCTTTGGAAACCTAGCACGTAAAAGCAGTGTCGTCGGACAGAAGATTAATCTAGTAGTCTTGTTTGTACGTACTCACAAAGAAGGAACTAAATATTACATTCCAAGGTACGACTAACAATTAATAGACACCTTTAAAAAGGATCAAAGTGAAACCCGGAATGAATTCCTGGAATCTAGGGAACTTCTGCTTTATTTTGAACCGAGAGTTAAGAGTGATGACGGCATATAATAAAGACTGATGCTTGGAGTATCAAATATTATCAGCGTCAGAATGCACACTTTCAGAGTTGTCCTTTCAGTAATTCAAGCTTCTATTCACTTGCGTGAGAGACAACACGCTAGCATCACCGTGAGCGGTAGCGATAGCTTAAAAAAGCACAGTAGGTACTTACTTATTACAAGTTATTGCAAATCGAAAGGCACTATACAATTTTGAATGGTTAGTTTGAGTAGTCGTGGTAAAAAAAGTCGTGGTGGCCTAGTGGGTAAAGGACAACCTCTCAAGTATGAGGGCGCGGGTTCGATCCCAGGTCAGGCAAGTACCAATGCAACTTTTCTAAGTTTGTATGTACTTTCTAAGTATATCTTAGACACCATTGACTGTGTTTCGGATGGCACGTTAAACTGTAGGTCCCGGCTGTCATTGAACATCCTTGGCAGTCGTTACGGGTAGTCAGAAGCCAGTAAGTCTGACACCAGTCTAACCAACGGGTATCGGGTTGCCCGGGTAACTGGGTTGAGGAGGTCAGATAGGCAGTCGCTTCTTGTAAAGCACTGGTACTCAGCTGAATCCGGTTAGACTGGAAGCCGACCCCAACATGATTGGGAAAAGGCTCGGAGAATGAGTTTGAGTAGTCGTGGTGGCCTAGTGGGTAAAGAATCACCCTCTCGAGTATGAGGGCGTAGGTTCGATTCCAGGTCAGGCAAGTACCAATGCAAATTTTCTAAGTTTGTATGTACTTTCTAAGTATTACTTGGACACCAATGGCTGATAAAAAGGTGAAGAAAAAATTTTGAGGAAACCTGGACTATAGTCCGAAATCACCAACCCGCATTGTGCAAGCGTGGTGATTAATACTCAATCCTTCTCCGTGTGAGAGGAGGCCTGTGCCCAGCAGTGGGACGATAAAAAGGTTGTAATAGTAACAGTTTTACAAAAATAAACATAAGCAGGAAGAATATCCATAAAATATATTCACGAATAATTTGTATTTGCGACGAAGTTAGGCTGTTAAAACGTCTTTATTCCACTTAGTTTGACCCACAAAATCAACACTAATCTTAAAAACACCGGGTTATCTCTTCTCAAGTTAATTTCTATCCGTTACGCCCTTACAAAAGAGTTTAGAGGGAAATTAAAACGGGCTTTTGATGTCTTGTTTTGACCTTCCGGTTTTAATCCTTAATATTTATTAAAAACGTTTTAGTTTTATAAGCAGGTTATCCGATAAGGGTTCAAGGTGGTTGGAAAAATAAGGATTTTTTGTAAGAATTTAATTTTATATAGAGAGAATTTTTTGGTAGAACTAATCAGACCCGAAGTATTTAATACTCTTTTAGGAATTAGGTGCTTAGTTTTTTTCATTTTCCTATTAACCAACCTGCTGGCTCTCTTTGGGTTGTTTAATTTATAAGTAAAGTATTAGTAATTTTGGATCGGAAGTACAATTTTTGGTTTGCCAATCGATGTGTTAACAAACATTTAAATCGGTTCAGCAATTTTGGCTTGAAAGCACGACAGACAAGCACAGAGTTCCTTCGTAGGTATTTATAATATGAGTATTTTGAAGCCTATGTGAGTCTTAATTTTAAATTGTAAATACAATCTTTTTAGGAAAAATATACCCACAGTTTACACTTTATCAGCGCTTGAACTTTTGCCTTGAAACGCTTGATACATAATATTATGTAAATATATTAAAATCGATGTGAAAGTTCTGTTATGTAAAAACTTGGCCATTAGTTCTTCAAACTACCCTACTTGAAGATCTTAAACTTTGTGGAGCATTCTCGCAACCCTTTTAAACAAGCCTATGCTTGGAGAAAATTATTTTTATTTCTTGTTTTAAAATTCAGAGTTTTTTAACGATATTTGTATAACAGATGTGGGCAGGAGTTATATAAGTTTCAAGTAGATTTAATTGGCTATTCTGAGAGCATAGTTTACGTTTACAATTAAGTAGATAATGACGGCCTATGGCGCTTACCTCAGGAAAACGTTTGGTTTGGAATATTATTTTGGTGTAAGATAGTCCATTTGTTGAATGCCGAGCTTTTATCCATCTAAACAAGGCAATTTCCACGCAAGACGAGCGAGTTATTTTCATATAATACATTCATCTATACTCTATTTAAAATAACATTAGAAATTTAAGTAAACCTTTTTTACTGTTTGTTCAACCGATTTTGACTTTTATTGCGTTAGTAGTATGATTAATGGCGGCTGCAGTAAATACTTGGTATTGTTACCACTATTTTGCTTTCAATTCCGTTCTTTTGTCTACGGAATAAAAGTCAAAATCGGTTGAACAAACAGTAAAAAAGGTATTGCTTAAATTTCTAATGTTATTTTAAATGGAGTATAGTCACATAACAATTCCCATATTCTAATCATTGCTCAAATAAAACACTATTCCATATTATAATTCATGAAGGTTCTACCAAGTGGGTCTGGTCACGACTGGACAGACAAATGAAGTTCGTACAAATGACGAATGAGCTGAGTTTGGCGAGTCTGCCTAGGCCTTTGATTGTAATGCTCACAACACGACGCTGTTAGCCGTTCCTGCTAATACGTATCAACTGTAATACGTTAGAATAGAGCTGCTGGATGTGACTAGGATATTCTTTTAATGAAAATTGCTGAAGAATTGATATTTTGTGTGTAAAAAGATGAAGATGCATGTGTTGCTGGTATGTGTGTTACGAGACTTTTTATTCTTGGTTAAAGCACATAAAAAGTGGTGAAGGGTGCGTTGTAAATGTTGCCGTTCAAAAAGTGCTGTTTTACAGGAAAGTTTGAGGGATGAAATTATATTATGAGAAGACGGGCCTATCCACTCGATTCCTGGTATTGAATGAAATAAGGAAAAATATTATAAATAAGTGAAGTAAGGACGAAGTTATAGTTTTAATTATTTTATAGTAACAAACCAAAGGAGGAAAATCTGATCTTTATCATAGAAATGTTTTATTCTTCATTTCAGAACCTTGCCTTTTTTCTACCAAAAAGATCTTGTTGTATGTGGTATCTACAAGAGTAGATAACATTACATAACAATCATTTAACTAGCTGGCCAAGCGTGAAGTCTATTGGAGAATCATTTCCATACGGGTTTGGCAAACGCCCAACACTCAACATCTCCAGCTAAAATAATGATGACAAGTGGCAAGTTGCTGGTCTTGTACCAGAACCGCACTATTTATATATAGCTAGGAAGCTTAATATATGGCAAATCTACGTCCATTATAATATATTAAAAAGTATTAACAATAGGGTAGGTGGTTAATACTAAAGGACAGGTGGTTTAGTGTTTTTCTAGACTAACAACTGAAAATCAGTTCAGTCAAAAAATAAATGGTAAAAATGATGTACCTATTCAGGGCTTTTACTTCCAAAAAACCAATCTAATTTTCAAAGCAATTATCAAAGCGTAAAAAAATAAATACTTCTAGATATATATTTTTGCAAGACCACAAGGTTGCTCACGTTACAGGATCGCGCAGGTCGGATAAAGTCAACTGCATATAGTCAGACTTGAAACCGACACCAACATCAACTACGTTTCAGTTTCAACGAAAAGGCTGGGCAGACAATATTTTCCTCTGCAAGTCAGTTAGTCAGAACAGCCGTTTCTAGCAACTCTAAATCAAAGCTACCATAGTGCTCATTTCGCACTTACCCTTCTGACGGCTCTAAAAAGGTCGAGTTCATTTGCCACTGGCGTGTTGGCTGCACGAGACCGTTTGACGCCAGATTACAGGCGCACTGTACCGTTTTCTTTGTAACTCGATTACTGATTGGATGTAGTGGGATCCTTATTACGTAAGCCAAGGATATTATATGGCCTTCGCTTTTGTGAAGAAGTTTTGTGCACTGGCAATAATTTAAAACTTATGATTATATTATTGTAGGACTTACTCGTACTTATCACATATTTAAGAGCGTTCATACTTCAGAATGCGCTTTAGAATGTAATCATTCATATGCGGTGTTCAAATGCAATCTCAAAAATGATGCAAACGCTAATTACTATAACATTTTTGCTATTTTTAAATAGACATATTATGTGTATTTTAAAAAAACGTATACACAAAAAAAATGGATGACTGCGTAAACAATATTTTTTAGGTGACAACTACATTTGACTCAGTTTTATTTGAATTAGCACCTGCTATGCTTAATTGCTTATGATATCAAAGAAGGCGATTTCCATCGAAAGGTCAAGTTATACGTAATTAGGACACAAAGTCCAACACTCAGAGATGGAAACCATTCGTGTACATATTGGACGTGTTTTGTATGAGTTAAGAGATCTCCATTCTTTTTGGTCACAAGGCACTCGTGAAAAGTGTGAAATGGAAAAGGCTGTTGATATGTTTTTTGTATTGTGCTTTTAGTACTCTACAGGCGAGAGATTTTTGGGCCGAAATGTGAAGGTATTTGTAAGAGAGGTCGTGAATTTACACGTTTTTCAGTGGATAGCAACACTCGAATGGGTGACCAATCCATCAAGGCTTTGTCGAAGTCTTTGGCATGAGTGATTAAAATAAACGTGTATGTACCTTTGCTGAATAAGCTCCCTCGATAAATGGCCTATTTAACATACTGTGAAAAAATCTTGAATCGAACCAAAAATTCTTAAGATAAGCTCAAGCAAACAAACTCTTCAACCTTATAATATTAGAACCTATAGATACGACATACATAGGTATAAGCCGGGTCTCTAAATCACTAATCCCAATTTAAACCACTATTATTTGTCTCTAAAACTGCCTACTGGACTTTCTAATCTTCAATTAAATACCGCTTAAATGCCACCACGGTTTCTGCTTCATAAATAGAATCTAGGTACAGAACTAGTTATTAAACAACGCCCACAGATTTTAGACCTAGCTTTAAGTGTTTGTTCAAAGGAATTTGCTAAAGGAAAGCAAGATTATTAAGGAGTCAAACTTTGATGACTTTATAATGTTAAAGCTTATAAATAAATACTGTTTTGATTACCTATAAAACGTTCGTTGAATCTTACTTTGATACTAGGCATCAGATACTTATCCACGTAACTAATATTACATTACTAAATAGCTATTTTATGGATTCTTCGTTTTTGGAAAATAGGTACATTCCTTAAACATCGTTACCGATTTCATGCAGGTAAATTGCCGTCTACTGTTGAACGTAGGCTTCCCTCAATAAGCGACAACTATCCCGGTCTTGAGTAGCCTAGCATCTTCTTTCTTTAGGACAATACCTATAGCTTTTTAGTTGTTAAAAAACTTTCAAAGTCGATTCAGCGAATCCAGCTTGCCAAGTCACAAACTTAACGCGTCTATGGCCCTTATTTTTCATGCTTTTCGAGATAAAATTAATATTTACACACATACTATAGATCTTATGAAACCTTACCAAGACCTTATATTCACCTGTAAATTACACACACGTGTAGCTTTTCCTCAACAACAATAAACCCAGGATCTCAAAATTCATATCGCATAACAATAAGTCAAACTGTAAGCCTACTTAATACCTACATGTTACCCAACCGATCCCGATTACATTACAAACGATTCTGACTCCTACCAAATGACCGATCTCTTTCCTTGCTCCCATTTGGCACATAGAAATGAGGTCTTAGAAATTATACTGCAAAGGATTTTACACTCTATTCTTAAGGTACTAAGGTCTGTTTTTGGATTGGGTTTTTTGGAAAATATAAGGGTTTTCGTTCGTTAGGATTGACTTTAGGTGTTTGGAGAGATACGCACGATTCGTTTTGAGTTTTATTTACACTTGATAGTTATGGTGCTATGGTATGGTGTGGGTGTGTTTGTCGAAGGATTTTATCAAAGTTAAATAAACCTGTTTTGTAGCGCAGGTAGGATGTTGTTTGTTTTGCTTAATAACGGTCCCACTAGTGGGAAATCGCCGGTTCAGGTAGTGAATGCAACACGGCAAAATGTTTCGCGTTTCTGTTTTTATATCTACATGCTTTTTTAGAATGAATACCATACTCGTAGAATAATATAATACATTTTACATAAAAATATCAGAATAGTAGGTAACTGATTACCTAATTATAACAATTTCTTGATCTTACATTACGTAGAAGATAAATTCTACAAAATCAACTGAAGCTGAAAACTTACTTAAGTTTTAATTCAGAATTTCAAATAATATAAGAGACACAGATGTCCTAACTAATCTCCTAACAATAGGACCATTTACCAGATGCTACGAATACTATTTTTGTATTAAATCTCATTATAATTTATACAATTAGGTCGCTCAGTTTAATAATATAAAATTAAACTTATTTTAATCGGATTATAAAGGAATATTAAATTTTTAGCATAATTAAAATTGTAATTATGTCTGAAATTTTATAATTACTTATTTTATTTCAAAAATAATTATAATTTGAAGTGAGTCCCCGAAATCCAAAGACACAGAAAAACCTGTCATGTGTCACTCAAAAGCCACAGAATGGACATTATGACATCACAGAAATAATTATCAACTGCACCATTTGTTACATGCTTTTATTAGGTCGACCTACCTATATGTAATTTACTAAGTCATGGAATCAAAGGTAACTATTAAAACATCTTCTAAAGATTGCGATATCATGAAAATGCTCGGTTGTATGTAGGTAGTTCTGATGACACTACTATAATGTGGTACTGTCGAACTGATCTGAAGATTGATCCTCCAAGATATGACCTGGAACTTTATGATGGAACATCCTATCATAGCTGTATATCGTTTTAACCTCCTTGATACAAAATTAAAACAACCGTAATCACATGACAAAATTCCCACTATAATCCTAGCTCTTGAATTCAAGGTCCTACTAATTTCTCAGTACCAAGGGCACAATATCTGTATACCCGAGTACCTTCCTAGTCATGTTGTATACGAAAAATGTTCTAACTTAGAACAAAGTGTTCCCCACAAGTGAGACTTGTCTGAAGCATTTGTGTTATCGTCGTGTTTATTTCGTATCTACACAAGAGGTTACAGAATAGAGGACATTTTTGTCTCTTTGTACAATAGAAGGTTAATAATGTTAGGTTATGGGAGAAAAGAATGAATGTTACTTGTATGAGGTATTGGACTCACGGTTAAGGCTATAAAAAAAGACTTTTGGAAGAGCTAAATAAGTAGTAATTTTCCCGCGTGTTCATCCGTATCCCGTGGAAACTATCGTGACCATTACCAGTATAATATGTTACTCGGGAAGAGTGGAGACTTCCAACAGTAAAAAGATTTTTTAATCGGTTTGCGTTCACCCTTTCCGTACAAATAAAAATATAATGTTTTCCTCTATAAAATATTAGTATAGATTAGACCCTTAAAGCAACCTTTATTTAAAAAAATAGGTTTGTATTAAAGTGAAAAATAATAAACCATTTTCCCTAACATACTGCTATATCCTATTCACATTACTTAAATATTCATATTATAGAAGCAGCATTCAAAATCAGGCGTACCCATCCGAGCGATATTTCATCTAGAATGTTCGCTGAAGCATACGACAGGCGGATTAACTTCTAACGACTCTGTTAATTGTAACTCTATGGATGTAGCTATAAAATATGATTGGTTATGTTATACCTTACATATCTATGCTGAAAGAGAACTTAACTGGCTTTGAAAAGAAATTAATTTATCAGTACCTACCTACATAATATGTCATCTACCATGGTTATATAATAATAATTCACGCAGGCAATAATAGAGGTGGAAAACCAACATAACACGTAGCCTTACGTGACTTGGTATTGAGTAGCCAATTTCATGAAAAGACTTAAAAAATAAATGAACATCAAACAAATCTTCAACATCGTCACAAAACTTAAAATTTCAACCAAAAGGTTTGTTCAAAAAACTAAAACAAACGACTCCATTCATCTTTTAATTAAACAGTACTCTCCAGAGACTCGAAGATGAGTGAATTTCGCTACAAATAGTTTCGCAGACTTTGCTAAGCTTTGCCAACTTAATTGAGCCGTGTAAATAATCATTATTATATTTGTTGGCTGGAATTCGCTGTTTCATTCAAGTCCTATGAGACTTTGTGGGTCGGGGTAAAAAGTATCACAAGCCTTTTGTCGGTTTTTAGTTCGTTGAAAAGGGTGTGGCGGTTTATCCTTTTAAAGTAGTAAGCATAGTAAGGTGGTCAAATGTTATTTAAAGTGGATAAGTTTAGAATACTTTTACACAAAAAATATAAGTAGGTAACAAGGGGGACCGAGAAATTAATATTCACTACCCCACAAAAAGCTAAGAAAGAATACTAGACTACCTCATTACCTACTACGACTAATTGAGAAGAAAATACTGTTGCATAAAATATACTATTAGGTAGGTATAGTGCTTACCCATTACTTTATATCAAGTTTGAAAATAGTACTAAACAACGAGCCCATTTACAACAAAAACTTTTTACCCAAAACCAAAATTAATCCCTTCATAATTTTACCAAAACAGCCAGTAAGTATTTAAACATCAAATTTTTCATCTTCATCCCGCAGTATTCATCGCACCCTCACAAAATGTTAATCCTACATTAATTATTTAAAATATTTCCTTAATCCCGAAACAAACACTTCAATTAATAGTCGACTGACTTTACAGGATTAGCTGGGAAACTCCCGAAACTGGGGCTTTCTGGAGATTAGTAAGAAGACTGAGACAATATTATGGTATTACCATTGTAAGACGATCGCCAAATCTCCCTAGTACAACAGATTTGCTTACGATATTGATGTTGGTGTAAAATTTTATTTTAATTGAGGAAAATTCGGTAGTGAGACGGAAGTTTATTGTTAAGAAAATGTAGCACCCTGATTTCTTATTTTATGTACGCGTAAATCATCTGAAGAATTGAGCCATAAAATGTGTACTAAGCATGTCAGTCTGTGTACTAGAACTATCGTAAACCAAATTCTCTGAACTTATTTTGAACGTATGTATGTATAGAACAAAAAAATCGAACTTCATCTGAACAGACAATGTCAAGTTATTAAAGTCAACATTGATACGGCTACGTACAACAATAATTTATTTATTTTTCCAAGATATTTGAAAAACTTTATTTCTGACTGAATTTATTTATGAACACAAATAACAAAATAAAACATGACTACATAAATATACCGCTCCTCAAAAAACAGAGAAACAAAAAAACTTCATCCCATTTATCCTCAAACCCTTAGGCAGAATACACCTGCAACGTTAACATAATCTATGGTTAATGTTCTGCTATCTTAGAATCCGTCGGTTAGCGGCCTCACACGAGATAAGACACGAGGCATTAATTAAACGTATCTCTTTAGGGATGTGACCATGGAGAACTAAATTACTAGCGGAGATGTCATAACGCGGCTGCGGCATTGTTCGAAAGAGTAACCGCGGCCCTACTACATAGATAAAAGGCATACGACAGAACACGACAGTTTTTAGTCAGCAAAAGTCTGACACTCTCAACGCTGCTAACCCACAGCGGGAGGCGTGATTTGAGGATTTTTGGCGTCATTAAAAAAAATGTCATAACGCAAAATCTCCTAAGAAAGCAGTGTACCAAAATGCGGATGTTCGGAGAACAACGAACGTTACTAGCTCCGCCCTTACAAGCCTCTTATGTAACCCGCCTATTATTTAAAAAATCGCCGATCAATCACCACCAATCTTTGAAAGATTGATTTTGATTTCTAGTAACTGATCACGCCTACCGTACATGACTTGACCTACAAGAAGGCGCCAGACCTACCTTAATTATAGCATCTCCGCTATATTTCCTTCTCAGTGGATACAGCTGTTAGCCACGGCTATTTGTTACTGAAACATTTGCCGTTTAACGAGAGGGTTGTTTGACCATCAGAAGGGTTAATGTTTGAATTCTTGCTAGTGGACTGTCTCAATATCGTTGTGTAGTGTGGGTGGCTTGAGTTATTGTAGTGGCGATAATGGTTTTTACGATGACAAAAATTATTAATATTTCCTGTTTTACATTTATATTAGATTTTTTGTAAATATGTATGATTTGTAACTATTCTACAGAGTTTTCAAGCTAAAAAAATCTTAATATAAAAAGAAGCCTTAAGCCTTAAGCTTTGGTTTCCTAGGAAAGCGGTGCCGTCATATAGCGACCGTAATACAGCGGTGAAAGACATCACCAGAACGTTGTCTATGTAAACAAAATGGGGCGGTTTCCTAGAGAGCGGTAACTTCAAAAAGCGGTGTCGCCATTTGCATGACGGCCGTCTTGACGGTGTCAGATAGTTTGGTGAACTGGATACTTGAGCTACTTTACACCGAAACTTTTCAATCTGTCTAATAGTACCTGAAATTAACACATTCAAGCAAAGAAGCAAAGTCTTCAGCTTTACAATATCAGTATGGGTTTCAACACACTTTTTTTTCACCAGGAATGTAACTCGTGAAGGCTACATAAAGGCCACTAAACATACAACATTCATTTGTTTTATATGAATGCAGGGTAATGAAGATGTTTCTCTTGCTTTATGAGGCCCGAATTCTTGGTCGGTCATTTGAGCAATGTGGAGCATCGCTGGCATTTCGTTTCTTAGTAGTAGTGTTATGTGAAACATTTTGTGCACTATGTTTGGAGGTGAAAGTAGGTAGTATAAGGTCCTTGTAGTTTGTGAAAATAACTGTTTTACCCACGTTCTGAAAGATCAACTTAGCACTCTTGGAGTTTCTTCCAAATCCATTGAGTATTTTGCGTTAAGAAATACGATCAATAAATCCATTGAATATTTAGGTGATTAGTGTGATGACTGAAAATATTTGTTCAAATAATAATGAAAGCTTTTCGTTACATGAATTAACTAATATATATATATTTCCTATCAAGTTTCAAGTTCTAAGTTTTACTTTATACTTCGTGATACCTATAAAACAGGCTTTAAAAATTCTAGGTCGTCCGCAAACTGTTCTTGTTAAACACTCCTAATAAAACCTCAACCTTCTTTCAAAGGTCTCTAATAACGTAACCTAAATGCTAATTCACGGGCATCTTATGAAACTTGTGAAATTATCCACCTAAGTTCGTTCCTGCAATAAATTTACAATACCATTAAACTTCCTCTTCACTTGCTGTACAGTTTCAGCAGTGATCTATTTAATAATTATAATGCTTAACTTATTCTACAAATTTTGTTAACCAAAACCAAGATACTTTTGTAGCCACGAAAATTTTTATCAACCCTTATCTCGTTACGGTAAAGGTTCATTTTGCTTTGCTGTTGTCACTGTCATATGTAGAGTGTAGTTGGTAAAAACAAGCGGAAGAGACAAGTCTGAAATTACACGTTTCTCAAAGTTTATTAGTTAGAGTGTTCGGTGGGGAGTTTTAATCGATCCTCTCACCTGAGTCTATTGACTTTTCACTTAATTTTGATTAGCCTGGAACAATTATTGCGTAGGTCTACTGAGTTGTTTCGGAATCCATTTACCTTTTAATGTGGATATAAATAAATACTTCAGTGCAATGACCTTAGAAAAATGTGTGTAAATATGCAACTTGTCTTTGTATTTACGAGAGCCCTTTCGCTACTGATCTTAAGCGCTCACTAAGCAGTGGTCCAGCCACCAAGTCATACAAAGACAATATGCATTTACCTACATTTAGACACTCAAGTTTGACTCACTCACTTTCATTAGATAAAAGATAATCGGTCGGTAAGTAGTTATGGGTAAGTCTAACCTGGACGGAAGAAAGTGTATGTACATGGTTTAGCTAGGAGGTTCAATTAAATCAATGGTTTCAGGGTTTTTAAAACGCATTTTCATCATCACCTACCAAATAGATAGATAGATAGATAGATAGATAAAACATTTATTCAGACAAACAAAAATACACCACAAAGATACACAATAAGAAAAATAAAACAAAACAAGAAGTGGGTAGAAAGAGAAACATATGAAATACAATCAGAGATTAACGGCGCGCTGCAGTGTCTTACGTTTGCACCGAATGGGAGTCCAACTCAGCATGTGTCAGGTAGAATACCTGACGCTGGTATTCTGCTGGATCCCTAAAAATGACGCACGGACGTCGAGTAGACTATTGGTGTGTGTGCTGTGTGTATTTGAAGTAAGTGTTTTATGTTCTGTGTGTGTGTTGTGCTTGAATGTGAACTATGATTAATATTGAAGTGTAGAAATGTGTTACTAGGTAAACTACTAGTATTAGTTCTCTCAGACTACGAGTGAACCGGACTACGGCGACGAAACACCATCACGGCAGGTACCTGCTATCGCTATATTATGTCAAATCAATAGATCAATGGCCCTATTCAAAATGAGTCGACCTTGTGTTACTAGAAACAGGCTAACTTTGTCAATGATGTCGGCCGGCTATTGCTTTCGTTCGAACTGACATTGTTACTTGAGTTCCATAGATGACGCTCGGCCATATGTGATGACGTATAATAGGGTAGAGAAGTTAAAATAAGAAAAAAATACAAAAGCCTTCTTCTTAAAAAAAGATTAAACTTCCCTTTTGGATAAAGGACCCTAACAAATAAAACTAAGCAACAACACGAATTATATTCATTAAACTAAAAGGCACGAAATCAATAAACAAAGTCAATAAATTAGCATTGTCTCGATAACTGTACGAAGTTCGATACTTTAAGATAACACTCGATAAAGTATTGATGCAAATTAATTCGGGCCTGAATTGAATATACATAATATCTTGTGAGATAACAAACGCTGGTATATAAATAATTATAGTTTGTATAATATGCATACCATGCAGATATACAGGAGGAGGCACCCTGGTGTATGCTTTTCGCCGATGACATTGTTCTGGTGGGGGAGAGTGGGCCAGAGGTCCAGAGTAGATTGGAGGCATGGCGGCTGAGACTGGAGACAGTGGGTTTAAAGGTGAGCAGGAGTAAAACCGAATACCTTCATTGTGATTTTGGCGGTATTTCGGGACCCATGACCATAACCCTAGCCGGCATGCCCCTACCAGTTTGCTCCGACTTCCGGTACCTTGGTTCACTCGTCCAAAGTGACGGTGAGGTGAACAGGGACGTTACGCATCGGATCAATACTGGATGGATGAAGTGGCGACAGGTAACTAGCGCTATTTGTGACCCGCGGATGCCCCTCAAACTGAAGGGCAAAATTTACAAATCCGTCATTAGACCTGTCGTCCTGTATGGATCGGAGTGTTGGGCATTGAAAAAGAGGGACGAGAAGAGAGTGCATGTAACAGAAATGAGAATGCTGAGATGGATGTGTGGTGTTACAAGAATGGATAAAGTGAGGAATGATTACATTAGAGGAAGTCTGAAAGTTGCGCCAGTTACAGAAAAGATGAGAAGTAGAAGATTGTCGTGGTATGGACATGTAATGAGGAGGGATGATACACATGCAACAAAGTGTGTGCTAAGTATGAATGTAGATGGATGGAGAGGAAGAGGAAGACCTAAGAAAAGATGGATGGATTGCCTGAAAGATGATATGAATAGGAAGGGAGTGAGTGTCAGTATGACGAGTGACAGGGGAAAATGGAAGAAAATGACATATTGCGCCGACCCCAAGTAATATTTGGGAACAGGGCAGGAGAAAGAAGAAGAAGTATAATATGCATACCGAAATAGATTAGATTAGATTAGATGGTAATTATTTATAACATTAACTTTTATCATAACTACGTACATGGCTGCATTTGCCTATCATGCCCAGGATTAAGCTTTTTTATTGTTTTTTTTTTTCGAATTAAAACAAGATGAACGAATGATCTATCCAAGTTCGTCGGAATGCAATGGATGCTGGTTGCTGAAAATCGCTTTGACTAGGAAAATAAAATAGCAATTGTCTCGGTAGATCTAAGGGGGAGGCCTTTGTTCAGCAGTGGACGTCCTTTGGCTGAGATGATGATGATGATGATGAATTGTCTCGGTACTTTTCATTGATACATATATTACAAATAATATTATTTTCTCTAAAAATAAACGGTGTATAGGTACCAAAACACATTACAATCCAACCGCTACCCACAATAATCCGTAACTAACTCGGCACTAAGCGACCACCACTGTTTCTTGTTACAAACTTGCTTACACAGTTCTGACAGTATTCAACCTCAGTTACCATCTTTAGATACCATTATGAAGTACCTTCACAGGTAAATCCTTTACTTTAATATACGAATTTCGTCTCCCTGCGGCCGGAATGTGGGTTTGTTGAACTATGTATAATGTGTATAATTTTGAAATAGATTTAGTTGGAGGGTCTAAGGTGTTATGAAGAATTCTTTGAGCAGTACACAATATTTAAAAAAAAAAACTGTGCTTCAGCTATCTTTTTCAATATTAACCTTTACGATAAAGCTCTAGGTTTGAATGTATGTTTATTACCTACTCTTTCACCTAAAAACCACTGAACAGATACCGTCTTACCACAAAAACTTTTAAACGTCAGTTTATGCCTTGTCTAAAAAAATGTCAAATTATGACGTTGACATATGGTTCATTTTGCAGCCAAAATTTTATTAGACAAGCGTAAAACAGGGTTTAAAGTTTTTGTAGTAAGGCCCATTATGTTTAAGCTTGGGCGTAAGCAGAATAACAATACTCTTATCCTAGTGCATTAAGTATTCTGTTTTCGGGATGCAGGTGAATCCAAGGGCTAATCTAGTATTCAATAGTTGAACTTTCAGTCTGCAATAATAAAATAGCTAATTTGACCTTTAACGAGGCTCAACAACAACCAAAAGTCTATGTCACCTGTTACGTGAACCATGAATCCAATTTTCTCCGAAAAGTTCTAACACCTATCTATTTACGTTCAAAATCAAATTTCAGCGACCTATAGAGCGACGGAGCATTCACTAATTTTATTTTTATATAAAGATTTCACAAAAAAACTTTCTCGATCCCTTAAGACATCCATTATTTTAATGGAGTTACTTACTAATTCACACGCTGGGAGTTTAAAACATCGAGCTTGGATCACTCAAAGGTAATTGTCTTATCATATTTTGTTTTTACTGACGGCTGTTTATAATGGATGGAAAATTTTGATCTTGTAAATAGGTTGTGTATTTGTTAGGCTTTGGTCGGCTTATATATAGTTAAGGCAGTGTAAGAGGTTTAGGCCTTAGGTCTCGGTCAAGCTGCGGATAGGCGCCGATCAATCGGTTAAGGAGCTTAGGTACTTTGGAGCTGTTGATGGCTATAGTGGTGTGATTTAGATGGGCTTAGTGTATGGATGCAAATGGCTAGTTCTCATAATTAAGGAATTTTGGTTGGCTCGAATCATAGCTCATTAGTTTTTGAATATTTTTGATTTATTTTAAATCTAGAATAACAAAGCAATTGAATTTTATATGGGCACTGAAATTCAGATAGATTCGAAAATATCTTTTTGTAGAAAAATGCTTCAACATGAGCAAAAATGTCACTTTCCTGTGGGGCGATTTTCCAAAACGCAAGTTTTCTACCGACATAATGCGTAAAGTAAATACATAAATAAATCAATCAATACCTAATCACAGTAACAATTAGTAAAACTTTGCAAAAACTTAAAAAAAGTTTTGTAGCTCCCTATTTTTTGACGATTTTTAATCATTGAATAGGGGCGACAAGAATTGTGTATCACATTCCTGTCAGCTAAAAACGTGTCAAGAATACCTATAAATTTAATTTTGATAGCTGTTGCCAGATTTCTATGACAAAGTAGGTAGTTAGGTAAGCTCATTGCCGTTCATAGTTCCGCGTAACAGCCAATCAGATAGTCGTAACGAAGCTCTGATCGACCGCAGACGCGTTCGGGACAGACAACTTCTCACTTGTATGGTAAGTATTTACGTAAACAATATTTAGATTACATATATAATTTTTATTATTTTAAATAATACACCAAGGATAAATATTCAATGAAGTAGTGAAATGTCATTCAAAGACAACGTTTTTGTGTTTTTTGTGAATAACATCAAAATTATCACTTTTCTGTATATCACTTGTCTGGATTTGTGTACACAGGAAAGTGATAACATTACAGGATAGTGATAGATTTCCTTGGATTTCTATTTTTTTTCTTAACATTTTATATTTTTTATCCGTTGAGGCCTTGTTTCCACAGAAACCAAAATGCCACAACCTAAGAAAAAAAAGACCAGGGAAGAAGTACTAGCACAAAAGCAAAAAAAATAAAGAAAACTTTATGACAGAATGAAAAATGATCCAGAGAAGTTAGGTACTTGGAAAGAAAAGAAAAAAACAGTATTAGGTAATTAAAGTCAAGCAGTACGTACAGGAAAGATAAAAACAATATCCGAGATGACTGAACGATGAAGAAAGACACGAAACTGATTCTGATGATTGTTATTGTATTATCTGTGGATTGTTATACAAAGAAAACACAACAGGTCAAGATTGGATCAAATGCATCATATGTGATCAATGGGCGCAATGTAACTGCATCAAAACGGATATAGTATCGGTCAAGTGTCCTGCCTGGTTATCGGATAAAGACTATGCAATGCAAACTTAAACTGACCTATGTATTTAGAAAATTTTCGACTGATATTATTATAAAAACACTGAAATTATATATGCCCTTCTAATAATTAAGTTTCTTTAAAGTTAGTACCTGAAAAAAGGCAGCTGATTATTTTGTGTAACGTATTTATTTCATAGAATGGGTTGATTTTATTGATCTCTTTAAGACAAATTAAGACTATTAAGTTACAGACTTGTATAGAACAGACTATCATTATTTATTGTGACTTGCTATTAAAATTTTGTAATTCATTGTTTTTAAATAAAAATTAAATCAGGTAATTTGTGTTTAATAATATCACTTTCCTGGTTATTTCTCACTTTTCAGGCAGTTAAATAACATTCACATCTTAAAATTGTTAACGGTTTTTAATAAATATATAAAATATTATATAGTGAATAATTTACATGTCACTTATTATGCATTTTTATACATATTTCATGTTTATTTTCATTTTCCTGTGCCATATATCATTTGCCTGTCTTATTTATTTTTTTAAAGACCTATAATTTAATTATTTACCAATATTTTGTCTGACCCGCAAAACTTGTGCTTATTTATGTAACAATCTTGACTTCTAGCCACTTAGTATACTCAATTTTAGAAAAAAAGCATGGGACTAATAATGTTCCGTTAAAATTCCTTCATAATGAGAACTACCCAAATAAATGAATTTGAATTTGTATGCAAGTGTGTTTATTCTTCGCATAAAAGGACAATGCTCATGAAGTATGAGAAAGAAACCCAAACTCAAAATATAGGTAAATATAAAATATAGGTAAAAATAAGTAATTAAATATTACATAGGGGGCATTGTCGAAATCAGTGGCTATATGTGTGAAATTGCTATTCGAATTTTAACATCTGCCCTACATTGCTACTCGAGATTTTAGAGGTAACACAATGTATTAGGATAAGGAACAGCAAACAGATACAGTTGTGGTTTAAGAGTGTAAATAATGACATGTTTATGGCAACTTCTCCACTATTCTACCTACTTTTACAAGATAATAGGATGATAGAATTAAAACACGACATGAATGTACTTTTCATTTTAATAATAACGCTTAAAAGGCATCGATTCTTTATTTCTAACACGACATGATCCAAAAATGTTGCGGTATGCGCGAATTGTTCCTCATGTCTAGCCCACCCTAAGTAATGTAAAACGCTCATGACGCGATGACGTGGGCGCTGCAGCCCAATGTCCTCCACCCATGAATACAGGAGCAGTAATATCTTGATATGCCATTCCTGCCATTTTCCCTTTTATAAAGAATTTAGGTGTAAAAGAACACTGCTAAAGTGAAGTTAACCCGGTTTGGACAAGGCTTGCGTCGCATCCCAAAGTCCCAAATTACTTGCCATATTACTTGTTTGTTACTTCAGATAGCACTTTAATTAAACTATAAGCCCCAGCAGCTCATGTTACCCCTTTAAAAAATCAATTAGCAATTTCACACATATAGCCATTGATTTCGATGATGCCTCCTATGCAGTATTTCATTACGTATTATTACCTATAATAGTACTCCGTTTGAGTTACTTTTCGTTTGCGCCGGGCTTGGGTTTTTTTTTGAGCATTGTCCTTTTACTGTATATTCATAGGCCATTGCACGACATTTCAGACTTAATAAATTATAGCTTCTACAACGACAGCTACTGAAGACTAGGAATTCCATATTCCAACACTTTCTTGAATAAAAAAATCATAGGTAGCATGACCTGCAAGATGCCATTAATTTAAAAAAATATGTAGAACAAATACCTACATTGTGCTACACCGATAAACCAAAAACACTAATAGAATTCCCATAGAAAAAAACATAATAAAATCATAACCACAGCTTTACCCAAATCCTGTGTATCCTAATCAAAATATTCGATCGTGATTGCGCCTTTGTGTCTGTGTGTTACAGATATTAATAATAACGTCGTCAACACATTCGACGTTCATCACATGCCGTAACATTGGTGAAGGAACGTGTGCGCGGAATCAGTGGGAGCTTTTACTTAAACGAGACGTATCCGATACGAGAGCATTCCGGAATAGAATTGATAGTCATTTCTGTATAAATGGTAATGATTTGCTTAGTTATGATAAATATGTAGGTATATTATTTTCTTTTAAGCCCCGACGCTAAATATAAGGGTGTTATAAGTTTGACCGCCATGTGTGTCAGTCTGTTTGTCTGCGGCACCTTAGCTCTTAATCGAACAAACTGATTTAGATGTGATGTTCTTAGATGACTGCTGATGTAAATGCTTGGTTTTAGACATGTTTCATCAAATCATTAAAAAGCTATAATCCATTTTGCCAACGGAGCTATAGACTCTTAAATACAGAACATCAGATGGGTCGTTTTTTGTCGTCATACAGCTATCGAATTAGCATGCTGATGGTTGTAACGATTATAATGGTTTTGATATTACAATGCAAAATATTGCTGTTTCCTCAAAGTCGTTGGGTATAAAGGAACACACGCGAAAGATGTTATAATTATATCGTTATTTGCTTCAAGCTCAGGAAATGAGCTTCTGTGCCGTATCACATTTAGTTAGAACTTTCATTTCAGACCTGATATTGTGTTTATCTATACGCGAACGTTTCTCGGAATTAGGCTTGGTTTTGGGTAATATTCTAGGAAGGAACTGTTTGCATGTTTTCTTTAAGGCAATTAGTTGGTGGTTCCTTCGATGTAAGTATTTTTCAGTGTAAATAGATAAGTTTGCTGATAGTTTGTCGATGCACAACTATGATATTGTCTTGCTTTCACTATTGCAAGTGTGGTAGAATTGTGCAAATGTGTCATACCTCATAACATTAACTTAAATACGTTATGTAATATAAATATGTCAATTAACACAAAGAAAAAAATGCCTACGCAAGAAATGAAAAAAATGTTTTTTTGAATAAATTAAATAGAATCATCATGGAAATTAAGTTTGAAAAGATTCTCTAAATAAAAATACGGGTATATTCATTAATTTATTTATTTCCTGTCTTCTCTAATGATATAACAGATACAATATATTCCCAAGGCGAAACACTTTTGTCTATAACTATTTAATTTTAAAACTATATCTATTTAATCTATTACATACAATAAATACAACGCAATATGTATATTTTTATCTTATAAATATTTAATAATATTACACACAATTTCCCTTAAGACTAGTCAGGAAGTAATTAATGTTATTATATTTTTTGAACAATGGTTAATGTTAAAATTATAATAATTACAAGGTTTCCGAACGATTACAAAGCTTTTTTTATTAAGTTTTTTTTTTCATTTTTCTTCGACAGGATATCACAGCTATTAAAATTAAATTATATACAATACGTCCTATGTTATGGTTTTGTTAATACAATAGTTCGTTATAGGGCACATAAAATGTTAAAACATCTAAATTTTGGTGTAAAGCTAATATTAAAACTAGTGGCAAACTGTTGTTGGATATTTACAATTAAACAAAATAAAAACAAATACCAGGAATGTTTAACTATATTTCTATTATTATTAAGTTTATTTTAAAATGCACGCATTTCGTTATTCTCTTTCATTTAACAATATTATTTTTCAGTAATCATTCATAACAAAATATCTTTTAGAGGGTTTGACATTCAAAAACCAGACTTAACACCCATAGTGTCATTTATTTCACATTGTTAATAAATAATACAGCAATCCTATTAGATCTTTACAAGCCCTATAATTGCAAATATCTTGTTTACGCAACCTATATGATCTTGAAATAGCATATAGTTACAAAAAAGAAAACAAAAAGAATTAAGGATAAATCATTGAAAAATATTTAAAGAAAATTAGTATAAGCTGAAGAGACAATCAAAATCATATCGATACATCCCACCTCTAAAATATGACATCACATTCCATTTTACGTAACCCTCATATTGCTATCGTTCCAAAACATATCAGTACAGTCTGGACATTTTTGATGCAGTTGACAGATGCTGTCAGTAAAAACATGACAGATGTCAATAGCACAAAACATTCGGTATCCCCATGGAGCAAGGAATGATGAGCGGAGATGCCATAATACCGGTAGGTCAAGTGTCTTCTTTTACGTCAAATGAGCATGTACGGTGAGCACGACCAAACAGATCAGTTACGAGAGAACTATCGAGGTGTTGGGGTTTTTAGACATCTGTCAACGATTTTTGATATTACGCAAATAGACGGATCCAAAGAAGGCGTATAAGATCGAAAACAGTAACGTCTAAGGGCCAGGCCACAACAGTGCGTTGCGGCGTCGCATCGCAAAAACAACATTGCACAGCTATGCGATTAATATGATATGCGTCGTTGATTTTTGCGATGCGACGCCGCAACGCACTGTTGTGGCCTGGCCCTAACTACTCTCTCAAGCATTTTATCTAAAACATCGTGGAAGGGAAGGTCGAAGAAAAGAGAGGGAGGGGTCGTCAAGGTATTGCTACATCAAGAAATTAAAGAGAAAGTGAAGGTTGTGACGTGTAAGGAATTTCAAGAGTCGGCATAAATGGAAGGAGCTGCACTGACAACAGCTTTCTTAGGCGATCTTCCGTTATGGCACCTCCGCTAGTCATGTTGTTATCCACGGGTTTCCCTGTTCAACAGGCCCTGTTGTGATCAATTCCTGGTCAACATAGGATTGATCATGATGTTGGCGAGCGCGTTGCGTCGCTTGCGCCAGGCGCCGGCGCCTTGCGCGTGGTACTGCAGCTGCCGGTACCAAGTGCGCGTGCGCGTGTTTTCTTCCGCCTGGAATTTGAAAAATTAATGGTTTTAGTTCGTTCTGTTTAAGTACTTAGAATTGGGTTCTTTTAGCTTTATTTATACCGTGTAATAAAATATAATTACACAGTGATCAATTAACGAAAAATCGGACAATAAAGAACCCTACAAAGTGTAAAAAATTCAGATATTCAAAAAATAGTAAATTAACCCACATTGAAGATTTCACCTGGATCGTGAGTGCATAATGACATTATATCTCACGTGTACTCACAATATCTAGAGAATTAAAGTTGTCTCATTACTAATTCAAACCCAAGACATTCAATTTTCCAACTACCACGTCATACGCATGATATAAATTGGGAAAGAACCTAGAAAGTGTGCTTCTCAATCTCACCTTAAAAATATAAGAATCCTTCGTAGTAATTTCGTGTACTTCGAAGAAGTGTTCGGGCTCGTGATCAGCAGCCACCACACAGCGGTCGAGGAATAGTGGCTCTCTCTGCAGCGTGTATCTTCCCGCTTTCTCTCTGACCAACAAGAGAGCTGCTTCTCTTACTCCACTGCGCGCGAACAGTGCTTCTCCCTCTTTCTCTCTTGCTTCTCTGTCTCTCGCTTCCCGCGTCTCTCGGATCTCGTTCGTTTTGTGGGTGATCGTTGGCTGTGGGAAATTGGGGAAGAAGTTTAGTTATTGGTGGCTTCTAATTACTATATGACACGTGAAGTGAAGATGGTCAACAAATGCGACTTCATATTTCGTCGTAAAATTCTTGAAATGAATGTTTTTTTTTTTAATTTAATTAAGATTTCACACTTCATTATTTTATTCATATTTTTCATACACAGCTTTAGGTTCTATTGTTGCAAATATTGTATTATATGTAAAATTTTACAAAAGCTTTATAGGTCAAAACTTTCACTAACACCGCATAGAACTCTAGCAAGTACCTAGTAAAGATTTCACAAACCGCACTGAAAATAAAAATCAGCAAAACTCACCTTTCCGTTAGTTACCAAAAGAGCGTTGATTGGCGTCAACTTGATGGTGCGTCCTTTCCGCCAGTTGTTGTCGTTGGGCTGAGTGAACAGCAGCTTACCCTCCATTGCGAACCTTAGCAACAAGAAAATAAAGTCCAAAATTGATCAATAGCTCACTCAAGTGTTGGTAGGATTTTGTCGTCATTTTATTTGTAGGGAGGTACGTCAATTTGTTGGAATAAGGTCGATTGGGCTCCGCGTCACTTCAGACTGACTCAACCTGTGTTATGGGTGCGTAAAAATCTCGCCTTATTAAAGGTTAAGTCGGGTGTAGAATATATAGCCTACCTTACCGAGATGCCGTACTTTACACGAGTATTTTATTTTTTAAGTGAACACGAGGTTCAACCTTTTTTCCCTTAGATGACATTTGACCCCTGTCAAGTATAAAGCATGATGTTGAATTTGTCTAAAAATAAATTGTCCTTTCAGCTTTTAGAAGCGGTCTTTTGCAAAATGGTTGTGCCTACGAATAAATTTTCTATCCCCATCAACTTTAAGTTCACAAAAATTACCATGAAAACCGAACATTCATTTTAAAGCGGAAACTTTCATGAGCCATTATTAACTTTACATTTTCCTCTCATCAAAACCAACACGGCAACACTACACGACTAAAATTATTTCATCTCGAGCTTAATTCACGAGCTGTTGGCAACATCGCAATGTATTATGGCATGTGACGTCACAACAGCGCGTTTCATGTTCCACGGTCGTGATAAATTCCGCGCCAGCTAAAACATTAATTTCTCTCCTGTGTATTACTTGGTAAATGAGATATATCTCTGGCATTCGTCTCATTTTAATTAGCTTATTTGATGATATGGTTGCGATTATTCAACTCGGATTTGTTAATCAATAAGAATAATCGATTTTTATTTTCTCTTTTATGAATCCTTCAGAATTCCCCATCAAAATGGATTTAGATTAGTTTCACATTTGTTGCCACAAATCCCCAATCTCGCACGACCTTATTTTGATGACAACCATAAAATAAACCATTCAGTGCACTCTAGATACAAGCTACAATGCAACACCCATTAAACTACGTTCAGTAGTTTCCAAGTTCCTCACAACAAAATTGCAAAAACGTTTACTTGAAAGTGATTTTGAATAGCACCTGAAATTGATTCTCGCGAAACCTCTAGCGTTCTTCCAAACTAAAGTTAATGTTTGAACAGTGATACAAAGTATTTTGTATGTAGCACTGATAAATTAATAGTCTTTGTATTTGTATCTACTTACCCTAATTCAAAAAGAGATTACTTTTTACAGCCGAAAGAATCAATCTACTTAAAATCAAATCACCCAGAATCAATTGAAATGACAACAATGATTACCGTTCCGACCCCTATTTGAATTTAGCGAATTCATGCGCATTCCCCTATAAACATTTTAGATCGAATAAAACGAGTTGCGTGGCTAATAAAATCCTTTCAATAATGCTCTCTCCGTCTCCATAACCGTTTAGACCTCGTAAAACTTTAATTTTCGCAACTCGAAGGAATTTTCTACCTTCATTTGGCTAATAACATATTTTTCAATGGACAGTGAAATTAGTTAAAACGTTACATCTATTTGCTTGTATAATTACACGTATTTGTGAAAGTAAAAGCCCTGTTGAATAGCACTTGTCGCTGTTACTGCCGCTAAAGCAACGATTATCAGCTTTATGGTACAAGTAATAAGAGTTACGAGGCAATCATAAAAGTTTGAAAGTGATTTTAAGCTAGAATTTTATTTTTAATAGGGAGTTATGAGAGACTTCTTTCGGATTTAACGGCTTGGCGTTAAATTGACGAATTCTTCGAATCATACTTTAATTTAAGTGGTATTAAAAATTTACAGTCTCTTTGACCCTTTTAGGAGTTATATAGTTAAAACTGCAAAGTTGTAAGTTAGCATAAAACCTATCCTGCCTCCAAAATTTCAACATCAAAATTGTCCTTGATCAGTTCTTCGAAAGTGTAGTCTTAACAATAGCTTCCTTCAGCATATCATATTTTCTACGCCATATAATAACTAACATGCAAACCATAATCGACCTTTCTCCTTCGAACAAAAAAGAGGCATCCAAAATTTAATCAAAGTTCACAACTTAAACCATCAAACGGACCTGCGAGCCGCAATGGATCTAGTAATGGGATCATTTGTACCATCCACCAATAGAACTGAATGTGCCTGCTACAATTTGCCGAAACATCTCCAATTATACAAAGAGCTAACTAAGGCTAATGTTTTTCTTTATGAAAAAGATCGCCTTGAAAATCTTTGGCGTTTTCTTAGACATTTACAGACGTTTTCGTTGTTATGTGAGCGGTATTATAAGAAATGGTGGACAATAATTGAAATCTCATAAAATATATGGACGATTTGCCATTAGTGATAGACGAAATTTGGTGAGCACATTGTATATGGTACTTGTCGCAATTACATTGTCATTATATGAGTATCTATTCATCAAACTAGGACTATCATAGATTTTATACAATACAAGTTTCTGAGGAATAACAACCCACCTGGCGTCATCATGGTTCCAATCAAGTACATCGACAGCCATTTTCCTCAGCTTGATATCAGCCACATGGAGATCGTGTGCAGTTCTTCGAGCGGCTGCAAGTCGTCTCCACAGAGGTACGTCTCTTGCCGCGGCGGCAGCGGCTGCAGCTGCCGCGTTGATTTCTTCAAGTCGGCATTCTACGCAACGCTGGGCCGACTTTACGTCGTCCCGTTCAGTTGCGCACGCGGCAGTGGCGCGATATAGCCGAGAGAGAAGGAGGGGATATTTTGTCACGCGTTGTACTGGCACCTGGAATAATTGTATTAAATTTTGATTAGTCTTCTATTAGTTAAAGCTATAAATCTATGTACCTCTATATTGGTTGGTTATAATAGAACCCAAACGAACCCCTAATGCCACCTGCAATGGTAGTTATAGATACAATGATAAATCATTGGGTCGCGTAAGTTAATAGTATCTTGTACCCCTTACGAAATATCAAAAAAAATATGTAAAAACCCAATTACCATGAGAAATGAGTTTAGATTCATCCTCCTCAAGACGGTGTTTTCCATCTGCGAGACGCGCAAGAATATCCTCAGGAGTTCCTTCTCCTTCTCGAGACCAGCCAGGAGGAGGGCAGCACCAGCTTGCTTCACGCAGTACGACTGGAACGCTGTCAGCATGCCTGAACACTCCAGCAGGATCTTCCCAACGTTTACAGTTAAAAGATCCTGAAAAGAACACAGGTAAATTACTTTATCATATCATTAAAATGTATGGTTGTTATGGACATAATTTGCAAAGATAGTATAGAAAATACCTCGTCTCCTTGTTCCACAGCAATTTCAAGTCCATCTCGTAACTTCTCAGATAAAACTTGGTTATTTTCAATCAGCTCTTCAACATTCAGGAATATAGCGCTGAGCTGTTCTTGGTTGAGTAGGCCAGCTACTAACATCGGTTTATAAAACTCTTCAAGGATGATTTGCAAATCCCTGCCATATTTTTCTTCAGTCTCTACAATTTCTGTTATTATTTCCTTCCTCTCTGCTCGTTTCTTGGCACACTTTCTGCATACTAGTGGAGCGTATAATGAACCTGAAATAAGTGAAATCAAACTGTAATCATTCTACACTTTTTTATAAAACATATAAATATTTTAGTATTTCCATCTGAACCATCCTTTACCTTGCTCTGTTAATTGAGTTTCCACGGCAGTGTCACAATCTTCGCAGAGATGTATAGGAGTATCTTTATCGGTAATCATGCTGCAAGGTGAAGTTTTGCCCTGCAGTCTGCTTCTTGAAGACTTACTTGTTTCAGAGCCAACTCCTGAGTCATTTCTTTCAATCTCAGCCGAAGTCTTTTTACACACAACAGCCTTTTCTAAAGTTTCATGGTTAATAACTAGTGAATTATCCTCGCTGGAATCTGATGCGTTTGATAACTGACTCGTGTTGCTACTAAGATGTGTGTCAATTATTTCACTGTTATTACTTTTTTCTTTGGATTCCTCTAACATGTTTGATGAATCATTGTGGGTAGCATAACTAGTTATGTATGTTTCCTCATCATCAATACCTCTTTCTTTAGCATCTACTAAGTAAGACAAAATGTCATACTTCGATGCACCTTCAAATATTGAACGTGATCCACTACGTTTTTCGTCATCTAAAATCATTAGGGAATTGGGAGGTGGGTTGATGGGTAGAGGCGGTGGCATATCTCCAATCTCTTCATATATAGGATCACTGTTCAAACGAATAGATTCGTAATGATGATCATCGTCGGTGTTATTAGATATTTCAATATCACACAACGCGGCGTCGACCAACATTTGATAAAATTTCGACCTCGTTGAATTCGTATCGTCTTCGGTGGACAATTCGCTCGCTGAAGCATTATAGCAGTCCGACATTGGCTCGAGATCAGAAAAAACTCCCATAGCACCGCTCTCATACTCCATACTTTCATAGGGAGCAGAGCAGCTATTATCTTCATTCTCTTGGCAGACGGAAGAGTCGATTGTATTTTGTTTATTCGACGCATCGTCTTTGGCACTATTCTCGTTCTTTGGCTTTACTTCCCCTTTCTTCTCTACTTCTTTTGCACTCTCTTCTTTCAAATTTTTCAACGAACTTTCAATAAGCTTTTCTATAGTCATTTCACTGCTGTCTGTCCCTTCTGTATTCTTAGTTTCTTGGAGTTTTATTAATGAGTTTTCTATCAGTTTTTTAACCAAATCTGAATCTAAACCATCTGCGAGATGAGCGAAGAAAGGATCATCAAAAAGTTTTGTAACAAAATTGCCATTATTTGGTTGAACATCGCTGTTGTTATGGCAATCTGAATAAAATTTATCATCCTTCTTACCACAGACGTGTGGAATTAAGTTACGTTTTATAGCTTCGACAGGATCGTTTAAAATTGAAGATAGGTCATTTGAAGTATTCTGATCTCGGGAGCCATAGCTATTGTCTTTGTTTCTATCCGCATAATATTCTTCGTAAGTATTCGCTTCCATATGATTTTCAGGTTGCTGTGAAAGTACAGCGCCTATGTATATTTGACTTTTAGATTTTTTGATTTCCTTTTGTGGAGTCCCAACACTTATTGTAACAGTAGTGCCTGTTTGATAGGTATTGCACGTGTTTCCATAGTCATCATTTACAACGACAGAAGATAAATAGATTGGTGTATCACTGCTGACATTCATAGTTGAGTAGCATTCGTTTCCATTTATTTGAATCGAAGTTTTTCTTGGCTCATTTTCTGAAGATCTTAAAATTCCTGAAGCAGTTTTTGGTTCATCTGTATCGGAATCAAATTGCTTTACACGTAAAATAGTTTTTTGTTCATAATCATTTGCATCTGACCATTCGTCACTGGTTGAGCTAGAAGAATTATTCCGAACAAATCGAGTTTTGACATAATTGTGCTTTTTAGATTTTGTACGTTCCTTTGACTTCAGTCGAGGCGGTGGCTCAGGTGACTCTGATATTCCACGGCGTAAATTAGTTAAAATTGTCCGTGTTATATCGCTGCTGTCGCTGAGATTACCAGACTCCATATTATCGTTGTACTGCACTTTTGTCGGTGGTGTAGTTGGTTCTGGAATCACATCAGGTTGGCTAAGAATGTAGTGATTTGGACCAGATATTTCATTTTCTATGACAGAAGTTAGGAAGACTTGACTGGTGTGACCATGTTTACTTCTGGGTCGCAACGCCATTGTGTCTAGAAACTTCGGTGGATCTATCGCCATTGTTGGTGGTATACGTTCGGATTCTGATCGACGTAATACTGGTATTCTTGGGATGTTGTTATCTGAAAATAGAAAATTTATATAAATATAATGAAATTAAACAACAAAAACCTACAATATTTTTTAAAATAACTCTATTTAACTATAAATGCTGTGACTTAGACAAAATGATAAGAAAAATCGGCTAACCTTCTTTGTTTACATTTTTCACAATTTCAACGTCTGCAGTTTGTTGCGTAGCTTCTGATACTGACTCATTTACTTCTTCAGCAACAGTCTCGAACGTACTACTATTAGATATTTGAGAATTGTCAAAGATCTCACTATCATTTTGTGTTACCGTTTGGCTTATTAGTTCCGATAACTTCTCGCTTGACTCATCTAAACTGTGGCTAACAATGTCGCCTTCAGCCACAACGTCTTCCTCGGTTTCAATATTTGAAACAGGCGATTCAAACGGAACTTCTTTTGTAATATTTTGGTCAAGGTTAAATTCTGCAGTATAAATTACTTTCGTTTCTTCATTTTCAACCAAGAACTGTACACGTTTTCTTTGAAGAATATTATGAGAATTGACAGCCACTTTATCTTTAGGTTTCGGAAGGTAAAATAAAGACGAATTCACTCTCTTATTCTCAAAAGATTCGTTAGATATTTCCAATTTCGGGGTTGAGTCATTCGAGTCATAATTTCTCGGCTTTTTCAGAATCGATTTTATAGTATCTGTATTTTGATTTTTCAGCTTAGAGCTACGAGAGTGATTGTTATCTGATTTTCTATTTATATTCCTCTCTGTTAATCTTTGATTATCACTCTCGCTATCATCGTCAGTTTTATTATTTCTTATTCTTCTAGGTGGTCTTTTGGGAGAAACACTTTTCTGTTTAGTACGATTTGAAGTAGAGATATTCAATATTTTTTTACTTGTATTTTTACTCAATGATCCAGATTTTTTGTTTTCATTCTTAATATTAGGTAATGACAAAGTCGGAGATGCCTCTTGTGACTTTAATTCGTAGGATTTGAGATCATAGTCGACGGGATCATAAACTGATACTTCATCTAAATTATTTCCTTTTGATTCATCAGATACTCTTATTCTTTGTCCACCTATAGCTTTCACACTAGAATCTGATTTAGATTTACTGGAGTTTTTGTTTTTATTTTTCATCGATTCTTGAAAAACATGTCCAAAATCGTCATCAAATTCAACATCAACTAAAGATTTTGAAGTGCCATTTGATTTGACTAAGTCATAAGGATTGATGTCACATGACAAAATAGACTTCTTTGAGTCATTGTTTGTGTTAGTATCCTCTTCAACCCATATTTCATTAACTCGACTGACAGATTTACTTCTATTCTTGCGAAGTGTTTCTGGGCTAGTGGGCTTCTTAGTCTTTACTCTGCATGGACTTATACTTTTAGCTCGTAATCTCGTTGTTGAGAACTGACTTCCTATACGAGCTTCATGAGGAGGTGCCAATCTGTTCCGTCTCATCAAATCATAAGGGTCTGTATCTCCATTAGATTTCAGTATGCTCGGTCTCGCCTTTGATCCTTGTACTCTTACTGTCCCAGCTCTCAACAAACCAGATTCGCGGCTCACCTGATGACCTCTTACGGTACCCCCGACTAATAATTGCGGGCTATCAGCTATAGTTAATGGCAAACGAGATCCCTTGCATTTCTTACAAATACTGACTTTGGTTGAGCTGGTTTTCTTTGTACCGTTCAGGTACTCAGGACAGGAACATAGTATGACAGCATAGTTGTGTGGTGTAGGTTTTTGTGGCGTGCTTATGAGAACAGGACCAGAGACTTCTGGGTAAGCAGAGAAGACGCTAGGTCGCATAGGTGGGGTTTGGGTCCTGACGGACCCGTAGAGCCAGGTCTCAGCATACTTCATTGATTTGGACAGAGCTGATCCACCCGGCCCACTGATGGTTCCGTACATGTACGGGCTTTCTGGAGACTTTTCTGATGTCTTCGAGCTTCCTGATGTGTTCAACTTTAACTTCGACGACCATTTCTTCGGCCGTGTATTTTCTGTCGTGTCGTATATCTGAAATAGAAAGAAAATGAATTATTAACATATGTGGACATACGCTTATTTGTAAAACAAATGGCTATTAAGACAATAATTAACTTTCATTCGATAGGATTTTGTTTTCGTATTATTTATTAAATCCAACTACACAAAAACAAGGATCCTACCCTTTAATATAATAAACGAATCTATTATGGTAGTAATATATTTTACAGAAATGAAAATTCATACCGACGATTGCTAAACAATGAATGGTAAGTCCCACTTCACAAAAGGGCAAAGTTATTGTTAAAGTAGCAAGCTCGTAATTATTTTACAACAATACTACATGAATTGCGTGACAAAATGATAATATGAATATCCTTTTTTCGTTTCGAGCGTTATTAAATAAGAATTTAACTTTATTTCTTCGTCGAATATTAAGAGACAATTTTTCTGCTTCGTAAAATCTTTGTTGTTAAACTTTCGGTACGGATTTTAATAAAACTTCTACGCTGGCTGTTTTTTATATTAACGTTTATTAATCCTGGATTCATCACCTAGCTCTTTTGGCATAGCAACTAGTTGTTTACTAAGCACGTTTTCACGAAACTTTAGCTCATAAATAATATGGTCTTCATCCGAAAGCACTTTGTTTACTAACTCTCTAAAGCTAAGAGCTTTTTCATGCAAATATTTTTAGCCTATTTACAAAGTCGAATCGATACTTGACAGTTAAAGCCTGTTATAGATAGAACCATTACAATTTGTCATGTAGCTTTCTTAGCAAGCTTAACATATTTGTGTAAAATCTTGTGTTGTGGAGTAATTTACTTATTAAATGTTTTTTTTTTTATACATTTTTTATGTATATATCTAGTTGTTCAAAGTGGTTCAATTCGTCACTTTCTCATGGATTTCAGAAATTATATTCCAAACTTCATTCTCAATCCATGTAGGAATATCAGCATAATAATTCCATAAAGTTACAAAGTATTATAATGCTTTATTGTAAAATTAAAAAATAAATAAATGAAGGAAAACCATTTTCATGCTCTCAAAATAAATTACCAGAAAGTTAAGCTTTTAAAACCAGGTTCTCATAAAACGAAACCTTTATCCAATAAACGTCGTTATCTATGTTACGAGGATGACCTCGACCTCACCAAATTCTATCCTAAAATCCAAATTAAGCTTTAAATTTAGAATCAGAAGCTAATTAAGAAAAAAAATCTGTAGCCGTTCTAGGAGAATGTTTTCATTACTTGTTTAAATGACCCGATGCTGGAAGGTTAATTGGCCACTTTAAGTTTACTTAGACCATGGAGAACAAGATGAGCGGAGATGCCATAATGCAGGAAAGTCAGGCGCCTTCTACTAGGTCAAATACGTACCTACGTTGGGCATAACCAAAACGATCAGTTACGAGTGTACTAAAGAGGCGATTGGGTTCTTTAGGAATTTTGTCAAGGATTTTCGTATTACAAATAATAATCGGGTCGAAAGAAGGCGTATAAAGGCGAAGACAGTAACGTTCCTCGTCCTTCGTACATCCACATTTTTGGCGTGCTACTTTCTTAGGAGATTTTCCGTTATGGTAACTCCGCTAGTCATTTTGTTCTCCAGGACTTAGATGAATTCGCTGTGACGTTCTGATTGCTCATTCTGTTTTCTGCCTTCTTGTTAAACATTGTTCGGGATTTGTTTATTTTTACTATAAAGTACTTACGTTTAGAGAATTGGGGCAAGGGTTTTTATTTAAAGGTTGGTATTTATGGATTATAAGCTGGGTTATTTATCCTATTTAACGATTTTTTCTCACATTAAAGTATAATAGCAAGATCTTATTTTGAAAAGATTTTGTAATTTATCATGCCGAGAAAGCTGAATGCGACTTCAGGGACAAATAACGTATCTTATTCAAAATATTATTACAATTTTGTGTGTAACAGAAAACTTACATATGTTTATGAAATGTTAAATTTATAAGGTTCTAGTTCAAATAGAGGCAAACATAAGTCAAATACATTTCTAGAAGATTTTCGAGTAAATTCACAAGTTTTTAATATTTTAAGAATTCGTCTAGCTAGCTAGGGTATGTTAATATTAACACGATGTGTCATATAATTATTTAATTTACTGTTCTTAGTTTAATTTACTGGTATTTGAAATACTAAATATTTTATTCCATATATTATTATATATCATTTCATAATAAACCGTTTCTTATCCGGATAATTATATTTTTCTGGTTGGTATAAAATTTATTTCACATAAAAAATGTTAAGTATCCGCAATTATGAAAGGTTTTCAGCATCAAGTTTTTATACTTAAAAATTAATTGAGTTGAAAATCTGTCTCTTATTACCAATAACGGGCTTCTTGAAAACTTTATATTTCTATGGAATTTGATAATTATTAATTTTGTTTGAGAACCCTTTCGCTACGATTTCAAAGATAAAATAATCAATTTGTTCTTAATTGGATTCCATTTAACATAATTCGTTAAGAATATTCATTCGTTTGAGAATATTGAATATCGTTTGCATCTTAACCTTTTGAATTGTGTAGTTCATTTGTAGGTTATTGGTGACCTCCTATTACTTTTGATATTTAGTTGAAGGCTGAAATCATAGATCTCTTTTTAAATGCATTTAAAAATAAATTATTCTGTTTCCTTATTCCACTAGTTGTAGACAACTTGACGGGTTGACTGGGATGTCCAGACATTATAAAAACAATACCAACTAATAAAAAAACCGTTGTATGGGACACCATAGACAGAGTATTTTTTCGGAAATAGGAAATGTATCAAACCAGTATATTTAAACATTATTATTTTCAGTTATTGCAATACCAAAAGACAAAAGCATTAGGTATATAAAGTTACCTATGTTATAACAATCTCGTAGGATTTACATAGCAACCATAACGTTCCTTTTACTCCTATTCTAGAAAGCCAGACCAACAGTTGCACAGCAACAAATAAACAGCAACTGTTGCTCTTACCCGAACAATAAGTAATTGATCGTGACTACGATTTGCGCAAGCGCACCTAAGTACTGAATAGACCGTAAATGTCGCGTTGCGATACTTGTCGTGTTAATTATTTTACTACTTTTATTTATCTGTGTTAGTTTCGTCATTATTTGGGAGTACGAAATAATTTAATTATAGTTTCGGCTATTTTATTTCTTGAGGTATTTCTTAATGTACTTATTGGTGGCGTTAAATCTTTCAGAACATGTTTCTATAATGAGAATTATATGCATCTTTATTTTGATATACGAATGAGTGTGCAAAAGGCGAAAGTTCTTAACTTCCTTATTTGTTTATTGTTTAATAATTTATATCAGAAAAACTTGCACTATGATAGGTAATTTCCAAGCAATTTCCCCGAACCGGTTAACCAATCTTCTATCTCTGATAGTTTCAAAATAGATAAATTCTATACCGTATCTCCGCTCCTAACCACGCGATCCCGGCGATCGATTATTCAAATCAAGAGAGTATCCGTTTAGGCTATTGTTGTAGTAAATTGAAAACCGCGTTACGGCCCTAACTGCAGTATTTAGACTAACAATATAGCTTGTTTACGATAATCCGGGTGGAACCCTTTCGGAGTAACCGATGCGGGTAGGTATTACACTGTGTGACAGATAACGGGTTAATTATTAAAGGTGGGCTCTGATTTCTAGGTTGTGTGAGACAAGTTAGGAAAGGGTCTTGTTAACATAACTTTTCTAGATTTTTTGCTTGCAAGTTCATTATTAGCCAAGAGTTATGTAATCCAAGAATACTTCTGAGATGAATGCAAATCTATTTGTGTATTTTTCTGTTACAATGATTTTGATTGTGATTAATCACCTCGTCATCTAAAAAGTTGTTGTGAAATAAGATAAAAGTAAAGTTGTTAAAATAAAATTGTTAGTAGTCGTGTACAAAAAAGTTATTTTTTGCTTCACATTGATATGAAAATGCATCTAAGAACAGCAGACATTCATACAGCCACTACAAACGGTGCAGACAAAACCACCATCAGTCCGATTCAGTCACCAAATTAAAAGCCATGAGCGGTCTCATCGACCAATGCTGGAAATTGACAAATCAAAAGCCAGAGGCCAGAGGTATGCGTAATCAAACTGTCCTGAACAACGTCCCGTGTGGTCACCCTACAAAGCATGCGTCGGCTTAGCCCGGGACTCGTAATTAGGAGCAGACAATCGGGTTTGCGAATCTGAAGCGTGGGCACCCTAATTTGGTCGACTAGCGGGCTTAATCCCGTCAGTTCCTAGAAATGACTTGAACTGTCCTGGGGTAATACGAGTTGTGAAGTTTGGATAAAAGTAATGAAGGATTGTTTTAAGTGATTAAATCAATCTCTTGTTTCAGTTTTCTTTGACAACACCGGAGTTTATTATGTTACACGAATATTAAGTAACTTATGTTGTTTATTTGATCAAGAAGTAAACATCCAAGCAACCTCAAATAACTACGCTTTTTTTATTTCATTATTTATTTATTGCGTTTTCGGAATTTAATACAAAAGAGTATCAGACCTACTTCTTTACTTCTAGACGTTCTAAATTCAAAACCTCCGAACACAGGGACACCGACCACATATTCACCACGCACACAAACACATCAATTCAAATTATTTACAAAATTCTATAGCCCAAAAAGCATCAGACCAATCACGAACATTCTGAATTCAAAAACCTTCGAACATAAAACACGCACACACACATAATCGGTTTAATTCTTACACAAGTGCGGTTTGTAATTGGAACCTGAAGAGATCGTATGACAATCGCACAGACATTCAACACTTGGCCTTCTTACGTAACCCAGTTAGTATGGAGACCTAACACTGGCCGGTGTAGGGTTTCCGAGTAACTGAGAGAATGTCATGCGAAGAATTTGCTGGAAAATCAATCTTGTTTGGAGTTGAGGACATTTGCTCTGTAGTTTTATTTAATGGGATGGCGTTTATTGAGGAGTATTCATAAGGCCATAATAATTTGACCCATATTTTTTTGATGCGCACAGTAAGTTGATGGCTCACCTTTTTTCTTTGAGAAAATTATAAAGTTAGTTTCCACCACCAGTGGTTTTATCCGCTTTCCATGGGAACTACTTAGTGCACCCCCGTACCTATATAAAATAGTTTTTCTCTATAAATGTGCTATTTAACACTGAAAGTTATTTTCCAATCAGACCAGTAGTTCCTCAAATTAAGCAAAAAACACTTCAGCTGTATAACATTATTAAAAATATTAATTAAAACAACAACAACTTAGGTATTCCATCAATTAATATTTCTCCCAAACTAAACTATTACGTGTTACAGAACCTAATTACCTAACTCTTTTCTACCTAACAACTAACCACGTGCTTCCATCAAGCGTAAGATAAGGAAACTTAGGAACCAAAAAAAGTTTTAATTACAGCCATTGGTCGTCCAATTAATAAGTTCAGTACTCAATAACTCGTTAACAACTTGTTCGTTGGGCTGTCCTTACAAATAGAATTATAAGGAAAAATATTGTGTTAGACAGTGGTGAAATGGTTTTCTTAGTAAACATTTTTGGCACAATTTTGTGATTATTTTTATTAAAAAAAAAACCGGTATAGAAAAATTACTTGATTTTTCAAAGAATTCTTTCAACACGTGTTTTGATGTGTAAAAGATTATTTAAAACCCATTTACTGGTCAGAACAATAATTGCTAGCATAAGTTCCATTTCAAGATCAAGAATAATTACACTACCTTTACCCAAACCTCTCACTGTAAAATTTTAAATTCTTCTTAAGTCTTTGCAAACATCGAAGATGCTCTCTAAAACAAACCAAAAACCCATTACAGATAGCTAGAAATAATTTACTAAAGTACAACAAAATATCAATTATTATAACATACCTACTTGAAAACTTCGCCACAACACCGCGAAACTGTAGGACCAAGTTTTATTCATCTTTACGAACAAAATGTATCAGTATTTTTGTTTGAAACTCGATAACAGGGTACTTGGGAACTTTGGTAAAAGGTTACCCGATGCTTGCGTGAACCGTGTTGTGTCTGTTTTACAGTAGTTTAGCCTAAGGTTAACATTGATTTTGTTGTTGAGCGCGCTATCAAAAATGTTGTGAGTATCTGGTATGTATTTTAAAGTGTGGGACAGTCTACGTAAAACTTGTTGCTCATAGGTAAAACATAGCTTGACCTTTTGCACTATTGTTAAATATGGTATCACCTGTGACCTGTCTAAATAAAAGTTTATTATTTTCTTTCTTCATCAGTATCCTCAAAAATAGTACTGATTTATTCTAGTTCTGCAGTCTTTCAACCTTTTCTTAAATTAACTGTACTTTCAGAAACTCAATACTCCTACCAACATATGCCTACTAGACGCATGAGTCCATTTTAACTCAGCACATCCAAACAAAAAAAGAAAGAAACAAAAGCCAACACAACAGACGACCGCCCTTCAAAGAGTCCTTCATCTTTTTAAACGGTCTATAAACTGACCAGCAAACAGAAAACTCGAACAATAGACTTGCAATCGAAACGCAAACCAGCTAGTCTATAAATAAACAAAGCACAGTTTCCAGTCTCATTCCCTTTACTTTCGAATGCGATTTCCCGGCGTCGCGTTACTGTAACCCTATAGATAGCGTTAGGTGAGCCGGTTCAAGTACTCGTATCGTGTTCGCTTTTATGACATATTTTTTCGCAGCTATAGCATCTGTATGATGTAGGGGTAAGTGTTACCTAATTATTCTTAATTCATGAAACAGTTTATCTACCTTTTTCAGGTATATTATATGGCTTTACTTTTAAAGACTTAAGATGCACTGATAGTCAGCTGCATTTAGGGAGACTGGAAGCCGTCTCAAACAAGGTTGGGAAAAGGCTAGGTACGCAGATGATTACTTGTAAATGTAAAGATTGAAAATTCGGTGGTCCGTTTGACAAGGATTTGAGTCCAGCAAAGGGATTACCGTCTGGTCAAGCAATACCAACAGCAATACCAATGTTCTACAAGAAATTATATAAGGAACATAAAACAAGAGCATCTTCTAACTTCTAAGAAGTGCGTTCCTTAGTAGGATCTAGCTAGACCGTTCATTATTCTATACTGTTTCTTAAATTCAGCACGACGTTGTTATCCCAAAATTGATGCCACAAGTAAAAACAGAATTTTCGATGATTTTTTTGCGGATTTGCGGCTAACCTATATTTCTAGTTCTCTAGGGTTTCACCGCATGAATCAGTAGGTCGCACCACTAGACATTAGCAAGCGAAAAAATTTAATGGATATCACACCTGACACGCACAAAATATCATCAGAAGTGAAATGCTATGGGAATATGCATCTTATTTTATGCAATGTTAAGTACAATTTGCAGTGGTTTGTAGTAAGTATTTTATGTGCAGGACTATTTTTTTTTTTCATTCGTACGTGTATGCATGAGTAATGACTAGCAGATAAAACAAAAGGTTAAATTAAAGAATAGTATTTTAAGATGAGGACTTTTCCAAGCACCTACATGAAGCTAATAACTTTAAAGTCTTTTTTTCCAAAACTAACCAGCTGAAGTAAAAAACAAACATACCTACATTTAGATAGAAAAAAACAATAACAGTGGTGAGCTCGAAATTCTAGAAATCCACGAAAACCTCGACATCTGCCCTCGCTTACACGATTCATCACCACGGAGCAATAAAAACTAGATAGTGGCAATCAGTTGTGTGGTCGACTGTGCTGTGGTCCCTTCCAGTCACGCGTAGGTGAAACGATAACACAGATCTCACCGCAGGTTCAGCTACGTTTTTGTTTTTTTTTTTTTATTTATTTTGGGTGCTGAATTTTTTGCAGTATTTCATTGTTTGAGTAAGCCTAAGTTTTTTGGGTGGGCTGGTGATTATTGTTTTAGACATAACCCACGTAATCCCAAAGGTAGTTGATATTAAATCTAGGATATAAGTTAAGCCACTACGTAGGGTTAAGAGCTCCGTAATTTAAAAGATGCACCTAATACAAAAGTACGCATATTTAAAAAAAATATATAGAGACGCCTCAATGCTCAAGCTAATGCTCAATTGTCTATATATAAATATCAATTGTAATATTGCAACATTAAAAAAATTGAATTGAATTGAAAAATTAAAAACTTAATGAAGACACGACAAAAACCAGTCCCATTTCGCAGCACGTGCTATAAATAGCCCAAAGGACATAAAACACGATTAAGTAGGTGTCTGATTTAAATAAACCGCCCTTTTAAATTAAAAACAGACGAGCACTTTTTTTTAAACCTTTATCTTTGTTTGACGTCGGAAACGCTGTTGATATTTTTCGTGCTATTTCGCCCGGCGCGGTTTTGTTCGACAAAAAGTGAAGCGGACTCGCATGAACGGACTCTGGCCGCTTTTTGTACAATCACCTACACAGTTTGTTATATCAATACAGTTACGTGCACACCATTTCCGACACTACGCAAAAGAGATAAAGGCGAAATTTGAATGCGTTTCCCAAAGCTTTGTTACGGATGCTGATAAAATGTACTTTGTTAAATACTCGGCGGCGAACTAGCCAGTGTTTTCATTAGCTTTCAAAATGTTTTCCGCTTTGCAAAATATTGTAAACAAAAATGTTCTAATCCTCATAGCTCAGCAATGAACATGAAATCTCTTTTTTATCCGTAGACACTCGTGCAAAAAATAAAACATTTCAATTGTACAGAATGAATGGAAGAACTTCAAATAGTGTAATCATTTCTGCTTTCAATCTGCCCACGTTTTATATTTGACGTAAAGAAAATTCGGTCAAGAATATTGTATTTCATGAAAACCTTGTGATTAGATATAACCTATAGATGACTTTTGTTAAGCTCAGGCTTCACAGATGGCATTATATTTTTTCACACATATTTACAAGAATCAATTCAATTTCAACTGTCGGCCTACTTACTGGCCAACACTGAAGTCTACCAAGACTCATAAAACTACTGGCATATCCTTTTAAAACTGTTTACAGCACGTCCACTCTATATACTGGCCGTAAGCTACTCCGCCCGTGTAACTTGGCTTTATATTTAAATAACAATATAACTAAGGCCAAGTTGTCGGATAAATAGGAAACTTTCCAGTCACGTTCACGATATTCCATTTCAAGAGATTCCTTCATACCATTTATTATATTACTAGACTTATGTAGAAATAAACTATATATATAGTTTTCTTTCAATAAAAAGTTGGGCCTAGTAGGGTTTTATTCATTAGTTTTGTGAAAAAACCTTTTAGTTTGAGCGTTTTCAATTTGATATAGCAGAATTGAAAATTATGGTGAAGTTATAGGACTTTCATAGAATTGAATATGTTTGTACAAATAAATAACTTCTCTAAACATGGCAATCAAATGATTTGCCTTGTGTGAACACGAATTCAATAATACAAAAATTATCGTTTTAAAATCACCTGAAACCACTGAAACCTTCAAACTTAAGAGCCTTTCGCAATAAAATCTGACCCCTATATTGAATTCAAAACAAACCTTCGGACCTCAAGAATCACGAGTGGGTAAACTAGTTGTAAGGGTCAAAAAGCATAAAGTGATATTATTGGATAAGTAACCAAAACTTTACTCGCGGATGTGAGCAACTGAATTTGCAAGATCTTCAGGGATGCAAGTGAAAAGTAAGGAGCGTTACAGGTGGCTTTCAATATCGGCTTATATTAATAACTACTCCGCACACTCGGATAAAAAGTAGCTTATAGGCTTCCTCGATATATAGGTCACCTTACACTGAAATATGTTTTCAAATCGGTCCAGTACTTACTGAAGTTTAAACTTACAGCACATTCAAAAGTCAATGTCTGTTCAGCGATAAGATTTCCTAGCATTTTGCAAAACAGTTCATATTTTCTAACCGCCTCGACTTTTAACGGTCATGTAATATACATAACAGTTCTTATATAAAATGGTCCCAGTTTACCAAGTTTTCTATGAAATTAAAACAGTTAACATTTAACGTTTTAGAAACACGCGATCGCTTATAACCGACACACATGCTTAAGATGATCCAACGATTTCTTGTCACGGGCTGTAAAATTTTTTATCGAATGCCTTTTTTATGCGAACATATAAAATCGACTATAGGTCCTCGTGAGGTGTAAAATCGGTCTATTTTTACGCTCCCAAAAGTCGTATAAGTGCGACTGGATTTTTATTTGTGCGACATTTTTCGAAATGTTACGCCGCGTAGTGCGTACTTTTCGCAGATTTTTTTTACGTTGCACATAAAACGTTGAGTTGCTATTTGTAAGTAACGAATTTCATTTTATGTTTACTTCTTAACTTTCGTATTTAGACATTGATGGGGCATAAAGTGTGTTCCAAATACCTCGATACGGAACGTACTTAAAGTCGTTTTGTTTTTATTTATTGGCTCGCGTTGTGACCGCATTAAAAGCTTTTTTATTGCTTGGTAAAAATGGCGTAATATGGTAAAAAGATAAGTGACTATTTGGTACAATTTTATTAAATGGAAACAAACTTAATTTGCGGCCGCAATATGAAATATTGTCGTTTTCCAACGTTTTTTTTTTCAGAGGAACATGATTCATGTTTGCTTAAACAACTTTTTCACGTCCTGTATTTGTTTCTAGGAAAATCTCGATAACATATCATTAGCTCAAGATGTCGATTAAGTAGATATTCTTAGTCCCCAGGCCGGCGAACAAATTTTTTTTTGATACATATACATTTAAGACTTTGTGAGTGCCTTCCTTACGATGAGTCCGACAAACTTTTCGAATGCGCAAATTTTGGTGCCGCTGCGTTTTTTAATGCTTGACTCCTGAAATTGTCGATATTACGTCACTATGGCTCTGCGTACATACACGTTTCATTTTTTGAGATTCGTTTAATAAAGTTAACTAGAGAATGGTGGTCAACTTGTCCGATAAAGATCGTGCTGCGTTTGGAGTGTCCACCATCCTGAAAATGTCGGTATGACGTCACTACGACTCTTCGTACATACACGTTTCATTTTTTGAGGTTTGTTTAATAAAGTTAACTAGAAAATTGTGGTCAACTTGTCTGATAAAGATCATGCTGCGTTTGGAGTGACCACCATCCGAAACATGTCGATATGACGTCACTATGTCTCCCCATACATACATGTCGGACAAATACAACAATGATAGATAATACTATTCTTATTGCAAATATCGACTTGTCCGACAAATGTAGTGAGTCAAATAGTCAGTTCGACAAGAAAATGAGAAAAAAATATTACAATTGGAAGAAGTTTATTCTTTTTGTCAATTTCTGACTTAAATATTCACGTGCATTATTTAAGTATATTAAATTGGCATACTACTTACCAATTTTAATTACTATTTTAGAAAAAGTAGCCTGACTAAGACGTATTGTTGATAGTTTATATTTTGTTAAGGAATAATATCCCACATCTATTAATGGACTATATATGAATCAAAAGGTCTTTTTAAGTGCAACATTTTGTCTCAACATACCACTTGTCAATTCTTAGTATTTTAGAAGATATAGCCCAAATAAGGCGTATTATCGATAGGTTTTACTATGTTAGGGAATAATGTCCCACCTCTAGGTATGAACCATATGTCAATCGAAAGATCTTTTTAAGCGCTATATTCCGTCTTAACATACCACTTACCGATTCTTAGTATTTTGGAAGACATAACTGACCTAAGGCATATTATTGATACTTTACATTGTGTTAAGGAATAACATCTCACTTGAAGTTATGAGCCATATTCCAATCAAAAGATCTTTTTAAGCGCAAGGTTGTATTAGCATAACTCCGACAAGTTGTTAGTACTTTAAAAGCTAGAGCTTTTCTAAGAATATATTATCGGTAGGATCTGTCAAGCTAATCCATTACTTCTTTAGTAACAAATTATATATTATTTGAAAAACCTTTCCAAATGAAACATTTCGTGTTAACATACTTCCGACAAATTGTTAGTAGTTTAGAAGCTAGAGCTTATTTAAAATTATAATTATTGATAGATGTTTTCAATTAAATAAATCCCATCTCTAGTAATGAGTTATACATCATTCAAAAGACGTTTTTAAATGCAACATTTCATATTAAAAAAGCTTCGACGAATTGTTAGTATTTCAGAAGCTAGAGCTTATATAAGATTATTTTATCGATAGGTGTTTTCAAGTTAATAAATCCCTCCTGTAGTAATGATACATATATCATTCGAAACGACTTTCTAAATGCAACATTTATTATTAACATACTTCACACCAATTGTCAGTACTTTATACCAAATCTTAAAATATATCTATATTTTCCGGACGGTGGACACTCCATATGCAGCATAATCTTTGTCGGACAAGCTTACCACAATTTTCTAGTTAACTTTATTAAACAAATCTCAAAAAATGAAACAGGTATGTACGAAGAGTCGTAGTGACGTCATACCGACATTTTCAGGATGGTGGACACTCCAAACGCAGCACGATCTTTATCGGACAAGTTGACCACCATTTTCTAGTAAACTTTATTAAACGAATCTCAAAAAATGAAATAGGTATGTACGAAGAGTCATAGTGACGTCATATCGACATTTTCAGGATTGTGGACACTCCAAATGCAGCACGATCTTTATCGGACAAGTTGACCACCATTCTCTAGTTAACTTTATTAAACGAATCTCAAAAGATGAAACGTGTATGTACGAAGAGCCATAGTGACGTAATATCGACAATTTCAGGAGTCAAGCATTAAAAAACGCAGCGGCACCAAAATTTGCGCATTCGAAAAGTTTGTCGGACTCATCGTAAGGAAGGCACTCACAAAGTCTTAAATGTATATGTATCAAAAAAAAATTTGTTCGCCGGCCTGGGGACTATCTAGCTAGTCGACAATCTAGTTAACCAGATTAGTGCTCATTTAATCGATTGATGTCCAGATGAAATTACCCTGAAGACTGATTTCAATCGATACCTATATGGTTATGACATTACATATTGAACATGAGCAATCATATAGAATGGTCAGTGATTAATTAATCATTGTGTAATTAATACTAAATTAATACATGCTTGACCATCCTAATCCAATTTATTATACTAATAGATATGATTGATGGTGAGGTTAAATTAATAGATACATTTATTTGTTAAATATATGATAGTAATTAGCAAATATGAGTGTACATTTCTATATTATTTGATTTTTGCAAGTCATTGTTCGCATAGATATTTCTTTCATTTATTTTTCAGTAACGTCAGCTGAACGTGATATTTCAAACAATTGCCTAAAATAAACTGTCCGTTATATTTTTCAGCTGTTAAACAATTTTATTACGTAAATGAAGGCAAATTGCTTTAAATCTATTCATTTATTTATTTACATAACAACAAAACGAGCGGCCCTTCTCAAAACCTTGCAAATCGAGTTATATTTGGTGACGAAATTATCCTGTATTACGCAAAAATAAAAGGTTTTTCCCTATAATTAGGGGGAGGGTCCATTAAAATATTGAGACCTTTTTCGCCTTACATTATCCGAGACAAAGGCTTGATGAATATAATTAAGATTGTTATGAGTTTTAAACAATGCTTAAACACAAATAATGGCGAAAATGATGTGTTATATTTTTTGTTAAATAATGCGGTAGCTTAATTAAAGGGTACGTTGGTTACCTGTGCGCTAATGAGTATATTTTAACCTTTTTTTAGACTTTTAGAAAAGAAGAATCTCTTTTGCTTTTGGAATCTATTAAGATGTTTTTTTTTCCTTTCAAAGACTTCCATATATTCTCGATCATGAGCGTCTTCACCAACTTACCTGAAACAAATGAAAATCAAAATAAGAATGGTTTAAAGATACATACACACACAGTCTATGCCTTTAGGGGTACTGAATATATTGTGCAGTTGACAGCTGTACATTTTCAAGTTAAAATAGCACTGACAGAATAGAACTGACAGAATTGTCAACTGCAACAGAAAACGAGCAGACCATATAAAAAGTTTTTGTAGTTTTTGTACATTGATGACATAAAACGTTCATCCAATTAAGGATATTGGTTGAGTATTATTGTAATTCTCCGATTGTTATTGCAAAATTCAGTTTAAGTGAGAGTGAGGTCATGTTAAACGTGAACGGTTAAAGGTTGCAATAAGAGAATGCTTGTGAATATATATCGGAGTTTTTTCCGTACAATAGATACTTGCTATAATATAGTTTTTTTTTGTATAGTTTTTAATGTGATCCTAGTTACTCCATTTTTTTTATAATACGCTTTTGACTCTACTTTCGGCCCGAAAATCCTTTTCATAGTTTTATAGATTTTTTAGAAAATTAATAGAAACTTAAGAAGTTATAGGTACCAATGCATTTTCTTCTCTATAGTTACCTACGCTTTTGAGTGAAAAATACCATCACTTTTTTTACTAAGTGTTGTTTTCATTTGTAACAATGTATGAAGAAAGTGGCAGTAAACATTCTAGCGAAATTGAAACAAAAGCTCTGAATTTTGTAGAACTCATAAGTAAATAACAAACGTCTAGTTTGTTTTACGATATCTCAAGGATAAGTAATATTAATAACTTTCCACGTGTATGTTTCATTATTTACTAGCCTATTACACTAATTACTTACGTCTAAAACAATAGCAGGAAAAGCTTATGGCATTTTCTTGTTAAGAATTTTTAATACGCTCGTGTAATACGTAGGTACGGTTTACCTTAGGTAAGTATATCACTATAAAATAAAAAGGAACTAAAAATAGAAATCATATGAGTGCTAACACTATTCGTAATCTCATTATCATCATCCTCCGACCCTTTTTCCCAACTATGTTGGGGTCGGCTTCCAGTCTAACCAAATGTAGCTGAGTACCAGTGCTTTACAAGGAGCGACTGCCCTATCTGACCCCCTCAACCCAGTTACCCGGGCAACCCAGTATCCCTTGGTTAGACTGGTGTCAGACTTACTGGCTTCTGACTTCGTTACCTCATTATCATAAACAATAATATCAAGTGCTTTACCAATAATGCACATGTGCAGTAAACACAACATTTCAAGTATAAGAAAGTCGTAAAAATAAATTGTATACTTTACTGCACCGTCACAAAGTATGCGCATTAAATTCATATGCAACATTATTACTTATAGTAGCGAAACAAGTTGGGTTTTATTATTTTATGTAGATTTTGTATTATTAGTATTTCATTATAATTATGTGACGATCTTGGGCTATTGTGACAAGTGATTATTTTATGGAAGAACTCTCCGTTTAGCTTAATAAGGAGCAATATCAGTATTTATCTAACTACAATAAAATCCGCCATTTTACTTCTTAAGTCAAGTTATTATCGACCTACTTGGATAACCTGGTTTCAATTGATTTATGAAGAATGTTTATGTTTCTCATGCAAGTTTAGTCCTAACATAGGTATACAGTTATACACTGCTCTTTGAGACAAAATAGACTCGTCATGGCTTAAATGAAAAATGATTACTGATTAATCTATATACCTATAGGAACTTAACTAGCTCAACCAACAAGTAAAGAACCAGCTGTTCCACCCTCCTACCAAAACAACCAAACAAATAGGTACTGAACTCCATAATTAAGATATACGAGTATTTTCGTACCAACCTTTAACGGACCTATATTTAGGAAAAAAGCAGGTCAGCCTGCCCATCCATCAGGCCACAAGTGCTTCTGGCAAATTAACATCAAATATATACGATATTAAGTATGTTGGTCTAGTTATCATGTATCTTAATAAGTTTTGTGAGCTAATTCCGTGTGTGAGAGGTGAATTAATCAATGGTCAAAAGTAGAAAGGAAGTTTGGATATATTACTGGTATTTTTAGCTTAAGCTTAATTATTCGTAAGCAGATTTATATACAAAATAGCGTAAGTACATGAACGAACATGTAAGGTAACAGGTACACATCATCATCTGCCTAGCCTATGTTAGCGTCGGATTCCAGTCTAACTGGATGCAGCTAAGTACCAGAGTTTTACAAGAGGCGGCTGCCAATCTGACCCCCTCAACCCAGTTACCCGGACAACTCAATACCATTAGGTAATACTGGTTGCCAAACATACTGGCTTCTGACTGTCTGTAACGACTGCCAAATATGTTCAATGACGGCCGGCACCTACAGTTTATCGTGAAATCATGTATCGCCATCTGAAAAGCCTACGTTAAGAAAATATGTAAACTTAAAAATGGTTTTCTTCACAGTCACATAAAAAGCGACTATTTTCAATTAAAAATAATAAACAATAACTTCACAGGCTAAAGAAAACATTTAATAAAGAAGTATCTACGACTGTACATTTCACAATTTCATACTTACTGAAAACCCATTAGTTTCGCTTCAGTAATTCCAACTTGTACTCAATAGCATCTGCGCTGTTCCTTTGTTTTTGATATAGCTGGTAAAAGTATTTAATAATAAACTGTGTTTAAAATTGTTCTTATTTTAATTAAATTGTAGGAGGAAGAATTAGCTGGATTTTTCCTTTGTTTGTGAGATTTATAATGGAATATGTTCGTGTTTTGATTTTTCTTTTTCTGTTTAAGAAAAACTAAACTCTTAGATAGGAAATCGCGAGAAAAAGAGTGAGCATAACTGATATTTAATTTCTATGTTTTGTATATAATTTCTGTTTTAAAATACTTTTGACGTTAAAATGTGTTTAAAACCTATTGCAGAATAAAAATGATTTACCATTCATTCACTATTATTTACATATATTGCAAATATTATGCGATTAATAAAAACAAAATAAATTGTTTGTAATTTTATAGTTCTTTATTTATTTAACATCCGAAATGTTTTAATTTGGTTGTTTTTAAACAAACAATAATTGGTTTGTAGGAAATAAATTGCGATAGCGTTCAATTAAAAAAGTATGAATATCAATATAGAAATAACAAGATATTTAATTGGCATGAGATATCAATTATTTTATCGTAGAACTTTTTTAAATAGCCGAAACACGTGAATGATGAATTAATTGTGTGGCATCATGAGTTCAATGTATTTATAAATAAATCGATAAATATGTTTCTTTAATCGATAATTTCCTTGATTTGATTAAAAAAGTTTCCTTTACTTGACTTTACTGAATAAACACCAAAAGATATTTTACTTTTCTAAATATTTGTTCAGATAAGTAAAGGTCAATACATACTAATATAAATAAAAATTTCGCACAGATAATTACGGAAAAAATATGAAAGAACTCAAAAATATTTTTTTCCTGAACCTGAGAATCAACTTCCAAAATAAAAATATACAAAAATAAATTAACGACGCGTCGTAGTGGAAATCGAATACAAACATTATTTTTAAAAAAGCAAACAGAGCAAAAATATATTTAAAAATCCAAATGGAATACAAATAATACGCGCTTTCTTTATTTCATAGTAAAACCAAAAAAAAATACAGCACAACTTTCATTAAAATTCAATTCAATTCGGAAACACGACATCGTAACATGCGAACCTGAAAATTCGATTTAAAAAAATATTTCATTCACGCAATAAAAAAGTGAGGGAAACAAAAAAATAGGTAATAAGCAATAAATCAGGATTGCATAAGGAAAACTGACAGACTTTCACGGAGATGTATTGAGCCGTAAAGGTTGTCAGGGCTTACAATTATCTGTATTCCCGTAGGGCCCACCCTCGCCCTTAATTACATCGACTCGGGCCACCCCCAAAAATTTTTGCAGAAGTACCAAGATTCAGTTGGTATTTCAAAGTATCGTCATAATAAACTTCTATGGAGTCTATCCTGATTGTTGTGCTACGTTCCAATATACAAACTCTACAAAATTATGAACATAATAGAGAGTGAAATTAATTTGTTTTTGGGACTACTGTTACATTCCTCAAAAATCAGAATTAATGCCTAATAATGAATTATCGGAATACTATTAAAACCTCCTACACTTAGTTATGAGACCTTTTTCTGATTATTTAAGTACCAATTAGTAATGAAAACTGGACCTTCTGTTGTTCATTATACAGTCGAATATGGATGGATTTCGTTTATAGGCTCACTACCCTTTGTACGTCGTTATTTGTGATTTAAAATGCCTTTTGAAAAAGGAATTAAAATGTTAAACTCTTTACGCGAAACATTTTGATTCAAAAGATTATTACGAATGCGATTAATTTTGTAGTTAACTGGTTCTTTGATAGCCACGTTTTTAAAGGAAACTTACTTCTGCGATATCCTACACCATATTACTTGTTATGAATTATTTTTATCCGATTTCCAAAAAAAAAAAAATTTTGCAAATATAGCGATTATTTACAAAATGATTTTCAGCATGTAAGGATTGCAGAATTATTGTTTTCAAGTTTTTATTACATCACTCTCAAACCCTGCTCAATAGAAGAACGTAATTATTAAAAAAATATGGAACATAAATATTGGTCATCATGATAAAAGGACATTTTAATACACCTACATCCAATTCATGGATTACCAGCCATAAACAAGCAAGGAAACTCAGATCACGCAAGAATACCAATCTTATCTTAGCAAATCACTAATCGTGATATCCTCAAAAGTCCACAGCAACGTTACATCTTTAAAAACGACTAAAACAAACTACCGACTTATTAAGCAGTAAACACAATTTTACATGTGACTACTAAGAGCATATTATCTGGCAGTTTGCAGCTCGTAAATTGTACAACGGAAATGTTTTGATTAATCGTTGTCGGTGTATGATAGTCGCATTTCCACGGGTGAGAATTTTGAGTACATTTTTGAAAAGTTACGTAAATATTTTGCTTACTTTTTGATAAGTTATATAAGTACAATTTTTGTACATGACTTTTTACAAGTTTACATCATGTAGGTAAAACAATGTTTAGAATTGCAATTGCTTGAGCAGTTGCGGAGATTCATCCAACATAGAAACTAACAAATCATTTTGAAAAATCTCGACCTTTTTTGCAGCTTTTTTTTTATACCTACGTAGTTGTTTTAACTAACTCTCGAATAGTACCTTTCCTAGACATTCACACTCACTTTTAAGCAATTTACTCTTACAAATGACTGATAGAAAATCATACAGAACAACATATGAGCTGAGATAATAAATTACGTGTCTGCAGTTCATTTCCACATCATAGCTTCCTATACTTTCTATGTTAATATTCCCACGTGTTGTTAATGTCTCAGGTAATATGTTTCGCTAAAGAGAATGTATAGGAAAAGGGTAATAAAATTGTAACATATGAAAATAATTAGGTTTTTTTAGCAAAGTCTTAAGAGCGCTATTACAAAATCGAATCGCTCAGGTTTAGGTAAATTAGACGATAGCCGGCAGCACTTGCGCGCGTGTGCGTCTAGTGAAATACGCAACGCACACCTGCGGACCGCTACGCGGCACAAACAAACTTGAGACGTTGCCACTTTTTTTCCGAAATAGTTTATTGGTTTTATAGTTTATGAAATATTATTTGTACTGATGAATTTTATAACCTAGAATAGCTCGATTGAGTTACAATAAACAAATAATCGTTTACAATTTTTAAATTATTTAATCGACAACCAAACTTTTCACCATGTTTATCAATTAGGTATAAGTAATTGATTTATAAAAAAACTAAAATCTATAATTCGTCTTCCATGTATTGTATCTTCATTTTCCTGCAACAATAAAAACTAGGAATGTAAATAGTTTATTAAAACAAATATGTCTGTCGCCAGTGACAAAAAATACTTCTCATATTATTTGTACTTGTATCCGATTGAGTCTGATAATCTGAATTAAATATGTTTTCATTATCCTGCAAGAATCAAAGATATCCAATAATATTATTATGCAACAGCGAAACTAACGACGATGACATTTACGTACATATTTCTATATAACCAACATCAAAAAAAGAGAACCCAATCTATAACATTTACGCATTAGAATATCATGGGCTAATACTTATGTATATTACATTTGAATCAGATCATTATAACTAATAAATAAATTAAAAACTCACTAGTATCAAAACGTGTTAGATGCGTAGGTTGCGCTATATTTTTCGAACTCCGGCGAGTTTACGCGGCGCAACAGCGAGCGATACGTCCCTCCTCGGTAAGCGCTTGGCGCTGACTAAAGTTGAACACCGCGCGTCACAAGATTTATATTGATTCTTTGCATTGCAAACAAAAATTATTTTAAAATATTGTTTTACTTTTAAATAGGCCATTTTTTTTTCAAGCTTTATAACAATACCACCTTAATTATTAAATATTTTTTATTTGAATTTGGATTATACTTTCATAGATAAAAAATATAGTTTTGTACGGAAAATTGTCAGTAACTCTCAGTTTTATAGAATTATTTTTGGTGTATTACTGTATGAATTGTAATAAATTGGTGTAAGCAAGCACAAGTACAAGATATAGTTGTATCTTGAACATTTTTATAAATGGTTAAATTGCTATATCCTCGGAGTACTGAAGCATCAAAAGATCCCCAAAAGCAACATTTTATGAAACATCCTTTGCAGAGACAAAGATTTTACTGATGTACGTGGACAAATTAAAATATTTATTGAAAACAGCCCCAAGATAAATGATCAAACTTTCTTAATCTTATTTTTGTTTTTTTTTTTTGTGACTATATCCAAAGCATAATGACGCATCAAAACTCGTATAAAACTCGAAAATTTGTGATAGCCCTCTTAAATATTATCTGCATAGCAGGTGTTGTGAAAAAATCATATACACTCTTTTGCAAAAAAAACGGGCACCTATGCAAAATCTTAGTTTTAAGGACTTTACGTGTATTTCAAAGGGTTTTAATGATTGTAGTATGTTTCTAGCATCAAAAGAGTTAGCCGAGCATGCGTGAGAGTGTATTCTAAATTTGAATTTTGTACAATTGCTAAGAAATTGTTTAAACCTTGTTTTGGACTAATTGCTGGCAGAAAGTTCGTCGGTGTTTTGAAAAGTTTTTGAAGTGATTTTCAGGAAAATGACAATGCAGTTTTAATTAATGATTAATGTACTTTTTTTGTAAGATCAAAACATTTTTGAAAAACTATGCGTATTTGATAAAATTTTCACCTGCTCCAAATGGTCTATATTGATGATTGATGGCAATGTTAAGAGTTTCGGTATTTTAGTGTAAAGCGTTCTATTGTTTAGATATTGTACCCACGTGTTTTAAAATATCGCTTTTTCATAAATATTCACTATTTAGAAGAGTATCAGTACCTTTGGCTGCGACAAAACCAATTTAAAGTAAGCAGTGCCCATCACAACTCGTCTCCTATCGGACTTCGACATTTTTAAAAGTCTTGAGTTTATTCCCTAACCATACAATTATATACCTACTCAGAAGATATTTTGATTACAATATGTATAATTTTGTTTGATTAAAAATGTTGTTTTTAAACTCACTAGACTGAGTAAAATGAAATCTAACGCAGAAAAAAAGTCTCTAAAAACATTAGTATAAACAACATTATCATTATTCCCTACTATTTTCTTAATAAAAACTAACGAGAAAACTATCTTAGCATTAGCACAAAATAATAAGAAAGCATAGATTATGTGACACAAAGCCGGTGTTGGAAGTTTAAATATTTAATTAAAGAACTAGAAACAAAACTGAAGCTACGGAATTAATTAAATGTACGCAAGAAATCTGAGTTTAATTTAGAATTCATTAGTGTAATGTTATTTTGTAATATTTTTGTGATTACGGATAATTCCACTCATTTATTTGTAAATAAAAATAATTGTTTGGTGTAAAAGAAGAATTGAATGAAGAATTTAGTTTTCTTGTTTTCGTGCACATATGTACATGTAGAAATCTACATACATTGCAAGTGATTAAATAAAATGTTTTCGGGTCATCTGACTCGGCTTGTGGCATATGGTAAAGGCGGACGTTATCCTAGCTATTTTTTTCGGTCTTCCTGGTTTCCGTATAATTTTAAACATAATAACTTCTCTTTTGTAACTTTCAATTCGAACCAATAATTTGTGACATCAGAACTTAACATTTTCTTCAGCATCCTTCTCATTAGCGAGAAGGGAGCGGATTGCCAAAAATGTGCAAATATCTATTTAAAAACAATTTTATTGGGATTCCAATAATACTTCTAATAAAATGAACAATGGTTCAATCTTATTATATTTTTCAAAAGTTCTATAAATATCTACAAACTGCCAATAAGTTACGGTATAGCAACATAATACTATATACCACACAACCGGTACAGCAAGCATTACTAGCCCGCTTTCCTATAGTCTCATGTGACATGTAGACATGTTGAGATGTGGAGCCAAGTGCGAGAGTTACGGCTTTCTAAGGTACATTAGGAGTACCCACACACACACACACACACACACTCTACAGACTAAACAGTCGGCTGACAGTCGGCCCGAAAAACAAAAGAAAATCGTGAATTCAAACAAAGTCTCTAGTCTTATAAAGTCGTGGTGGCCTAGTGGGTAAAGGACCAACCTCTCGACTATGAGGGCGCGGGTTCGATGCCAGGTCAGGCAAGTACCAATGCAACTTTTCTAAGTTTGTTTGTACTTTCTAAACATATCTTAGACACCATTGACTGTGTTTCGGATGGCACGTTAAACTGTAGGTCCCGGCTGTCATTGAACATTCTTGGCAGTCGTTAAGGGTAGTCAGAAGCCAGTAAGTCTGACACCAGTCTAACCAAGGGATATCGGGTTGCCCGGGTAACTGGGTTGAGGAGGTCAGATAGGCAGTCGTTTTGTAAAGCACTGGTACTCAGCTGAATCCGGTTAAACTGGAAGCCGACGCCAACATGATTGGGAAAAAGGCTCGGAGGATGATGATGAAACAAAGTCTTTAGTCGGTCTGATACCAGCCAAATACCTGATCATTGTTATGTGCGTACTACCATGTATTTCCATATTGATTTATGAGCCCGAACAAACTGTCAGCCGACTAAAAGTTTGCAGTGTGTGGTTACTCTTATGGCTTTCTAAGGGACATTAAGGGCGTGCTATGTTGTTTGATAGTACCGGATGTTGGCTTGATATGATAATAACATTGTTTTGTGAAAGACCCTGTTGGCTATTGTTATGGGTCATCTCTGACCATTCCAAACGAATTTTAACGTAATAATTCTAATGATAGATTGACTAGTGAGGATCTTATTTAATACAAGTCCCTTGCAGTATGAGCGTGTCCGCAAATTACATTCCAGAGTAGCGCACTGATGATAGAGTTTACCTTAACTGTATTCGAAAAGTAATAGGTGCTTGTTCCAAAGAAAGAGTATTTACGACATTGTGCGCCGATTAATTCGTAGTATTTCTGAGGAGTTAACAGCAAACTTGCGTTAGATATTAAATTTAAAAAAAAGTCAATTATTTGTAAAAATAGACAACAATCAATGAAACAGAGAAGCCAACGCACAACGGCCATCGAACCTCTAAGTTAAACGTTCACGAAAGGAAACAACCAATAAAAAGATCACTTCATTGTTTATTAAAAACGGAACTTTTACTCTAAAGTTATATAAAGAGAGTGACTAGAGTTATTACAATGGGAAGTTCGTGTAATTACTTCCAGTAACAGTTTAGAGAGGTCGTTGACTTTTATTTGTGAAACAAATAACATTGAAGGTTTTGAACGGTAAGTAAGTTCAATATCTTAGATTGAAAGCAATTTTGAAAGGGATAATCTTTATCGAACAAAGCGCAATGAAAATTTTGTAGTACTATAGAAAATTTGGGTCTAGTCTCCATTCTTGTGGCACTGTGGATCAACAATTTCTTCACAGCCCACATCCATACGCGAGTTGTCCAAAATAGATCGACGAACAATATTGAAAAAAACTAGCTTATAGGCTTTTTATTATGATTCATTTTATTTAAATACTAGGAAATAGGAACGAGATTATCTATATCCCAAATAAACTATACAATTACGAAATTATTTTCGATAAATTCGTGCCAAGTAACAATTATCTTATTAAAACAAACCATGGCTCGTGCTTCATAACAAGCATTGCACACATTGAATTTGAAATTGAAATGAAGCGAAAACATGGCGTTTGTCGTGAATTACGATTTTTCCGGTAACATTGGACGATAATGTTATTCTCATATAATGATAATTGGTCATGTAATCTTTATAATAATGAAACATTATAATGGCAAAGGAATACAAATTCAGTCATGGTTCTGAAGTATTTTTTAATATTTTTCCCCGCATCCTGGAAAACTATATAATAGTTCACACACCTTCTTTTCATAAATGAGTCATTTTGAAATATTTTTTCAAATCGGACATAGTTCCTGAGATAGCAAAATCATTGACGAGCAAAAGCAAAATAGCTGAACCAACCCTACGTGACAACATTCACTCATCCACTACACGGGCTAAAAAACTACAAGAACAGTTAAAAGAGAAATGGCCTCCGATAGTCGTTTGTTTTAGTTAGAAAACAGGAGAGCATTCCTGTGTATTCCTTTGACGAAATCCCTTTGTCATCTTATACGAGCCCCGTGAACTGGGGTAGGATATCCTTTGATGGGTGCCACAGAAATGAAATTGGTATAAAAGTACCGCTTGATGCTATGTAAACACGTATTGGGTAATAAAAGGTTATAAAGAGTCATAGGCATATTGTGATGAGTTTGACCAGTGAATATCGCATATCGTTGAAGAATAATTGCTAACGGCGAAAAAAGTGTGGATAGGATTTCTACGCGCGTAGTTGCAAAATTACGAAAATAACTGTCGAAAGCAGTATCATAAACATAACATTACAGTTTTGAAAGGTAAAACTGCAAATTCGGTTTCTTTAGTCACGGTTTTAAAATTAGTGTTATAAAATAGGAATCAAGCATCTTAATTCGTAAGTCATAAGCTTTAATGTACATTTGATGCCATTCGATTAGTTTCGGAATGTGGCCTAAAAACTCGCCGCTACTGATCGTTCGATCAATCATTAATCACAATTGTTCTTACATAATCTGTCTTCTTAAGACGTAGGTGATGCCACATCAACATTCCAATATTTAAAACCAAGTATTTTATGTACTTGAAATCCACTTATAATATAGGAAATATTGCGTAAATCCCATACTTACCTATCATTCAATTATTCAACATTATAGCTTTCGATACGATCTATGCAAAACACTTGTGTACATGTACAGTCAACTTCAGGTCAGTGGTAACAGTTTTTAGGAACATCGTACTTATTACTATTGAGTTAAGGTGCATGACAGTATCCTCTTATGTGCAGTCTACCGTACGTACATACATTGTATACATCGACTTCCTCATCACACGTCAATTTGTTGGAGCTCTCAACGGAATCCATCTTATCAGGGAGACTTTGAGTTTCAAATAAGTTTTTGTCCCAAATAAAGGGGATTTTGGGGAAAACGTAATCTTCCTTGCGAAGACAATGGCAAGGTGGGGATTAATTATTTTGGTATGGGGTTGATACGGTTTATTTTGCTTCGATCACAATGTATGCACGGATTTAGGATAGATATACTCGTTTGTCACGAGTATAGACAATGGCAATATTTAGCAATGAGGAATAAGGTTAGACGGTTAAGCAAATCTCCTTTGACAAAAAGAATTCCTGGTCATGATTAAACCCGTAGATATGATCCGACAGGAGCTCTTATCCAAAAATAGACTTTGGACAACATTCATTACATGGACAATATTCATGGTAGTCCCGACTAATAGAGGTGGAATCTTATAACAGTAGAAGTCACGAATTTAGAATACAATGAAATCTGTTTCTGGGGAAAAAATAATTGAAGGTACACTTATTGGTAAGAAAAAGTGTTGAGCATACAAAATATCTTAGGTAGCTTTACATATATAGGTAACGTCCCAAAAAAAACTAAGCATATAGTTGTAGTTTAGTTTTAATTAGAGATAAGGTTGGACAGTGCAGTGGGGTTTATCTAACTATAGTGTACGTGATCCCGGTACTAATTCCTGCTTTGGTACTATCGCAGCATCTAAAGTAAGATTGCACACGTTATGAACTATCAAGGTATCGTTTGTACTTGGAATTGTAATGGTGAAAGAAATTCTTTATTTTTTGTAACAAAGTTCTGTAACACAAGGTCTTATAGGAGGTGGCTACTACCAGAATAGCTAAAGGCATTTAGCAACTTTCATACGTAGTTTGCTCTCTCCATGTCGTTCTCTCTTTGAGTAGGTACTTAACTTTCGACATCATCTCATATGAGCGTATTTTGGTAAAAATACCAGAAGGCGAAAAAGGTAGATCGAGATCACATGAACTTCCCAAAGAGGGAAAAGGCCCCCTACTAATAAAACTACTTATTCCTGTTCCCATAGTAAACAAAGTTACAAATTGATCACAACCCCAAACATTCGTTGCCAGGTAACCAAACAAAGTAAAAATATACAAAGCAAAGTGCGAACAATTCTGCAGTTAATTTCGAAGAGAAGCATTATTAACACGACTTCCACAAAGAGGAGTTAAGTTACATTAGGACTTGAACGCCACAGTGTGGAAAAACCAGAAATGTTACTCCAAAAACCTTTTGCAAACCTGGTAGTCGACAACAGGGTGTTCACACGAGTTTTTCGGCCTTTCGCCGACCAACGAAATCATTTAGGATTTTTTTATCAATCTCTTGCACCTTTAATTAAATCGTCAATGTAATTTTATCTAAGCTTAATCTATGCAACAAAGATTCTAGCTGACTTTTTCAATCACAAAAATATTGGGGCCATCCAAATTACTAATTCCTTGTACTTCTGTATCCCATAATCCGTATTTCTATCACAAGTGAAGTTCACGTGAGTTCGTTAAAGTTACTCAGATACGTACTAAGTAAGCTACATCACTTATTAAATTTCGCTCAAGTACAGCCGAGCCTGAATACCGTATTATCTAACTCTCTTAAGATTAATACGTTGAATAGTTGCAATTTAATCCCCTAGTTAGGTTCATAGACTTAAACAGTTGCGAAGTTGTGGTTTTCTTTTGTTTGTAGTTAGTAGTAGTTTAGCTTACTATTGTTAAAGGAAAGGGGCGGTTTCATAAAAAAACTGACAAAAATAATGAAGAATCTGGCAAAGCGTGAGGCAGACTATGCTAGATCTTGCTCTACCCAATAAACGCATAAGGAACCTATTGGGTTACTTATGCGTTTATTTACGAACTTACAGAAAATTTTAAATAATTTGCAATGTAGTAATTTGCTAGTATTTAAAACACTATTCAATTTAACCCAACACTCATCAACCTTTAATTTAATTTCTCTCAACATAGCGAACACAAACAAGTTTCCAGCGACAAACCTACAAATGAATGTAGCCCAACTTTAATTTCTAGGATGAAATTCAGGCGAAGAGAAATCCAGACACGCGAATAACCGGATAAAGAACACAGAAACAGGGACACAGGTTAACGCTTTGTTCAAACAGTTTTATCTCGAAAAACTTAGCTTGAATTTCATACATTTTAACCGTTTCGGCATTTTCTTTGTCAACATAAGGTAGGTTTATAAGGATAGAACGGATTTAATAAAAACTTTTTGCGCTTGTTTTTTTTTTAATTTGTATGATGTTACAGACAGCATAAACATTAAAATAAACATTAGCCTTACTTATAACCGTGAATTAAAAAATAAGTAATACTTAAGGGCTGTTTAAGAAAATTCTTACTTATAAACGTTGCTTAAGCATGTCTTAACTAACATTTAATCACTACTTAAGACTTTAAGTAGTGATTAGTTAAAATGTTGCTTAGAAGGTGATTAGAGATTTTTATAAGTAAGGGGGATTATGTATAGGTAAATCAAGGGCCCGTTATAGAAACATGCAGACCAAAAGCAAATATACTTAATCAGATTACCTATATTATTTACACACGGGACTTTCAATAAAAATACTTTCTTTCTTCGGTAGGTAAACTTGATAACATCTCCATAAAACTTACTAAAATCACACGTACTAACTAGAAGGTATTCTAAAAATAAATCAGTCAAAGTATTCAAAATGCAATGCAGAAATGGTATGACCATGACCACATTAAGACCCTGACACTACACATTTGCATTAATAAGGTGCAAGATACATTTCAAGGAAAACTGTGTTATATTTAGTTTCATATTTTCAACTTTTTAGCTTTAATCTTAACTAGCTTCCGCCTGCGGTTTTAAAATGCGGGATAAAATGTATCCTATATTAATCGGGCTATCCAACAGTGAAATAATTTTTCAAATCGGTTCAGGGTACAAACACCGTGAGTCCTTCTCCGTGTGAGAGGAGGCCGGTGACTAGCAGTGGGACGATAAAAAAAGTCTGTAACTATAGGGTACAAACAAGGTATTTTTTCCTCTTTATTATAATCGTGTAGATAAATATAAAATAAGGCGCCATATTCTATGCAACTGACCCTTGATTCTATTAAAACGGATCTAAGAATTCAAAAGCTCACTAATGAACTGAGATACAAACTCAGTTGATTTTAAACACAAGTAAACTTTACGATTGAGCATTTCGCAATTCGCAAAATCATCAATTTAATATTCAAAATAATATGAGAGACGTTGAGGTCAAAGGGCAACAGTAATATATTGAAAGGTTACACTGTGAATCATTAATATTCATAATTATAGCGAATTATCTTGTTAAAAAGCTTATTATAATGAAATTACCAAGAATGCTAAGGTGACAATTATTTCTTTAATTAATGAAGTTATGTGTGATTGTGAAGTACCAAAAAAAGCGTTTCGTATAGGTAAGTACAAATATACACAAAGCTGAGGAAAATAATTTATTAAGAATATTTACGAGGAAAAATGTATCTTCCGAGAAGGTTTTCCCTAATTCTAAAATATGAGATTTAATAATTTTATTTATAAATATATAAATAGACAGCAGCTACTCGGTAATTTTGAAACATTTACCTTAAATGTAACAAAATAATTAGAAGGTAAGTACATAGGTACACTGGTCTAATGAAATTCCATTGTATAGAAACGTTTCAATTCAATTAACCCATTTAATTGAATTGTAACAATTGGAATTCATCCCCTTGGTTGTTTTTGGCGGAAACTTCTAAAGCGGTAAATTCAACAGTAGACTTATAACTTAATAATGTCAAATAACAATAAAACGGTTTCTATTCGTTTCTTAACTTTGTAGTTTTAACAAAACAATTGCGAAACGTTGTTAAATTATGTGGTACTTAGCTTAAATTTTTGATCGATATTTTGAAAGCATACTTGATTATGTATAGGACCTTGAGATGCTATCAATAAGATATGAAAGGACCGGATAACTACAGCAAAATTCAATGATTATTATTAACTGTAATGTTAAAGATAGATAAGTAGATCGACTTTATTAGGTACCTTTAACAATTAGAAATAATTAAAGTAGGCGACATAATAGGCGGTCTCTAGAATATCACGCAGAGTAGTACATGAGCCCCACAAGCTACAGAAACTTTCCGTACTAAATATTATATTTTAAAATGTCATGAATACAAATTGTCAATCGACAAGGTAATAAATATCTGATAATATCTACAAATAACTTACAACTTTGTTGCATAATCTATAATGTTGATTAGTGTAAACTGGTAACTATCTACGAGAAATACTTTCTACTTTATGTCATTCATAAACTGTGCTATCGTAGTATTTTGCTTATTCCGAGTCATGTAACTTACATACATTTATACATCTTACGACCTAGTAATTTCCCTAGAATATCTTAGATTTTCGAAAGAAGTTTGTGTCTCTACGCAAAATAAAATATTTCATTAGCTATAAGGTTTTAGACTGGTCGTAAAGTTCCTCACGAAGTTAATTCTCGAAATAAAAAGGTTCAACAAAAAACAAACAAAAACATGAATTAAACAATTGAAAAGAAACATAACAAAGGTACCAAAAACACACTTAAACATCTGTAAAACATTCGTAAACATTCAAACGGACTACTAAATCATTAAAATTGCAGTTACAAATCCTCATTACTTTGTATACAGCCGTCTTATGCTCTTGAATAATAAAGAAAAATATTCAAAACATTCACCCACCCTTCAGTTATCACTACATCATTTAAATAAAACCCACTCCGTTTGTTTACACTAGTTTGTATCTCAGCATTTAATATAGCTTTCGCCACTACGAACCATGTTCCTCCATCTAGATTAAAGCAATAAAATTTTATGTTGTCTTCCAGATATTCTAGAAGGTAGAATTGAAGCCAGTCAGATTGCTGTCGCGATAATTCTTCCATAGCAAGCCGGGTTGCTTTGCTAAAGGAGTATAAAAATCCACAGACAATCTCGGCGGGAAATTTATAGCAACAATAAAATGTGGGATGTTTCCTCGCTCGAGCTAAGAGCTGTACCGGAATTGTTTGAGCCACCATTCGTGTAGTTCTTCACAAATATATCTTCTATCACGATGCGGTGGAGCTGAACTTTGTTGGTAAGATTAAAACGCTCAGCTTTTGGTGTTTCCTTCTGTCAAAATTTGTGCAACTTTGTACGTGATATCATCTGCTGCAGATGGTGTAATACTCGAGTATTTGATGAGACAGTTACTTAAACAAATTGTGTTTGTTTAAAATGGTAAGTTTTCTCTTTTATGAAAAATAAGGAAGTGCAAATTGAAACTTTTAAAGCACTAAACTGCACTACTTATATTAAAGTTCACTGCTAAAATATAAGAGGTATAATAATCGTGCCCTAAAAGATTATTAAATCCTTGGTTTCAAGGCAGTTCCTCGACCATTACTTGCGTTTAAAATTTTCGAACACTGCGCTCACGCATTTTTCCATGACGAAATAGATCATTATCTCTCTAATGTTTATACGTCGCTCCGAATTCATATGGAATAATCGACATACTTTGAGAGTACCTAATTTATATACTGCATGACATCGGTAAGAATGGGACTATTCCTACAAATAGGTAAGTGTTATGTATATGTGCTTTTGATTGTAAGTTATTGACCTCCGTATAATTTTATGAGAAGAAGGCAAGGAGACAAAGGCCTATAATTTTAAAGACCACAGTAAAGGCCGAATTGTCTATTCGATACAAAATAAATAAAACTTAATTTTAAGGAAATATTTTTACGGTTTAAAATCGATGAAAAAAATATAGTCTTCACCATGAAAACCGATCATAATATAAAGTATTTACTAAATACCACTATAAGATAAAACGAGAGGTTATTCTCAAAGCGTTCGCTTTCGAAATCAGTTTCACTAGGGTACACGGTTGTCTAGTCAGCTGTTGTACGAATTAATGGCCGAAGTTTGTTCCAATTCATAAAATATTAGCACCAAATGTCTAGGAAATGGTTCGTTATGATTTATTCATTATGGTAATATGTTTGTTGTCATAGAAAATATTAATTATATTTTACGTAGGGACTTGGGTGGCCTTTTATTCGTTTAAATCTTTCCAAAAATTATTTTACCATGCATGAATGACACACTCCACGTAAAACTCTTATTGCAAATTCATTCCAAAATATAATTTCGCACAAACAAACAAATTACTTATAATAATAGTAATTATCACAGTCTACAAAAACCAAACCAACACTTCCTTGTTTTTAAAATAGCTTAGAAATGTTTAAAACAAATAAGTAATACTTTGATCACGTTTTTTTTCATCCGCATTCATCGGTACTGCTTAAATATCAATAATATGTCCACGTCCATTTTTTGCTTGTCCATACTGTAACTTGATATCTAAGAAAATATCTATTGAAATGTAGTTATTCAAATATTATTTCACAATATTTCATCCACGTGTCTGCTAGGTTGTTTTATTTTGTATTCCGCATAGTTTGTGAACTTAATATCAGTTGGAATCAGAAATGTTTTATGCGCTTAAGAATACTTATTTGAAACTATTGAAACAAATGATAGCTTGGGCTGCCTCCCCATCCTCAGACTAGGACGCAGCCTTAGACTAGGATACATGCTTCTTTGGGTTATCCTTGAGATATCCTTTAAAAGTATTTTTGTGTCTTTCTAGCATCAACGACTTAATTCCTTTTAGTCGCAATTTTACTTTTCCCGAGTAAACTTTGTTCCTTCTTACCTAACGCACTGTTACAGGAAATCATACTTTTGTATTCAAAACAATAACACGGTTTTGAGCTAAACGAATGGTTTACTTTTATAGGTACCTATAGAAAACGGATTACATCCTGTTGTGTGCTGGCAGGTAAAGACACCTTATACTCAAGCCTAATTGTTTAAAAAAAGTTTGAGCGCCATTTTTATGATCTAATTTCAAACTACAGCGGATACGTTTATTTCAAAGTACCACCATCATCTGCTTTCCAACCGGCTTCAAGACAGATACATATTTGCTCCTCATTATGATAATACACCGTAATGAAAATTCACAAGCTCACAATTTATTTTACGATTATAGGTCATAATAACAAGGTTGTATTTACAACGTTTTTCTTTTTTTTTAGACTCAGACTACGCTAATTGTCGGTTCTGGATAATTAAAACTTTAGACATACAGACGCAATACCTCATTACCGTAAAACGTATTAACTCAACTCAAGGTGTGACCCACTTTTAATTGTGGAAAAAGAAAAGTTTAAACACACATTTATTTTTGACATTTACAAGCTTTTAGCAAAAAATGGTCTTTGTTTAAATAACAACGTTACGCTTTTGTTTGTTTTGTGAAATCCTGGAATATTTTAGCACTGGTCGTATTAAGAGACTACAATTACACCTTATTTTACAATTAACGTGAATTTTAAATTCTTTAGAGTTCACGTGTACATAGCGTAATTTCTCTGTGATTGAAATTAATTTATGTATTCTAAAAATATAATAAAATCTTGAGACATCTCCTAGGTAGCGAAAAATTCCTGACCAATCATTTAAAAAAGAAATGCTTTTCATTAAAATTACTGGTACTGCAAATATTTTAAGCAAATGTCCATCTAAACATAAACAAACTAAACGTTATTTTATGAACAGTAATGAACACGCATAATCATGTGGCACCGATAGATGGCGCTATTACAAGAAAGCCGCCATCTTGCGGTATTGGCGGGAATGCTGCGGTATTCAAGCGGACGAACATAATGACTACTCTTTAGCACGTCATTTAAACGAGAACAGAAAGAAGAAAGAAAAGAAGAAAGAAAAGATATTTATTGACACAAGCCATACATACACAAAGAAATAAAAATAGAATAATAATTAAAAAAAAAAGTAATAAAAGGTTGTGCCAAAAAGGTCCAGTTCAGCATTATGCCAGACAGCTAGTGTCTGACGCTGGTTTTCAACTGGACCTATGAGGAGTTGCGGGTGTCGATCGGTATGAAATCATTTATGCTCTAAAGACAAAATAATAAAACTACTAAACTACTAAAAATAACTAAAAAAATAAATAAAAAAAGGAACCATAATCAGAAGGATTAGTCACAAAAAATAAAATAAAAAGTGGAGGTAAACGTAAATAAATTCATACCGTGACTAATCGCAATCCTGACTAAGCATCATTCAGCGACGACTTTTTTCACACAGATGAAATGTGGTGTTAAACACATTCACAGAGCCGTAACTGGTTGCAGCATCTGTTTTCATTGTGTTGTCACAACAGCGGATATGTCTACATTTAATAAGTTGTTTCTTTATATAATAAACACGATATTTATGGCGAAACGGTAAAATTTTGTATCGATACTTCAGAAATTTAACCGTCCGATTTATCGTCCAATAAGTTTTAATGTTCCAGAAAGAGCTTTATGGTATTTTCTTGCTTTCGAAACCGTTTTGCTCCTCAATAATTTATTTATTTTGGTACCAGAAAATTGCATGATTTTATATAAAACATCACAAATCTAAACGAACACAAGAACAAAACCTTTTTATTGGTATATTTGATGTGTATCTAACCTAAAATAAAACCCTGAAAGCATTTCTAAATTCTACATTCTCCTAGGAATAGGTCTCGATAACCACATTGGCTATACATACCAAACCCGAAACCCATTCCACACCGGGTAATTTAAAACGAAACCAAACTTTATTATTTTGACCATACAACTCGGAAATCGGAAATTACCCATTACACTTTCGTCGCTTACTCTCTACGAATGTCATAATCGACAATTTAATGTTTATAATGTTTTAAATTCATCACCAAACTGGTTTATTGTGGTTTCGTAATATTATGATGCGATTGAGTTTCAATGAATTTTCACTTATAATACCACAAGAGCTTCAAAATTATCGGGTATTTTCCGATAGGTTCGTTGCAAACAAATGAAGGAGTCAAGTTTTTCAGGAAAAATCACTCGCGCTTCGCGCTCGTTATTTTTTAACCTGAAAAACTTGACTCCTTCATTTGTTTGCAGGGAACCTTGAGGGAAATGCCAGAGAATTTTGAAGCTCGTGTATATTCGGGATTATTTTTCCGTCCCAAATGTCGGCCACAACCTGTCAGTTTGACATAGCAACGACCAGAGAAAATATTCAAAAAATTATCAGTATAATACCATGTAGGTTGTACCACGTGACGTCGAATGGTGCAATTCTATTGGTCGATATTTGGGTCGGAAAAATAATCAATCTTATATACTGTAGGCTGATTGACTATAGGAAATTAAGTTCAAAATTATTAAGATTTCTTAGGCATTTTCTTTGCTCAATGAGAAATTAGTAGGTACAAACAATCTTTCGGTGGCTATCACAGCTTGCAAGAAAGGAAAGGTGCATTTTAAAAGCAAATAAATTTTACAAAAACAAAACACTGCATGCAGTACAGTACAGTCACGCACATAAATTAAGACAAAAATATTTTTCAATATTTTAAAATCACAAATTAAAAATAGAATCAATAGCCCACGAAACGCCCGCGGCGTATTGGAACGCGATCACATTATTTTAACAGCAGCATTAGTAAAGCCCACCTGATTGCAAATGGCGGCTTTTATAGATCGCAGCCATTTGTAAAATAATTAAAGAAGCCTCAGGCATTCTGCAGTTACACGTCTATTATATAATAAATGGTATGTGAAATTAGGTAACTGATATTAGTATGAACACTTTTGTAGTAAATTGTGCGGATCTGAAAGTGGGCGGGGCTTGACAATTATGTTTTGCGATTGTTGCTTGTTTTCTAATTTTATGTAATACGTGTGTAGGTGTTAGGTTTGTATCTTATTTTAAAGGAGCTGAAATCAAAGATTAAATATAAAATACGTGTAGGTTTACCTATATTTTTATCTTATTTGTATTGTATACTAATTACTTCTACCTCTGCCTCCGGCTGTTGATAAGTAACTTTACCGAAGAAACTATTTAAAAAGAATAAAGAAAATTGGGTTTTCACATAAAACGCTCCAAGTGTTTATTACGTAAACTGAACTAGGTGATTCTGTTACAGTAGTGCTGAAATTAATAAAATACACATTTTTCTCAGTGATTGTACCTAGGAAAAAGTTTTGGAATTATCTCCATGATTATTACTATTCACTCATTATTCGTCTTTTCTCATACTTTCAGACTTATTTATATTTCTTAAAGGATATTTAATAAGCGATACTTTTACGAAATCCAGTGACATTCAGAATTTGGCAAACCACGACACGTTTTGGACGAACAACGTATAACAAATAAATCCCATTAACAAATAACAACAAAACAATACCAGAAAAGGGCCCCAAAACTGTCCCCTAGTCACAATAATTACGCGCAAATGTAATCAATTCTTATCTTTTTGATGTGGGAACAACTTATCATTCTTTCCCTATAACTTCCTCTTCGCGACGGAATGAGTCGGCCGTTCCAATTTCTATACACTGTAATTAATCTTGGGCCAAATTGATTCGTGTTGCCACAGAGAAAAATAGGCGCTTGTGTAGGTGCACATGTAATTAAGGAACCTTCCCGGAATTGTTTTTGAAGAAAATTCTGGGCAATGGCAATAAAACCGAGAGCTGCTTCAAAAAACAATAAACAACGCAAAGATAAAGTCAGTTCTTACATAAGAACATCCAAAAACAACAAAATTACGTTAAAAGGTCTGCAATGCTTGTTTCGATTTTCCAGCTCTTATCGAAAAGGCATTGCATACAAACTTTTTTCGACACTCATGCTTCAATTACCGAATGACGTGTCACTTTAACTGTCAACTGTCATTATACGTAACGTGTCAAAAGTTCATTGAACTCTCCCAACATTGTGTCTGCAACTTTAAAACTGCCTCTAACTGGCTGGTAGCATGCAAATTGTGCATTGGCAAATCGGTATTTTCTAGGCAATATAGTAATCAGCTTTGAGTGTATTGCTTAAGTGGTCCCATAGCATTTTATGCAAATAAAACGCTTGAAGCCGAAAGTTTTATACGGAGGTGCTTTATTGATATTTTTTTTATGTTGAAAATATTTTTTGTTTCGTTAAAAATTGATGATTTTTTTATTTTATGCTTTCTGTCAGGAATATCACAGGTATTACAATATTTCAAATATCGAATTCAAGATGCGTACCCAAAATTAATGACCATGTTGACCGTTACAAATATTACTCGACATGTGGTCGACATGTGTCCTGCATAATGTTACGAAACAGGTGCATTAGCCGAATTTTAATGGACAGGCCCTACAAACCAGTTTATACGAAAATCATCGGACAATGATCAAAAGTTGAACCACAACAAAATAAGTCACAGAAATATATCTTCAAGATGTCACCGAAATTCTCTACTTAGTCGCTAAGAGAAAAAATATCTGTCACTTGAGAAAAAACACACACAATATCTTATTCGTTAGTTTTCATAAAAAATATTTAAGAACATATTATTTTACTACAAAAACATGACTATTAAAAATTGCAACGCTGCATTTTCGTATCAGACTGTCCGTCATCTATAAACTACTTAAAATAAAATAAAAACATAACATTTGGCATGATTGTCTCATTACTAAACATAACAATTGACTTACAATACTTCATCACGTTACGTATAACCGCCCACATAATCCAAGAAGGCGTTTATCATAACACATCAAACAAACCTTCTGAGCTTATCTCTCGTTTAAAATTGGAAAGCGATTGGGCGATAAACGGCGTGCGCGCACCTGCGCCTTTCACGCCATCTATTGCGTAATCGTGGTATGCGCTTTTGTGTTTTGTATTTATTGATATTTAATACTGGGTGGGTATCTATAGAATACATGTGTGTTTTCTGTTACGTCAAACTATTGATTTGTAGACTTTTGTGTAATATGTGTTTATTGTTTTGTTTTGCAAGTTTTAGAGGGTCTACCACTTGTGATGTTACTGAAGTGCCGGTTTGCGGTGAATAAAATGTATTACGCAAGAAATAGCCTACAAAATACAGGTAGACGTCAGATTTTTTTATAGTTTTGAAACGGGTTTTCTGCGTAATTATGATATGAGTATTGGTTAGAACATAGACCATTGAACCGTAATCGATGCGAATTGCAAAAACAAACAGAAAAAAAGCTCACATAAATTCTAAACCAAATATGAATGGCAATTCAAATCGGTAAACCGCTTTTCAGGTTACAAAAAATTAAATCGTAACTGAGCCTTGTAGAGCCTGACATCAATTTAGTGATGCGCGTAATATCTATCGGATCAATAATACTGGTTGTAATTGAACAGTTCCAATTATATCGAATTAAAATTAATTGTCGAATGTATCGTCTGTAGTAGCAAGGCGTACGTGTATCGAAGCAAAATAGATCATTATGATTTTAATTATCAGTAATGCGATACATTGTGGTATATTTTGGAGGCAATCAAATTTTATTTTCAGATTTACTGATTTAATGAATGAGCGGAATATTGTTTTAATTAGGTTATTGGAAATTTATGTGTTTTAAAAATAAGAGCAGTATATTAATCTATTTATCTATTTATAAGTTGTTCTTGTATGTGTAATCACAAGTGTGTGAAAATCAAATCCATAACAGGCCAAAAAATAACAAATAAAATATCGCATATAGCTACTTGTGTTCCTAGATATCACACCATCCCAACAGATGTTTAGATATCTCCAATAATTGGCAAGCAGCTGATCTATACTTACCGTCAGTGAAACTTGGTAAAGACACAACTCAGGTTTGAGAAAACACTAAGAAAGCAATAAAAAGCTATTGAGCTAGTTCCTTTTGGCAGAAGAACCAATCATCAGAGTATTGTACCAAGAATTCAAAAACAAAGGAGAGAGTGCTTTCTTAGCTTTAACTTAATGATGATAAATGAAAAACAAGAGACAAAAGGGGATTCTAAAAACGATTGACTAAACTGCAAATATTATTGAGATTTTACTGGCAAGAAAGTCAAAATTTAGGTTAGAGTAAAAATACTTTATGTAGGTACTTCTAAGTGTACTGAGAAAATCGAAGAATCCCGGAACGACCGATAATGAGCTTGTCTTTTACAAGAGAACATCATAAAGTAAAATTATCACACCGAACGAATGAGCAATTATCTCTTAGAACAGACATGATTATCGAATCGCTTTTATCACTCATTAAACCACTCCTGCTTTCATTGAATCGCTAACTACCACTCAAATGCTCATTAACGGATCAGATTTCAGAACAGTTAAGTACCTAGGTACATACCAAGTACAGCATTCCTAGAGGAAAGTGAATTCCGTATTGCATGCCAGTTTGTTATGCAAGTATGCAGTTAATTTGTCAAGTGACCCTAGGCTCTACTACTGGTTGTGGATACTGGAAATATGAGATCGCGGTTATGATTTTAGTAGAAAAATCGAGTTGGAGGTTGGTCTTGACTTACAATCGTCTGTACTAGTTACAAGTTTTGTAATGGTAGTGGACTTAAAAACGGCATGATTACTTGTTTTATAGCATAGTAAAAATCGAATCTATCATTCAGTATGAGGAATCTCAGTTTAAGCATACCCGATCTTCTACTATTTCTCTCTTCTGTCAAGGAGTATCAAAGAAAAGCAATCTAAATTATTAACTTTACTAATAACAGACCCAAGTATTGAAACATTCGAAAACCGAACACAACAAAACGGAACAGATAATATTACCTTGAATCGCTGTTCCGAAAATCCATTTCAATGATAAGTAATAGCGATTTTGTATCGAGAATCCTTTGTATCTCTGACCTCATTTTAATCTAGACAAGTCGTGATGTTAAAATAAACGGTGGAACACTAAGAAACGGTATTGAGATCTAATCGAAAGTAAGGTCATGAGGTAATCGTATTCTTGTTATAGAGGTATGTGTATCGATGCATACCGATGGGTACTTATATTAGTTCAGCTGATAATCGATTTGCGAGAATATCGCGGGTTAGATAATCGACTGGATTTATTTAATGCTTAAATTGATGTTCAAGTATGTTATCGATTTTTGAAAGTGTATTCTGATTTGATTCTTGAATTGGCGATGACCTAATATGTACTCGTAAGAGAAGGATAAGTAAATGCACTCATGATGTCATACAACCGTGTATTACTTTGATTTGAACTTTGCATTACATTCAAACTTTTATAACGATGTTCCTTAAACAGAAACCATGCAGGTTCGTCTAGAAATAATTTTGGTGCTTGGTGCAAATTTTCTACAGGTAATTTATTTCGCCTTTGTGAAGGCGAATGCCCCAAAAATATAGCACATGAGAGAGATATTATCAAATTCAGTCTGAAATACACCCACCTCGTCATAAATGCATGCATAAAATATTTATTCTCAAAACGTGACGTCATAAAGTTAAACGTTGCAAATTAAATATATTCGACCGCCATTATTAAAATTTAAACGTTTCAAGCGTGACTTTAATGCGAGGAAACGTCAACAGATATGAGTGCAGTATTCGGATTTGCTTTGAAATTCGTATTTTATTATACTTTCTGTATTATTTTGAAATTAATTTTCATGATGTACGATTTTATCTGGGTCATTTCCATTGTGGTAAGTATAGTAGATCCTGGATAATGGATCATAATTGCACCATAAAATTTTAAAAATCAAAGGAAAGCATAAGTAGCGGAAGAAAGATATCAAAACAAAAGAAAACTTATTAGAAGTAAGATGAAATATTACTACAGTCACATTACTACAGTTAGCTACATTGAACTAAAAAACAATACGTTTGTTACATTTCAAATCTTGAATCTCCTCTTTACTGGTTGTACCTACATTGTTTTGCTAGCCAATGGCGAATTTGGTAATGCTTAAGAGGATTGGACAGGACACTACCGGAGTGGAGAGTACGCTCCTCAAAGTGCAGTTTGCACAGCTTAAAGAGTGTTCGCGTGGAAATTGTCCCTTGTTCAAGTGTTTGAATACACGGACATACCAGAATGTGTGGTATCAACTACTCTATGTAGATAGTCGTGGTGTGCAAGATTAGGACTCTTGTGTAGGTACTGTTTGTGTTTTGAATATAGATGGTCATCTGGAATTTCGATCCTTGTAATTTATGTGTCAATGAGGCTCTAGTTGCAATTTCATATCAGAAGATTTCATTCATATCAGAAGGTATGTAAGAACTCTGAGGCTAGTTAGTTACTGTAACAAATCGACTATCGATGTCATAAGACATCATGATACTCGTATCTAAGAAATCGAGTACTTATTTACGACTAAAGCAACTGCTAATAGAATTCCAATTGTCGTCTACTATCACAAAATCACTAACAACAGGGGAAAGTCCGCGATAATACAACACATAGGTACTCCACCGCTTTTTCTGTGCCCATTTCACTTACGATTAGAAAATTTTCACTTTTCTTTCAATTGAAAATTTTTGCATTCATTACAGATGTTCGCACGATATTATAGTTTTATCTGCGAGATCTATCTGAGTCTTCAACTAGATAATTGCAGTTACAATGGAGCTGTCGTAAGAGGCGTTTATGACGCGTTTCTTTGCGTGGTATGATTTTATTTATTGCTATCTAGCTTTCGCCTTTTGCTGGTTTGATGTACCTACATACCTATTTCTTGATCAAGCTATCATTATTTATCTTAGTTGCTTGCTGAGTATTTCGATGTCAAGCTTGCGTTGAGTGTCATTCAAACTTAGTTCAATATGTATCAGGTATTTTAGGACTTATGACTCTGGCACAAATTCAGAATACTCTTCATAAAGCGGCACTGAAATGACTATCCAGCAATATTCAGTCATTATTCTAAATTTAATCATGCATTATGCATTCCAGTAAAGATTTTCCACATAACGACAATAATACTGCCTTTTGACTTGAGAGTCTTGAAAAGTAAATGGATACGAAATCCGTCAATACTTGAAAGGTGTTCAAACGTTCTAAAGCGGTTTCTGTTAACACACGACTTGACCGAAGTAACGGTAATTGTTTCTCAAACAGCTCATTACACGAACGTTATGGCGGGACAAACATCCGCCATATTGGACGAGTGAAACGTCAGAGGGTTTAACAAAAGACGATCCAATGGGGCCTAAAATGTGCCGACCGTGTAGGTAAAGTAAGGTCACTCATAGAATAAAATCATTAATCAATGATGCAGAAATGATCAGAATTAATATCCAAATATTTTCGATAGATCAAATATCGATAGACTAGCACGTCACTACAGGCTGAACAAAAAACTATACAAGTCATGATCAACATAAACAATCCTTGAGAATCTAAATCTTGCGGTTGCTATTATGTGGCTATTGGATTCCAGTAACCACGTCTATGTCTCAGTTTTTCTAAAGTGATCTAACTTTAGGTCAAGGTAGCTCAAAATGTAAAACTATTATAGCATTCTAATTTGCCAATACATATTAACATGATTGCTTTTTTGCAACACTCTAATTTAGAGACTTAGTTCTGATTTATTTTCAAAAATGTTCCACATGAAGAATTGCTTTTATATAATTTTTCCCTATTATATGGGACATAAAAGTACTCTAAAATCAAGTTAAATTGCGGAGTGGCCAGATACGTACAAATTAGGATCACGCAATATTTTAATTTCATTCAGTGCTTTCTTAAGGCATTTAAGGCTTTATTTTTTTATGTTAATATTTAAAACACAAACAAAAATGCACTAAACGGAACTTACCTACAAACTTTCTAAAGCAAAGGATCTGTATATTTACGCAATAAGCAAACAAAGAGCGTTGTTTTAGGCACCTCTGTTTACTTATGCAGAAAGGTTATGTCAGATGATGAACACAAGAGCCATTTAAAAAAACAATGGGCGTTTGAAAAATATGGGAAGGTGAAGGTACAAATTATGTAATTACATTGCTCAAGAAGGAGAAACAACGGAAAAATAAACATAGGTGTACAACGTTTATAGAGGAAAAATTTAATCCTCATTCTAGCCACTTAAACTGTGATTATTTTTATCCTAATAAAGGCATGTATTTTAATAACATCAAACTATTCGGAAGCCGGATATCATTTCAACTTGATGACCTACCATTATTTTTATAGTTCATAGCACTAAAGAATGCCGTCATCGTAATTAAAATACTACGGTACACATTCTGTTTCTAAACTCGGTCTAAAATATTGAAAACTATTCCTTAACATTCAAAAAGTAATCTTTTTAGTTAACTGAGTTTTTCAACTACTAGTTTTCCGTGAGTTTTCCCGCTAAAACCTTCTAATAATTCAAACTTGAAAACAGCGCCATCTATGATTGAACATCAGAACTTACCCGTTGCGTCGCATAGCAGGAGGGGTCGAGACCGCCCCCGGGTCGGAACATCGCCGCGCTGACTGCTGCCATCTGCCGGCTACCTCAGTATACCCTTCCACCGCGACATCGCTCTGAAACAATAGAACCTAGTTTGAGTAAGGAGGTCGTGTTATTAGCTTAATACTAGATGCCACCGGTATGGTGGTAGGCTCATTGCTGTGAACATTAAAGTTTAGGATTACAAGAGGGACCTGATTAGCCTTGTAAAATTCAAATTATTGTACCTATATCAAAGTAGAATTATAGGCGTTTATGTAGACCAACACCCTCTGCCCATTTCTTATCAAATAGGTACCTACCTTTGTTCTGTAAAGTTAATCATTTGACGCCTTTTGCATGCATAATAGTGTATCTTCTTTACAATGACTATCATAAGTTAACTAATAGCCACTTTTAGGCCAACCAAAATTTAACCTAGTTCGTAGAAAATGTTATCAAACTTTTCAATGTGCTAAGGAAAATGGCGCGAGATCGTGCGAAGGCTTCACTACCACAACATTTCTGCAAAAAGTTTCACTACCGAGACGAAGTGTGACTCATGAACTGGCCTGATCGGAAACGCAGACAATGACCTTAAAGGGTTTGTAGATGACGAAATTGGGTGTTAGAAATACAGAGATGTGGATGAAAGTTTGATGTTGAACTTTGTGATGGTTCTGTTGCTATAGCTGTCACAATATCTATAAATCAATAATGATCCAATAAAATACAGAGTAGGAGGAGAGATGGACGTGTGATGTACGTCAATATAACTTTTAGTACCAATTTTAGTAGCTTGCTCCTAAAAAAGCTCGCAGTTAATTTCTTCGTTATATTTTGCGGCTTAATGTTGTTGAATTAATCTGCCTTAAACACAAAACATCGCGATTAACTGGTCACACAACAACGATTAAACAAAAGAAAATCCAACAATACTAAACTCGTAATTTACAACGCCTACAAAACATCATTCCCTATAATCAATCCGCACTCAAAGTTCAATAAACGAACCATAGTACAAAAAAGTCACAACTTCAAGCCACGATTGTGCATCGCAAGCGCATCCGTATGACGCGCCGCGTCAGTGCACTCGGGGTCAACGACCCTGCTTCCTAGCAGAGACAATTCCCACACAGGTCGCGGTAATGAGTGTGCCAGTACTAACTAGTGATGTTACATTTAGTACGGGATTTTTATCGATAAAAAAATCCCGTTCCCCGGACTATTTGAAAAAAAATATTTCTTATTTAGGCGATTATCACACTGCCCCGCATGATGCAGCGTGGTGCGTGGATGCGTTTTTTTCCGTTGTATGGAAATATCTCCGTTTGTATGGAAAACACGCATAGTCCAACACACTGAAAATGCATCCACGCGCGTTCATGCGGATCACGCACATACATGCGGAGAAACACGCACCCCCGCGCGTAGGTGCGGGGCGAAACGCAAGGTATGGCACACTGATCCCGCAGTGACGCGCGTGATTTTGAATGGGCGTGACGTGTATATTTGAAAATGGAACTCGATGAGAGCCGCTGTGCGTGAATTTACAAAACGCACCTACGCGCGTGAGTGCGTGAAAAACCCGCACGATGATGCAGATCTGCACTCCCGCAGGAACGCGCGTAGGTGCGTCGACACGCAAGATGCAGCGTGATGCGGGGCAGTGTGAAGATCACCTTATGTTTCAAAGTTATACAAGACAACTATTCGCACTATCCGGAATCACAATCGGAAAATAAATTCCGTTACGCAATCACAGGTTTAATTAACAGAAACAATAAAGAGTAATGAGTATTGTTTGTCATTTACATAAGACTTCGGATCAATATTAGATAATATTGCAATGGAAAATACGGAAGTGCAAATTATTAGATAGGTACCTGTAGAATTTCTAATCGTTTGCGGTTCAGAGTTCATATGTAATTCCCCTAAACTATAGAAATTCAAACTTCCTTCCTCTAGGTGATAGAATTTCAGAATTATAATCACAGCATTTTGCAAGATTTATCAAATAAGCGCAGAGATAGCCATTACTTACTTATCTCTAATTTATGAAAGGTAGATAAACATTTTCAATAAAATAGGTACACATAATATAATCTGTTACCTATTTATTAATGCACATTTCACAGTGTGGATTTATGGATATGTGGATAGTATAGTGTCCTAGATATTTTTAAGGAAGTGATTTGATCATGAACATTTCAAATTGAATTTAAAATGTTAGGAAAGGTAAGCCTAAATATCGATATCGATATATAATCTGTGATCGAACATCGACATCAGATAAGGTTATTCCCGACCCCGGAAACCTAGAAACACAATACAACACTATCTAAGGTGTAATGGTAAATGCTACACAAAGGAATTAGTATAACCCACAATGGAGACATTTAAACAGCCTTAGATTATCGTAGGTAGTTATTTATTGGCTAGAAACATTTCTAGAAAGTTCCAGTCCAATATTCAGAGGTTTATCGCTACAATAAAATTACTAGTTAACGCTGATTTCTAGTTACCATGTATCCGTTTGCAGAAATTAATTTCTACGGAAATGTTTGAAATTGTAGCAATTTTTTCTCGTTAGTTTAATTACTCTGGTTTGAAGTCTGGTCAATATGATCTTATCATGAAATTACTTGCACATTTTTCATCTATATAAACATTACATTTTCTCAAAGTTTCATGTGACAAAATTGTATGTGCAAACCTATTACCAATCTCATAATGCTTTTAGCAGTCTCTGAAATTCTCAAGACCGTCCGTAAGTTTGCAAAATGAGCGTCAATCGTCAATTTCATTTGCACCACAACATTAATTGATACCTCTACACAGTTTCGCTTATATCGTTTACCTAGGTTAAGTTTAACATAATTATTGTTCGTACAATTATGATACATAATCAGACACGCTAGTTTAAGTGACCGCACCTAGCCGTCGTTACGTCAGTTTCAGTGAAGCGTGCAAAAATGCATGCACTTGGAACATGTATGATATATACGAAGGTATGTTATTATTCAGAGGTCAGGAATAAGTAGCTTGAGTTTTAATATCACCTTGCTATTGCTTTTCTTGCTTATTATATTGTTTATTAGGGTTCTGTTTGAAATGGTTCGATGTCTCATCGGAATTTAGGTATTTCCATCAATTTGTTTTTGAGTTACTGTTAATACTTACATGTAAGGCTTTTTCATATTCGCGTTACTGTAGTACCTACATATTATTTCATTTTCTATTCATGATCGGATTTTTGACATCTCTAGTTCTTGGGGCAATATTTTCTTCACATTATTGTGTGTCTAGTGTAGAAGCTACTTTTCACCAAAAGGTCAGGCAAAAGTTTTAAAAAAATACAGCTAAACTAGTCGGAATCGAGCTTCACTTATTTTTTACGCATAATTGAGTAGTTACCTCGACATATGTAGTTATTTCTTCCTTGTTATGATTAGTCAAGGATATCATTATTAATAGTAATGGCTGATCATTATTTAAAATAGGCACTGAATTCCACTTTAATATTCTCGATGATATTTTTCTAGAACCTAAAACGGCTTCATTGAATAGTTAGTACTTATGTAGATATGCTAAGACCATAAGACTTTCGAAACCTCTGACACACTAAACTTAAACAAAATCAAAAGCAATCCACAGCCTAAATTTTATGAGAAACAGAACATGACAATAATGTACTGCAAAAAACCACACACCTTAAATCTATTGTCAAACAGTAGCATTGAAAAAAATCAACAACGCACAGTCACAATTTGAGGCTAATGACATAATTGTGACCTCAAAAGAAATGCCCCAATGACATAAAGATGTGGCTAGCGAAAGTCGCACTTATGCGTCATTATTTGAAATCAAAAGTGCAAAATTTTCGGCACAATCACGATACTATGAGTCTACTTGATTGCTTGGGCAGTACAACAGTAGTTTAAGGTTGTCAAAGTAAACAAAAGCTGAAAGCAGCTTATTGAAGATTTGTGGCATTAAAAAAATTGGCATTTATCTTCGATCCTCGTCGAATATTTTAAACATGAAAATCCATGTGTATTTATATGTTTAATTCCATATAAAATTACATAATATAAACGGGAAAAGTGATGCTGATTAGCGAGTTTGATTAAGACATAATTCATGACCTTTTCAAAAAAAAGCCTGGCTGGTTTACTATAGCCCTATGTGTATTTTTCTGTTGTTTATTTATGTCGGCTGGTTGTTTAAAATTGTGGGAAGTTTCAGCAAAAAATGCATGCATTGTTGACCACCACTTTTCATTGTTTATTACACGGTCTAGGTGTATCACCATCGGATAGGCGAGAACTTTACACATCGTTTGTTTGCTTAAAGAAGTTTATTTTTTCTATTACCCAAAGAAATTATGGATCCTGCTACTCTAAGTTAAATCTTACAAGAAGTTTTGCTTAAGTTAGCACCTTGCTCTTTTTTGGCTCTTTTGAGTAAAGTAACACACTTATGCCATTATGCTTCTAGTGAAAGGGAAAACGGGATTTATTAAAAACAAAATACATACAAGCATTTAAATATTTCTTAATTTATCCATGCACCAGATCGTAATTCACAAACCGAAACGTACCAAAAAGTACAAAAACCCATAGCGTTACATTTCCAAGGTGAAATATTATACAAACATTTTTATAGTTGCGACATTAATATAATTATCTTTTCCATGTTTCTGATGTGGAGCGATATTGTTTTGCAAGCGGTTGCCATGTTGCTATGTTGCCAAATGGTGTTTTCTAGAACATGACCTTATCGAGACGTGACGAGTTCAAGATATGGCCACTTCACGTAATTGTGGGTAGTGTGACCTACACCATGGTAATCGCAATGGCTTTGGAACATTTCGCTGTGAAGTTACGAAATTGCGACATGTCTAAAAAAAGGATAACTTGACTAGATATCAAAACACAATCTTCCTTGGGGATCCTTGTAGTCGGGGGTTGTGGAGTTCAGATAGGTAGCGTAGTTGACAGTCGCTCTATTTATAACATTGGTTCTCCACTGCATCCAGTTAGACTTTAGACTTTAGGCTAACCCCTGGTTGCTGGCTGTAAGCTGGTTGGTTTGGTAGAAATCATCTTGAAGTCAATTTAATTTTTTGGAAGTACTCTATCTCCATTCGACTTTCCTTTCGACTTCTTAAACGGTTTTGAATAGGTACTTTATGGGGTCATGATTCACTTTGTCTTTGAACTTCGTGACGATGACATAAAGAACATCATACAATTACATGCATTCCTTGTCGGCCTTGGTCACTTTTATCAAAATATTTCTTTCGAACGTTGCTAACTACATCGTCACGATAAAGCATGCGCACATTGAACGTGACATTCATGTGAATCATTATCTGTTTGCATTTCCAATATCAGTGTTACACCACTTTTCATCATTTTTACAATGTTAATCAAATGTATGATTTTGCAGTTTTATTTCTTGAAGTTTTCGTATCGTATTACAGTTGCTTCGTTCATTGCCTTACATTCGGCTGTTATTTAAACATCTTTGACACTCGTTCTCGGGTAGCTCTGGTAAATGGGTTGAACTCAGATGAGCAGTCACTCCGTGTAAGACTCCGGTACTCGGCTGCATCTGGTTAGACTGGAAGCTAACCTCCACGTTCTTTGAAAAAGGCAACGCAGATTATGATTCTTTCATTCACATCTTTGAAAAGTAATGACAATGCTCTCATTTTGGACCTACCGCAAACTCATTAAGATTGCCTACCAGTAAAGCCAAAAACGTGCATTAGTTTCCAAGCCTCTAGGCGTACTCACTGACGTCACCACAATCACCTCCATTGTGTTACTTTCCGATGCACCTCGTTTTCTATTGTACTAACGACTACTGGCTATTGACATACTATCGAAGTTAATGACATTGTCCCACTGACAGTTCCCAAATTGTGGGGAAATTGTTACAGAAACGAGTGAAATCGTTTGATTATGGGTAACAGATTTGAACACTTTTATATTCTACTATAAGACTATAACAATAAGTACCTAAGTCTAATAAAAGTTTGGCCAGTTAGAAGTTTTTGCGTAACCAAAGAGATATTGATTTCAGTCAGTTTTATATGGTTATTGTGCCAATAAGAAATAAACTTGGAATGACAAAAGAAACTGTGGATTGAGCCATAACCCTGAACCCTAATAAGGCATAAGTGGGTGCAACAGAAGTTCCAAAAGCAATTTATTGAGGTGACTCAATATTCGTTTAATAAAAGTGTAAAATATTGCGTAGGTTTACCGTAAGTAATATAGGAATATCCACGGTAAAGTGTTTACAGAAGAATAACTTCCTGAAAAATAACACCTTTATATGGACTCTAGCTGTTTTTCTCCACGTCTAGTGGAAACTTCTTCCCGTGCCTGGCTAAAATATAGCCTTTGTCACGAGGGAATAATGTATCTTCATAGCAATGATTTTCAAATCGGTTCAGTAGTTTCGGAAACTAGGACAAACTAAAAAAGATTTCCTCTTTATAATAGACCTAAAGCTACAACAAGTAGATATCAACAATTCAATTATTATGTATGCAAAGAACAAGAATACTGTAAAATGGTCTATTAATAGGTACAAAAAAAAGTATGTTTAATTTAAAGTATTCTCATTGTGCCTTTTTTCTTATGAACTCCAAAAAAAATGTTACGATTTCCTGCAAATTATAGATTCTAATCTCCTTTTCAAGGAGTGTTTATTTTAAGAGGACGAATTGGAATTTTTGGCGCCAAGGATGTCAATTTTTCTCAGTAAATACAAAACGGATCAAAATACAACTTGGTTACCTGAAAGTTCATGATATAAGCCTTATTTTGTTAGTTGTAGAAACATGATTAGGTAACTTTTATAACAGAGAAAAATATATCAAACATACCTCTTTTTAAAAAGAGATTCACATATTATGGGCAAACGGGACCGATTTAAGCCTCTTAACTTTTTTAGTAGTTGAGTATATACATACTCTTTAAAATGGTAGTAGGAATTTTTATTAAATTATCAATTCTAAATATTAAAATTACAAAACCATTTTGTCGCTTACGACTTTTAGTTATAAGCTAGCGCGCGTATTGTTATCCTCGCCCCGCTCAGACGCTCCGACCCCTTTTGGCGCCTTAGATGCGCGTGCCGGTTATGGAATTATTGTTGACCACTTCCTCGCCTTAAGCAAGTAAACCAACGAGTTCCTTATCAGAAAGCCTATAGTCCTCCTGCGCTTTCATTTAAAACGGTGCACTTTCTTGCAGCCTACATTGTTTTATCTCGTGCAATATCGACGCACGCGCAGCGTACATGACAGTTGCGAATACTACATACAGCCACGTAGTTTGTCTTGCAAAATGATATGATAAATAATGTAATGTTGATAAAGAATTGAGTAATATTGAGATAAATTAATGTGCAAACTATAAAAATGTTATATTTTGAAATATTTTATTTTCTTCAAATATAAGTTTTTTTCATTTCAATGGAAACCATGTACTTATAACTGTTATGCCTTTTACAAACTAAATTGCCTGTAGATAAACAAAACTTTTTTCTTTTTTTTTCAAGGGAAAATAGGACACTACCGTACAAATTGGACGTATTGATTGGCTGTGTGTATCACAGTGACCAATGTCGGCCAATAAGGGGGCGCGCCCACCAGCGAAATGCACAAAAGACTGCGCTTTGCATGTTGAACTACGGGCACATTGTATAAGCGAGCAATTTTGTTCATACCTATTATTTATTTTTTATTTATTCAATTTTAATAATCGTCAATAATAATTTATTTTGTCATAATTCTTCAAATCTATGTACCTATAGTACAAGATTTACCTAAGTATATTTAGAAACGATGAAGTCAATCAGATTATTTATTTGCATTCATATTTAATGATTAACTTTTATACCTAAATATTTAAGCGACTTCTCTACTCGACTATACATTATTTACCATATCAATTTATTTATTGAGTGAAAACGCATGTATGTCACTATTTAGTGCGCTACCGCCTTTACCTGTCACGCATCGGAACCAATATTTGTTCGACCTAAACCGATGTATTCGTGTTAGTATGTTCATGGTCAGATCATGTTCTTTTGTGACGGCACGAAACGGAAGCCGTACCTACATTCTCTGCTTTTTACTCCATCAGGGTGTGTGTTTTATAGATTGGTCATAAATTTTTATGTGTGCGTATGTGGCAAATCACCTTTCAACTCAAATTTCGTATCCAATTGTAGGATCTACTGTCATTGAACATCCTTGGCAGTCGTTACGGGTAGTCAGAAGCCAGTAAGTCTGACACCAGTCTAACCAAAGGGTATCGGGATGCCCGGGTAACTGGGTTGAGGAGGTCAGATAGGCAGTCGCTTCTTGTAAAGCACTGGTACTCAGCTGAATCAGGTTAGACGGAAGCCGACCCCAACATGGTTGGGAAAAAGGCTCGGAGGATGATAATGATCCGTTGAGGAGGTACCGCTAAGACACATAGCGGGCAAAAAAAATATTCCTCTTTTTGCGTCGGTGGTAAAAAATGGAATAGGTAGAGATGACACAAGTCTTACCATAATTATTATATAGGCATTTTTCCAACATATCAGAATCAGTTTCACACACTTAAGGCTCCACCATAAAACCACTATCGCTGTTTTATAGCTTGAAGATTACACGCACATAATACCACGTTTTCTCCTACTCGTTACGAACAAAGTATCGTGGCTAATTAGCCTATCTTTAATAGCGAAGCCCGGCTTATGTGGTCGTGACCTTATATGAAAGTGTCGGGTTTTATGGCCTAACTTGGGAGCAAGAAATTTTGTTAACGTACACTTAATGGATAGTTTGTTTCATCGTGAGATAATTTAGTTCACAACCTACAACGAAATCACAAACAAGACAAAATTTACAAGAAAAATCCAAGATAAATGCAAATAAGGATTTAGAATTTTTACTATATTTTTTTACTCCATAAAACAAACCTAGATTCCCATTTTCACATCGATATGAGCACATTAAAAAACGTACTCTACCTATATTTTATCTTATTAATCTGTTTATTCATTATAAAATATTTATTATAAAATAACCTCCTACATGTCTTACATTTCAGATCCATGAGAAGAGAGAAATACAGGACTTTAATTCCTTCGCGTACGCAACGCACCGCTCCAGCTACATTAAATACATTTTAACAAGAAAAAGTTATTAGAGCTGAGTAAGGAGGATTGAAATAATGTTGATAGATGACTTCTAAAGTCTTGAAATAACTATCTTCCTTAATTAATCGCCATTTCATTGCAGCATATAAGACTCTTCACTATGATTTTGTTTAAGTATTCAAATAAGATATGAATATTCAACCACAGTAAAACAAGCACGTTTCTAAACAAACATTAAACAAATATTGACCTTACATTATTTTAACAAAATATTTAACTAACCTCGCATTGATATTTACATAGAAAGTGTCAAATTTTATACCTACTCCACTGACCACGGATTGACCCCATCCAATTTACGGCCTTGGCAACAGTCGCTTAACCTAACACTGATTCTCCATACAAAATACTTCATCATCGAAAATCAATATGCCAAACTTTAACTAGGTCAGTCAAGGGTCTAAACTCCGGAACAGTGCGAAGTATATTTTCTAAAAACTGCATTAATAGTCAATGTACAACAGGTGCTACTTTCTATAGAAAACGTGGGGAGACATGTTAATGCCTTAGCGTGTTGACGCATATGCCTATTAGGCAATATTGGACATGGTGGCTGCCTCGTTTACATTGAGCTAGTAACTTGCTTCCAGTAACTCACACTAGACTAGTATTTTTTTTATGTTGCGTATTGAATTGAAAACTATTTGTATAAGTGACAATCAATCTCATATTATCATGTATTAAAACTCTATATTCCTTAGTCAATCCAAGTTGTTATTACATCACGCTGAAACGGCTAAATTAATTTTACCTAAAAAATATGTGAATAATACTGAAAATAAGAAAATAAACATGGTTGAAAAATTATTGTACATAAGTATTTAATTAATAGTAATAAGTATTTCTCCAGTCATTCAAAATAAATTATGCAAACACGGATATTGTCGCAGTAAATTCAATATGCGAATTTCTTTGAAGAGACATTCGACAACCATTACTACAATGGTCTCATTTTTTATTCCATTCAAGTACATGCGTGATTAGAATCACAAAGAGTACATTTAGCCATATAGAGCTCTAACTTCCCTCATAAGCAATTCAAAATATATTTTATCAAGAAATAAAATAAGTCACTATATTCAGAGTACTTGACTTGTAATTCGATGTAAACGCAGCATAAGCTTCCAAGTATAGTACCACAGTCAATCATGTTTTTCTCGCAATGAGACAAGACATACATCTATTGGAAGACAGGTACTAAGTACAGCAAAAAGACATTGGAGATTAATAATATTTTTTATTCCTGGTACTTGTCTATCGCATCTATCGTATATAAAATCGCATTTACTTAGTCATATAATCCGTTTCCTTGAACACAGAATAATAATGCACCTGATAAAACAAACTGAGATGTTGAAATTATATGTGAACTAAAGATCCGACAGTTTCCTTTTTTGCAGCATATAATAGCAACTTCCAGATCAAAGTAAAGATATTTTGCATCCCATGCCTAAGGGACCCAGCGTAAAATTGACCACAGTACAAAGCCAACGGTACTTTAACACCAGCATTCAAATAATTTTGCTGTCAACCTGCAGACAAAATCCTTACTTCCTAAAGAACGTCAGACATCAAGCATTTTTATTGTTAGAAGTAGCCATCGGTCTCGCTCGCAACCTGTGGGAAATACTCCGCGCATCTGGATAAAAGGTAGCCTTAAGCCTTCCTTGATAAATGGGCTGACTAGCAAAGATATATTTTTTTCAAATTGCTCAGGTATTTTCCGTATTAACGCTATCCAACAAACAAAGAAGCTTTATAATATAAGTACAGATATTTCTTACCTTGAGATACTTTCACAAGATAAACGAGTACTTTTAAAAAGGCTAGTTTAAAGGAGATTTAATCTAACAACCTTTCGTATTCCATTGTATCTATATGTACAGTTTGTCATTGCAACTAGATGAAAATGGTACCTACTACACGTGTGCTTGCTTTTCAGAGTCTGTTCCTAGTTCGAATATTCCCACGAGCCTCTCTAGCAGGTTTCATATATTAATCTTCTACATGATTCTATCAGCGATAGTGCTGAGATTCAATTTTATCGATAAATAAAACGATCGCGGAACTCAGCCGGCTGTATATAATTTTGTATCGATGATTTATTTATTTCAACTATCTGGGTACTTTAAGACGTATCATGATTGTAATGAAATTGATATTTTAGTCTTATTGCTGTGGAAAATATAATTTGTTGCGCATTTTCTGCTTATTTTTTTTTCAATTTCAAAATAAGTAGCGCAAATTGAAAATTACATGCTTTCCTACTTTACTTTTAGAAGTTAAATAAAGTAGACTACTGGCTCTAAATTAACTTTTATTTCTTGCCATTAACATTTAAACAAATATACCCTACATTCAATATTTATACCTATAGCATAATTCCTACGAGAGAAAATGTGCCTTCACTTCCCTAATCGAGTTTTTATTATTATTATACTGCAACATGCAACGTTTTAACATTTAATATGCCAGTGCAAAGGAAGTGCCTTTTTATTACTCGATTAACTATGTTTGTTTACTGCAAAAAAACATAAGTCATAAACAAAGATTGGTAAATAATTAGCAAACTAAAACACTCGAAATGTAAAGCCTGTTTTTCAAGAGGAAAAATGAGTCAGTAATATACCATACCATAGGTAATTACGAAGGACTTTTTTAAAATAATGTAGCAATCTGTCATCGTCCCGCGGTTTTGGAAAAATCCTACTTTAACATTAAAGCTTTCTAACAAAACTTTATTTTTAAATCAGATCATTAGTTCCTAGTTTCCCACCCCTAAGGAACCATCTAAATCAAAGAAAATAACAAATTAAAATATTGCGGTAAGTCACAGCTTTCCAGAATCAATTCCGATTACTCCGGATGTACCACATCACTACTCATGAGTCTACTACGTGATCATCATGACATAGGAAGGTGAATGTTCAAGATTAGATGTCATTTCCGCGATAATCTGGGGAAAAACGTTCTCGAGTTCTGCCGCGTTTCTGAGATTAGTAACTTTGTGAATGGGAAGTTTGTGAATGAATGACTTCTCATGGAAGGTTAAATTAGGTAACTAGTTCGATTTTGTTTTTTTTTTTTGTGAGATCGATCACAAAATATGGTGAACACTGTTTTCAAATTGTATGTGGAGTATTTCTTAGGTTTTATAAACAAAATAAGGAGGTGCCGAAACAAAAAAATACTTTGTAGCTGTACCTAATGTTCAAGATTAGATGTCATTTCCGCGATAATCTGGGGAAAAACGTTCTCGAGTTCTGCCGCGTTTCTGAGATTACAGACTTTGTGAATGGGATGTTTGTGAATGAATGAGTTCTCATGGTAGGCTCATTTGAATGGTGACGTGGGCTTATGTAACTCGTTTCATTTGGGATTTTTTCTCGAGTAAGAACGATTATAAAGAAATATGGTGGTGTTTCTACAAATATGTAAAGAATAAATATTTCGTACAATGACTGCAAAAATTAAGTAGACCAAAAATATTCAGTTCTTTTTTTAAGTTAAAGTACTATCGGGGCTCTATATGAAGAGCTTATTTTGTAATCGTATCAAAGAATCTTGTCTTACAGCTAACTGTAGTGTTCAAAATATTAAGTACTGCAAATTCAAAAAGGTTTTTAAAATGGAGTACTTAAACTTATAAAATTATTTCCATTTTATGAACCTTTTAATTTTAAGTGCAATCAAAACTTCAGTAACACTTAAAAAGCTAAATTTTAATGGTGTGACATTAAAATTAACTTAGGTCAAATACATTTAGCATATACCTTTAATACCTTAATATATGCTTGAGTTTTGAGTCACATTTATTTTTACATCAAAATAATAATATTATTCACACAATTACATACCTACTTCCACAGTATTTTATTTTACAGAAGCAAACATAGCTAATCTCATATTTACCTGAAAACAAAATATATTTACCATTTGTTACATTAATTTGAATATGCTTTTCTTCGTCCTGAATCTTTTGTATGTAGTATTATGCAAAACAAATTCACGCAAATTGTAGCTGTCAAAATTGAAATGTCGTTTGAAAAGTGTAACTGACATTTAAACACAGTACAATCTAGAATACATTTGAGTGGAACGTACCTATACTAAAACAAGTGACGATTTTTCTGTCACGCGACACGATTTTAGAATCGTACTGTATAATAAATATAATTAATTACCTCAATGTACATACTACTTTACTAACTCTTATATTGCATTTCTGCAATAGATGTACTGTAATGTAGTGCAATCAAAACCAAAGTATAAAATAAAATCGATGTCAAAAATTACTTACAAAGTCTACTTAAGCTACAACTGACAAACTATAAAATCTTCACTTTGAAAGTTGATAAAAAAAAGACAAAGATCTAAGTATCACTTAAGACATTTTAAACACCATTATACGAAGGTTGTTTAAACAGATCTGAAAGGCCTGAACTACTTTACCGATAGTAATTTCCGCTTTTAACAACTTAACACAGTTTAGCGGTAAATCGGCCCGATATCCGACGAAACGGAACGATATTATGACGGATAGAGTTTTGTAGAAACATGTCAAAACAAAACGTGCTAATAGTGACATGTTCCCTTTTTACATTTACAAGTCACGTTCTGACGTGTGGCCGGGTTGCTCAACATTTTGTTGCTTCCGATTCGTGCTGTATTTTGAAGGCATTTTAAGTACTTCTTATTCATATAGATAAGAATTTCGGGCCTCCCACCGAAGAATATAATTTGGGCATAAAATAATACAATTCAGGCAAACTTTTCTTATCTTTCGTGAATTAGATAATTGCTAGGCACAAGATACACATTTTTTTTAAATATTATTATTTAATATTAGGTGAAAAATTATTTCTTGAAGAAGTCATTGTAAAAAATATACTGAGAACACTTTTTTCTAAATTGAGTACCTCTGTCATGTCATAATACAAACACAGACAGTCCATACAAAGTGACAGCCAAATAAATTAAATTACAACCACGTTCCATAGACGACACTTTTACCACATAACGTTATGTTTTCCCACGTTTTTGGAGTATTAAGTATATCGTGAGCGATGAAGGAATCGTGCCTCCTACCACATAGGTAATATGAATGTTATAAGAAAAGGCGTGACGTTGTATAACTGTGAAAATTATTCACATATTATTCTTATCTAAGAACTAGGTTCATCATGACAGATAATGTTCTTTTTCATTTCCAATGTATGTTCAACTTTCGGGAAATTAATGCAAGATTACCAGTCTTTCTTAACTATATTTCATTGGGCTATGATATTTAAAACAACAAAATACGGACCTCTTTAGGTGGATAAGCTCTCAGTATTTTTAAAACGGACTACTCCAAGTCAACACTGATTTATTTCCTTAACTAAAAAGTTTTGCAATCACTTAAAAAGGAGGTATTAAGAACACGATACATGAACCACTCTTAACCAAAATATTCAACATATAAATCACAACGCCCGGTAACAAAATTATAAACCCACTCAACGTCTACCCAAGCAAGTACACTGCCTTGCATACAAAACGCACCGGAACTGAAAATTACAATGCGAGGAATAAAATATTGCCACACTTTAACACATATTACTACGTACATTAATTATGCGATATTTTGTACGTTAACATTCAAATCGGATGCGTTTGCGCTGACACAATGTGTGACGCAACTCGTAGGTAATCGTCGAAATAAGTAGACTGAGACGTTCACACACTGTGCCTTTAGTTTTAACGTATTAAGTAATTGTTTAGTAAGTACGCAGTTTGTAGGGCTTGATACTTTGGGCCAATTTTGTTAAATAAATACTTTGTTTTGGGTTTAATTGATAAAAACTTGAGTTATCTAATTTATTATAAACAAGCATTTTTAAATGAATCCACTAAAATTTCATAGAGTCAGTTTTAAAGATACAAGTGAAAGCAAATCATATTAACCTGACAATAAAAAAAATCGCAAATAGATTACAAACATCATAAGTAGAGCCATTAAAAAAATTGCTCTCAATACAATCACGCAATAAATCAAATTAATGAATGATGCCCAAATTCGTAGAACAATAGCAGAATCGATAACCCCGGACAATACGCAAGTAATCATTATGTTAAACCGATTATTATTATCGATAACCAATCGATCAGATATTAATCGGTCGAGTAACGGTGCACTCGTTAACCTGGACTCGATTCTCTGTTATTAAACACAATATATCGGTTCGTAATTATTAATTTATTATCTCATTTATATCTGGGTAATTTAATGAGAATGCAAAATTGGGAAATTTATTGTACTAATAAATTATACAGGAAACTGAAAAGGTGGTTCGTTCTTTGTAATAAAAGATTATGTAAAAGAACGCGTTTCTGGAACATTCGATCGTAAAGTACCACAAAAATAAGCTCCTTGTTCTACAAAGCAAAATAACTTGATGGGTTCAATAAACATGCGAATCCTTTAACGACTTTTCCATTCACTCACGTTTACTTTGATAATAAGATTTATTTTTTCCGTTCTTTACTTACATAATCCAAAAATAATATATTTTTTTTAAATTCACCATATATGGCCGTAACAGCTTTTACTAATAACTACCCAAATTCAGTATTGACAACATAATTGTAACTATGACATAAGAAAAGTAATAGATATACCAAATAAAGAAAGTATTGCATAACACTAATTTTATAACATAGATCTATTGAATTGCTTTAATACAATTAGGAATCAATCGAAAACGTTATCTAACGTACTCAACATTTCATTTAACGTTATAAACATTATAACATTCTTATTCGTCGCCAGACATCCTGATTTTGCCGAAACATATAATTTATTAGGCTTATTATTTTTAATATTATCTTTTTCCCGCAGTTTACCGAGGAACTTCTACCAAAACCCCGATAAAATAAAGCCTAGGTCACATCGTCATAGTATCGCTTCCCCAACAGAGAAAGATTTTGTCAAAATCGACTCGGTAGTTTTGAAGCAACCAAGATACAAGTAGGTACAATTTGTAATTATTATCAGTTTAGACGTATACTTTTTTACCGAACCTTTCAATAGTCTTTCATTAAGAAGCGAAAAAAAAGATAAAAAAGCTCGGTAAAAACAAACGTCTGTCGACTTAGAAAACGTAAAGAAACTATCTCTATATAAAAATCTGAGCGATTTTCTCACTATGAACAGTAAGTCAGCTGTTGTTTTCCCCGAAGCGGCATTGGGTCAGTGTTCGTAATCCATAGACGCAAAGCGGACCCATTAGCGGCGGATAACTGTACGCGACCGGTAGACGGGAGCAAAAACTGTGGGGTATGGTGCAAGTTAGAAGAGGTTAGAGGTGGTGGGAATGTGGAAAAAAAATTTCAAGGTTGCAATTAGTTTGGTCTCATGTGTAATTTAGATTAGAGGTAGACGTAATCAAGGACAGCGATATAACAAGAGCATATTCAACTTCAATTAAAAGTCGTGTTGTCAAATACAGGCCCTCCCCAATAGATAGATAGATAGGTTTTTTTTTCAGCGCTAGTACAGTAGGTACTTAAGAAATGTGAACAATATATGACATTATACATGTTTAAAGTGAAATGGATCCACTCTGATTTTAAAAGTATTTTTACTTTCACCGGTTAAAAAGGCTAATAATTACGACCAATCATGAACAACTCGCCGTACACTCAAGAAAACATAAAAATCTCATCACCCCTAACCTGTACCACAAACCAAACCATTATATACTTCAGCACAGTTTCTAATTAATGTGACTGACTAGTGACACCTGACGTGCCGTGCCTTACTCCATAAGGTTTGTTTTAAGTTAATTACTCCAACACTTTGGTAAAGTCATTCAAATCTACATAAAAAAGTATGATAGATATGTTTATGGTTGCTCGTAAACGTAGGTACTCTATACATATATGGGCGTCTCATTCAGTAAAAAGTACTGGCTGTTTTTGTCTATGGTTAATGAGAATTTACTAAAAAGTTTCATGTGCAGTGTAGTAACGTTTCCTGCTGTTTTTTTTGTAGATATTTTTAATATTTTAATGGTGTTTTAAAATAACTATTTAAGTTTCTAAATAATTATTTTATGGCTGATTCTAACAATAAATGGTCTTAATATGTAATGTTTTGTGACCATAGTTTATATTATCTACATTCTGTGTGACGAATTTACAGTTATCAATTTTATATTGTAAAGTTTTTATAGCGACAATAAAATTACTAAGGTCAACTGGCTTCCTGCTCCTTAAAAAACTTAAAATGAATTTAAAAACTAATTAAAATTATAATTTTACGACGTCACAGTAGAATTGTAATCTGCGCTGTTTCAGTTCAGCAAAAAGTTCCTAATCTGTGAAGGTTAACTATAAATATAGTAAGGAACTCTTTTTTTGTAACCTGACGTGACACTGTTTGTAGACAATTAAAAAACAAAATACAGTCTTTATCATTTAACACTAGTAGTCACTTCTCTGAAGTATTTTTCGTAATGTGTAAGTAGATGCTGAATTGAAAGATTTTGTGAGGAAACGATTCAGACATGTGCAAAAGTAAGCATAAAGTTTAAGCTTTTATACTGTTTTCGCAACATTATCATTAGTGACTTGATATTTATGGTTAACAAAAAGGTAAAAAAAATTGCACAACATTATTTGCAACTTTAAATAGGCCATTCTCACGTTCGACAGCTTAAATTCTTTAATGGTGCCATAATTTGAACTCAAACTCACTCACACGTTGTCAGATTGACAGGCAATCAAGTTTTTGTCGTTTCATAGAGGAAATTGATCAACACTTACTGAAATCACGTCCATAGATCTTCATTAAATTCGCAAACAAATTGTAAGTTTACCGATTCAAATTGGTCCGTGAGAACGGTACTTAAAATGCGTGATATAAACTGTCTATCTTTTAACCGATTTAAAAATCAGCATAGTATTGTATTTGTCTTACTCAGAAGAAGGTTTGAGTTATCCTTAAATTATTGAAGTCGGCTATTTTTTTTTTTTTTTTTTTTTTGTAAAAAGGTTTTAACACTCAAAAGTACGCAGATATAAGATGAAACATTGCACAAAACAAGATAATAAAGATAGCATGTTCCAAACACATAACAATTTTCAGTATCAAATTCTTGGCATTTACCAGCCAATAAGAATTTCCAGACTTCTAAAACGGCTTAATTAGTATTTACTTTTGTAATTTATTGCATAGTTGTACAATACGTAACGCAGTATGACCGTACCAAGGCGTAATTAAACATTGTTCCCGTGTTCAGTCTACATAGCAATTGGAGCGCGATACCCCGTCTTCTGTTTACATTTGTATATATTATTTGGTGCAATTGTAGGTAAGAAGTCGTGGTGGCCTAGTGGGTAAAGGACCAACGCCTCAAATAAGAGGGCGCGGGTTCGATCCCAGGTCAGGCAAGTACCAATGCAACTTTTCTAAGTTTGTATGTACTTTCTAAGTATATCTTAGACACCATTGGCTGTGTTTCGGATGGCACGTTAAACTGTAGGTCCCGGCTGTCATTGAACATCCTTGGCAGTCGTTACGGGTAGTCAGAAGCCAGTAAGTCTGACACCAGTCTAACCAAGGGGTATCGGGTTGCCCGGGTAACTGGGTTGAGGGGGTCAGATAGGCAGTCGCTTCTTGTAAAGCACTGGTACTCAGCTGAATCCGGTTAGACTGGAAGCCGACCCCAACATGATTGGGAAAAAGGCTCGGAGGATGATGATTTGGTGCAATTGCACTGAAAAACCTTGAAAAGTAGATATATTATGGTTGTTCGTGATTTTGGTAAGGTTGATATTTTTGGTTTATAGCGCCTGATCGTGTTTTGTTTGAAGCTAGAATGTGTCGTGACTACATATTGATGTGGCAAAAGAAGTTGCTCGCTGAATTTATTTTACATCAATTCATTTTCCACTGCATCTTAGTGGAACTAGGAACATCATTACAGCAACATATGCAGAAAAGGTATCTTTCCTTGTAAGTATGTGAAAAATATCCGAATTGATAACGTCCTCCCTTTTGGGAAATCGGTTAGAATTACGAATCACATGGATATTCGAGTATTTACTTACTATTAGGTACTAAAATTTTGCATAGTCGACGCAATCTCCACAGCTTTTAACATTTACCTGAAACAACAAACGAATGTGTTACCAAATTGTTTTACAAAGCATTTCGTAAGACATGGCTATTATTTTCAAATTATTGTCTTGTAAATTATTACAAGACAGCCAGTAATTGTTAGACTTTCACAGCTCAGCTGATTGATTAGATAATTTCACTAATTGCTAACACGCCTTATTGGTACATGACGGATAAGTTGTAATTTTTAAGACCTGAATGTTAAAGGTTTCTTAGTGCGTAACAGTTACTACTGAATTTTACTTATGGTGAAACATAGGAAACAAATGTGTAAAAGTTTCTCATTGAAATTACATAAATCCTTCTCTTTATTCACAACACTAGCTTCTGCCAGCGGTTTCACCCGCATCCCGTGGGAACTACTTCCCGTACCGGGATAAAAAGTAGCCTATAGCCTTCCTCGATAAATGGGCTGGGAAAGAAATTTTCAAATCGGAGCAGTAGTTCCTGAGATTAGCGCGTTCAATCAAACAAATAAACAAACTCTTCAGCTTTATAATATTAGTATAGATTAAATAAAAATAAAACAATCAAGTTCTAAATTAAAAAAAAATGCGAAAGAACATAAAAAAAAACGAAAAACAAATGAACATCACTCCATGAGTGACCAAGAAAATAATGACACATTGACACATATCTACTTCAAATAAAATTATAATAATCACTTAAAATCTCAGACAGACCCACAGGCATTTAACTAAACAAATACGTAATTACATATCACAATACATACGATTATAGCTCTTATGTAACGTTTTAATAAGGCAACTTTTTCTTTCAAACTGACAGAAATGGCTCCACAATATTATTATCTCTGTTTATTATGTAAATTGACCGGTATTTGGTGAAATGTGATAGCTTATAATTTTGATGTCAGTTGTTTTATAGTGAGACTGTTATTAAGAATTAAGTAATATGGCAGTATTACTTTTGTACCAATCAAAGGGGTTGGTCTTAAATGGTATGACACTTAAGACAACGAACGCCTGATAATATTTCAAACTGTATTTAACAACGTATGGTAAGACTGGTTAATTATGGGTATTATTTGGACAAAGAAAACGTATTAGCTCATTCCTTTTCCTACAAGGTAAAATACAACCTGTATTTTAACTTAGGAAAACTAACAGAACAAATTAATTAGCAACAATAAGTACTTAACTAACTTATTGCCTACGCACTTGATAAGAATCCGTTTCACTCTGATGCTTACGCCAACAATAAATGTGGGTTACTTACGTACTCTTGTTTTTTACTCCACTTCGAATATATATGGAAATTTATTCCACAGCCGTTATCTTCAAAAACACAAGTTCAATGACTTCCGTACAACGACTCTTATATCGGTGAACAAAATTGATAAAAACAAAACAATTACGAAAAACCGAGGTACTTCAGTCTAATGTCTCGACAGTTTGCTTTGGCAATTTATCGAATACTTACAACGTTACAAAGGAAAAAACACGAAGACCTTATTACCATTGACAAGTAGATAAGCAACTGTCGCCTGCAGTTTAAAATTTTGATGCCAAGCGATTGTGGTACTTAATGGGTTGTGATAAGGATGGTCGTGTGGTATTTTCAGGGTATTGTTGAAAAAGAAAATTCGAGATAATAATATGCTAACGACACACTATCCCTCACGCGACGTCGATGCAAAAATAGTAGCAGTTCTATAACTGAGTGAATCCACGCAATGACAGATATAAAATTACAAGAAGTATATATTCTTTGGTTTGACAGTATTTCCTTTTATGTAGATATGACATACTTGTTGGAGGTTCGTTTTTTCTTTGTGTGGGCTGTGTGCAGAGAATTTTATCACTTCGCCCACAACTGATGTGGACATGTGAACATTTATCGTATCTTGTATGCTATTAATCAATCACGCATGATCAGCGATTGCATTTCTATTGGCGGTATTTTGCTGGAAATCAAATGAAAGAATTCGATTTAAAGAGAATCGGTTACTGACTGCTGTTAATTGTGTTTCATCCGCACGAAGTAAAATGTTACATCTGCAAGACTGTCTTAATATTTGCCAAATTCAGCACAACTGTTATATATCATGCATGTAAGCGTAACAGAGAATTTTGCTGAAATTTTGAATAATACCAACATTTTTGTCGGAAAATACATCTTAGATATTTCAAAGCTGGTTGACAAATACTTTCACCATCTAAATTCTCATAAAACCCTTCATCAGCTTTCCATAAATTCTGTACAATTGTTCGGAAAATTTGAATATAGAATGGACGCGTGCGGTGCGCCCGCGCCGCTTATGCAAGCCGTATGTAGGTCGGGCCTCAGAGCAACGCTATCTCGATCGTAGTAACTTAATGCTGGTATACAAACTTTAAATAAACTGTGTTTTATGTACATCTTAGACGGTGTAATAACTATGAAGATCTGTGGGAATCAAAGCCTTGATTATGGTGCATTTTTGTATCAAAACGATTTTCTTCAAAACAAGAAGGTTTATAGAAAATATTATATTAGCAATACTACATATCACGCTCCCAGTTGACAGCGATGGGGACGAATTTTTTGACGCTTTTTAGTTGTTTGTTTTACTAGGATAGTTTTTGATTTTTATTGTAAATATGTATTGTAAATAAAAATAAATTAAAATCCCCTGTAAAAAAAAAAATACATAATAAAAATACCACATAAAACGTAGGCAGATTATTTACGACAACATAATACTTCAGTTGTGATATCTTGTGAGTCGTTCATGCCACCAAAGTTGTAGTAATAAAAATTATATATATATTATTTATTCCATGTTTTATGAGCCGTAATATACTTGAAACCGATAGTTAACCACATGACAAGGTTAAGAGTTTTTTTTCACAATGTGGTATTTTCTGAAATAAAAATATGAGCGCGATCTTCGTAGATCGGTTTTCTTTTGCACACACTCGCATTTTGCGAATGAAATACAAGTTCACTGGTTACTTTATTTGTATAGATCTTAAAATAAGATTAAACAATTTAGGCAAATATAAAGAGTTTAATCGAGCCAGTTTTTAATGTTATTAAAATATGAAGATCAAAAAACCACTTAATAGACGAGACCTTACTAAAATTGCGTGCTAATTAGCCATAAAAGCTACCACCCACATAGAAGATTAACCGCTCAAGATAAAAATATCAAACAAAATTGAAGCTTTAACATTTGACAGACATTAATAGCAAGAAAACAAGCCTTAATTGAAATAGAATACTAGTTTCCTAATATATTCCTTTCAAACGACAGCTGACGGCAATTAAATGGCGAAGCTAGATAAGGGTTATCATAATCGCAAGGAGAAAGCCGTTGGATGCCGACAAGGCTGTCATTTTATTGCTATATCAGTACACGACTAAGATTGAAAGTAATTTGTCCATGAGAGTAAATAAAATCAAGTGCGTAAAACGGGACGTTGATGAAAGGGAAATATTTGATGATGTTGATACGCGTGTTTGATGTGATGATGACGATGCTAAATTAGTAAAGTAAAATTCAATTGCCGATAATATGGACGATAGAATTATTGAAACCATTGTACTTGTACCACGTTTAAAGGAAATGAAGAAGAGTTTCGTCGTAGATAGAATACATCAGAAAACAGATTTTTTTTATGTCATAAAATGATGGCCAGTAATGGGTCAACTATACTTATTCCCCTAATTTATTAACCACTCATGCCTGTCATGAACAAAATTAATAAGACTGATCAATATACAAAAATAGCGTTCTAGGTATATTTTACTGAACAGATTGCAATACTAAAGATGAGCATGATCATTAATTTTGCTATATTAATAGTGACGGGTTTGCAACATTGTTGCATCAGTGTAGCAAGATGTATCGTTAAGTTCCCGTTGTACTATCGGTTCGTAGTAACCGTTGCTTTAGTTATACTGGACATGTTCATAATGTTCTAGCTATATTTTCATAGGTTGTATTTAGTTCAACTTATTTCCAGTCTTGTAATTTATAATGTTTTGAAAGTAGGTAAAGGATCAGTAGATCGATCAATTTTAAAGCAAGTCTTACAAATAGGAGAACTAGATAATGGATTTCATATTATAAGAAATAACAGTGACATACCAAAACAAACAGAACACAATTAAAACTATAACAATTTTGAAATCTCACCAGTGAACCGTAAAACAAAGATACAATTAAAAGAGTAACTATCTAACCTTACATCTCCAATACAAATAAGCAACATAATTGAATTGCAACAGTTTACCCAAGAAACAAGCCATTCAATAATAAATTGAAATAATTGCCTGAGAACGGTAAGCGAACTGTAGCCAATGATCGTCTATAGATATTAAATCGGACCAACAGTTCATAGTAATAGCAGCTAACGAAATTTCACGCCCTACTGAACTTGATAAATTTCAAACTTCCAATTTTCGGATTGGAGAAGTAAAATTTGAGAGATCAGGATTGTCAATCTTGAACAAAATAGCCCAGATAGGTTCGAAATGCAAAAACAATAACTGTGGAGCAAATCAACATACAAAATAGGTTAGTACAGCAGATATGGTGTGAGCAAAGATGATTAAAAATAAACTGCAAAAGTTCTGAATGAAGCTAATGTCTCAAGTACACACGTAGAGAAAGGTGATAGGTGCATGAAGTTTTTTTGACAAATCAATTTCTAGAATTCTATTAACGACATGAAACATTTAGGATGCAAAACCATTCGTAAGGACATTCAACTTTGATACTTTTAACTGCTTTACTGATAACAGTTATACAGAAAACGTGATCAAGCAATTGCCACATTTTGCCTCGGGTCTCCGTTTGCTTAACCTAAACCAACCGTGCAGGTTTACTTACATTTTGTGCCGCGGACTTTTTATCAACAGATCTTATTCTATCCTGTACAGGCTTAGTGGCTTTTATTGCCTTTGTTTGAGTCAACGATTGGACCTCTTTTGCCTTTCTAAGTTAAAATTTTTCTAATTTAGAAATTTCTTTGTTCTTCATCAAATCATGTCCTTCAGTTTTCAGGTGGCCAATGTTATTCAGGTCATAAAGGAGAGATTCTGTTTGGTAGCGTATTATCCTGTCATTCCATTTATATATATTTAAATTCACCACTCATGAGTATTTGCCCCTTAGAAATAGTTACTAAACCAAATGCTTTGCGAGAGATTCGCAACTTTCATTTACAGCATCAATTAATAACGAACAACTTTCAATTAACATTTCGACTTCAGGCAGCCCTGAACGAAACAGATATCGCCAAACGATTTCTAAGTTCCCATTGCTTTCACCGAACGCTTACCGAGTTTATTTGCCATTTGCACCTATGTCCATTGTTCTCAGTAAATACTGTTCGAGAGTAAAAAAAAACAAATGCAGTACGTTATTGTATGTCTTCAATGGGATGGTACTTGATGCTAATATGGCAATCGTTTGTTTTAGCTTTGTATATGGATGTGGCGGAGTATAGGACAAAAGGAAAGGGAAAGACTTATCTAAAATTTTGAGGAATGTTTGAAAAATGTTTAGCCGATATGAAGTTGCTTGATGCTATTTTTAACATCTGTGTGGATAAGAATGTTGGTCAGCTTCCTACGGCCAAAGGTTTTGTAAGCTCCCTTATTATTAAAGACTATCACATTACGGATATTCCAATCGAGGACTAGGAAACAGAAATACTAACCATGACGAAATTAATAGTAAAAGATAATAAAGAGAATGGGCGTAACAAATCAATGGTAACACATAAACAACAACTTACATAACAATATCTAATTGTTTTAACCTACAAATCTTCGACGTAACAGACGATAGAAATAGATTGATATAGTTGGTTGAACACATCATGAGATATCTGAAGCCAATAGCATAAACTTATAATATAAGAGTGGAAAAGGATTGGGATTCAATAATAGACATGTTGATATAAGGAACGAAACTTGATGAAATCATCCTCCGAGCCTTTTTCCCAAACTATGTTGGGGTCGGCTTCCAGTCTAACCGGATTCAGCTGAGTACCAGTGCTTTACAAGAAGCGACTGCCTATCTGACCTCCTCAACCCAGTTACCCGGGCAACCCGATACCCCTTGGTTAGACTGGTGTCAGACTTACTGGCTTCTGACTACCCGTAACGACTGCCAAGGATGTTCAATGACAGCCGGGACCTACAGTTTAACGTGCCATCCGAAACACAGTCATTGGTGTCTAAGATATACTTAGAAAGTACATACAAACAAAGTTGCATTGGTACTTGCCTGACCTGGAATCGAACCCGCGCCCTCATACTCGAGAGGAACTTGATGAAATAATAATCAAATTAAACATAAAGCTGCACGAGAACGCTATGATTGTCAACTCTAAAAAACAATTGCCGATCCCTAAACCTATCAAAGAAATCGACCACATTACCCACAAGCAGAACATCTTGCCCAAAAAACAATTTCAAATATCGAAAACAATACGGCATCCAACCAAAATCTCGGTCACCATTTCCATAATTTCGAGCATTACCAAACATTTCTCGCTGTGAACAACAATATCAACGAATACGTGTCCAAAACGAAAGTACTCCTTCCATTCATTGGAGCATTAAAGAGCCATTCAGGTAATGACAGGTTACAAATTGACGAAAGTAAGAATTCTATTGTCTGTTGTTTAGTATTCTTGTTTCCTGCCTCTTTTGTTCCATGTAGGTTGGATGAAACGAGTTCGGTTATGGCCTGATTGATTTAGCGTAGGTTTGTTAAGTGTCGGTTTATTAGGCCTAATTGGGAAGTCTCTAATTTGCTCTATGGTCTCTAATTTGTTTTTTAGCTGCTTAGGTTTTATCAGATCTATTTTGAAGATTTGGCTGTTCATTGTTTTGGATGATACAATTTGGATTTGGCCTTCAAAATTATCAACGTTATGTGTTGTATGATCACATTGTTGCTATGGATATAAATCTGAAATTACTTCATCAGTTTCATAATATACATCAGATAACAACTATTATATAAAAAGAAAATATGGTAAAACAAATCCTGCAACCTCGTCTCTTAAATGACTAATTACTAAGATACATTGACGTATGAATGCGATTATACGCACTGGTTTAGATAAGGCCTGTTACAAACGACATGCTGCTCGTAGATGACTGAAAGATTCACGCTTCCTCTGATCCTGATGCTGATTATCGTTTGTAGGAGACTTAAATGGATCTTCATCTGATAGGAGCTTGCGACGACATGAAGCGACTTAAGTATTATTGATCGTTTAGTGCACTGTCTGTAAGATTTGATATTAAACTTACATTGATGCATTGTCTATCGTATCTTAAGCTGCTAATACTTCTATGATCAATTTTAAGCTTAAGTTTACGAGCTTTTCGATATGAAAAAGGTATACCTAGGTATCTCTAGATTAAAGTCTCATCAAAAAAGACGAGTATAGAGTACGTTCCCATTTTTCACTGAAATAAATCTCAAGGCGATTACCATTTAATTCTAGCTAAACAAGTTAAGTTAATTACAAAATAATCATTTTCTTCTACGTTCGTAATAAATTCAATTCATTTAATTACCTTTAACATTAATTGCTAAGGGTCCAACGGAAATTAAAACAGAAAACAAGTAACACTTTCACTAAAATTATCAAAAAGAATGTTCGTTACTTTTCATCTCACACTTTAATTAAAACAAAGCTTAGAATAACGTGTTTTGTTATGTATTCAACAATACTATGAATAGTAAAAGTAATTGTCGGTATTAACTCGAATATTACAACTTAAAATACCTGAACTTTCTTACGCTCGCCTGGTACCTATGTAATACAAAATGATTGAATATTTCGAAAGTTACGTAATAAAACGAAATCAAATTCAACAAAATTACAAAATATATTTCAGACTTACATAATCTAGTCAGAATTATTTACTAAACCAATTTCAATTAAATCACGATTTAATAAATATTTTCCATTTCAAAACTCTTTGCTTCTCAAAACCTCTATAATTATCCAACGATTTCCATTGAAATTACGATAAGCTAGACTAGACTGCGCAACGAATAAAACATGAAATAATATTTTCCAGCTAAAAAACCTTCATAACTTTCTCTAACATAGAAACCCAGTCTTTCATCACTTTAGAGAGAATTCTCATACATTTTCAAGGTCTCAGACCACCATTGATAATTTCCCGTAGTTTCAAACAAACATTAATATCAATAAAGTCCCCTATAATCTAAATTTCGCATCTGATATCAGTAAATGTTCAATGCTATTATTCGCAATCACGGCGCTAGATTCAATCCAACCGGGTTTCTAAGCGCTCACAGCTAAATGTTCTATCTAATACAATAACGGGCATTACCCACTTCGAAACTGAAATGGTACAAGAGGGCTTGCTTTTGATCTTATTTCTGTTAAGATTTAAGTTATGATTTGAAATGGCTCGCCTATTAGATTAGAATAAGTATTACTGGTACAGGTTAATGGTTTTGATTAGAAAGAAGATAAGACAATGTTTTATTGAACCTTGGCCTCCAGTATGAGCTTAAAAAGCGATGAAGAAACCACCACATCCACGACTCATTCTACAGTCGAATATTCAATTTGAATCCATTTGTAATCAAGAACAGAAAACAAGGAAATCTCATCACGTAAAATTCAAAAAATACTACAGTAGGTGTACACGAAATACCTACTAACACAGTTAAAATCCAGAAGCCACTGCAATCACGGTAGCTTATTATTAAAATTCCTCGCCACCACAATTTCGTGCCGCGACAGCTACAGTCTTACACCACACTTCACAAAGATCCAGGGCCATCTCCTGAGGTAATAAGTCACTGTAGAAAGCAAGGAAATGGCGACGCCTACAGCTCAATATTGTCTCGGCTCAATAAACTGAACTGGTTCGGTTTCAAACGGATCTTTGTGCAGAGTTTCACCAAATATTTTTGTTTACAATGGACTGACCGAGTTTTCAATGTGGAACGTCTTTGATTTCGATGCAATAGCAGGTGAACGAATGATAAAGGTAACAATGACTAATGATAATGATGCATTATAAAAACAAAAGAAAGGAGGTGATATAAAAAAGGGTTAAAAATAGAAATGATGTAACACCACAACAAGAAAATATTTTTGGAATCAAAAATGATTTCATAACTAATATCAAGCAAAAAACTTGAGTCAATTTAACAAGATTGCTCTATTTACGTGTTATTAACACAGAAACGAACGGATCAGGATCTAAAACCGTTCACACACGAATCGAAACAGGAAAGCGGTGACAGTGCAAGTTTTTCAAACGAAAAAACATCGAGCGTTAGATCTAGTTCATCCAATTAACACTTCCACGAGGGATAAGAACTGAACTAGACTTAGTTGGAAGTACTTACTGATGTGTCTGGATAATTGGATGGATTCAGCTTGATATTTGTTTTGCGAGATACTTTATTTTTTAATTCAGTTTTGGCAAAATTCGATAAGAATTAATATTTTGTCATAACCTTTCGATTGTTCTTCATCCTTTTTTGTGTCCTTTTTTTTTCATTTGAAGTAACATTATATTAGGCCTTCTTTTTCTTCAGTAGATTTTTTGAGACTGAGATTTAGATAAACAGTGCTTATTTACTTCGTAATCTCTTTTCATTTTCACAGGCATCATTATTAGTTTATTTTCAGGGTCATTTTAAATTCGATCTAAAACCAAACTAGTGTCTTTCGACTTTCAGGAATCACAACCATTATATATTATAACTTTCGTTACAAAAACGTAAATCACTTTATCGGATAATCCAAAGTCCCTTCATGCAACAGTAGGTTAGCTGATGTACCTCAGTACCTGAAGGACCGTTACTTGGACTAAATGCGCCAAGTCGGAACGACCTAGTTCTTGCAGTTTTACATATCAATAGGCTTACGGATCTGCTTGTGACTAAAGAGCCCATTAGTCTTGTTGACGAGACCAGACTGGTTGTTCAAGGTGAGAGTGATAAAGTAATGGAGTGAAATTCTGAAGAAATTGTTTAGTTTTAAACACTGCAAATTGATGTACCAAAGAGTAAGGCCAATAAGTAAATACACAATTGTTGTGAAGAACTAAATAAATTGACAAAACTTGTAACATTTTATCTAAACTACCAGCTATATACCACAGTTTCATCTAAATCCTGAGGGAACTTTTAAAAGCTCCTGGAAAAAAGTAGCCTAGTAATCGTATCCTAGTATATAAGAAATGAACACATACTATGATAATGAGTTTCCAAATTGAGAAGAAAATAATTCTCATTTCAATTTACGTCAACTGTGCTCTGAACTTAGTTCCTAGTTAACATATCAATAAGTGCCTACAAAGTCTCTTGCGGAACAAATTAAGTTACAAAGTTCTGCTTGCTAAGCACGTCTATCAAATGAGAATTGGTTCATGAAAATCAGAACGTATTATGATTCTTAGTTCTGCAATAAGCACTGTCATTTCAAATTAATAGTCTCATTACTTCAGTTAACTTCCATCCATAAATTTTACTGGATATGCATAATTGAATTATCGCATCAATCATCGTTTATTTTTAAATAATTCTTACATGCATATTCATCATCATCATTTTTCATTGATTAGAATATACGTAGATTTCCTAAGAATAAAAATTACATTTGATTTGTTAGAATTGACTGTAGAGTCATTATATACCAAGAAGTAAATCTAACAAAGAAAACCAGATTTTACTAAAGCGATAAAATATAATTATGCAGAATTGATTACAGCTTCCAACAAAGCTTCAATCGAGTCAGATTCTTACCATACTGAATATCAAGCTCATATCGCTACACTTGATTGCATAAAAAGCTAAACACCAGAGTTATAAATAAAGATGATTTTCTAAGAAATACCAGCATTGGGTGCGCCACCTACTCTTGATAGTGAGAGACTGGACTTGACAACCTTGGTATATGCAGCTTTTTAGATTCACTTCCTATTGTGAATTGCAGCGAGTGTAGTAGGGTGGGACAAACTGTTTGTAGCTGTGAAGCTTTGTATTACACACATAATATGGTAGGTGAATCTAAAAATGTAGTACGTAGGTCAAAACATCTGGATTTAATTATGGAAAAAAACTGTGTGGGTTACTGTACTGAAATTGTATTGTAAGTAGTAGTAGTAAAGGTAACATTATAAATTAATTAATTTAAGAAACTTAATTTTAAAAAGAAATACAATTATCTGAAAAAAGACATGTTTCAAAGAACTTATGCTGTTCATTTGCAAAATGTCAATACTGCTATCACACTTCCTTTAAAGGAATACAAACAATCAAAGTTCACAGCTAAACAAGCTATTAACGATACTACCATTTTAGCAAATTGCAATATTCAAGCAGAATTTAGTACTAAAAAGTTACCTTACCAAAAAGGTCGTTTGTGCAATGTAATTGTAATTGAACCTTATTTGTAGGTAAACAAAGTACATAATGGTATACCATTGTCTGATGTTTATATTAAGAATGGAGCAACCGCAATAGCCACATAGGGGTTAGGTCTTTGATCTCAATTGCAGTCATGGCCTTCAGATTATGGTTAGGGTATTCAATAGTTGTAACATTTATTGGTCTCACATTTAAATTATAATTTGAAGAGCGCCTACGCTTAACACGATTGGGGTGAACTGAATTCTAATAAAGGTGTTTCTAATGCAGAGATTATGAAAATGTTCAATCAGGATTACAAAATTATTTCGTTAATAATCATTAGGTCTACAAAATTAAATTAACACGCAATTTACATACACAACCTTTCTGCTCTACGCAATGTCTAGGTTACTGAAAATCTTTAATTAATGATAGACACCTGTAATGGTCTTAATTGAAACCACGAATGAATTAGTCTTATGTGTTACACTTATCAATTACAATTACTTTCAGTATTACAACATATTGTGAAAACACAAATCATAATAGATACAGTAACTCTTCATGTCCAAGAAATGTTTCTCTCACCCTACATACTTTGGCATGCATGCAGTTATTAATGCACAATAGTATTTTTTTCACTACCCAAACGACCCTAAATGAGGAAGTGTTATTAAATAACACCGGTAATGAGGTTTTTAACTCATAATTATTCTATAATTAATGGGTTTGAGTGAAGTACTAACCGGCCGCATCAAATTTAGTAATGTTATACAATTCAAGGTGAGATATAATGATTATTATATTCAACGAGTCATTACGAAAATAATTAACCTGACTGGTGTGTTCGTTGCATTTGTATACAATATTTTGATTGCACGTACCTCTTCCGACAAATTCATTATTAAACTTTTGAACCATAATTAAAGTATCATCCGTTTGTCAGGCATTATTAAAAGAAACCTCCAAATCACTAAAGGCATTATCATCTACTTAATACACGAACAAAACTCATACAAAGAACTTTTATATTTCCTTCTCAAAGAAACATCAGAACGTATAAAAACAAGAACTGAACAAGATCTTCGACATTTCCTAGACAGCATAATGTACAAATACAGTCAACATTCACATAACCTATGACGTTTATTAACCAGTAATTTCTTATTCAAACCAGTCCTTAAATAGAAGACACCACAATGTTGCTGTCTTTGAAATCATGTAGGATTCTATCGTCACATAAAATTTATAATAAATAAGCTGACTTGATTAAGAACATGGAGAACAAAAACGACTAACGGAGGTGCCAGCGAAAATCGCCTAAGAAATTAGAACGACAAAATGCGGTTGAGCGGGAGACGAGAAACGTTACCCCCTTATACGCCTTCTTTAGACTATTTTGTGTAATACCAAAAATCGTTGACAGATGTGTTGAAGTACGCATCGTTAGTTCACTCGTAACTGATCCTGTTGGTCATAGTTTTGACCTAGACCTGCATTGTGGCAGCTCCGCTCATCTTTCCTTCTCCGTGATCAAGATCCTTATCATCAGTTCCATACATGTTACATACGGGTATTTCCAGTAATGTTGGAACAAAAAATGCATAATCAATAGCTAATCCTTTGCTATCTGCACAAATACTAATTGTTAATTCATTGAAGATATTTGCCGTATTAATTAATTGCTGATTTTTAGATATGGAAACAAGTTTCCACTTGTCTTTTTTGATGGCTATGTTTTTATTGTCTGTAGTGCAAACATTTTTCTGCGTCCGTATTGTGGAACAATTTTCAATACGAGTAATTAGTCGTCATTTATATCGACACCTGATTTTAATTATAGTTTATTTTTTCACTATATCAAAAATGTTGGTATTTTCGTGTCATCTCCGGTTCTGAGTTCTCTTGCAGTCACCACACTCTTGATCGCATAGCATGGCACACTAGCCTCACAGCGTTTAAGTAGGTAAATTCGATCTTGTCCAGTCATCTATCTTTATTCCATTACCAATACATCATAAAACACTATGTACAATCTTTCTACGAGTAAGGCCATCCTGTTTTCACCTCCGGGTCTTTGTTAATTTTTCTCATAGACAAGGCTACACCAATTATGGCGGTTCTCCATTACTAATGATTTCTTATGCCTCTATTCATACGTTTAAGTGATTGAAATAACAGCTCTGAGAATTGATTCCTTCAATTATGCAACCAATTGTGTTTCGTATCTGTTTTTTTGCAGTTAATGGTAGGTATTAGTTTTTTTTTAGTGGCCAAATTACCTGGTTAGTAGATTAGCAAAAAAATAATGACATTATTAGTGTGATGAGGTTTTTAATCAACGTCAAGACATCACAGCGGATTCCCATTAGAATAATCTAATTTACCTTTAGTAGGCTTACCTCCCCACTTAGAGACATTTAATGGTTACTTAAGCTATTCCTTAGTGAAGGATTTGTATGACATTCCGTCACTAAGGAGTGACTTAAGTAATCATTAAAAGTCTCTGAGTGGGGAGGTTACCCATTTATTTCCAAAAATCTTTATACATAGCAAAAATTTTCATACTGGTTGCTTTAACTCTTGGAACATTATGTCAATCGCGACATACCCTACATGTGTCAGGTTTCTTATTAGCCGAAGTAATGATAATTAAGCGGAGACTTTCGCCAGACGACACTGACACAGTGGCCAGATTCCAAAGCAATTAGCCCAGCAATCGCGATTATAGAATTTTATACGTGTCCCCCTGTAGAGTGACCATCATTTATACAATAAAGTAAACTTTTCAAAATTGGGCTTAATTATTTATGTGTATAAATAGATATATATGATACCCATTTTAATTAATAAAGGGCTTTATATAAATAATTGTACTAAGAATAAATTTTGATTAATTGAATGATTCATTGTAGTCATTCAGTAACGTTACTAACTTGCAAAAGAAATAGTTGCCGAATCTCAACACAAAAATAACTCGGTAACCTACTTTGTTCGAAAACAAACAAAATAAAACGTATCGTGTAACGCCAGTCAAAGTTGCGTGCATGTCACAATTGTCTGTCAGTAGTTTAATGCAATTTTTAAACATACAAAAAATTGTTTTTACAATCACGTGCGGCGCAACTTGCAGTTTCTCTCTGGCTATTATTACGTCACGGAGATTGCTGATCTCCGCCGTTCAAGGAGTATTTACGTTTATTTTACTGTAATAACTTTGTATCTTCTTCATAATCTGTGTTATTGTTTGAAGTGATATGGAAATCCGTGTCAGTTACCGCACTGACTTTTGTTGTAATCAACTCATCAAACTGTTTTTTTAAAGCGTTCATATTGCACAATTACCTCCTTAATCCATAATTATTTCCTTATAAATATAGGCGAAGATAAATCAAATCTGTCCTGGTTCGCACCTAAATCATACTGACCGTAATCGAGGTATGAGGACATAGTTGTCAGTGAGTCGCGACACCGACATATACACGGCAAAAACATTAAACAGCCAAGCTAATAATGAGGCTTACATTGAAATATGTTCATAACTACATACTTTGTAATCATATCCAAACATTCCATTAACTAAATGTTCATGTCTAATTAAATTCCGCATTGATTTGAGCAAAATGATTTTTATGTCACGAATTTCTAGTTGTATTAGAGAAAATTACTGAAGAACCAAGATTTTATACACATATGCTTTTCTAACATAAGGATCAAAGAAGAATTCCTTAGCAGTTTAATAATGGGGAGTGTAGCTAGTTAATAAAATTGATTTTACGATGATGTAATAGCTAATAACCTTTAAGAAAGGCACTACGGTCCCTTTGTTATCTATGAAAACATTTACGATCATAATAACATAACAATACGTAATAAAAAGAATAATTTTACATGTAAACGGTATAGGTTTGATGTGTCCTTATAGTAAAGTATATTTTATGGGCAGTCACGGAATGTAAGCTTTAACGCTAGTTTTACGACTGAACATATTCAATGAAATAACGTTAACTGATATGTATATGACAAGTCCATGTTTTACAGTATACGGGAAGACATAGAAGTTGTTTTATTGACATCTATTTGACATGACTTCTATTGTCTATAATACGTACACAAGTACAAACATTGAAACGTAAAATCCAAACGCTTGTGGGAAAAACAAAAGTGAAAAAGATGAAAGCGCACAGTTTTTTCTTGAACAAAAGTCGATTTAAAATGTTCCCAGAAACTTACAATGGGCGTTTGTGTATACGAGATTATAAGTCGTAATTGTCAAACGTAAGCGAATGAAAGTGTTACGCCATCGCTTCACTCCGAATTATATTTGAGCGATTAATTAGGTGTAAGCTTTCGCTTTTGTGTGCGTGAGACCTGGTGATGAAACCGGAGGAATAAGGCACGATGAGCGACACCATGATGGCGTGTTAGTTCGTACTTCGTGAAGTAATTGTGGGAACGTTTCGTCATCAACGAGTATCTATAGCGATCTAGGTGTGAATGAAATATTGCGTGCCTTTTGAGAATGAAAAACTTTGCTAAAGTGATTGTTGAAACTATAATAGTAAGTGACACTAGAAACAAAAGCATGCTGTAATTTGTATCGCACAAAAACTGGCTTTAAGTGAATCAAGCCTAATGAATGGTTGTAAGCAAATGTTTATTTAATAAATCAGTTTATTGAAAGTCATGGCAGTTTCACTAGAATTAGTTCCGACGTGGCCGCGTGAAGACATAAATCTTCATTTTACATCACTACGACAGCAGATGAATGATTATGCAGCCCTGCTACTTTCGATTCTCGCACGATCTCCAATATAAATTGATGTTTACTTTATGATGAGCTTTTCGACTTTTTTAAGAAGTTCCATAGAGATTGATGGCGCAAAAAATAAGTTTTTTCTGAGTCTTCAATAAGTCAACATAGTTTTTGTTTCTCATAAAAAGTATGTCAGTTGTGACCTTTATGAAATAGCTTATTAATAAATTCGTTTAGTTTTTTTCTGCAATTGATTACAAAAATAAGCCTGTCATAGTATAAAAGAGGCAATTATCAAGCAGAATGAGTTCGTTTCAAATTGATTACAATTCACGCCACTACACAACAAAAACTAAATCACAAAGTCCAAAGGACTATAAATTGAAATGGCAAGGCTTATAACAAGCTACCCACTGAATGAACTCACTTTCGCCCTGTCACTATGACTTGTGGCAATGACTGAACTGAAAAGTGTTGTCGTAAAATAAACTAACCTTATAATAACGCAAATTGGTCTCTGAGTGGGTACTAGGGCTTTCAATACCGGTATTACGGGATCCCGTAATACCGTGATCACGGATATATTTTGGTATTTTTTCAATACCGGTATTGAGGAGCCAATACCGTGATTACGGTATTACATCTTTTTATAATTTTAATTATTGTGGTTTGTTGTAACAAGTAACAGGAAGTTGTTTTAAATAAGATAAATAACTACGACTCGTAAGATGTATGTACCAACTCGTAATCTTATTCTCACACTTCACACTTGTGTATTAAGTGCCAACCCGCCCAGCATACCCGCCCGCTGATAGTTCTTCAGCAGGGTTTTGTCTCCCTTTTTGAAGAACAGGACGATAACACTCCTACTCCACGCCTCTGGGGTTCTCCCTTCAAACAGGACGGCATTAAAAAGCTTCTGGAGCTCCCCCAGTATGGGCTTACCTCCTGTTTTTAATAGCTCTGTTGTAATGCCATCCTCGCCAGGGGCTTTTCCATTTTTGAGCTGTCTCAGAGCGATCTCGATTTCGCCACTGCTGACTTCTGGCAGGTCTTCGGTGAAATGGCGTGTTAATGTGGCTCTAGAATCCTCATTTCCGGGATAAGGTCGAGATGCATGCGATGCGTATAACCTAACCGGCCATAGAAGTTTTCCACTTCCGAAAAGACTGCCGGCACCGAAGAAATGACTTCTCCACTTGTTGTGGTCAGCTTCGTCAAGTGGCTTCTTCCAAGAGATTGTACGAATACCTTTGACCCCCGATTCAGCTCAATTGCTCTTTCAAAGTCAAGAGTATTGGAGCACCGGAGGTCGCATCGTACGTGCTTGTTGATCTCTTGGTTTAGAGCCCGCTTAGCTGACGAGGCGGGTTTTCACGTCGTTTCTTCATAATCCCTGACGCTGCATGTTACAGAATCTCGAACCTTCCTCCCTGAGGATCCGAACCACATGTCCACCCCACGTCGAACATGTCGAACCACATATTCGTGGTTCTGGTTAACGTCTGTTGTGGTTTCCACGGCGGCAAATCGGTTTTCCAAATTTGACTGGAACTTTTCAGATCCTGTCATGGTTTGGAGCAGTGTTGGTCGGAGCCTGGCCTTCATCAGACGGAAACGTTCGGCCTTGAAGTTGATATTCAGAGAGCCTCGGACAAGTCGGTGATCGCTACCGGTGTTAAACCTATTGATCACGGAGACGTCTCTGACTATGTGCTTCTTGTTCGTCATGATGAAGTCAATCTCATTTTTTGTCATAGTGTCGGGGCTCTGATTGGACGCTTTTTGAAACTAAAGGATTGTGTTTTAAAAGTTTTAATCGATCTAAAATTAAACTCCGATTTCGAATTAGACGAATTCGATTTGACAATATTAAAAAATGTTTACAACAGCCTTTCTGTAGTCAAAGTAACTATATTAGTACTGTACTATACGGGATGCCAATTTACTAAAAGCGGATATTGCGCTAAAATTTATGTTGACGAAGTTAGATGGTCAAGCTAATGACTTAAGCCAAAATCTTGCAAAAGCTCTTCGAAGACGCATAAAGGAGCGACAACTTTTAATATCTGGATTATTGCAATATTTGCATGACCGACAATACCGTGATCACGTGATCACGGTATTGAAATTTCTAATACCGGTATTGATACCGGAATTAAAAAAATCCGGTATTTGAAAGCCCTAGTGGGTACAGTCGCGGTTATTAATGATATTGGTGAATCGGTTGTGATAGATGCAGATAGCTTTATTCAAGATGATGATAATAATGTTAGAAAGATCAATGTTACAGAATTTTAAAATGTATTTTGTGTCAAAGCACAAGCAACTACTTATACTTTGACAGTCGCTATATTGAAATATTTATTTTGAGACTGGCACAATAAAGTGTATGGCCAATCAATTGGTCAAATATCTCCGATACTAATTACCACGCTGAATTCTACTAATCATTTACGAAATCACTGACCTAAACTTTAAACTAATCTACATTCAATTGTTTTCGTTAATAAATCACCAGACACGCGACTCAAATTAAAAGCAAACAACCGAACTGTTTGTTCAATGGTTGTTAACAAAACAAAACATTAAAATAATAACTAACCTCGTACAATTTAATTACATTTCAAGTCATACCTCGTTGAACATATCGTGAACATAAGACACTAAACGAAAGCTATTGTACGTTTAATTAAAGTTTCTGTTTCAACAGAGATATGACCTCAGAGCTATTCCGTGCCCTCATTATACTAATTGATAAATTTTATCGAATGGGAAATAATAGGAGTGCCGCAGGGGACAATTTTTTTGCCTCTAGTAGTGGCCTTCGTTCTTAGACCAAATATTATACGGCTATTGTTCTACTTTTATATAGCCATTGTTTGGTCTAGACACTGTGTTTTAATCACGTCTGTTCTATTTATTCACTTTCAGAACTGTATTGGTCGGAGTCTATTTGTTGAAACAAGTTTCAATTGTTTCGATCTAACACTCGAGTGTTATTATTTTTTAAGGTAGACGGTATCGTCCAAAAGCATAGTATGTGCCTATAGTTGAATTGTAACTTGGTAGTTCATTGCAAGTGGCTTCCACTTCACACTTAAGTTCAAAAGAAACATAATCATTTCACTTTTACAACCAGTCTAGAAGGAAAAGTTCTTCGCGCTTAAAGTCTAGCTCGTCTCTAAGATCATTAAAATGATTAACAAATATAATATCTTCTATGTTATTTACTTCATTAAATGAGTGACTAACTATTGCGAATTTCGAAACAACTTTCAACCCATCACGACTCATAAATATGTCTACTCGTTTCAGCTGACATTTGACATGGCCACGTTTTAACGTATCTTGATTCGTGTCCAGCAAAACTGACATTTAGTTACTCCTCTATGGAGAGTTCAACAGATGTATTAACTGTTTATCCATTTTGGTGAGGATTTTGCAACGATAAGTATTGTTGTGAGTCATAATTTCATACATTTGGTTTGCTTAAAACATGTGTGAGATGCTGTGATGAGATTGAACACCCTGTATTAATGTACCAATAAATAACGCTTTGAGAATCGATTTAAATCAAATATGGAATGCGATTGCGTGATCGCTGTTTATCTCTTTTAGGTAAGATCCATTAAGCATTCATATGAATCACATTGTGTAATTTGTATTTGATTTAGGTGCAACAGAAGCAATTCAGGCTACGAATACCAAATTAGATACGAATATAAATCTCAGGGAATCCTAGGCCATTGAAATTATAGTAATAAAATTCAAATCAGCATCCATATTCACTTACTTGCGCTCTTCACACGGAAGCTTTGCTAATCTAAATTAGCATTTATATCCTTGATGCTAGAGTTTAAGATCAGATATCCTTGTGTGAAACAAAGTAGAACCTAAATTGGTGTACGTATCCTCGAAAGGCTCGGAAGGTATGCGCGAGCGCAAAATGCCACGCTCCACTCCGCCCGTAACGATATTTCAAATGTCAGAATCGTGATTTTTGTTCGAGAAATGTTTCGCAACTGTTTCGGTGTACTCCTATAATATGAATCACATTTCTGCTATATACGTTGTTATCTATTTTCCCTACAGCCCTTGGACCACCGTCAACGATTTGCTTATAACTTACGACATTTTCATTCTTAGCATATTTACCATTCACTTTTGGAATTCATCTTAATATTCGAATGAATGCAGGTACCTGAAACAAACAAAATGAATTTAAAATTAGACTCCAAACTACTACTATTATTATATCAATAAGTATAATTTAGAACCATAAAATTATTAAATTGCGCTAGTGCATAGTAAATTCACTGAGATCATTTAATAAATTCGCGTTTACAACCATCCCACTACTCGGCGTCTTTAAATCTCAAACGATTCTTGTGCAGACCTACTAATCGTTTCCCACGGCCCTTATTCCCATTATTGCATTATAGTTTATACGTATCCGAACAAACAAATCATAATTATCTAAGGCACACTACTAACGTTAGGAAATAAGGTTAACATGGTGTAACGAAAGTCCTAAATAAATCTGATGATATGAAATTACCACCTACAGTTTCAATTCTTCCTCAAGCTATAATGTCGCAAGACTAGAATAAACAGCAATTTTGTCAAATAATATAAATGTTTACGACAAACGTTACCTTAATTCAAGATTGCAGTGGAAGTAGGCAACATCAGAGTCACCGCGAAGACTCTTAACTATCTGGCTAATGCGCTTATAATGGTAGCATTATGTGAGGGGAAAGTAGGCAAGGTCGTTGAAATGAGACCTGACTGCCACCACATATAACGAACATAGGGGAAGAACTGAATTGGATGGTAATGGCAATTATCGAGGCAATTGAACGCATGCGAGCACATAAATTAGTGCAAGCTAAAGGATTTATGCGATAATGAATGTTTAAGCGACCCTGATTTCACTAGAGGGATAGAGGGAGATAGTGTGTCTAAATAGATTAAGAAGCCTAGTGGAGTAGAAGTAGTCAAAAAAGTTCTAATCTAAATCAGTCGAGCCATTCTCATGTGGTGATCTTTGAAATCCGTTGCAATTCTATTAACTATATTATCGACTATTATACAAAGAAAATAAATTACATGTTGTTTGATAATCAGGAGTCGAACTTTAACACCAAGGCACTTGTACTGCAACATTAGATTTATGGAATGCTACAACACACAAATTGCATGACACCTTGTGGCCTGCAAACTCCGCTATAAAGTACAAGTTTCTGATTTACTGCTTTCTATCTATCTTCAGATATATGTTGGTAAGCTCCTTATTGATGGCGCTGTGGTGGGAAGTAATAAATAGAAACCATTTTCAAATTCAGCTTTCTAGGTGCATCTAACTTGCTGTGAACGATATAAATCTAAATTGATGGCGGCTTCAGGTAAGCTTAGACTGCATGACATAACTATAAATAAACGAATACAATTTCAAAATATTGGAATCCAATTCCATTGTGAAAAAACAGGTCGATAGTATCATTACACGGATTATATCCGTCATCATTTATTTTGATCATTTCATAATCCAGCTGTGAATGAAGTCGACCATGGCAAACAGTAATTGTATGATAACATGGAAAAGCGGCGTAATAGCTTGATAGAAACATCGGATGCCTCATTTCAAGCATTTACCGTCTTCATGGTCTCATAACCATTGATAAACGATCCATCTGCTAGAATAATGGCTTTGGAAACTGGTGTCTTTACGACTGAGTTCTCTAATATCCAATCTTGGTGATCTCCGGAGTGGAATAATGTTTCACAAGACAAAGTTCTGGTTACAACGGTCGTGAATATTTAGTTTAAGGAATTCGCATCGGTCACGCCTGACCTCGCTTTGCGGAAGAAAGGTAACAGAGTCAAATTACTTCTTTTGTTTCATTGCTATTGATCAGTGGTGCGATAAGATTTTTTGCTCCATTTACTTTATCCTATTTTTTCAAATGATATTTGAAGGTGAATTAAATCTTGGCACCACTGCGACATTTAAGATTGTTTTAATGTTTAACATTTCGGGCAAAGGTATTTTAGGTTGTTTTCTTTCATCTTATTGCGAGAATTCTTTGGAGTGTTGTCAGCGTGTATTTATTTAATTTTACAAATAACCTTCAACATTCCTCTACAATTTGAGAGTAAGCTAACAAGGAGTAAGTGGAAAAATGTTCTCAAGTATAACTGTAAACGGTTTCCCTTCAGATTATTTACTGCATAAGCAAGATTTCGTAGTTGGCGGCGTGTAGCAAACAAAATGATTAGCGATATATCACAAATGGGCCAGTCACGCGATGTTTTGCAATCCTTACGATATCAGTTTCGAAACAATGTCATCTTTTGTTCTCTTCATAGCCCTCGTAAGAATGGAAAAAAATACCAGTGGGGCAATTACATTGATAAAGTCAAATAGACGTTGCTCTCAATCAAAATATTTTTTGAATAAAGCTTCTATTGGATGTCAAGATGATTTATGAATAAGTGTTATTTTGTTTATTTATTTATTTAGGAGTCTTCTTTTGTTTTCATTGTGTTTTGTGACATGCTGAAAATCTGAGAAGCAACCTTACTACTGGGATTGGGTGAGAAGGTCAGATAGGCAGTCGCTTCGTATAAAATACTGGTGCATCCAGTTTCAACATCATTGGGAAAAGGATAGATGTTTGATGTATTTTATTGGATGCAAGTAAGTCATATTCAACGGTAAAAAGCTGACAAATAAATTCCTTCATACCTTTTTCGTGAGTAATGTTTGCTCTTTCACCTCGAGTCACTTCAGAGTCAAAACCCCAAAACTTAGTCAGTATTTATTTAGCATTTCAAAGTCATTTTATTTAAACATTTGTTTATTTATAACTGTTCTCCTTGACGTAGGTACATTGTTATTAGCATTATTCATACGTAAGTATAAAAACGAGGTTTGTGACCGTTTTGTCCTAAACTCTCTAGTCACGAATCGTAATGCTTTTATTTCTTTTAATGTTATATGTAACCTTGGTATCGTTTATTTTTACCAAACGATCGTCTGGTTAGATGACTGTAAATCGTACCATAAAATTGTTACACGATTTTCGTAGATATCAATCATGTTATGTCATGGTTTATGTGACTTTTTTAAGCAATTTTATTCGCTAAAATAGCCATGATTTTCTTTTGTTCCAAATATAAACTCAGTTATTGACAACCAGCATTATTGTGTCATTGAGAGAAATTCAAACTGCTTACAACTATTATACATGCAGAGCATAGACTGATCTAAAGATATCTTGTTATTTGTAATAGTAGAAATGTGGTATTTATCTATTGGAAGGAAAACGAAACTGGTATGCCTATTAAAGAAAACTAGACTGGAGATTATAGCTGAGCGAAAGACAAATACAGAGAACATTACTTTTTATTTTCCAATAGCTCTAAAATAAAGTAGCCATTTTCGTAAAGCCACTTAAAATCAACACTTTCTCAATATGTTTTCTTAACATGTCAATCAACTTTTACCTACATAGCGTGCGATCGGGACACTTAAGAGCGACAATTTGTGATTGCTGTCATAAATTACAAGATTCAAGCATATCTAATGAACATAGCCAGAACTCGATCCAGAACTCTTAACCTAATGGTTTGTTTAAGAGTCATAAGAGGGACTGTTAAAGCCCCTTTGGCTGCATTGTGACCTAGAAAAAAAAGCATTCTATTGTTTTCTCTAACTTGAAAATTGGGAAATTTCTATTAGAACACACCTTTTCGCTCGCGTGAAATACCGACTTTTGAAAACTTATTAAAATATGAATTAGAAAAAAACTGCCTTAGCCTACAGTCCAGAATTATACCTACAAATTACATGACCCACATTTTCACACAGACCTACAATTAAAAACAAAGTAGCAAGTGATGGAGACGAATGTTCGCATCCAACGGGCTAACAATTTACGAAGACCATTGAGCAGTCGTTCGAGCGTGGTGAAACGCTTTCTATACGGTCCGACTGACGCGACGCAGTGACGTATCTTAGATCGAGCAAAAAAGGGTGCAAAGAACATTCTAAATTTTTGCCGCGGCTTGCTTGAGAATTTAAGCGAAGTGGCGTTAATGTTTTGAAAAATATGTTGCAAGTTTTACTTTTTGAGGTACTATTTACTATTTATTAAATGCATGTTTTATGTATGCGTTCTTATAGAGACAGTTAAAAGTTTTTAAATAAATGTAAATATGAAACTTTACTTAAGTCGGTGAATATTTGAGATTAAATTCGGTTGGTAAAAAAAAAATTGCTCGTTACCAAAATTGACATTGCATCTTTTATCAAAATGCTAACCGATTTAGCATAAAATAATATCAAAATTTCAATTAACCGTAGTCTAAGGAAAGCGAATTGGTCTAGATTCTAGATAATTAATTTGCTGAATTCATTTTCATAATAACGGTACTGAGTTTTGAAGGAAAATGTTTTGGTATCGTGACTTACAGAGTTTAACACCGTTTCGAGTTTGAAATTAGATTCACGCTGTCTAGATTAACAAGATAGCTTTTGAACACCATGCTAAATTGTCTTTATTATTGTACTTTGCTGTTTTATTGGTGTATAACAGTAACTTTCATAATTAGGGACGGATAAGATCGGTTTAACTAGGCGGTACCATTTTCTTTAAGTTTAAGGATGTTTTTTCACATTCTATTTATATAATTGTAGGTACTGTTTACAAAATCAATAATTATGTATTCTATTGCGTTCTTATCTGTAGGTACTTATATGTATGAATATTATAATTATAATGATTTCTCACAAAAAGAGTAAAGAACTCAAAATATGTATTCTATTGGAAAACCTTGAACATAATATCGTACCTATTTACAATTGTAATTTAAAAATGTACTGCATAAGTTTTTAGCGAGTAAAGTATATTATAATATTTTAGATTTCATAAATGAAAAAGACTTTATTATTCCTAATTATATTTTTCCTTGTTCTTCTTCTTAATCCTATGTTCAATAATTTTTGATTTATTAATATTATATTGCATGCCAATTGGTAAAATATGGCGGATCTTTTTACCCTTATGTAACAACATCATTGTAACCCGTATTTGCAATAATAAATATCTTTATCTTATCTTATCTTTATCTTATCAAAACTGTTGATGACTGATGATGTCAATTAAATTATGGAATATTCACCTAAACATTTCTTTAATAATATTGCTGTAAATATCTATCTAAATACCTAAACATTTTTTTCAAGTTTTATTCTTTACAGAGACTACTACGTCATCAAAAAACAACAAAATATTACAACCAATCCACGCAACGAAACCATTCAATTTCTCTGTACGAACCAGCAGCATTGTAGTTGTACGTTCACAATAGTGGACAATAGCTAGGAACCACGGTTGGGTGCACCACAAGGCCCTGAGGATGTCCGGCTTCGTGCCCGATCATAACTAAACGAGTGTTCGTTAAGATACGGTTTTAATTGTTTTTGTGTGTCTGTGGGGGCAATATTTACACACACATACAGATAAACATATGAAAATATGTCGAAGTTTTTGCAACTTGAAGCTGAAAATTGTAATGACTTTGCTGTGCTGTGTTGTAGCTGTTTCTACCATGATACTAGAATCAAGTAAAGAGTTTGAAATTCAATTCGCTTCTTGGCTTCAATACAACCTTCCTCTATCAGATACCTACCTATAATTAAATCATTAACATTCTGATAGTTTTGGTCTTTTACAGTCTATTTCAAATGATGTGTTCCGAATTATAATGAAAATATGTGGTACAATGGAGGACGGCTTTCCTATCACCCCACTCTTGGAAAGCTCTATTTCATCCACTGCACATACCTTTTTCAAATCAATTTTCAAACTAGCTTGCTACAACTTCTTTGCTCCTAGAGTCATAATTAAGCAAGCTTCTAATAGTTGAATCCTTTCAGATAAAACGACTTATTACCATGTACACATTTTAACCTTCCAATAAATTATAAGTACTACTAAGTGTGCTCACGACCTTTAAACTCCTATACAGTAGCGCCAATTAATGTGAATGTGATAAAATGGTCAAAGGCCAACCGTGTCGCGAATCATGTAAATCGTATTTACTTAGCACCTTTGGTACAGTCAACTTCAGGTCAGTGGTAACAGTTTTATGGGAAAATCGTACTTATTACTATTGAGTTAAGGTGCATAACAGTTACCACTGATGTGCAGTCGACTGTACTTAGTGGAAATATGCGAAAATAATTGACGAACGATAGAATAAGCTTAAGTTTGGATATTTTTAGAACAATCGTCACGATTTTGATTGGTGTGTTTATTAAGTTGTTTGTTAAGTTATTGGTAAAAATATCTCTGTTGGGGTTTTTTTTCTATCATATAGGTAAGATGATCTATTGATGCCTTCTGCTGAATATAGGCCTCAAATGAACACCAACAAACCCGGTCTTGGTCGGCGTTTAATTTAAAGTTTTTACTTTAACCTAGGTACCTAATATTTTATAACTAAATTACTTCAGACTACCTTTGGATAGTGAAAACTGTAATTTAAGTACATATTTTTGCGGATATCTCAGTGGAAAATCATAACAGGTAATTTTGTTTGATTTTTAAACACCTATACCTTCATCAATATCCTGCCTAACACATACTTAGCACTAAACACATTACTCACTGCAAACATACCTCTTATCCTATCACACTAAATACCATACCTTATGTTTCCTGCTAGGACCAACACAGGTTCCCTAGGGAGCACCTGACAAGCCAGTCTATTAAAAATACTCTAATTAGTATAACTCAAGCTGATATATAAATCTGAGAACTTGTTTATGTACCCGTCGCGTGCAATGGGCTCTCATTTAGCTTTCAAACTATCAGACTCGGTTATTCTATTAAGCGAGTAGACCATGGAGTAAGGAAAAATGTACGGAGATCCATAATGCAGGTAGGTAAAAGAAGTTTAAGTCAAATAGGTACCGTGGGCATTGGGCATGACCAAAGCGATCAGTTATAGTGAGCTAATGAGACGTTCGGGTTCTTTGAGACATCTGTCAACGATTTTTGGTATTACAAAAAATGGGCGGATTCAAAGATGACGTATAAGGGCGAAAGCAGTAACGTTCCTCGTCCCCTGCATATCCGATTTTTGGCGCGCTACTTTCTTAGGAAACTTTCCTTTATGGCAACTCCGCTTAGATAGTAATTTTGTTCTCCAAAGAGAAGACCCAGCTATTACGCGGGGCGCGAAACTCGACCAATTTCGAGATCCACCATTAACTTAATAATGAGGAAATTATTCAGGCCTCACTTCAAAACGAACTCACGTCTCGTGTTTTCATCATCTTTAAAGCGCCCGACCAATTTGCCGCCGATATGAACGTAGGACGCATTCCTTTTCACATAGAAAAATGATTTTTATGTAAATGGATTAAGGTCTAAAATTGAAGTAGCTATGTTTAGTTCGAAATATAAGTTTTGTGATTTTAATAATGCCTAATATGGTGATCGATTGCATTCTATTGCAAAACACTTTTGTTGTTTATTCCATTGTTCGAAACTGGGTGGTCACGTGTTCTTATTTTGAAATGATATAAAACCGCTTTTGTTTATATATTTTAACATTGTAAGACGTAACTTTGATTAGACTAACGATCGTTCACAATGAGAGTTTTCTAAAATGGCGTCCACGAGGTGGCAGCACCGAGTCGTCAGGTCCAGGTAGGTAACTGTCAAAGTGCTTATCTTTACTATGAATAGTGAACGATTTTAGTGTTTTTTTTTTTATTTTATAATTAAAGCACTGCATTATTGTTTTACTATTGAGGTTGAGTAAATAAAAAAAACTAAATCATATTGTGTTAACAAATTTTTCAACAAGCTTTTCCTTAGTACCAGTGACTTTTGCACCCTCTCTCTTAGCTCAATTTTTAGTTCGGAAACCTTATTCTGACCGTAGTCCATAATAAAATCAATAACACTTCCAATATAACAGAATTTCAATAAACAATAGGTTCGGACCCTACAATTCCATACTATTTGACAGCTGTTTGGACCTGACGCATACGAAGCGCCGCCTGGCGGCAGAAAAAGTATCGAAAACCCTCATTTTGTGTTCTATCAAAATATGAATTAATTACCATTTGTTAGCAAATTAATTTGTAATTAATGCAAATTAGCGTTAATAAATCTTATTACATATGTCTTTAACTAACCGTCTATTCCACTGATTCGTTCAGCACCAGCATCAAATTATTGTGACTCCTATTTAATTTTTGGCTTGATCAATATGCAAAATAAACCGAAAATAAATCAAACATTTTCTACTCATTTAATTTCCAAAAATAACTCACACCGCACAGTTCACCTAAGATATATTTTGCAAAAATATAAAATATGTATTGACGTTGTCTTTGGACAGCCGAGTGAAACCTCTATAGTCTACAGCATTGACCTCAGACCTCTGCATGTAACGAACCGGCTCTGAAAAAACCGTGCCAATGCCACCAGGGAAACAAAAAACCTGTGTAGTGTTTTTTTTTTTAAATGAATTGTCAAACCTGTTAAACAGCCTCTGTATATTTTTTTCTCTGTCTGAAAAGGTTATAAACGAAATAGGCCGAATATTTGATGATTCCTTTGCCAGACTTTCCCTACTTGAAAAGTTTGGGGTCAGACCGTTCAAATAATATAATAATCAAATAATCAAATACATATGTACTCCCTTTGACTGGAAAGTCAAGACTATATTTTAAAAAAAGTAGTCCCTCCTGGATTAGGTACTTTTTGTAAGTTTACAATGCAACGGCAAATCTTTAGTTCAATTTCTTTAAATTGTAGACATATTTATCTATGCCCCTATTTACTTATTATAATGGGTGCGTAACACACGCGTTTTCGATGATATAATTTTAATTCACAAAGTCGTGAGGCATGCATCCAATTACAATATTTATGCGATGCATGGTTGCCGTGAGAAAGTCTTGCATAATGCTATAGATAACGCAGAAAGAATGTTGCCGACTGAAGCCGAATGCTACCGAACTTTGCCGAGCGTTTCCGATCATTTCACCAATACTTGTCAAACGGCGGAAGCTTTGATTGATGTTTTAAATTGGTTTTTATTTTGACGTGTGTCCGTTTATTGATTAGATGGCGCTTGATTTACTGTAGATCTCTTGATCATTAAGTTATAAAAATTACATAAATATTCATGTAGAAGATTTTTGCTACTTAGCAGCTTACTCCAAGATCTGACTAACCTAGGGCTTGTTAGGTGATTAAAGCTGCATTCGATAAGAAGTACTGTAGCAATTGCTTGTACAATAGCAACTTACATTTATGGCTAACTTTGATATGATAGTACGTATTCGTTAATATTTATATCTTCTAATTATATAAAAAATACCAAATATGTTCTATTTTACTTAATTTTAGATCATCTGCTACGTAAAACATGCAAAGATTTGATGGCATAACTACTTGTAACAACTCGATTTGGTTACACAATCTATCATGCCATACAGTTAAGATAAATTACATCTTAAATCAGTGACATAGAGCCTCTTATTGATAAATACAACTCAATAGGTGATTACTACATTTCATAATCAAAGAAAAGAAAAAGAAAATCAGTAGAGCTACTGGCTGATAATATAATTTGGCAATAAATAGGTTTTATTCAAAACAAAATAAGGTTGACTCACGAATACTTGTTCCAAATTCAAAAACATGTTTGGTGCTAACGGCGACGTTTAGAATACAGTTTGATTTAATTAAGAATTTGAGTAGTACTTGAGCGTTTCACAGAAATTGAAGTGATTGAATATTTAGTAGTAATTAATTTTAGATTAAAATTCTCTTACAAGTGATTCTTAATTTATTCAAACTACAATTTAATGTGAACTTTATTGACATCAACACAGCTTGAAGTTATTTTATTTATAGGCGTATTTACATTAAACTGAAGAAAATTAATTACATTTCATAAGAAACCTTCATTTGCTGTTCAGATTTCTAAAGTGTCTTTCACTAAAGACATTACTTAGCCATTATTTCTAGCAACAACTTTCTCGATCGATGATCTGAATACACATTAAGCTACATTGACCTATGCCCACCCATGAGTGTGAACGTCTACGCGATCGAAAATTAATCGAATCAAGTTGGAGTATGAATGAAGCAGATTTTAAATTAGACTTAGGTATCGTAATTAACATGGCTAAGAAATTCTATTGATACATGCGGCATAAAGAGATTTTTTTTATCTTTTACGTCATCATATTATGAGTCTTTGGCAAATGTCGTGTCGGACGTCCTACTGCGCGGTTGACATATGATTTGACGAATTATTGGTCAGTGGCTGGATGAGGATTGTCCAAGACTGGGATAGTTGGCACTCATTGGGTAAGTGCTACGTTCAACAGTGGGACGGCAATTAGCTGATATGATGATGAACCAAACAATGACAACTATCCCGTCGTTAGGCAGCCGTCACCCATCCCCAATTAGATACTTAAGTACATAGGGCCAAAGAAAGCTTTCCCACACTCATAAATCTACACAACAAAGCGGAAACTATAATTATTACACCGTAAAGAAAAATACACACCTTATTATGTAAATAAATAGTCAAAATTTCACCCATTGAGGGTCATCAGATGACCGAGACCTAGAGTTATATAAGGTGTTATATTATTGTTGTGTGAGCGAAAGTGCCAGGTGTCATACCGTTCGGCGGCTAATTTCCAATTTCTCCCAAAACCGGTTTGGTTGGCCGAACTATTGTAGTAAGATCATTATTGATTCTGTATCTTGTATCTTAGTTGGAGCCTCGGGCTTGGCTCGTGGAGATCTTTAGATGATAAGAGAATAATGGTAAGGTAGCGCACAAAAGTTGGCTGTATAGTTCTTTATGGAACAATTAGTTTTCGAACACCTGAAAGTGAGTGTGATTTCGGATTGTTGATTGTTTGATAATATTAATGATATAATGAAAGTCACATTTTGGCAGAGAGTAAGAGTGCGTTTTGTTCCTTCGTTGCTACCTTATAATACGTGAGGGTGCTTGATACTTTCCGTCGGCGTCTCCGACTATTAAATAGTAGTAGGTAAAGTTAAAAAGCAATCCTCATAGCCGTCAGAGAGACTTAGCAAACTGACTTTGACTCCAGAGTTTGACAAATAGAAGACCTATAGTCAATTCTTGATTAAGAAAACGCGTCGCTTTTCATAGTACTGAACTAAATAAATTAGACCTGTTAAGGAGAATTAGATCCATTTTTGATAGATGATTCGCCTACAACTACATAGCCACCATTTTCTTCACATAGTCCAAGATTCAATGAAAAACATTTCCAACCAGTCACAGTAGAACACGGAACTGATAAAACAATAACACCGGTTCAGATATGAGAACAACGAGGTCAATGAACTTTGCTTAGCTGTCATTATTCAGTGCAAATACTGCAGTTATGTCAGCTGACAATGACTTGTCTATACAGCGGTTTTATATGGCGTGGATCGCTAATGTAGCACTATTAATAATGAGTGTGTAAGCAATATTAGTCTGGGTAAAAAAACTTAAATCTCATAGCTATGTGCTAAAGGCAAAAACAGTTAAATAGACGTTTGTAAATGGTCATTGTTATAGATTAAAAGACCTATAGCAGCTCAGGTTAATTTTTGTTTATCAAGGTAAACGTCCTTTCGAAGAACTAACAGAACCTGACAAGAAAGCGGATTCATCAAAGGAATTAAATGCAAATATTAAACATGTTTTTTCCTTCCATAAGACAATAAAAGATAATAAAAATTGCAGAAAAAAGTCATACACGGAAAACAAAGATACCTAAGAAATATTGGCAACGTTTGTTTCAACCGCGGAAATTTTCCTAGCCAAGACAATATGACCTTTCGAGAAATTAATGTTGTATTTTATAAACAGCATTAGACATTGGCGTAGGTATTTAATGATTCGTCCATTCGTGCCGCGCTTTTTTATGAATATTAACGCTCTTGACATTTTGATGAAATCCACGACAAAATGATTGGCTGTTTTTGTTAGTTTTGCAACATTAATAATACGGAGTTAATCCGTGTTCGCTTAGTATGGACGAGTCGGACAATTTTAGTGAATGCAAGACCGGTTTCTACTTAGGAAGGGCAATGCAGCTTGAGGTCATTTATATGCTGCTGATTGAAAAAGAAACTATGAGAGAGGACTAATCAAGGATCGCCATCTAGCTAACTACAAGTATAAATGGTATTTTAGGAATTAATAATACAACGTAGCTTTTCTCGGAGGTGATGTTATCGAAATTATTTTTAATTTGATAACATCACCTCCTTTGATAATTGATGATGAAGCTCACCTTAAATACAGCGAAGCTCCGCAAACCGCGTACCACGATCTGAAATTAAAAGATGACTTTTAGAAAACACATTAAGTAACATCGATCGTAAAATTACAAATCATACATATACCAATTATTTAAACGTCAATTAATATTATAAACAACTACGCCCACATGCGGAAGTTCTAAACGAGATTAAGTTACTTAATAATAACATTATCTATACAACGTATTACTTAAACGAAAGTGAAAATAACGAAAGTAAGAGGTCCGTCGACTCGATAGCCGCCATATTGACGAAACAAATGATGCGCGCGTATTTCGAACCTGTTCTTGTGTGGGTGTGTTACACACGATTGCAATAAAATAGACTCACGCTGTTTCACTCAGGGCGTCTTGATAGTCCCAAGTTTTTGCGCGGTCATCTCATGTGTCAAGATTATTTTGTTTGCATTGGAAAAGTAGATATCATCGCGGTTTATTGTCAGGATTTGTACTTCTTAAAGTCAATGGACTAAGTGACCGACATGAAATGATACTAGTAATGTTTATCTATTGTCTTTAAGACCTTCAAGCTAAGCAGTTGTACTAAATGTGACTCACTGTTTGTTTATTCCGAAATTATTATCATTTGGGACCATGACATTCGTATAAATCTGAAGACCAGTTAGAACTAGAATTGTCGACTCCAAAATGCGGACATTTTGAATCAAGTCACGTTTCAATTTTGGTGTAGGTCCTCATTGTGTCGAAATACCGCTAAGTTGGTTATAAATTAAAGTGGTCAAGCGTTTTAACATCAGCTGGATATATGCTGTGTATATCAACACTTGAATCTGGCTAAATAAGGTAGAGCTGTCTTCAAGCTCAAATGATATGATCTCCGCGGTTGAATGATGGTGGTTCTATTACAAATCCAGTTGCCTTTTGAGGAAAATTCTGTATTACCAGTATTACTGTAGTATTCGTGTTTAGAATTTTTAAAACTACTCGAAATTTTTCACTATTTTTATCTGAAGTTAGGACGTTGATCTTTATCTCTCTATAAAGTCTTAGAGCATCAATCATTTTTTTAAAACATATTTATTAACGATTATTAATCTTACTTAAGTGCTAAGATTGAATTGAAAACTGTCACTATGTTATTTAATGGAGTTACTAATTGACGTCAAAATATCGCGTGAAAATCTTTCTTATAAATGTGCGTGTTGCCAACATGACAACCTGACTATAACAGATGGTGTTACTATGTTGGTACATAACAGATGGTTAAAAACATCGTGCGTTGCGTAACTCGAAAACTTGCTTCGGAGATTTCGTCTCAGTATTCATGCAAGTGTGTGTACTTGCATAAAGTTGATTAATTTTAAATCGAAATGAGGCATAACATTTTAGCCTGTGTAAGTAGGTAATATAATTTCATGGCGTTAACCTATTTACAATATTATACAATCTAAGCAGAAAGCCTGATCCAAGTAGGCTTCTTCAGATAAAAAAAAAGTTTAAGAAAAAAAAACGATTACCATACGTCATACTCAACAAGAAGGATTTACTCACAAATCAAATCTATAAAAAGAATTTAATCTAACCAGCCAACACGGAGGTTCTATTTTCAAATTATGGTATATAAATAGCCAGTTAGCCAATAATATCTCAGTGTATAACGTGTTCTCGCAGATGGACGGCCGTTGATCGACACGTATGGCGGCAATGAACTCACGACGCCATTATTGAATTCTAATAGGGAACTTAATGAATTAAGTGCAGTAGATTGTTTTGTTTAGATTTCACGTATTTCCTCGAAAAAGAAGAGATTTAGTGTGGAGACATGATTGTGTGATATTGCTGAAATATTCATTTTAGGATAGTTGACACATTATTGTGGCTAATATAGTTTATAGGTACTTCAGAGTAACACATATTTACCTCCGTAGAATAAAGGCTACTTTTTATTCGGTTGATTTGCAACGTCAAACAAACCATTTAGTAACACAATCATTACTTAAATCATTAGGTACTGACATGCATAGATACATAGGTAAAACGTATGCACAGGTTCTTAGTAATTTCCCACAATTACGCTTCAACTATTGTCTGTCTCAAGTCATGCATTAATATTCTCTAACTGGCACTACACACAAAAGCTAGAAACGAGTTTTTATATTACCAAGAAGTTTTAAAAACCAAATTGTCTTTAGCACTTAGAATTTACTTTTTTATTGTTTCTACGTGTAAAATATATTTATGCACATATGTTTGGATAGTGATAAAAAGACAAGCATTTGAAAAAAGAACTGTCATCATAATTTTATAATCGGCCTGTTATGTTCACTTCAGAATGAAAACCTCTTTTCAATAAAAAAATTAAATTACGAACGATTCTCTAGACCTAGTGCTTTACTTTAGCGTTCCCAGTCATATTCATGTCCAGGTTTGCTGACGGTCTGTCTGACATCCAAGTTTTCTCGAAATTTTCACAACATTTCCGTAGCTTTAATAGTGTAAAGGTAGTGCATGATTGATGCACACTATTTCCATTTAGTTACCGTACATTTACGATCGCGAGAGTAATGAATGTTATGAAAAGCAACAGGTTATTGCGATGCTAAATTAATACACCCTTAGCCGTTATTTCACTGTAATGAGTTGTGACATAACGCTCAAAGTGATTTGACAATTTATTGCCGCGCCAAATACTTTAGAAATTACTTTAGCATTTTGAACCTTAATTAGTAGCAATAAAGGTGATTGATGTGAACAAACTTGTTGTACATGTTTTGAAGTGAAGTACTAATTACATGTCGGATTTCAAATAGTTTTTTCTCTTGAAATATTTAAATGAAAAAGTTGTTTGTCATTTTGTTGTAATTGAAAAACTTTATACAAAGTTTTAGCTGTCTCATAATATATCAATCTAATTATTTTACAGGTTGATTCGTTTTTTATTTCATCTATTGATTCTAAAACAAATAAAAGGTACATACAAACTTAGACACCCTAAACTTTTTGGTCTCGATGTTTTTTTTTTAATAGAACATGATAGAATATTTGAAAATCGAACAAAAGTTTCGAACCCAACTAAGGCTCGGTGCATACCAGCTACACATTTCTTGTGCATTTATAATTGTCTCATTAGTATTGCCTTCCCGACCGCTTCGTGTTAACCTATAGCCACCTGTTTGTGTATTGTTCTGTAACTCACGTCTGAATGGTATGTGACATGAAGAGAAAGAATTTTAAATAAATCATCTTGCATAAAGCAACAATTTTACGATGAGAATAATATAAATAAAAACGTTTGATACTGACTTTACACGATACGATTGTAGTAGCACGTAGCACATTCACCAGTGAACAATAAGCCTTAAAGCCATAGCGCACAGATAAAAAAGAATGCTACAGACACATCAATAGATTTTCAATAATTTTTTTATTTACCATCACTTTCTTGACATTGTCAGGCCTCCGTCACTCCATGTACTTGCGCGCTATAAGTGCCTACCGCCCAGCCGAGCGGTCTCGGTCCGCCGGCGGATCAAATTCAGTTGCGGTTCAATTTTTAACCGACTTCTAATAGTGCTGTTCGTTCGTACGCGCATTACGATGCCGTGTGGTGCCTTATGTGCTGTAACTTTAAAGATTTTTTTATTTTACCTACACACTGATGTATATAATTATGTTTTATCTAGGTTTCTTCTACAGTCAGCACCAATAGGTATATAAAACAAAACAAACTTACAAAAATAATAAAACAAACTTTAAAAAAAGAGAACCGACTTCAAAACACTAAACCGTAAGAAATAATTTATTTTTTGATGTCGGTGCTTTTTTGATTCGTAATTACCAGCTGTTAGCACCAACATAAAAAAAAAAAACAAATTATTTCTTACGGCTTTGTGCCTTATTTGAAGTCGGTTCTCTTTTTTTAAGGCTTTTTTTTTTATTTCTAGTGAACATCTCCGAAGATCATCATCAAATTAAGAAGTATTATACTTATTTTAAAACGTTCTCCTAAATGTAACAAATCCTTTTCTGAAAATCGCATCGATATCGGTTTAGCCAAACGCGAGATTATCGCGCACAAACATACATACCTACAAACCATACAAGTCAAACTTCTCAGTTTGGCCTGTACCTATGTCTAATCACCTCCTTTTTTTTAAGTTGGTTAAATATTTTATAAATGATAAAATTTTTAACTGCCACATAAAAGTCAGAACATATTCACAGTTCTCAATAACATAGATAAAAAGTTATGTTAATTTAATTTTACCGAAGAGGCAGCCCTGCGATTACTGTGGAATCGCGCGGTGCGAAGCAATCACTGCTGTACGCTTGAGCATTTAGGCGCATTTTAGCATACAGTGGTTGCTGACGCGAAGGAGTAGGCAATTATCGTAATAGGTATTGGAAGTTTTCTACTGAGTGAAGTATCTGTAGTAATCTGTGACATTGTTTTGTAGAATTAAGTAGTAGCTGGTTTACAACGGACTACTCTCATTGTCTCACCACCGTTATGTAAGGCTGTGAACGCTATTTCTCTGAGCCCATTGTAATATGGGAATATGAGCTTTCTAAGCAAGTATGTAAAAAAGATTGTCGATGACTAGATCACGAAGTCAACCATAGCTATTTTATTTTTTATTTACACAACTTAGAACTACTGCCTCTTTTAAAATAAAAGTCTTGAGATACCTATTTGAAAATGGAATTCCAAACGTTCTTCTTTTTTTGTGTCATTCTCAAGCTGCCAAAAAAGCTACCACAAAAACAAAGGAGTTCGTAGTCATCATATTAATTAAAATACTTAGGTATGGCATTCCTAAAAAACAAAAAAGCTAGGTGTCCAAGGAATTCACATAACATTGCGTAAAGCAAACACGTTTCGATAAACAACGTCAGGCATACCAAAAGAAATTGGGAAACACTTGAACATACACAGATGTATCAGATATTATGATAGTAGCCACTAAATTGCGTAAAATGAACCAGTTAACCAGCGCAATATACATACAACCTTCGTATAAAAACGTACTTCAACAATGATTGAATCTCTGGAACTGTAAGTCCAATCCCACCCAAAACAAAAATGTGAAAGACTGCCAAGTTCGATAATATGGGAATGCTTCGCCTATAAAAGAAGTGAGATCTGATTAAGTACCAAGTTCCATACACATACCTCAGTTAAAAATAGTTACTTTTTAATGATGTTACTTGGCAAGTTTTCATACACCTTGTTATAAACCTACTAAACGCAATGAATCAAGTATTTAATTTTCTATTAAAACTTGCCAAGTAATCATCATTAAAAAGTAACTATTTTTAACTGAGGTATGTGTATGGAACTTGGTACTTAATCAGATCTCACTTCTTTTATAGGCGAAGCATTCCCATATTATCGAACTTGGCAGTCTTTCACATTTTTGTTTTGGGTGGGATTTCATTTATTTTTGTAAGGCTGTTTATTTTATTTTTTTCTTATGATTAAGTTAGTTAAGTAAATATCTCATTTATACTATCTTTCAGATTTTTAAATATGCACTATGCTTCTTACAAAGAAATGAACTAGATTAACTAAATGGACTAGATTTACCAACTGACTGACATGACATGTTATCATATATTATGTTCGTGGATCAAAGTTACACATTCGTTATTTTCGAAAGTGACTCACACTTGGCCGTTTTCAGATTTTTACTTTGACTAAATACAAACCTTTGTAACGAATTTCAGATCGGTACGACCATTCGAAGATATTTTATATAAATATAGATAAATTTAGTTCGTTTTAGTTCCTTAGGGGTATAAATTTACACTGGGTATTTTACACCTTCATTATTTTGAAACCGACTCACACTTGGCCATTTTCAGATTTTTTCCTTTACCTTGACATAAAGACCTACCTCCATGCCAAATTTCAAGTCAATACGACCATTGGAAGTGGTCTAGGTTTTTGATGAGTGAGTCAGTGAATCAGTGAATCAGTGAATAAGTGAATCAGTCAGTGAGTGTATAGTAAAAATAGCGATTTTCTGACGTCAATATCTCAAGACCTACAATAGGCATATTAATGAAATTTTGTATTTTAGATAAGTGAGGGGGTCTCAACAGATACTAGAAATTTGATATGCGTAAATAAAATAGATTTTGAGTTACAGGGGGGTCGAATTTGGCCCGAAATGGTTCGTGTAATATAACCCACGGCCGGTGTGTCGCCTTTTTTGCTCGAACTTGGCGGACACACTGCCGTGTGTCTAGATAAAAAATAAGGTTTTATTCAATCCATTTAAAAGACTTGTTGAATTTTTTTATCTCTACGGAAACTAGTCCTAATAAGAAGTCTCTACCTCAATATTTCAATAACAGTATCAAAAGCTGTAACTTTTGATACTGTTATTGAAATACTTTTCGACAACTTTAATAATTTATATGAGGTACCTTTCATAATAAACCCTGGATATCTAACTTGACTAAGCATACATTTGCCTTGCCATGCCTAGCTGAAACGATTAGCTACGCTCCATGTGACAGCTAATATTCCCACACCTAACAAATACTGTTTCTGGCTGCTAATATTTATGACAGCTATCTAGGTTTGAATGTAGAACGACATCCGTGTAATCAAATATTTCAAAAAAGGAAAACTATAAAAATCCATGTGAAATGTCAAACACAAAAGGTGTTTTTAAAATCGGAATATGTAATGACGTCAGATATCATGTCATTTCAAAGATGAGCTCAGACTGATCAATTAGCGATTAGGTGAAGTCACTTAGTACAACTTTATATTTTCCTCCGATGAATAACAATGTAATATATTAAAAATATTTTCATTTTGTATTATTTGTAATTAAATATGACTGTTCCTTTTACAAGAAAATTTTGTTTTTTATTTTTCAATTTCTTTATGACTTTTCAAACATCATTCCATCTACATATTATGTCACACTTTTTGTTGATGGGAAATCATCAAATGACCCCTCTCGTCTGTGGGTGCACCGTGAGGGAGTGTCAGACTCTTACAAAATACGGCCCCAAACCAAAGACAGTAAATGGGTAGGTATAAAACAAATCCTTTACATGCAAACTAACCATTAATCTTTTATTTTCTTTGTCGTAATCCAAAGACACACAAAGATAAACGCGGTAAATGCGAACGTAGATCAAATCGTGAAACTAACCGTTGCAATTCATTTCAGCTATTATTAGATTTTACTTGCATTGCTAGAAAAACTATGTAATTGACAATAAATGTTCCGAATGCTAACATTCCGAGGAACATCCGAAGATATTATTTAATTACAAATACATCACGTAGATCTATATCGTTGCATCTAAGATGGCGTCGCGTCTATCTTCAGAATACGTTTCGTTACGCGTAAAAATCACGCGCGATATGATAACGTGAAGGCATGCGAGGTATCGGTTTCCGTGCATGAGCACAAATTAAACGTCGATTCAGGATATCTTTGTTGTAGTGACCATGATTCTGGCGTATTTTAGAACGAGTCTTTGTTTCTTGAAAAGTTTAAAAATGTTCATAGGGAAGATTAGGTACTCAGATGTTAGGAAAAATTAATACAGATCTACTTACCTAATTCATTTAAAACAATAACTTTTCTATATCTGAGTGTACGACTATCAAACTTGTTTTTAAAGGTTATGAAATAATAAAACGCTCTCGAAATGTAGATACTTTTTTACAGTATCTGAACTCGTCTAATAAAACTGAAAGCGTTAAAACAGCAAGTCATTCAGACAAAAAGCGAAAGATAAATCTATTTTATTTTGTTTTAGTGCTTTTAAGAAGTGTACCTAATAAAAACTTTATTTTGACATTTAGAAAATCTACAGGGTAGGTATCTACGTAAATGAATGCAGTTTTATGTTACTCTACTTTTTCCTTTAACAAACAAATACCTATGATAAGATAAAATACCTTCGAGTAAAAATCTAACCATAAATGTTTTTCTTCCACCTACAACAAGAACCTCCTTTAAACGACAGACAAACATGGCAACACTACTAATTACGCGCCAAAGAAACACTCGTGTTCATAATTGTCTATTGTTACTCCACGTTCGTCATACATAGACAAGCGAATAAATGAATTAATTTAATCGTTACTAGGAGGATTTGTTTTGGTTTCACTTTGTTTAATGCAAAAAAGAGGTAGACAGCTAAAGTGCATAGGTGAATAATAATATTTAGAGACTGCTATGAAGATAACTGGTTGCTATTTAATATTGAAAAGATACAGCTTAGAAATCACATCATTTTGAGAAATGACGAACAATAAGGAAACTTACCGTATAAATAAATGCGAATTTGACTAGACAGAAAACCAAAATTCAGATGAACTTGTACATTTCAACTTTCTAAGAAAAGTTGCACTTTTGAAAAACTTGCCGTTTAAATCTCGACTTGTATGTGACACGTAATTCAAACTGCTATTTATATTCTCTTACAGTACCTATCGCTGAAGGATAATAAAGAGTTTCAAAACAATTTTCTTACATTACAAGTGATATGATGACAAACGTCTAGTAACATTTACAAAAAAAAAAACTTTTGCAGAATAAACATGAATATCACCTATAATAAATACAGTAACAAAAACCTGCAATTAAATCTTAATAATACGTTGTAATAAAACTTCTTATGCTAACCATTCTATCGTTTTATACCATCGTGTGTCAGGCACAAAGATTTTCTGCCAATGACGATCTTTTATTGGTATTATTAGGTAACTATATGATTTGATTGTTAATTACACATTCGTATTAATTTTTCTTTTGATAAATACAGCAGACATGATTTTTTTGGTTTATTCTTTCAGGGTGATAGCAAACTGACAAGCAAAATCTCGAAAATATTACCTATCACCTGTCTACTTTGAAAACGTGAGGTAAAACCTCTTCAGAAAAGTCTGAACATTTGACTGAATTTAACTATACCTGGTCATTTCTTAGTCTGAACAGGTCACTGAAATGCTTGTTCATACTAAATTCTGTAGTTTACGTGTCACCCTGAGACTGAGTTGTTTCAGCTCAGTAGGTTATATTGACTTGTTACTATCGTCCTCAATGAAACATGGCAATGTTGTGCACACTTTTCACACGTCTCAGCTAAAACATCTTTCTTCGAACACTCACTTAGCATCACCTCTACGTCTATGACATTACCCACACTTTAAAGCCACATTTGCCATAAATACGTACATGATCGTCTGACCTTTAAGTTCCATCAAATAAGGCTATAACAGCCTTAACTATTCAGTATAAAGAGCCACATGGTTCCTAAAACAATAAAGTTTCTAACACACCGATACGAAACAACTTTCGTTGGCTGTTTAACCAAATTTAATCTGCGCATTATGTCGTTTTCCCGCGCTTTCTATTCTAGTCCCGGCTGCAGTGCGTCTGCGCATACTATAGCGATCGATTTTACGCGCGACAGGTGTGCACTTACGGACTTACGATTGTCTGCGAATAATGTTTTATCGCTAAGCAATTCTTGTTCGATGTTATCGATTGCGGGAATCGACTCGATATAAAGCTTTTATTATTATTTTTGTTTCGATGTTTGCATTTTAAATTGCTTACAAGGTGCCCGTGTGAAGTAATTCTTTTTTGTTAACTTTGATTCGAAATTGTGATTTGTTTACTCAGATAAAATGATAAATAATGATGTCGTAAATCAAATGCCACTGCTCACAACATTTACGTAATTTAAAAAACATCAACATGATATCATGACTGACTCTACTAGTTTCACATAACCATTAAAATGCCATACCTAAAGTAGAACAAGTTTCGTGTGCCTAACCAGCAAAAAAATTACGAAAATTATATCACATACTTTTTTTAAACTCAAATGATATGCTTGACATTTACGAACACCCCGGAACAAGGCAATCTGTCGGTACCATGGCGTTAACGCATCATTAGACGCTAGAAGATTATTATTTTCACTTTTCCTGCAAGTCATTACATTGCTTATTAAAAAAGGTTTTACTATGAGTTTGTGTGTAACAGGGAAGTCGTGAAGATTACGTCCGAGTTCACACAAATAATGTTGTTTTGTAAGTATGTCGAAGTTTTCTTATGGTTCATCAAATGATTGTTGCGTCCGCCTAGCCTTTTACAAATTGTGTTGCGGTCAACTTTCAGGCTAATGTGATTGCACATCTATTTCGCGTCACCGGTATTTGCAGACTTTCAGATAATTTGTCCGTCCTTTATTTATGACATAGGTAAATAGTGTAGGTACTCCTGCCAAAAATAACTATAGAAATAAATAAGCAATCATAAGCAACTTAACTAAAGGTTTAGATATTTACTTTTTTAATAAAACTGCTCTCTGTTTCGGTCTTTTGCTGTACCTACTATAATGTTTTTTTAATGCAATGCAGTGCAGCACAAAAAAATACAGAATGCGTATAAAAGTTGTAAGTAAGTAAACAAAAAGTTGTAAAAGACTAATTGTAGCATTTCACGTCCAACATTATGTTGTCAGCATAAATGTAAGTTCGTTGAACAACGAAAGAACATGTAATGCCGATATTATCTGAAATTATGCAAGGTAACCTACCTATTATAAATGCTTATATGATAATTAAATGAGAAGCAGCATAAACATATAAAATATATATATACCCGAGAGAATAGAGAATCTCCTTCTTTTTGGGGTGTTGGTTCATTTACGAAAAATATAAAGATATGGTTTTCTATGCCTATTCAAAGCTTCACTGCATGGGAACCCCTACGTATAAAAACACTGTCTAAAAGTTTATGTACACATTATTCATATCCTTCACATGCTTTTCGACCGTTTTTTCTTCTTGTCAAGGGGAAAACCCTCATGGACTGTATCCTGCACCTTGGGGTCAGTGGAGGGGCCAACGGTATACTGGACTCTTACCGGCCAAAACCCACCTGGCGTCGATATCCTGTACCCACATATGGCCGAGGGCACTGCAATTTCCGAGGCCTTTATCGCACCATTTAGAATGACCATAATTTTATTAGATACACTAGTCGTGAGTTGAGTACAATCAAAACTAAAATAACAAAAAAAAACTCGCTAAAAAGGTGTCTACCTAAAGGATTTAATAATTAATTGCTGCTCCAAAACTGTCAAGAATAAAACATATCCATCTAATTTATTGGAACATAAATTTTAAAGTAAGGCGATTTGAAAGTGACTGACATTGAAAGTTTTAAATGTCACTGCATAGGGGTCACTCTGGTCAAATGTCGTTATCTCTTATATAAGTTACAATAAATAAAAATATTAATTCAGGTCTCGGTTAAAACTTGAGATTTTGTATGCAGATTTTAGGAATAATCTTTTTGTTTAAAATTGTATCTTATTACCTAGGTAAGATCTAGACACACGGCAGTGTGTCCGCCAAGTTCGAGCAAAAAAAGCGACACACCGGCCGTGGGTTATATTACACGAACCATTTCGGGCCAAATTCGACCCCCCTGTAACTCAAAATCTATTTTATTTACGCATATCAAATTTCTAGTATCTGTTGAGACCCCCTCACTTATCTAAAATACAAAATTTCATTAATATACCTATTGTAGGTCTTGAGATATTGACGTCAGAAAATCGCTATTTTTACTATACACTCACTGACTGACTGACTGACTGACTGACTGACTGACTAACTGACTCACTCATCAAAAACCTAGACCACTTCCAATGGTCGTATTGACTTGAAATTTGGCATGGAGGTAGGTATTTATGTCAAGGTAAAGGGAAAAATCTGAAAATGGCCAAGTGTGAGTCGGTTTCAAAATAATGAAGGTGTTTTATACCCGGTGTAAATTTATACCCCTAAGGAACTAATAGTCGTATTGACTTGAAATTTGGCATGGAGGTAGGTCTTTATGTCAAGATAAAGGGAAAAATCTGAAAATGGCCAAGTGTGAGTCGGTTTCAAAATAATGAAGGTGTTTTATACCCGGTGTAAATTTATACCCCTAAGGAACTAAAACGAACTAAATTTATTTATATTTATATAATATATCTTCGAATGGTACAAAGGTTTGTATTTAGTCAAAGTAAAGTAAAAATCTGAAAACGGCCAAGTGTGAATCACTTTCGAAAATAACGAATGTGTAACTTTGATCCACGAACATAATATATGATAACATGTCATGTCAGTCAGTTGGTAAATCTAGTCCATTTAGTTAATCTAGTTCATTTCTTTGTAAGAAACATAGTGCATATTAAAAAATCTAAAAATAGTATAAATGAGACATTTCTTTAACTAACTTCATCATAAGAAAAAATAAAATAAACAACCTTACAAAAATAAATGAAATCCCACCCAAAACAAAAATGTGAAAGACTGCCAAGTTCGATAATATGGGAATGCTTCGCCTATAAAAGAAGTGAGATCTGAATAAGTACCAAGTTCCATACACATACCTCAGTTAAAAATAGTTACTTTTTAATGATGATTACTTGGCAAGTTTTAATAGAAAATTAAATACTTGATTCATTGCGTTTAGTAGGTTTATAACAAGGTGTATGAAAACTTGCCAAGTAACATCATTAAAAAGTAACTATTTTTAACTGAGGTATGTGTATGGAACTTGGTACTTATTCAGATCTCACTTCTTTTATAGGCGAAGCATTCCCATATTATCGAACTTGGCAGTCTTTCACATTTTTGTTTTGGGTGGGATTGTTTTATATTCAATAACATCGCGTCTTCTAACCATTGAATTATGTTGAGAGTTCATTTTAACAGAATTTTTAATATGTAAGTATGTAATTACCTACGTTGTTTTAACATTCATGTACGTATGATGTGCGTACACGTTCCAATCTAATCAAAAGACAAACCTTTTCACCTTCATTCCATAAAAGGCGTTGACGTTAAAACAAAGAGCAACTTCTAACAAGAAACAAACATAGAACATGAAAACTTACACAAAACACAAATGGAGGAGAAAGTAGTGTCTTCCTATTCTCACAGAGGCTAATCATCGGAGGAAACTGCGTAGGCACATTTTAAAGATGGCGGATAACTGTCTATTGCAATACATATAAAGATATTACATGAGAAAGAAGTCTCATAAAGGTTTTGGTGAAAGAGAAACACTGGCAACTCAAAAAATAACGATTAATGCTGTCGCATTCGTAAAAACAAAATGGCCGATTCTTATTCAACTCTATTCTTTTGTTTTAAAAATAAATTACCATAATTCTGACACAACATTTACATAAAATTATTGTTACAAAACTTCTGAATTTCGAATCGCAGACTATCGTATCTGAACGGCCTTCGCGAATTACGCGGCAGTTTCAAACCGAAGCAAACGATTGCAAAATGTTGATCTCAATCGTTTTGTGGCGACAATCTTTTAATATCGATTATAATGGTTGCTACATTTAAATAAAGGCTGCTATTTGCCAAGAATTTTTATGAATTGAAAAGGTTTCAAGGATTGGGTTTATATGTGCTGTAGTTTGCCCATATTATTTGATCGTTATTAAAGCTAGTAATGCTCTTTAGCCTTAAAAATAGTCTGCTTTGCTTTGATAAGTTTCACGAACACATTCCCAGCAGTTCAATAATTATGTAAACCGGTGAAATATACACGTCCAAAATATTCCTCGATATCCCACAAAAACATTACAATGTTTGCCAGTCAGCCAAAGGATGTTTGTACGCATATTTAGCCACCGAACACTTTGAATTACGGCCAAAACATTGCTTGAGACTGGAAGTTGGAATTCATTTATGCCTTATATAGAAAAGTCGTGTTTCGTTCGAAGATAGGAACGGTTCACAGGTCGGTAGAACAGCGAATACCGTCTTTAGATTTTCCTCAATTCAGTATTACAGCATTGGCGTAATGGCTGATTTACATTGAGTCAGTAACTGACTTGTCAGTCCACTGACAAGTCAGTGCTGACCCGGCACTGCCATCGTGTAAATTGATTTGAAGTCAGTACAGTAGTACTGACGAAACACTGACACTACACTGACTTCGTGTAAATAGCACGCGTCAGTTTTCGGCGCCTACACTGACGTCAGTTACTGACTCAATGTAAATCAGCCTTAATAGTAAGTAGGTAGTAGCTACTTATGCAATTTGATTTTATGTAAGAAATTAATATTGATAAATAGGTATTTTATTCGTAGGACGCCTCTCGGTAAAATAATGCTGAATAAGAATGCAAAAACTTCTAGTACCTAATATAACACCATTTTGAGTCTTTACCTGCGCCCGCGTCCTATCAAAAACCACTTTTGTACTTCTATTTCTGTACTAAGTATAGTTTGGTAGATGTATAGGTACATATTGCAAAAATTGACACGACGACAACTTAGTGACCTTGTGGCTACATTACACGATATAAACATAAGCATGTATTTTGCATACTGTTGAAATTCGAAACCTGATTGACAAAAGTTAAATTCTTTAATTAATTTCAACATCAACGTATAGTTTGATAAGAATTTAATTTATGCCAGACCCAAATTGACTTTGACAAATTCGATAATGAACAAAGAACATTAGGTAGTTAGATAGTTACTTAATTAAAAATAATCGTGAATAATGTAAACACAAACAAACGCCGCATTACTTCCAGAATTCTGCAGAAGCCGATCGTGAAATTCCATAGCATAATTATAAAATACATAATTACATTGATTAGCCTCGTTACGAAGCTAACCAATCGTACAATCACGGCAGAAAAGTTACAAAAGAAACGCAACACGATGCAAAATGGGAAAATCGAATGAAGCGATGTCACTATTACATAAACATTAGACATTTATTCAAATGCGTATGCAAATCAACACATACTCAGATAAGTGCAGGGACACCGCTCTAATGAGGCGTCAACTCGATTCTAAACTCGATGTCGGTGCGAGACGATTTCTATCGAGTTGACTCTATCGAGATCTCGTTATGGGAGTCAGTGAGGCATGACGTCGACGAGTGCTCGTAAGGTGAGTCGCACGATTTTTTAAAAATAAATTCGTATAAATACGAAATTCAAACAGATCCTAAAAAGCGAAACGGATGGCTTGAAGTCACGTTTGCGAGGTCTAGAGAGGTTGAATTGAAGAGGATTGTTATGATAAAAAGAGCTTACAGTTAGCAAATACTACGGCAATTTTTGTAAAATGTTTACATAGGCGAATTTATTTGGACTTTTTGTAGACAGGTACCTAGAGTTCAATTCACTGAGATTTTTGCAGTTAAACAGACAGGAAAATACCGATCAGATTACTTAATTCATTTAAAATATTCGTCCAAGGTTATAGTAATCATGTGATAAAAAAAAAAAACAATAACCCAGCCAAACAAACAAACAAAACATAACACGAAACGGACCAAAAAGACCTAGAACTCCAATTATAAAATTTAACAGACGATAAAAAAATAACAATAAAATTGCGACTGGTAAATAAACAATCGATTGACATTGACACTCGAGCCGGATCTAACGAGAACTTATCACTTGATCTTATTGTCAGGCAACAAGGTGGACTAGTAAACCTTACCTTGCTACCAAGCCTGCTATAAGCTTAGAAAGCCAACCTTTTTTTAACGAGATATCAATCAACGGCTTTCTATATGATTTCTATATTGTCTAAAGATAGACTCGTTTTATACATAATGCATGGAGTTCTAAGAATGGAGTGTCTTAATTTTCTAGACTTTACAGCCGCAAGCATTGTCTATCGGATTAAGAGTTGTATCTGAACACAGAAATACTGTAGGTACATTAAAAACAAAAAGACGTCAAGAGGATAACGAGTAGGATTTAGGTGCAATGACTAACTTTCTTTCTAAAGAAAAACTTGAGCAAAAACCTGCAACAAGACAGATGATTCACACTTTTCCGCACCAAGTCAGTTCAGTGTTCTACCGTCTAGAAATAACAATATGAAGCCTTTATTCCAAACAGGTTCTGATCACGATACATTAAAGAATATTCCCAATACCAGTTATAAACAACAGGAAACCAGTTATTTAGGATTCTTTCATAATAAACTATTAATTTCGATAGGCTTTGTTGGTACCGTGAGAATAATGGCAGATATCACCAAGCCTAAAATGTTTTTTTTGGATTCATAGCAATCTCCTAATAAGTTTTCTTTTGAATAATGAACTTGAAAATCAAGTTTGATGAATTTTGAAATCGTCGCGTGTCCTTTTAATTAAACGACGTGGTTGATACAAGATGTTGCCGAAATTCGCATAAATTATAAATGTTTTTAGTTCTAATATAACATAAAAAGCAGTTAAAATATATACAGTAAGTTAAAGATTATCAACAAACCAGATTCAAACATACGCAGCATGTTGTGAATCATCCTCAAAATCATATTCATACAAGAACCATTTGTGCCAGTTTGAAAAGTCCATAAAAACTCATAACAGTTACCGATGAATATTAAAAACCCAATCGTGCTGCAATTTGCCTATTGACGGAAACGAGACAGGTTGAAAGAAGTTTTTATACTGCTGCACCAGTAAATAATTTATTCGCAATATATTAGAATGGCGACACAAAACATGATAAAGGAAATATGCTTTACAATTTCAAAGGCGTTTGACAGATATACGTTACAATGTTCAAAGGCCTGTGTAATATTATAGGTGATACTGGCAGGATTAGTTGCATTAAAGCTGCGGGTGATATCAATACGACCCCGGCCTAACAATAAACAAGTGACATTGTTACAACAAAGCCAAAAGGAAAACCACCAACGGAATTCAAAGTTCGACTTTATCGCACAAAACTAGGCCGAGCATGTACACATCTCAGAACTTCTATTTATGGAGTTATGAAATGTAGAGGAAGGAGATTAAATCTCAAGGAAAATAATAATTCTCTAGAATTCGTGAAACTGGAAGTTGTCGATTAAAAATAACAAGACAGGGTCCTTGACTTTGTAACAAAGAACTTGCGTCATGCTGTTACCGAGATAACAATATAATTACACCGACAACTTTACTTTCACGGACATAAGCAACGATCATACTTTACTCGGTCTTTACTTAAATACTGACGATTTAGCGTAAGTTAACGGCATTTACAGTTTCAGTTTAAGATTGCACTTGGATATAAGTAATCACTGATCGGTCACACTGAACGGGCAACGACCTAACACGAAATCTAACAATTTTCCACTCGGAGAGGCATTTCGAAAACATCTGGCGTCTAGTCCGAGTAAAAACTTAAGTATGCCAACTTACAAAGTTGTATTACGTAAAGAATAAGGTCTATTTTCACTTTAATGAATACAATAGTAAAATTGCTGAAACATAGCTCTGGTTCGCTGATTCGTTAAAACGTTTGTACAACGAAATTTTTTAATACTGGTGCTGGACTTTCTGTTGCTTTTGTTGTTAACAACGACACTTTTTATCGCCAATTATGATTTAAATTGGCGTGCCGTCTATCATTTTTATTAAACTTTTGTCAAAATTAATTTTATCGTCTATTCACCGAGTCAACATTTTTGTCAAATCAATGTACAGTGAACTAAAAACCTTATTCTTGTCTATTAGAGTTAAAACTGCATTTCTTTTTATATTTATAGTTTTTACTTGATCATAGTTTCGTATTGGCATATTGATTTTATTAGCAAGACTCATCGAGCCTTTTATAAATCTTGCGTAGGTGCAGTCTACAAAAATTCTTACTTTCAACCAACTAACACACTTCGAATTTGTGTCAGACTGAATCAAAAAACCATAGAACATGTATGTAATTTTTGCCAGTAACCGTGACGTTATAATCATATCGTTTTGTCCATCCATCAATATACGGAGTCGTAGATGGAGAGCTAACGGTATAATCAGTCACATCTGAATGAACGGACACCAAGTCTAGATTCCATCACGGGGAGACCTCGATAGTTTTTACAATAGTTTCTCTTTTAGCTGCATTATTAATGATCTTTATGGCTCTGATAATTAAGCATCTATTTGTTTAACTCGCTGCGTTTGTAACTTGGTTTAGTCCGTATTTGTCTGTGATCACTTTGATGCTTTCTTAATTGAATTTTCTACATCATTTAGTTTTGAGTCTAATGTTACTGCATCTTCTTTTTTCTTAGCAATGAGTACGTACTGCGGTTAACGGTGCAAATATGTTTGAGGATATAACGAACTTTTTTGTCAAATATTTTAGAAGTGACTAATACAAAAAAAAAACAATAGCCAAAAACGTTCCTAAATTCTTAACTACATATTCATAAAGAGTCTGTATCTTAATAGTCTTGCCATTTAATCGTCTAGTCTTTTGTCCATAACTCACGTATTTGTCAAGAAACTAGCCAATGATATCATCACAAATAATCGTGACTTAATATTTATCTTTATTTTCTTCAATATTTCCTTGTAAAACCACTATTTGAGTACTCAAAAACATCTTGCAAGTTCTATCAGTGTTTGCAATAAGTGTTGCTCTATCGCTTAGATCAGTTTCGCAAATTTATAAGTCATTAGGTGTTTTTGCATAATCTGTAGTAGGAAAACGAAATCTGTTTTGCATGCTAGTTAAAGGTGACAAAATTGGTTCAAGAACATTCACGTTACGTTTGTGTGTTTTTGTATTGTTCTTATTAACTTTGACCTGAATTAAGTTATTTTATGCATTCATAAAATCTGAGGGTCAGTTCATTCATTAGAAGCTCTGGTACATACGGTTACTGTTTTACCCGTTATCCAGTCTTAAGTCCCTTCCCGACTAAGAAATGTCAATCACAACAATTTACAAGAAAATAACACTATCAACTTAGCTGTAAACTTACAACCCGCAATATTATAACTTGACCAGTGTTGTTGGACCTTCTTATCTTAGGAGCTGTTTACAAGTTGCCTAGTTCTAGAGGTCATGTTAAACTGGTGTTGTAGTGATAACAATCTGGAATTGTGCCATGGCGATTATCGCTTGTGCAATATACACGGCTGTCATAATGTCTCCTGTGTTCCCATGGGCGGTGAAGTTGTTAGAAGTTAATTGCTTCACACTATTTGTACCCTCTGCTTTTTAGTTTTGATTGGAGAAGCCAATCCCGTAAATTGCAGTCGTTAACTAAGTTCTGTGATAGCTTTAATTGTGCTATTACTGTGGTACGGTTGAGAACTGTTTGAAAACTGTTTTGCTTTCACGAAAAGTTATGGTTTTCAGGTTTTATTACCCTTTAAGTGGTTGAATGAAGGTTGAAACGGAAATTAAACTGCCTTGATTGTTTGATAGACACTTAAGACAAGACATCGCATTCCCAAGGCGAAGAAACATAATTGCCATTAAAGGCATTTCACACTCTCAAGACTAGAAAGAAACAAAAACTCTTTCCTAAAGCCATTAAACCATCAACAATTCCTTCGCGAAAACCATATAAGACAGCTACGTCTAATGGAAACTGTTTCCGACATCGACTCAAGCGCAGCGTAAGTATCTCTCCTTGAATGTTCAAAAGAAATCTGGCATGAGCACGCGACGTTTTCTCGTTCTAAACATGTCTTATGTAGGTGAATACATAGTATTTGATATACACCTGTTTACGAATAGATAAATGTGGGTAATTAGTCTCTTCCTGCAGTTTCAAAGTCTAGAGCATAATTTAGTTTGAACGATGTGTGTGAAATATGTGTTAAGTTGATGGCGCGTGGGCACGGAACGTGTTTACTTGACTTTGACATTTCGAAGTAACGGTTAACCGATTATTTTTGACATTTGAATAAAAATATGCAAAATAGGTACTTGCTCATGACTTTAGAAGATCATCTAGGTACTTAAACTAAACTTCCCATGCCTAATAATTTAGATTTTGACGAATATTGTGCGTTATTAACAGTCACGGTTCATCGATGACATTATTAAGCTAACAAATCAAGTAAACGAATATTTTCGCAAGGTGAAACAGTAGTCCTACTTGTGTTAACAATATAAAAGTGACGTGATACTAAGGTCACCTGAGCCTGAACAATGCACGTCAATATGATTGGCATTTGACACTCCTTTGCTTCAGGGTTGATACTTGTAAGAAAACTGTAGATATTTTGTTTACCTTAGTAATTTTCCTGGCCTTTTTCAAATATGTTGGGGTCATTATCCGGTCTAAATGGATCAATGTTTAACATAAAGCGACTGTCTATCTGACCACAACCCAATTACCCGGGCAACTTGACACCACTTAATAAGATTATTTGACAGACTTTCTGATTTGTCAAATATCACGTTGACTAAGAAACAACTGTTCCTTTAAAAAACACAGCTTTAATGAAACATGAAGCATATTCAAGACATTTTCATTTGAAAAAGAAGACTTGAGAGAACTAACTGCCAACCCTATGAATAACTTACTTCCCAACATTTCTAAAGACTCTTATTTCAACCACTTAAGGTCCATTTTCGTAAACACCTACCTGTTCATATTTATCAATCATAGTGACACAAGTGTTTTGTTGAACAATACACTTTGTTAGTGTGCCAGTTACCTGTTTTAAAACACGTGTAGAACCGGCAGTATCTGACAAACGAATGGATGTCGCTTGAAATAATACGGATATTTATAATATTGTTAGAAATTATTTGCCAGAGGAAATAATGGCCAATCTTACAGGAATTTTCTTTAATTAATGTAGATAGAGACTTATTGTTAAGTTTTCTATATTTGACACACTTATCCACATATTTATCGTTATATTCGTTCAGTAATATCTGACTATTTTGGCCTTCCAAATTCCACTTTTCGCAGACAACAACAAATTATATTATTGTTGAAAACATTACACGGGACCCTAATTTTCAATACCCAATCACGTAAAACCAACACCGTAGCATTTCTAATTTCCATTACACCGTTTAATTACATTTAGGAGAGTTTTACGGCCATCAAGCCATGATCTGACGCATGAATCTATCGCGTTAAAGGAAAAGTTTACGAGAAAATATAACTACCAATCAGTTCCACGCCTAAATCATTTCACTTTTGACAACACCGTGAAATATGATTAACAACATTATATAACACGATCTTTATTTAATTTGTATATAAAAACGCTCAAATTACGACGTAACGCGTTTTTGTAATTATGGGTAATCATAAAAAAATGGTACATAGAAAGCCATATTCAATGATTACAAATTGACTTTCGACTTTTACCGTGTCGTAACTTTACTGTCACGTAAACTTGTATGGTTTGAGATGATACCAAAAATGTATGTTACAAATTATGATTGTTGGACAAAAGTTACAATCAAAATCAGGTTTTCAAGATATGAGCTTACTAGCTTCTTACGGTCCTGGGCGAAGAATTACACATGTCTACATAAAATATAGGTAGTCCTCCTCAAAAATAGGAAGTCTGAAAACTTTTCACATGGGTCTTTTTCTGAAAATAAAGCAAACAAACTCTTGAGCTTTATGTTACTTTTAGATTATTTTCTGAGAAAATGATTTTCAAATTAAGCAGGATGAATAGAGAAATGCAATAATATGCATTTGCATGAGCACTTAAATTCGTATCACAATTAACGACAAACATTACAAACTATAAACAAACTTTAATTTTGTATTCTTTCTTAATTGCTTATTCGTTGATTTGACGCTTTCTTAATGACTCGTCAAGTTGTCAACGGTTAATTTTTCTGCGAAAGTGTCGACACTTGAGTGTAAACGGGTAACTTAACGGTCGCAGGCAAAGGGCCAACTTGGTAGCACCATTAACACTGGTGTGCGTAGGAATTTACCAATGACATTAGTTTTCAAGTGTTTCTCACGATATCTAGTTTGACGACTTTATTACAGCTCATTCATGTTAGTGACTGTTCTTTAACACCCCGAAGGAACAAATTCATACAATTTAATGTAAGGTTGCGTTGACCTACCCAAGGTTTGAATATTTCTTTGTGACTCTTTAGATCTTAATTGTTCTTTTTACTGTGAAATTATGAGACAAACTCCGATTTACGTTTATAATAAGTATCTCGGGATAGACGGTAAACAGCGAGTGCGTTTATGGATACCTTACTGTTTAGCAATTGGCCGTTTTAAGACACATCATTCAGACTTAAACTTTCTCCAAGTATTTGAAAGTACTTCTTGCCTACACGATGCCTGTCTATTAGCTACAAGCAAATACTTAAAGAAAAACATTTACAACTCTTATATGAAGAGACACTCTTAGTACTTTGTCAAACTAATTTGACGTCTGTCTAAATTCAGCTCTTTGATAGAACTGAATATTTTTTTATAATTTCAAGCATAGAAAGTTAATGTTCAAACATCGAACACGCATTATAAAGTTGGAAAACCGTGTATAGTGTGGCCATGATGCCAGATAGAGTGAAACTTCTTGCATAAAACATGAAAAATATATAATTTCTAAACGCTTGAAGATGCATCTATTGTAAAATTGGTGCAATTAAAAACAATAGATCTAATCTATAATTTTCTCGTCATTAGTAATTAAAGTTTTGCATATGCGTGCGTAGTGCTTTATTATTTAATTTTAATATAAATTAATTTTTAAAATTATTTAATGCAACCAGCAACTATCCGTTAAAGTAGATTTATCTCAAAAAAATTTTAAATACATTTTTTTTCTCCGTCGATCACAATGATGGGATCATAGCCATAGTATGTGTATACTTTAGAAAATAACCATGATGCAGATAGAATAGACCCATGAACAGATTATAGCCACGCATATCATTACTCGAGACTATCACTACTTCTCTACGCCTATCATATAACATATCCTCGATTTTCCACTTTCATTTTCCTCGAGTATCAAGAGGTTAGCTTTCCTCAAGTTCAAGTTACTCAACTTGGGTCAAAAGTTAAAAGTATTGACATTCAGTATGAATAATAACTGTACTTGCGGCAACTGGGTCAGAATCATTAACATTATCTTAGAACTACGTATCTACTTATTTCGTACAAATATGAAAATACATAAGAAACAAAACTACTTAAACTAATGAATAAGCTAGCTAACTATCAACTATAACTAAAAAGCTAAGCAAAAAACAATAATTTTAAATCTAGACTACAAACTACAACCTACATTTAACATGACCCTTACTTGGCCCTACAGAGCACAGACATAATATCAAAAGTTACGTATAAGTACAGCCAATGTTGACATCACACTAGTTTTACTTAAACAGGTATAAAGCCGACAACCAGTCGTATAATATTCCACTACACTAGGTCAGAGCATGCCCAAAAATGACATGCTTGATAATAAATATATATCAACGCAGTAACGTAGGTGGAACACACAGAAGAACGAAATATTTTGTACGCAATCCATTGCGCCGCATATTCAAATAGTGCATTACCATAACCTTGGCAGGTTGTAAATGAAATAGAAACAGTTGAATTTCGTTTTTACTTTCGCAGTAGAAGCTCTAGTGCCACTTATAAAGCAGTGTTTCGACTCAAGTGTACCACTTTGGCGAACAACTGAATACATTAAATACACATGAGTGGACAATTTCGTGCTCATTACCTTGACTCGTATTTGAAAAGGAAAATGTACTTTTTGACTTAATGACGAAAGCGTTGACAGTTGAGAATAGTAATTTAAAAACGAAATGATCAAGTGTTTGTAAGAATGCATCTAATGAGCATCATAAATGCTCATACTGATGTTGGTATTTACACTTGACACATTACTGCTGTTAACTCCATGAAGCAGAACCAATGAGTAAGAACATTCACCCCATTGAAGTAGGCATGCATAGCAATGTAAACCTAGCAACGGACTAACTTCATCGTTCCTTGCCGGAGATAATCGCGGCGAATGTGAACAATCCCTACATTTCCCATGCTCTCTCCACTTTCTTAGCTTACATGCAAAGTCAATACTACATGCTAACGAAGACGCGAGGTCACATCGACGTGACGATTCAATCTGCCGTCCCATACTTATAAGGCTAAGACTGACAAGATGAATGAGACAACTCACCCAATCACGAGAAAGTAGGTTGTATAACAGGAAAATATTACACGAAATATTAACTCATCGGATAGCCGATAATAATCGATTTGTTTAATAAATCCTTCGACATGTAACGCAAGATTTCCCAAAAATCTTAGCACTTAAAACGCAAATGTTAATAGTTGTAACAAGGTCTGTGGGACATCGTGTAAGGCATAATTTCCATACAAATTACGGTCACTTTCGAAATTGTGCATTGAAATTCGGTTGTGCTGACAATTTTAACGCACCATTGTGTTTGGTTCTCGATCGTTTTGTTAAGGCTTTTAAGAAATGTCTTAAGCGTGTAAGTGGTAGTTTACTACATACAAAATGTAGAAACTACCAGTAAAGAAGTAATAGCATATCAAATAAACGGGCAAAAGTAATTAATGATAACTTTTGAAATACAACTATTTGCATCCAACTTTATATTATCCACATCTGCGTCGAGCCAGGAATTTTATTACAAAACTCAGAAGAACAAGAGAAATATAATAAGACATTGTCGTTGCATCACCTTCGTTCAGTCACGATTCTATCTGGGCTGCCACTTACTTGCATTAATATGGAATTATGTTGACGAACGAACCACAAGCCGGTTTGGGCGTAACAAAGAATTTTTCATATTGGAAGACATTAAGTTATCTAGAAGTTCTAATGAACAAGCCATAAAAGATTATTGTTATTAAAGAATATTGTAGAACAATATCAAATTAATTTTATTATTCGAAAGTCAACAAAATACATTAAATAATGAAAGATTACACTACCGTTTCAGCAAAAGACGGTATTTATGAGTGTAACTGCACAGTAGAAAGCATAACCAATCAAATAATTACCGAAACAAATTAATACTATAAAATATTTATGTTCATTGATAATAAGAACCGCTCCCTCTTTTAATAACCATGCTAACAACCACTGTACAATGTATTCGAACATTCAAGTAATTTGTTTATCTAGTAGACCAATACAGCAACAATCTTGATTTAATTATCCTAGTTGAAAATTATGACATCGATTTAGATATGCATTATTTCTAAGCCGTACTAAATGAGATCACTCCTGTATGACAACCTGGTCTTAACCTAAATGACGTCAATTGGCACAACTTTAGTAAAGATCTACCATACTAAGTTACTCAGCGCCATACTATAATTATACCTAAATCTATTTGAAACACCATATTTTGTTCATAATGTCATGTCAAACCAGTACGGAATATAAAATAGGACTTGAATATTAGCTGACCCCAGCTGAGCAAAAGTCAAGGATGTAAGCCTTAAAAGTAAAAGATATTATGTATGGAAATGTCAACAGTATTAGTTATCTGTCATCGTCTGGCTTCGGTCGGAGTCGCGAGGTGAACTAGACGATTTGTACATAAATAATAATGACTTTTTCAAGCAAAGATCTAAAAGAACTATGAACGCTGAAGAAATGAATAAAGATACAAAAATAGATGATGGAAAAACTAAAAGAAAAGACAAAATAGTAATTAAAATTACTGACGCTGGTATAACTGATTTAGACATAAATGATTTTGATATTGGGCATCTTTTTAATAATTAGAAGCTACATTAAAACACTAACTAGGAAGTAAACAAGGTTACTATAGAAACTGATATTATTTCAAATTAAGTTACATGAACTTATTGTCGAAACTTCCTTCTTCGCTGACAATGCAGACAATATTATTAAATATTTTAAGTTAAAAAAACATAAGAATATATTATTAACAGATATCAAATGAGAACCTGAACTCGTATTTCTTTGTTTAACAACAGAATAGTAAATAATACTGCATATAAAAATGAAATTAAGCATCTTGACGCTAGTACAGCTAAAATGCAGTAGCAGACACAGTGTGTTTCAGGAAAGAAATGCATAATTTAATAAAATAAAACATATTAAAAGTACCAAGATCACATGAAATCAAAGAGATACTTTTTATTTCCCCTACAAGTATGCAAGTGAGAGTGATGGCAGTGAATGGTCATGTGAAATTCATATGATCTGTCCTACACACGATCGCTTTATAGTATCTACGTGATTTAGCAGTAAAATACTGAATCAATTTGAACGGTTGCATTCAACGCTTTCCATCGTTTTTAGTACTGGTATATTGTAAGGGCTTGTGTGAATCGGTTACCGTATCTACCTCATTTGAAGATGAGATGCTTGCCGCTTCTTTTAGAATATATTTCTTCTTTTAGTTTTATATTTATTGACAAAGATCTTTGAGCGTAACTCATCGCCCTTTGATAATTAAAACTAAATAAGCCCGATTATTTTTGACTCGACAAATAACTCCAATACAAGCATTCTACGCGACGTAGAATATAAAATGTCTTTAAAAAGTCCTAAAGCAATAAAACCAATAGTAATAAAAATAAATAAAAAGTTCGAGGGACTTTCCTTGATGAGCCAATGCAAATAATACCTGAATCGTGATTGGCCATTTTCCTCATCGCTGACCGCAAGAGCCTTTTTATGCAGTTTTAAGTAGGATGAGTAATTTTAATCCATCGTCCAAAGACTTTAAAGCTTATAATCCTATCAATATTTGAAGGTAACCGTAAAAATATTATGATGCTACACGTCACTATGGACTAGGACAAACAAAATCATTACTAGAATAGTCTTGACATTAAAACTCTTCATTTATTACAATAATTCGATGTAATTGTGTTGATAACCACTCCATTCAAGGCGATTCACACGTTTAGGGCCTTTGTCTGACAAACAATTGAAAGTGAATACTTTTAACGACCACATTTTTATGAGACAATGACATTTATTCGTGTAGTTCCATCATTAGAGACAATAATCTTAAATTATGTAAGTTTTGTCAACCAAATCATTGTTTTGAATCAAGAAGTATGAATGCGAGAATTCTGTTACCATTAAAATTTAACTATTGTGTGACTTTAATAGCGTTTGCAGTTTATCGAGATTGTTGTCAAACATTGGAACGGTTTCAAAAGCAATTTCATAGATAACGTAAAATCTTCATTTACTTTGCGATTGCTTTATTAGAGTCTTTCCAAACTCTTACTTCAAATGAAAAGTACCGAAACAATAATCAAGCCATTAGTTCCATCGGAAAGCAATTTAAAATTCGTATTGCACTACTTAAGTAAGACCCGCTTATTTAAAAAGCTGGTGCCGAAACTGTTCCGTGACATGGAATATAAAAAAATCTATATTTGGAGGCGATTGCTGCATTCGCGCCAATAGGAGCGGTGAATGCGGTGGCAGCGAGGTTGTGGCGAGGTCGTCACGAGGGCCGGCCGACTCAACACTGGACCGATTTTAAACTTTTATAGAACTCACGACTTGTCAGGTCCTGTTGTACAGAGACCTTGACTGCGCTAAGTGGTCGTCGATATTACTCACGCTGTTAACAACAGCATTAACTTAATTGGTTGGACTTGAAAATGGATCACGGCTGATTTGAAGATGATCATGATAAGGAAAGTTACAAGAAATAATTGGAAATCGAATGTTTATAGGCTTTCCTTAGGCCTTGTGAAAAGTTTTTCATTCGCTTTTCTTACACGCAAACCAATAAATTGTTCTTAGATGAATATTCAATAAGTGCTGTAAATTATTTTAATAATGAAGGAATCATAAATAACGACTTTACGAAATAATGATCAGAAAGACTCATGCAACGGGATAACTTTAGTGCAGCCATAAATTAGAAGATATTATAACAGTATGTTTGACCAACAAATTAAATTATGGTAACTGTTTATGAAAAAGTGTCAATTTATCTCTGTTTAAGCCGAAAACATCAAAAACAGTTATAATGCAGATAATTTATTGTTACAAGATACCGTGTTTTGTGAAGGCAGAACGAATGCTGATAAATCTACAAAAGAAGACTGACATTAATCTACACACACATATAATTTTACGTGCATAGTCAAAAGTCCTCAAAATGAAACCTATCTCGAAGCTACGCAGTATGCAAAACAATGAAAAGTCGCCTTGTCCTAATTACATCGCCCTTTGCGGAGTGGGCGGTGAGACTGGCCCGCCTTGCGACCGCTCTAGATGTGTACTCGAACATCCTAACAAGACCACTTACTTACATTTTATTGTAATTAAAACCAACAGAAAACAAGGACTTCCACAGGGTACTATTTTGGGACCGACGCTGAATTTTTGATTAGTAAATATCAGCAAGGTTGTAATCATTATAAAGTAGGGACTTTAATACTTAGGTATAATATACTTATTTAGTAGCATGTGTGAGACACGAATTGTAGTAACTAAATATTTAGTCAGTCCGGTTATACATAAGCCTATAAATGAAAGACAATGTTAATAAAAAGTCAAGTGCTTAGAAATATAGCCTATAAATATTGCCTACACTTTCACTAGTTCTTAGACATAAAACACAGCTTTTATGTAACTATACAATTAAAATATGGTGATTTTATAGAAATAAACTCGTTACAAAACTTCGTTTAATGTAAAAACCTTCGATAAATTATATAAGGCAAGGCAAGTTGTAAAAGTCAGCTAAAGTACTTTCCCTCGAAGCCTTATACAACTCGATTAGCTACTGGTACATTAATCTTTTCTTTCACTCCTTATATTTTAGCAATACTTGCCGAAGAACATGTACTTACAAGCATAAAGCTATCTGATTGAGAAGAAGCTTCTCATTTATTAAAGGATGTTACTGCAACGAAACTGGCTGGTCAGAAGTTATTGCACCCTTGCGTATAAAATCAGCCAGATTAAATTAAGAACAAAAACAACGATAGCGTTACTTTTACAAATAACAATTAAATAATTCAAATATTCAGTAACACGAACGCCTTTATTGTCTAAACGTGACGGATATCAAATAACAGACAGATAAAAATAAAAGACAAACAACGAACAGTAACATAAAACCGAGTCGAACTATTGTAAGTAAACTGGTAACGAGAGCTATAATTTACGTTGTTAGTAGAATAAAATATAGTGTTGAAACAACAATAGCGGAAAGCCGGAAATAGGAAACTGTTGAGTGTGAAGACACGGACATACGGCCGCGAAGAGCGAAGAACATTAGATCCGCCAGTGTGTACCGCAGTGTGTCACTGCGCCCATAATTGTGGGGTTATGCCGTTGCATCAAATGCAAGTCGACGTTATATAATTTACGCAAGTATATTTAAGATGTAATGTGCAGTTATTGCATGTTATTGCAGAGTACCAGTGAAATCTGAGTAATGATGCAGCTGATGAATAGGAATTAAATGCTAATGATGTAGCCGATAAAAATTCTGTGTGTTTGATTTATACTAGGTACTACAGACGGAATAAAAGTAAGACAGAACAAGGTTTTAAGCGTGGAATTTCCAAATAAAAATAGTCATCTAAAATGTACCTGTTTTATGAGAAACGGTTTTATTTGTCTCCATAACGAATATGACCGCCAAATCGAATGTCATTTGTTAATCATATTCCTTTTTCAGCATCTTGTTCAATACAAGTGCATTTAAAGATAATTCTTTAAATTGTACATATTTGAAATAAGCTTTGGCATTTTAAAATGGTCTCGTAAAATATCATAGACAAACGGTCTTGACCTTTTTGTGATCAAAAAAGTTAAAAGGCCACATTCATTTTCGTTGAAATAAATCATGCGGCTACTTACAAAATATAAAAGAACTTAATTGAGTTTGTAAGTAATTTTTGGTTTATTATCTGTACAAACTCGTGCATGGTTTTAGAATTGGCCTTATGCCATATGGAATGAAATGCAGCCTTGAATTTGTTTGCTTTTAGTTCAAGATTCTTAAGATAGGGTGCATTTAATACTCCATGTTTGCTGGCTTATATTCCTACCCCAACATAAGCTGCACTATCTATTTGACCTTCTCATAAAAATCCCTAAATTCCTAACATTTGATAAAGTGGTATTAAACACGGTTCTATCTATGTATTCATATCCTATACTAACATTGCACAGTGATTCACTCTAAGGCCATAAATCGAAAAATGTCATTGGCTTATCCCCATTAGATCTACTTACTAAGTGATTAACAAGTTAAGAAGCTTCCGAAAACTCTAAATACCAGTGTCATAGGGTCAACTTATTATTCACTTTTGTGCATCGGAAGTTAGCGCATCTCGAGTCTAATTATCGCAACGTGTGAGACATCAAAACTTAACACTTTGTTTTTGAGTGTCACTCTTCCAAATCAGGTGTTTACGTATGGTGATAGTATGGAGGTCCAAGACCAAGGTATGTACTTCTATTATCAACTACTTTTTTATTTTTTTTAATGCGTTTAATATTTTATTTTATTTTTTTATTGAAGGTAGCGTTTTTGTAGATTTGTTTGGTATACTTTGATTTCATTTGGACCTATAACTTTTTGCTGCTCAGTGCTGCACTTGAGGCAAATGTTTTTCGAATAAAGAGGATGTTCTTATAAAACCATATAAGTTTCATCTGCATCTTTCTGCCCCTTCTTGGGTTAAAGGAGTGTCAAAGTATGCATGTCCATAGTAAAGAAAAAAACTTTATATTTTAAGTTCAGCTTTCATGTTGTTTTAGGTAAAGTTTTCAAATGTTCTGTTTCGAGGACGACTATTTTTGACATTTGGCACTCTAAAAAGGGTAGTCCAAATGAAAAATGCAACATGTCCTGAATACTTTTACAGAAACATCGTGCCTTTCGGATGACATCGAAAATATCAAAGTAGAGACTTTAAGTAATAAAATTATGAATGTATGTAAACGAATCTCTCATTATTGGGCAATATCAAATCGTAGTAGGTCTAAGTTTATAGAGAAATATTCAGATTGGCTGAATGTAGTTGAAAATATTGATGTAGAGCGAATTGAGTTACATGTATCTCAGAAGTCTGACAAAGTTGAACCATCAACTTCTTCATTCAGATCCCTTCCTAACAGGTTTACGAAAGTTCCCTGTCAAAAACAAAAGGTGTACTATCAAAAATTGTACTAGATTTGTTATCTGTTTGTAGTAAATACTTTTGAGCTTGAATGTATTCTGGTATATTTTGTTTTGTGTGTATTTGCAAAAAAGGTTGTTCGTGTATTTTTGTTGTTTTATTTTATTCCTTTATGGTTGTTTTTAATATAAATAACCATTATTTATATAGATTTTTCATTAAAAGTCGCAGTATGACATGTTCTAGGTTTATCGTCTAAAACAAAATTACTGCGAGACATTTTTACACCTAAATAGTAATGATATATTTTTTAATGAATGCGGATATGTTATAATTTTAAAAATTTACACTTCTCTTAACATATTTCAACGTGTAAAATAAATTAATTAAAAGTATTTGTGAGTTTCGTATTTATGGCCGCCTTTGTATGGAGCGTGAATCACTGTGCATTGTCGTCTGTCAAAGCTGAGTCAACAAAGATGCTCTCTAAAATGAAAAAGTCAAACAGCCAAGGTCAGAATACAAGCTTGGAATATGTTCTTACAGGCTTATCAGCTACAGGGTGCTTTTACAACCATGGTTTGTTTGCACTTTCATAAACATCGGGGAACTTTGTTTATGATAATGTGTCTTGTTTATACACCCTGATACTTTGTTTAGTGTCATTCTTTACTTAAGATACTGTGGAGATTCATAGAGGTCCTAAGCAGTTAGGTGGTTTAAAAATAGAACGAATTTTAAAAGGAGGATTTTATGTGATCTCTTTTTGTTTTTACTTTGGTTTTTATTCGAAAGAAGGCGGGTAATGTTTATGTGAGATTGCAACACCATAGTGGTAAAGAGATTTTTTGCTGTCTTGATTTAAACGGTATTAGAAGATTTTATTGATACTTGAATAGATAGATTGTAAAATAAAATTCTACAACCACATTTATTGTACTGCTGTTATCACAATAACAATAAAATTCTGCATCAAAATGTTCCTAACGCTTGCAATCTTTAGAAAGTTCTAAGACCGCACCGTATATCATAATGGTTGAATGGGTTTCTATTATTTACTACGGGCGTTGTTCTACATTTAAAACATAAAGTATAATATTTATTGCACTAAATCTTAGCGGTAGAACAATAGCAATAAAATGTTGCATCCGTGCTTCGGCACTTACTCAATGGATTGCTTGAATGTTGACGTTAAATAACGGTAGACATTATTGTCTATTTCAAATAGGTAGGCAAATTGAAAATGTTATACGAAGTACCTTTAGCAATCAAAATTATTACTTTACTTTCAAATAAATTCTTATTTTGATATATTTGTTAAAAACAAAGATAATAATTTAACATAGCAACATTTTTGTGAAATAACTTATGTAAGTAAGGCAAAGACACTCCATATTTTTAAAGTTTAACAACTTAGGCAAAAACTTAGGAAACTGTTTATATTTGGCGAGTTCATAATTTTCAAGTCTATGCTAAATACGGTTCCTAAACTCTTTTGAAACTTTTTCAAGACTTGAATGTCGTCATCCAACTTCACCGCAAAATTGCGCAGTACTACAAAGTTTCTGGACGGAACATTTCAAAAAACTAAATTGCATCGTTATGTAATGCGTGATCTAGTTATTTTATTGTTTTTAGACGAAGCATAACTTGAACATGTAATTTGTATCGTTAGAAAAAAAAGTTTGGTTAGCATCGAGGTCACAAACGGCAATTTTTGAAAATAGTATCGAATGCATTGTTTTTAATTCTAAAATAGAAACTCTTTAGAATAAAAGAACGCTAACTTATCGCAGATAAATAAATTCAGAGACCGGCTGTAAGGAGTATTGAAAACTTTCGCAGATTCCTCAGCAAACATTTTCTTTCACCGGCGATCTAGTGGCTTATGCAAAGAATAATTAAACAGATATAAACAAATCGGCCTGCGTCCACTGTTTACTAAAGAGACATACGAAGCTCGTTTCGAAGGTAAATTTTTCTAAACAGAAGCTTCGGCCACGAGTGGTGCACGTAAGATGAGTCAGGGACCTTTTCACCCGCCGCCCATTGTTTATTCTGGACGCAAACACGGCCTCAAGTTTTCCCCCACATTTTCGATACTCAAAAAATGTCTAAACGTTACCTTTGAATATTCATAAACCCCTTTTATGAGTTATGAACGCTTAGAATTTATAATTTCTCGCTTTTTACTCGACTGACTGTATAGAAACTTGTTTCTGTTGAATATTTCATTATTTGGTGTTATTTTGAATTCTCAGAGTTGTTATGTGTCGAAGATTAATTAAACGACGCTGGGAGGCTCTCAATCAAACGTTGAGAGTTTAGTGTTTAAGCTTTTTGTATTTAAAATGTTATCTTCATGATTTACAGAGCTAGTAATCTACCAAAATATGATTGGTTATTTTGACGAACATGATTCTTATAAGTAAGCTTTCTCCGCCACCGTTAAAGTTATACAATAAGCATAACTGTAAACATCCGTTCTTACCTCTGCTTAGGCAAGTCCGTTAAAATTCCGGCACACTGCTTTTAAGATACACTAACACTTATTCGATTTTAGCGAGTCGATCGAGCGTCGGATCCCCGCACCGTTATTCACGTCATATGTGTGTCAAATAACGAGAAAAATTCTCACAATCTCCGTTTGCACTCACGTAGGGAGTTGAACACAGCACTAGCACAAAGGTTTATCACTGATCACTGTAATGTGGGTAGGTGTTGGTGCAGGGAAGCACAGGGTGTTGCGCGCGCGGCGTCGCGTTGCGCGGTGTCGTGCAGTCGGCGCAAGCGTCGGTCGTGCGCCCGCCTCTCACTCGCATCGGCGACTGGCGCTCGCCTCCTTCACCTTCGCCGCGCGCCCGCCCGTTTCGCAACCTCAGCGGTTTCCTTGCAGATATCTTGTTGCATGGCAACTGTTCAAAACGATGTGACTCCGCAATAACAAACCGATTTCCAACCATATCGATTGTTTTCCAATATTTTTTGTGTCTCCACTTCTTAAGTGGAGTAGATACCTGTTTCTTTGTTAAGTTTTAAGCTAAGGGTTAAGATTTTGTGTGCGGTAAGCGGTTTGGGCGCAATGTAAACAAACAATTTGTTATTCGCCCGAAGCTTTACTTGATGTATCTTTGCGGAGCTCTAGACACGCACATCGTAACGAAGGCTTTTTATATGAAATGCTATTTCTCTTTTCCTGTATTAACTTTCATCAGCCCTTATAGCGTTCTATTTATACTCCAAAGGTAGATGAAAGGTGCATTCAAAAGTTGACTAAGCTCAAATAATCTTGACCGAGAATCGAACCCGGAACTGCAGAGTGCAGACAGATGCACAGCCCGAACCGACTCAAACTGGTTGTCTTGCTCTTGATCTTAACAAAGCTACTACGCTTTCAAAACTAGTATCGGAATACTTAATGGCGCTGATAATAAAATTTTACAAGAGAATTGAACCGAACGTGACCGAACAACTGGACGTGAACTTTCTATCAATATTAAATCGATTGATTGTTTAAATTCTATGAAATAGCACATATCGATATGTGGTGAAACGCTGATGAAATCGATACTGTACTTGCAGTTCATATTATAGTGTCACAATTATAATGTATCGAGACATTACTTCAATTGTTTTCGCGTATAACTAGTGGGCGGTGATATCTTTTGGGTGTGATATCGCAATCAGTCACTTTCCGAACTCCACTAATTCATCGTATCTCGAGAGGTTTTGCTTTCACAAATGAAGTTTGCGCTATTTTTTTCAGCCCCAAAATATTTTGTTTAATGGAAATGTATGTATGTTTTGAGAACCGCTTCTTCGAAAACAGAATTTTTTATAATAAGTAATTTCGTTGTCGTCAAAACAAAATGAAAGAAAACTTTGTACCCAAATTAAGGTAAAAATACAAATCTTTACAATGAAAACGGAAAACATCAAAATACAACCTCCGAGCCTCATTTGAAAGAACATAAAATGGTCACCGCGTCCACAACATTTCTCTTACGCAAACAAGTGACATCAAATGATTACCCAAGTTGTCATCAAGCGTTACTTTCAGTAAATAATGTGCGGCTACTTATCTGACCCGACGGCGGATGTTACCTCGGTACTAAATTATACCCTTGGTATTAAAATAAGTCTTATGTAAGAAGAGTTTTTCGTTTACGAAGAATGGTTGATGCTGATATTCAATACTGAATGTTTTTTTGCGTATAAGCCTTATGGCTGCACGATCCTGAGAAAGTGACTACAGCTTATGGATACCAGAAAGGAAATAGGTAGGTAGTTTAAGTCAGTAGGTAAACTCTGACTCTGACTAACAGCGGGAGGGATTACCTACTTAAGGATTACCAACTTAAATTAAGAATAACCTTAGTTATGCGAAGCTTTAATTAGAGCGGTAATGATTATTACCGATACTATTTGAGCATACATGCTTATTACAGCTGGTGTCGTTTCTGTGTGAGAGTATATTATTCGTCTTGTAGCCTATTATTCCGTGCAGGCATGCAGGCAGGATGACGATGAACCGGAGAATTTCAAAATTATTTGAGTCAGAAAAATGGTCATGTATATGAACACTCAAATGCTTTGTAGCTTTAAACATTTCCACTAGCTTAGTGTAAATAGAGAGTAAAACCTTTTAGATAGAAGAACATTTTGTGAACGAGCGAGTATTTACAATGTAAAATTAAACTATTTGCAACCGTTTGAATCTCAAACACTCTCAACTGGTGTATAACTATGTAGTTTATTGCCAATATATTTAAAACTTTATTCAATTGCTTTCAACGAATTGCCTTTATCACAATAAACATTAGACATTATTGAATTCGTTTCACTTATTCACCACACGCTATTTTATTAGCTTTGTTGTGAAACTGTGTGAGATAGTTGTATGCATGTGCAGTAGTGCTGAGTATTAAATAAATTGTCTTTTTTATTTACAAATAGATTATCGAATTAATTACCCCTACCGCTAGGGATGTACCTTAAAGTTTACCGTAGTATAGTCTACAATTCTTTGATTACCTACTAACCAAAAGTGCCTGAAAATAATCTAGCTTAAAAACAATTGTTGCTTTTGAAGTGGCATTATTGGACTATTCAAACTATTGCTGCTGCTTACGATCTTAGATAAACAAGACATTGCACTAAAATTATACAAACATAAGTACCTAATGAGTCAAAATTATTGAGACATTATAATCAGAAACGTGATGAAATAATAAACATGATAGGTAACAACGGCTGATAACACGCCTTAGAAATAGTCACGCGAACGCAATTCAAATGTACCTCGTTAATGTGAGTATAGACTACAACATTTTCTGGAGCATTTCAGTGTAATGTATCGTTCTAGCGAATGGTACAATACAGGCAAAAGCTCAGTCTCCAAAGCATTTCCATGTAATGTAACGTTCGTGCGAATGCTCGGTGTTATGTTACGGGTAAATGCTCACAGCGAGCGAGTCTTTCGTCCCTCTCCTTCCGCGTCACCCCGCAACCGTGCATCGCCCACACTTGGCTCGACGAAATGTTACACCAATATGCTCATTGGTTTGTAACAAACAGGCGAGCGTGCTCGATGTTTTGTTCGTAAAAGGATGATTCACTAGAACATCTCATAGAGCAGCTCGTTCTTCTGTTAGAAGTAAATGTTGTAGTCTATACTCACCTTTACAGTCCAATTATGAATGTAGATAAATATTATGGTAAATGAGGTTTCACTTTGACTACTGGTGCCTGTTCCTGCTACTACATCCTCCGTATAAGAGTGCTAAATTAAATCTGACGGTAATGATTGCGCAGTTCAACGATCTGTTAGCAATCTAACCGTTTGGTATGGTGATTAATAGAAACATTATGGTTTTCAGACTTAATAATTAGACCTGGGACAAAATAGTGCACAAGCATTTGCGCATACACAAGAGCACTCTCTATTGCCTCAATCTCATACTCCGATGGGACGGCAATCTGACGCAACTGAAGAAAGATCAGACACATTTAGGTAAAAGGAGAAGAAGAAGAAAGAAATGTGCCCTCTTGCTCGTGATAGAATTCTTGCAAAGTGTTAGGATTCCCGAAGCGATGGCAATTCGTTTGAAGGCTACCTATATTTGTGGTGAGCGTACCTAAATTTCAATCGTTCAAAAAGCTACAGGAATGCATGTAGTTCATTTTATTTGCAAAGAGGAATAAATTCTTATCTGAACACATAATACCTACCTTTATCCTAACGCAAACCGCTCTTGGCGTTCTACATGTCAATAAAATCATGAACTCAAAACGAGTTGGAGCGACCGAATGACCTGTTATGTATGACCTGCAAGGTTGTCCTTAATGATGCAGGTTGGCAAGCCAGACAGTCATATTTATTTTCTAGTAACCACATTACTATGCTAATAAGTACCTATAAAGTAAAAATGCATCTGCCCCTATTTCATTGCCTAGTCTAGCCGAGTTCGCGTGATCCGTTTGACTTACCCCGATTTCTCGAGTCAACTATCTATCATTGACCTCTGAACTAATTTCAAGTTCAGGCTTTGCGTGATTGACTTACAAATAGTCATTCAAACTATGTGCTTCCGCGTTCACAGTGATTTATTTGTTTCTAACGTTGTTTGGACTGCTCTGAATGCATGGATCAGCACACTAGGTAATTTGTTTGATGTTTTATCAATGTCTGTCCTAGTTTACTTCGTTCATGTGAAATTGAGATGGGAAATCATCAAATGACCCTCCCTGCGGTGGGTGCAGCACACGGGAGTATCAAATTGTTACTGCTAAATGTCGCCTATGTCCTTACTGGACCCTTTGTGCATCAGGCCTGTGGTAATACTTCAGACCAATCTTGCAGTTAGTATTTCCACAATGTTGCAAAATCAAGCGACAACGTACCCTCCTGCAGGATACAATAAACTGTTTAGCCTTCGTGATTTTTTATGGCAAACTGAAAAAATAGCATTACTGAATATTGGCTGCATTGTAGGTGATAGTGAATCGTGACCGATTTGACGCCGATTATTTTTTGCCGTCGTACATCCTTACTTAATATTATAAATCGGAAAGTGAGTTTGTTTGTTTGTTTGTTTGTTTGTTTGTTTGTTCCGCTTTCACGCCGTAACTACTGAACCGATTGCTTTGAAATTGCAGACGTAATGTTAGAAGTCCGGATTAAATAATAGGGTACTTTTTATCCCGAAAAAAATAGATATTCCCGAGGGAAAACAAAAATATTGTTTGCTTGATGGATGGATTGTAGATGGCGCTGTGTGTCGTTTAAAACATCCACAAACATGCGAGTGCGATTATTCAATGACATTGTTAAAAATCGGTGATGGGAAAATGACAGTAGATGCAGAGGGAATGAGAACTTTAACGGAAGAGTTTTGTAATGTTGTGGGCAGCGAATCGGAGTTGGTAGCAAAAGTTTATACTGACTTACACGCTCATATAAATGATGATCAATGGCTCTGCGAACGCGCAATATTAGCACCAAAAAATGAAACGGTCACTAAAATAAATGAAAATATTTTGAATGAAGTTATGGGAGAAAATACTGAATATTTATCTGTAGACACAGTGATAGAAACAGAACATAGTGCCTCATATCCTGTGGAGTTTTTAAATTCTTTGGAATTATCTGGGGTGCCTTCTCATAAATTAAAACTAAAAGTAGGTGTTCCGGTGATGCTCATGCGTAATCTCGATGCCCCTAGACTGTGTAATGGTACCAGGCTGCGTGTCACTCAGCTTGGGCGGAACATTATTACAGCCACTATTGAAAGTGTACTCATTCCTCGGATTCCGATTATTCCAACAGACCTCCCATTTCAATTTAAAAGACTACAATTTCCTATAAGGGTTTCATTTGCAATGACCATTAATAAAGAGCAAGGCCAAACTCTAAGGGTTGCTGGAGTATACTTAGAAAAACATTGTTTTTCGCATGGTCAGCTCTATGTAGCGTGTTCCCGGGTTTCCAGTGCCCAAAATCTGCATGTTTTGCTCCACAAGGGAAAACGTATAATATAATGTACCATTCAGTTTTGGTTTAACAACTAATCGTATCCAGCGTTACATCGTGCTTCTTAGATTTTTCCGTGGGAATGAGAAGTTTTCTTATAGTTGTGATTTATACCGCAATATAACCGAATTCCACGCGGGCGAAGCCGCGGGCGGAAAGCTAGTTGCTAATAAAATGACAGTCGTGTTTTATGGCAATTAAAAATAGACAAAGCGACTTCCGTGTACATATAAAGAGCTATATAAATGCGAAATATCCACGCAGTTAGTTGCTAAGCAAAATGAATAGATTACACTAGTTTACAAAATCAAACTTTTTGCCTGTTGCCGTGGATTTAATGGCTGGTAACATTCACTTATGTTTAGTTTTTATTAATTACACACGCTAAAATTTTTTTGTAGCTCGACTTTACTTGTTATTGACTTTCTCTTTTCTGAACCTTTTTCAGTCCCTGAAGTACGTATTTTATTGTAATTATACAAATATATGAAGTTTTTACAACACGAGTAGTTCAAGGAGGCGTTGTTTGAACAATCCAAACCATGTTTGTTACTTATGTGGAGAATATGTGTTTGAGAAGAGTAGAAATGTCATCAGACACGCTTAAAAATACTTATTTTTTATATTTTGGAATGTTGTTAGATAAAAATGACAAATCTTGGGCTCCTGATTGTGTTTGTAAATCGTGCGTTGAATACTTAAGATTATGGAAAAGTGGTAAACGAAAGTACTTTTAAACTTAAAACACCAACTATTTGGAAAGAACCGAAAAATCATCTCGACGACTCTTACTTTTGTAGCGTGAACATAAACAGCTTAAACACCAAAAATCGAGCTAAATGGCAAAACCGAAGTAGAACATGTGTTCAGCGACCAGTGCAGCATTCACCTGAACTTTCAGAGAATAAAAATTATATTGAATTTTGAAAAATTATAATGAAAATTATGTTGAACTTGTCGAAGACCTGCTTTTACAAATAAGAGATATGGGATGCAATTTGAGCATAAACTCACTTCCTCTTCAGTTATCTGGACAGATTTCCAGAAAATTTAGGAGATATGAGCGAAGAGCAGGGAGAACGTATGCATCAAGATTAACGTGTCATGGAAGAACGTTATCAGGGTTTCTGCGGATGTAAATATGATGTCTGACTATTGCTGGTCTCTGATACGCCATTTCCCAAAGTCTACACATAAGAGAAGAGCTTTAAAGCCAAGTTTTTTGGAACTTAACAATTAATATAATTTTTAAACAAATATTCTTTAAGGTAAATCCACGTTTTTTCTCTTTAAACCGCACTTAGCTGAATCTCAAAAACTAGAGCTGATAAAAAAAAACTACTAATAGTTTTAAATATGGTTAAATATGAGTAGTCAACAACAGCTTAAAAAATCCCGGCAACAAATGTACTGTAAACTAGTGTTATATCTATTAAATTAAGAATTTAAGAGCAATGCATGCATTTCTATTTCATAATCGGTTCACATTGCTCGAGCCCTTTCATTTGAAATATTTAGATTTTCAAAATTATTTAAATATTTTCCATCTATAAACAGTATCTAGTGGTATACTATAGCGATAGATATTTGAAGAATGCTTGAATAGATTGCCATGTATCGACTCATTGTTCAATTTATTTTTGAATTGCCCAGAACAATAGACAAATTCACAGACGTCCATTTTGAATTTCTAAAATTCCTTCAGTAATAACATTTGTAAACAAATTGCATTGTTATTGAAATTTGACATATGAAATGTTTTAGCTTATACTTTGTTGCTTGGTTAAAAGAGCGAACGAAGGTACAAACGAACAAAGTACCTAGGTATTATATCTGAGTTTGCTAGGCCTCCAAATAAATAGAATTCAGTGCAAATGGTGATCTAAAGTCTCTGATATTATCTTTCTAATAGCCCGCATGCTAAACGACATTGAATGTATGTCGCTCAATAAAACGAATTATATCGATTTTCCATCACAGTCTACTTTTAGGAACGTAACTATTTCGAGAATCCCATATTTCATGCACACCACATACCTTCACGTAACCTAAACTATTCCAAAAGATCGTCAGATAAATCGTGTATTACCATGACTTATTCCAAACAAAATTTGCATCGATTTCGAATCGATATAGGTTGTTCTACCGAGCCGGTACATATGCAATATTTCATGTGGTCTCGGTACGTCATTGTGTGTATGTGGGTCGATCGTAACAGGCGATAGTCACGAACAGAGCTCGTCAACGCATCCGCCACCGGACGAGCGTTGCTCTTTTGTGTGTGTGCACGTTGTTATGTGCGGTACGGTTTTTGGTATGTAAGAATTTTAATTTTAGAGAATGCTTCTTTGGACATATAAATTAAACGTGCACATATTTACTTAATTTGTATATACGGGATACAATTTTCGCTTTCTTCCAGCTTTACAACTTATAACGATGAAAATGCATGTAACCCCTTTTTCGGTGGGAAATCATCAAATGTCCCTTCCCGCTGTGGGTGAAGCGTTCTCTTACCGACTAAAACTCACCATGTTCCTTGTGGAGCTTATTGTGTATAAGAGCCACGGTTCCCGTAATCTGAAGTTTGAGTAAAATATAACGCATCTTGTAAGTAAAAATATAAATATGAAGTTGCACAAAAACGAAACTCCAGGTTAGTTAATTGAAAATACATATTTACGATGTCATGGAAAGAATTAAGGAATGATACAAAAATTAAATATTTGTGATCAAAGGGTTACATACTCATCTATTGTATTGTATAATGGGTTGATCGGGCTCGACGATATTTGCTTGATGTAGGTATTCTTCTTTAGCAATATTTCACAAAACTCTCCAAGTTACGTGATCATCTGAATAGAACCAGTTGGTTCGTCTTAGACCAAATTAATTAATAGCCAGTAAATCATACAATATACAAACTTATGAAATATACATATAATTCATGAAGATTTTGTACACATAAATCGCTGATACATATTAAATTCAAAATGCAGTGTCTACCTTTTTCCAAGTCGTTAAAAATATCGTTCCTGCATAGACTTCACGCGTCAACAATCACGTATGCAAATGAAAACGCACATTATTATAAGTGATGGTCCAGAGCCATTCACTGGCTGTCCGCCGATCGGATTCTCGGTCTATTCCTACTTACATAACAACAAAAATATTTAACTTGTTTTGCTTCCATTGCTAAATACAATCGTATTTGATTCAATCCATTTAGAAAGACCTGTACCTACCTAGTTGACATCATCAAAAATATCGATAAGAGGTGTAATAGTTTTTTTATCATTGGTACAAATCGTTTGATTTGGTCGCGTAAAAAGAGTTTTTAGATTGGATTGGAACTTTAGCAAAAAACTTATTGTGAATTCTTGATTCTAGCTTTCAGTGGCAATGATTTAATCCATTTGACTGCACAATCATAATAAGCTCCCCAAAAAATAAGAAAGAGATATGTAAGTATCAACTCAAAAATGTTGGCTATCAGTAGGTACCTAAATAAACCATGAATGACAATAACATTGCTTTACGTAGGGCCTTCACCATTTTATTTAAAAAAGCATAGATTTTTTTTCACATAAATACTCCTTTCAATCCTTCCCACAGTCAGTTTCATGGCCGCCATCTTATCTTCATCACCGATGATTGATCGCTCGGATCAAACCGTCGTTTCGTCAATTTCCTGCGCATGTACCAACACTAAGGGTCAATTCACACTGAAAGAGCAGCGGCCGGCAGCGGCCGTAAGAGCACGGAAAATGTAAGAGCGCGGCGCGATGCGGCGCCGCGCGGCCCGCCGCGCTCACGCTCAATCCCTTGCAATTACGGCCGCTGCCGGCCGCTGCTCTTTCAGTGTGAATTGACCCTAAAACAAGCTTCAAGCATGAAACTATAAGTAACATCACGAACTCATGCGCAATGACCATTAAAATATCTTCAAAATAGTCGCAATTATCTACCATTTGCTTCGAAATAGATCGAAAAATAGAATCTTTGCATTAACCCAATTTTTGCATACGTAATTTTGTTACGTCAAAGATGAGTTGATGGCCAATTGGCTTGTCAAGTATACATAATAATATTCTCGTTAGGTAAGTACGTAATGATTATTTACTTTTGCTTTTATTGTAACAAATGTATGTCGTCCTCGGATTTGTAAAATATTGAGAGCTATCTCGCTAGCCAGACTTTAGTCCAATAGATTTTTTTATTCCAAAATCAATTTACGCATATCGATTGATTTATTCGACAATGTTGCCATACCGCTCATACTTAATTATGCTAATAAATCTGATCCAAATACTTAAACGTATACAAACAGTAACCACAACACAACCACCCACAGTTTTAGCCTCTCAATAGTTTTAACGTTAATATATGCATATTAAATGCCTAGCCTAGACTGAAGTAGGTGTCGTGATAACTCGATGCACAGTGGGTGCCACTGACTTGACCATTGCCATTTCGACAGAGGTCAGTCGCATTCCAGCGTTTGCGGATCTATAATATAAAACTGTAGTATGTTTTGAAGTAAATGAGAAGATAATTGTTTAGATATTGAGGATTTCACAGTGTGCTATCCGTGAGGAAACCTACTCTTTGAAGTTTTATGATCTCCCTGTCTTAAGTTGTCAATGTATGTGATCAATGCTTAGGTACTCCATAAGTTCAGTCGAAAGTATCATAGTGAAATAGGAAAATAGTAAATGTTATTTGAGCTGTTAACGTTTCTAAAGCCCTGCTTTTCAGTATCTTATTAACATTAAACCCCAAGTCTCGTTACGCTAAACAAAAAAAAAGGAAAACGTCAACCACTAACCACTAACTTTTGAATTTCGATCAATCATGACCAAACAAACATTTGAACAAATGTTGCTAGACGAAAAAATTGTCACGTATTTTCTTTGTTAACAAATATTACAAGGGTATCGAAATGAAAGCGTTGAAAATTGCTTATAAAACGGAAGAGCGGACAAGAAAGTCGATATCGATAGAAGATAAAGAAACGAATTTGTATTATATTATTAACGATTGCGTTGTATATTATAGAGTTAAGTTCCATGACCGTTTTGCGTATAATTTCTACCTGATCAGTAAAAATCATTTTGAACTCCATAAAGTTACAATGAATTGGAGCTTTCAAAAACCAATTATATAAGTACATTTTACAGCAACACCGGTGATATATATTTTTCTCATACTTATTAAATAATTGTACAAAGCTAGCCAAAAGTCGGATTTTCAATATAGGTGGATTGGATATAAAATTATATTATTCATTTCGATTAACAAGAGGTAAATTAAATTACAGAATGGTGTCGGTTGCACAAAGGTAATTGAGTGCCACCTTAATTAATCACGGTATGCACTGCGCTGCATGCGAGATTGAGTGCAGTTGCATTTTGCAAGCAAAAGTATATTTTATCTCTACTCTAGATATGTCACAGTGTAATCGTTTCGATACCTATCAATATTAATATTTGTAAGTAGACTTATGTAAGTACTTATTCTTTATTTGTTAAATAATTTTCTGAGACTAAAATCATTATCTCTGATATTAAAAATTAACATGTCCTACTCTATAATTTCATACAAATTGTATTTTTTGCATTACTTCACAAAGATTTTAAATTAATACAACCTTTAACTCCATCGAAAGCATTGAAAACATAGATAAAGTGATTTTCAAACTTCGAATCCGCTTATTGAATCTCTCCGCTAACATCCTAAGTCCTGCGTCTGGGAACGCCTGTGACCCACGAGGACAATTTGTCAGTGTTATTACGTGCTGTTAAAGTTTGCGTCAGTAAGTACTCCGCGGTCCAAAGGGGGCGCGTTACCGACGAGCTCCTGGCCGCTTGCGTAAAAAAAAAAGAATTTAAAAAGTGAACGAGTGCGTCTGTGGTGGAAAAAGTTTAAAAATGGAATGCGCGCCATTTTTTATTCGATTTGAATAAAAGTTTTGTTTACGAGTGTTATTTAGAAGTGCAAATGGTTTTAATAGTATTTCTACTGTGATATTTTAAAATAATAGTGTAAGTTTCTTTTCAATATTCTAATGTGTGTGAGTTCTTACTTGGATCGCATGTTACACGCGATAATTATGTAGGGAAAATGTCTAGTGAAGCAATACGATAAATTAAAAAGAACATGCGTTTGCGAGATAAAATTGACTGTGTAAACAAGAATTCCGTGTCCAGTACAGGATTTCCCGCTATATACGCTGACACGTTTACATGATCTTGGATAGTATTAGAATTAAGACATTTCCTTTGAATACTCACTAAGATTTTCTTGAGTATTTTCTACGCCGACATTGCGATCTTTTATTTGCCATATCTACTGAAAATTCTTTCGATGATTTTCTTTTGTTTATAATTTTAGATTTTTGTTTCGCTTTATTGGATTATTTCAAAAGTTCAATCTATACCTATTTTCCTTTTGGATCAAGGTATCAATTTGCTTATCGATTTTCATACGTCTTTTCATTAAATTATTCACTACTATAGAAAATTGTTTCGTTATTTTTTTTTGCACAATATTATAATGAAAGTGGAACATAAAATTTGACAGGTGGAATAAAACTATATTTCGACGGTAAAATATAGAAATTAGGTAAAACAAATTCAGGAGCGTTATCTCCGTCCGTTATAATTATGACAAACCATTAGTTAGGTAACCAATTGCAAATCGCGATATAAATCACAAATCCCCAACCAGTCAACATGTCAAACACAAACCATCTCAAAAACCGATGTGTCAACCCGCTTCTTTAAACAACTGTAGTTACTTGAGCCAATTTAGGCTGACAACTGAATCCAATATAATTTGACCCTTCATCTTTTGTTCAGTTCCTCATTCCTCGTTGTTTTTGTAAATGGTATAGAGTATTGCGGCTCAGGTTACATTGGTAGTATTTTAGCCATCCCACACAAACACTCTGATTCCATATTTCCGCCCAATGCCCTATGCTGTTTCTCTTATATTAAAATAAACCCTATACTTGTGGAAATAGAGATTAATTTACTGTATCTGTAGTAGTTGTTCAAAATCCACTCGAAAATTGATGATGAAGTTTCCTTTTTGGAATACACAAAGCTGAATTAAATTTGGTCTTATCCTCTTATCTTACTTCAATGATATTTTATTTTCAAGGTTTCCTTATAATAATTGTAATGTTGAAATTGACCATGAAAGGCAGATGAATCAGAGGTCAAATCCTTTGTGGAATCAAAATAAATAAATGACAAAATAATATTTAATGCAAGGGTCTTTTGACAGCAACATTAAAAATAGCAACTGTTTTATTTAAAAGTGACAACGAATGAGCCTGGAACTTACGACACAGGGAATCCTAGTGTAAGTTTCAGGAATCAAAACAATTGCTTGTAATTTATACACAATAAATTATTCTTATTCTATTCTTATTCTTATTTATTTTATTAGTTTCCGATAAATCTATGTATGTATACGGGTACAACAGTCTAATATTGAGATCCCTATTATAAACTATATTTTTGCAGATAAATGACCCGTACAGAGCAACATGGCTACACCATCACAAAGAAAAAGGATAAATTTTATCGTTTTATTAATTTTATATGGAACAGCTGATGTTGACTGCAGTCTACCGGTTGATCTCGCTGGGGAGGAAAAAGGTGAGTAACAAGAAATATAAAACACCCCAACGTATCTAACCCCAAAACAAATCTATACTAACATTATAAAGCTAAAGAGTTTGTTTGTTTGTTTGAACGCGCTAATCTCAGGAACTACTGGTCCGATTTGAAAATTTCTTTCAGTGTTAGATAGCCCATTGCTACTTTTTATATTGAAGTAGTTCCCACGGGATGCGGGTGAAACCGCTGGCAGAAGCTAGTAAATATTAAAGAAAGGTCCTAGTGAAAAGAATATATACGTATACCTGTTGCGTTACGATATTTCTTTTATTTTCCAAAATAACTATTTAAACTTTACTGATTTTGCATCCATACCTACATCTTTGACTCATAAATAAATAGATTTTTACCTATATAAGGTACTTAGGTATTCACAAATGGAACATAATTTTTAGGTAATTTCAATAATTGATGTACCTATTAGTGCATTATCAAACCAACCAAACGTTGTTACTAAATAAACTTCACATACTGTATACTACTTCAATAATCGGATAATTATAAGCCAATTACATACCACTTAGCTCTCAACACAATTGCGGGTGATCTTTTAAAAAATATTCGCGATACACTTATTATTGTTGTTGCTTAAATAATTACCAACACTTACGATTTCAGTGTGTCGAATTGAAAGTACTATTATGCCACTATTTCCACATCGATTGAATAATATATTTTTTACCTACTGATCTGAAAACGTATTGCATAGCTCTTGTGCTGAATATTTTGAATGTTTTTGAAAATATTTGCATGTTTTGTATTTCACAAAAATAAATAATTAGAACTGTGTCAGTTTCAGATCTTTTAATAAACATCATATTTTCTCCTGGGTGTTTTAAACTCTATTCAATTGTTATTTTATTAGTACTTATTCAACTTGTCGAACGCTAAACTTATTTTATTTAATGTTCAAACATTATAAAAAACCTAAAAGTAATGGTCAACACAAAACAGATTTGTAGGTACATGATACCAAACGGTACCAATTTAACTAACGACGGATCACTTAGAGTCAAATCTCTATTGATTTTAATTTAGATCCTTGAACCCAGACACTTTATCACGTGATCTAGACACAGCCTAAACACTTTATTGGCTGGACTCAGATACATGGTAACAAGGCTGAATAGAAGTATTATTGAGTCTGAAAATAATATTGAATAGGCTGCAATTTGAGCAACAGTTAGGTCTTTTACAATTTTGGTCTATAAAAGTAACTTGCCGAGTTTATTCTATACCAAAAACGATTTCTAGAAAATATGGAAAAAATATAATTCTGCAAGTCACAGGCAAAATCTAGACATTAGAGGAATACATGGACCGTCTCACGGTGTCGTTACCAGGACCTAAACATACACCAAAAATGTAAAGAATTTACTAGGCTGAATTTTAGGTAGGTATTTACACTCAATGAAGTATGTTGTAGTCATGAATGTTTCATTCAGAAGAATCAAGCAGGCATATGCCCAAAAAATTACCCTTTTTCTGGTATATTCCACCCAGAACCACCCGACAAATAACTGGATAAATAAACATTTTTGCTTACATTTACCATTCCAGTGCTACCTCCAACAACCTTACCACTAACTTCGCCATCATCAAGCGTGACCACAGTCAACATTTCGACTTCAACCTACGTCACAGCGATCCCGCCAATACCGCCGAGCGATAGAGACAGGTTCCTAACCTTCGCGGAGTCGGGACACCATCAGACCTTCATGTTCGCTAAGGATAATACGTTTATACAGCTGGATGGGGATATTATACAGAGGTTTCAATTGAGGTTGGTACTGGTTTTTAACCTTTAATATAGCTCCTGCTAATAACACCTTGATCTCTTCTAACACTTAATGAGACATTCTATATATTCATATTCTTCATTATACTATGGGACAGAACTTGTACGGTTATTTTTACTCTCCTACGTAATCTATTACATTCTTTCCTAGTAATAACTTCTTCTTTCAAGACTCTGTAGATTCTACATTACACACTTCATAGCCTTGAGGTAACACTAACACCGATATTATATGTTACAGATTATGCAGAGAAATATCATTCAAGTTCCGAACACGACTTCCACATGGCTTACTTGTGTATCATAATGTAAAGAATCCAGTATTTAAGATGCAGCCTTATGCTCTATACGTCATCGTGGAAAAGGGTGAATTAAAAGGTAAGAAGAAGGATTTTACGTTAGGAATATCCTTGAAGCACCTCTACCTCTTTTACCTGTTCAGTAATGTACCTAAAAAAAAATCCAAGTTAAAAAGGAAAAAATAACAGGATAATATTAACAAACTTTTCCATTAAAAATTCTTACCTAAATCGAAGGCAATTTGAAACCAACACTATACAGACCATTTGCATGAACGATTTCACATTTGCAACACATAGCATGAATTCTCTAAATTGCATACAGTGCGCTGTGGCTCGTTGACAAGAGCTAATTCAGGGACACAAACGATAAATCTTCGTTGTCGGCGGCGAAGCATTGCCTATCAAGTGCCGCGACATTGAATGTATCATATAGGCTAGACTGTATTTTGGATCTATCTAGTTTGTATCAGATGATCTAAAAAGCTATCTGTATAGTGTTCTATTTTTGGAAGATATTTTTTTATATACCACTATCCAAATAAATGATTACTTCTTCATTTATGGCTTCAGTTACATAAAATAAATGCCATTAAGAATCTCGAGTCCCAAAAAAAAATTTACCTGCCTTCCGATAACACCTCAGTGAAATCGATATGTCTATCTACGAAGCAAGCAGATTAATCAAAAATGAAAAATAGCTACCTTGTTTACTTGTACAAATTCCAATCAAACAGCTATCATCATTTATTATCATTTGCTTCGCAATAATTTCTCATCGTCCATACCTCCGGGATCGTTTCCCAGCCTTCACTTTTTTCTCTAGCGTGTCAAGACTTTCCTATTCAAACGTCCGTCTATCCGTATGTCGTGTTGTCTGTCGATCTGTCTATCTGCCTTACAATATCTTAGTGTTTTGTATTCTCTCAAGTCGGTCACTACGATTGTAGGTACAATTTATTCATACTATTATTCTAGTTTCTAGACTTTCAGATTTAATGGTTATTGGATTAGCAATTTTAAAACAAAAATATGTGTTCTGCCATTATGGTGTCCCTTACATATGTTACTAGTCTGTACCAATGCGATCTAAGGACTCGGTCCTTAGTTCCGAAGAGAGGGCCATTATCTACCACTTGATCCCAGTGCGGGTTGGGGGACGTCACAATCACATTAAGTCGTTTGTTTTATTTCTTCTAGGATATGTCAGTCCCAATTTAATTTATCGTTCCTTTTGATTTGAAGAAGCAATTTGAATTTACGGTGCCTTTGCCATGTCAATATATTTCTTCATTTGTTTTTGAATAGCCGTCATCAAAGTACTGTATTCGAATTTATTTATACTTATGTACAAAAATTTCCAGTGGTCCATGTTTTCGGCAAGCATCTAACTTCAGTAACCGTTGGAAGAGCTTTGAACAGAGACCAATGGCACAGCGTGGTTGTAACTATTGATGTGCATGGAGCAAGGCTTATTGCTAAAGTGGATCATCTTAAAGAAGAAGTCTATTTGAAGGTAAGATATTACTGATCAATATACATAGAAGATATAAGGTAGATTTGGATGGTTTTTAATTATCACCAAAATATAATTAAATACTTAAACCACCGCCAATAATGGAGCCTAATTAATACCATCTACAGATACCCATACAGCCTAATTAATTCTCCAATTAAAGTGGTTGGTTTCCTTTTTCGACGTTATCAACAATATAAGTTCAATAAACGAAATAATCTAAACTAACAACCAAAGTAAAAAGCACACCATTTTACATTTTTGACTTCATGCGTTTACACGAGTAACAATGAATCAAAAGGTGGTGGAATCAGCATACAGATCATAATGTAGCGTAAATTGCCAGAATCAAATAAAGGAAACGGGTCACTTCATAAGCGCGAGTTAACGACCTGCCACAACTTGTGTGTCATGTGTTTAATCCTTATCGGTGGACAAGGACGTTCATATTCAGTTTGACTCATGGTGCTGTACCTAGTAGTAAACTCTGGTTATACAGGAAACACAGCTTCCAGGAATTTATTTAGGTAGGGGAATATAACAGACCTCACCGTCTCCCCGGGAGGTATCAGGCATTTTCCTCAGCTGAAACAAAAAAAAAGTGGAATATAACAGTCATAGATAGAGAATAAAATCATTAGATATACTTTACCAAGTATAAGATTGGAGACCAAAAGTGTGTCATAATTTTGTTATTTTGAATCTTTTACGTTCTGATTCACACTGCATTTCAAATGCAGTGGAGTAGACGTATCACTTTACACTAGGTCGTCGACTTGTGTTATAAGATACTTGTAAAGAGGTCCTCATTTATGTAGCTTAACGTTTATTTCATTATCTTCTTGTTTCAGGGCTTAAGTTTCGACACAAATTACGGAATCACTGCTAATTTGACGTCCGTTATTCTTATCGGAGGTAAGTTAGCATTATGTCAAACAAACCATAATTAAGTTATGCAACTTTTTCCCAAAGCTCATGACTCAAAAATTCGTACATTACTTTACATGTACATTTGCCAAAATTATACAAACCAATCTTATTTTCAATGAAACCCTTGAAACACTGCCTATTATTTTCATAGGTCTTAGTTCCGAAGAAAAACTTCACGGCGTAAAATACATAATAGAATCTTTCGTCGGCTGCATCAGCGATATGGTCCTTTCATCTGGCAAGGCAGCCTCCGACTTGCTACCCATAGTGCCTTTAATTGCTACCAAACATGAGAACGTTAAAGAGGGTTGCATAGATAAGTGCAGGACTATGGAAAACCTTTGCTTTCAAGGCTCCAGGTGTATTAATGAGTATAATGGATACAGATGCGATTGCTTCGGAACTTTGTATGAAGAACATCTGTGTGATGTTTTCAGTGAGTATTTTTACTTCCTATTATCCCTAAGCCGTATGTCGATTTCTTAATTCAGTTTCGTTTTACTTTTAAAGATCTTGACTTACAATGTCTTGTTATACAAATATCTATATATTATATACAAAATCTTTTTAAAACGTTGAATTGGTTTGCAATGTTGTCTTTGCTGCTTTTGATCTCGTACTCATCTTATTTATTTTATTTTATAGTTACCAGTTATATTAATGTGTCTAGCACCCATAAGTGTTTTACCACCTGTTTCGAACTTCCTTTCTCCATTAACGTTGACATTTAAAAACTAATTGGGGTTAATGAAAAAATTTACAACCCTGCACAATTTACTTTTACGAAGTTATTTAGGTTTATTAATCCTTTCAAAAGCAGTTCAATCTCAAGAACTTATTATATAAGTTCGAGTAAAATATAATTAAAAGTTACGCAAGCTTGTTATACATCAGGATTATTATAACTTAATTGAAGATCTACGACGAGATGATTGTTTGCTTTCACAAATCTATCAGTATCTATATCTATTTAGTATTAGGATTGGTGCACTTAAAAGACCAGTACAACTAGGTCTTCAATACTGAGCCAATCAACAATTTTATCCGATATTAGTTTTGATTTTACTACCTCTTTACCATTTAAGACTATCAAAATTATACTCATCGTTTGGTAGATTGAATACTTATCTTTCATTAACTTTCAAAATGTCTAGCCTATCTGTGTCATCTCTTCTTTCCTTTAAACTGTAATCACAAAGTAATTGACCTGTTTCAACAAAGCAATGTTGCTAATTCTAGTATAAACGTTAATACTAGTTTGAAGAACCTGTTTGTAATACTTGAAGTATCTGAACTCTGACCGAATCGCCATTCGTGTCCTTTCGACTTCTGACGTCAGGTATAAGTCGTTACTTTAATGTCGTTGATTATGTTCCTGTTTGATCAGAATTACGCAAATTATACGATTTGCTATGACGCTGTTAACACAGCATGTATTTTCAATTTCTATCTGCAATTTAATATGGCAATTCGAATGCTGCATTGACACAAAGAGTTTAAACAAAGGTTGGAATAATGAGAGGATCTTTGTTGAAGTTTAGAAGTTTTATCACAAAAAAAATCGTTCGTTAAGATAAAATATGTCTATCAATAATAGGTACTCGCGTATTTCATTTTTGTTTCTTCCAGATCATCAAATTCTTAAGCTTTTCTAACGGTTTCTTTTTAATGATTAAGTCTCCTTTCCCATCTTACTCCTTCCTGCTTCCTTCTCATCTATTCCCGTCTCTTTATTTATTAATTTCATACAAATGCCCTCTTTCATCTTATTCACTTCACATTCGTCGAATATACCGAATACAATTCATTTCCAATACGATTAATTTCCATATTCGCTCCTTTTGCTTCCTTCTCATCTATAATAGCCTTCTCCTTATCTAATAATTTCTCAAAAAAATGCCTCTTTCCTGTTATCCACTCCATATAAGTCGAATACCTAATACTTTGAATAAATCTGCAGTACTTAACAATCACACAATCTCGTTGTCACATTTCCAGCGGCGACAGTCCTAACACTCCGCGGGTCGAGCTACGTGTCGTACCGCGTGTACGACTGGAAGGATCGCGTGCACTCCACCAGCACAAGGGTCAGCCTGCACTTTAAGGTAATGTTGTATTAACATAATTTTAGATTTTTCCATGTACGCCTTTTTATGTTGTACGGTGAAAATATTGTATAAAATATTTTTTATGTGCTCGTCTAAAACAACTTTGTCAAGAGGATTTTTTCTGAACTCACAAAACATATCTGAAGAATAATTTTCTGTTAGGATACACAATCCCCAAGTAATTTAAGCTATATTTTATCCGGGGTACGAAACGAAGATCACCTGGGACACGGATGAAACTGCGAGGAACTGCTAGTATTCAATAATATTTCTCATAAAATACAAGAAGACTTCACTTAAACTTTTGCACTGTTTCGTAAATTACGTAACTTGATGTGCAGTCATTGGTGATTGGATACATGCAATAAATAAATCTTCAACCAATGACATTATGAGCTCTTCAATAAATTACATACATGTCATAACAGTTGATGACTCATATTCGAGAGTGTATTTGACCAGATGCAATATAATTTTTACATCACCAAAAAAATGGTAGTTTTAGAACCTTTCAACTGATAATAATATTAACTAAAATGTCATCAGATTCTTTTTTCCTGTGCCTATTTCTGTTTAATTTAGGCAGACACATTCTCTATGTTTCTATTTTTGTTCAGTCTCATCGGAACCCATTAATTTGAATCCGACACTAATTTATCTAAATTAATAAACGCTAGCTTTCGTGTTAATTACTGTCTTAATAGTTCAGGTTTTGACCAAAACATCCTTTTATACATTTCAGTATAATTATATCGATAATGACTATATAGGTACCCTAAAATCTTTCTAAAGTTGAATCTTAATCTTCTTATATTTACTTTTTTAGTTTAATCAATTGTGTTGAACCGACTTTCACTTGAACCGTTTTATGGATCTATGACGTCATGGCTTTGCAATCAACGTTGCAAAATGTTAATGGATATTATTTACAGTTATCATTGAGATTGCTACGGATATATAGTTCATGTATGTATATGCAAAATCTGATACAGTATTGGTTGTCACAACAGATTGTATTACTTACTCAGGTTTATTATGTAACTGTTTTACTTTAGTTTTTATATCTATATGTTGTATTATTGTTATTATATTGTTGATATTTATTGGGAGATCAATATTCAGATAAAAAATATATTTGCAACCTATAATTATGAGGATAACAATTCCGGTTTGTAATATTCTGATCAAATCTCATCACATCAACTATTGATTGTTACTGACAATCAAATAATTATTAAATCCATTGCATTATGTATGTTTTACAAATCTAAATTCAATAGGGTTAAGTAATCGTAAATTATAATAACATTTTGACAGTAACAAATCTTTTTGACAAGATTGCCTAATTTTTCTTAGTTACCTTCTCTGCTTATCCTGTTATCCATCTAAAAAGTATTAACATTTACATCTACGCCAGTCGAGATAAAATAATAATCTTGTTTCTGAACAAAGTAATTCATTACCAGACGCAAATAAATAAAACAAAGATCAAACCACTTAAAGGCGTTTTGCATACGTTTATTTTGGAGCACTGAATTTATAGCCGACATTATTTAAACCACATTTTTGTTCATCCAGTTTTACAATGAAATAGCGATTTTTGCTAAATTGTCGTTGGACACTATTAATCTTTCAAACAAAATTGACATTTCGTACCTCACGCATTGACCGTTACTAAAATTATAAATGCTCTCTTTTTTGGAGCTCCACTTATTCCGTTACATGATACTAATGAATGATACAATTCACCGAATCAATTTCACAGACTAGATTCGACGATTCAGCTCTATTCTACGCCAGCGGACAAATAGACGACAAACACCATTACATAGCCTTATCAATCCACGATGAAAAAGTCGCCATACAAATAGATTTAGGAGACGGACCGGTTGAAGACTATTTAGGGGAGAAAATTAACAACAATATGTGGCACAATCTCACCGTCATACTACAAGACCAGACCATATACGTGTATCTTGATAGCACAACAGAGACTTACGAAGTACCAGGAAACGCTCGTTACTTGTGCATTGATCCAGAAATCTACATATGCGGCGGTCCGGATTTACACAAAATGAAAGGATTGAAGTCGTTCAACAATTTCGCTGGCAACTTGAAATACGTTTATTACAATGACGTGTCAATTTTGTACGAGTTGAAGCAAAATAACCCTAAAGTCCACTACATAGGGGTGCTTGATCCTGAGTTTGAGGACATAGACATTGAGGTGATTCCGATTACGTATCCTTTCGCGACGTCCCATATTTGGTGGCCGCTGAATCAGAGCCACACTGTCAATTTAAAGTTTGATTTTAAAACCAGCAAGAATATGGCCGTATTGGCTTACAGTCAGACATCAACACAAGGTTACTGGGAGGTAAGTTTAATTATACCTAACACAACAAACAAGTTTCTGTTTTTTATGCTAATTAGATTACACTTAATTGCATTTTGAGTATGTTGTTTCACAATTAATAAGGCACCTGCTTAAATATTAATTTGATACGGTGTTTGGAGGCACCTTACCTAGTTATTTGTTACTAATTCAATAAAGCATTAATTATAACGAAAACAAATATTTCCTAATGACAAAGTATTATTCAGTTTTAACGGCACAATTATAAAATTCCCAAAAGTAACAATTTTACCTGATTATTTAACTTTTTAATTACAACACAAGAAAACAAGATACGAATTTAATTGAAAATAAATGCAAATCCAGTCTAGACTTCTGTGTCAGGTTGCAACAACGAAATTTACCCAATCTGCTTGCGAATTACTTCACCGGCTTATTGATAACGAGCTCGTTTTGGCAACCACTCTGTAGCTCTTGAACTTTAACTTAATTTCCAGATCAAAGAACAAGGTTTCTAAAAATCATTCAAGAAACCAATTAATTATAATACTTGCAACAAACGATTTTCTGTGATCCATGTGGTATTAGATAACATACATATCGACACACTCCTACAGTCGCGCCTATTATAGATGAAATATATTTAACAACAAAGAAATATCGATCTTGAAATTATTTGAAGTCCATAAAAGTCTCAATAATAATTGAATCCTTGAAGAATGATATGAATACAAATGTAAATGATAGTTAGGTATTTGTAGCATCTTCCATTAACCAATCACTTGACAATGCAGGTAAGGATGGTGAAAGAAGAGATAAGATTCGAGTTAGTATCAGACGTTGGCAAAAACGTGACCTCTGTCAATTTGAAATCCGTGAAGTTCAATGTAAGCAATGATTGGCACAACGTCGAGTTGGATTACAGGAAAGGAAGGATCAAAATGACGGTGGATCATCATAATAAGCACGTACAGATGTTTGGTGAGTTTGCTTTTGTTTCAAGTTTGCAAAGGAATAAAGAAATGATACACAAAGATCTACTGAGATATAAGATGATTAATGTTTACATGGAAGTATTACCTACTTACTGGGGTTTGGACAGCTTGAAACATTAAATCTTGCTAATAAGAACAACAATCTCACATACTTATTTGTCAAAATTATAATTTTGACTCATGCAACTATATTTTGTCGCTATAGGAACAGAAAGTTCACGGTTAATCGTGTCCAAAATTTGCTTTCACCATTTTTGTTTCACTGGTCTTTTTTGTGATTAGATTTTTTACTTCACCACCTAGAAACACTAATCAAATAAAAAACAAAAACATTTTTGAACTGTTCAAAATTTTCATTAATTTTTCGGTAGCTAATGAACCATTAAGACCCCAAATTCGCATGCAAGCCATTAAAAGAGCGATACCGTTATATCCATATTTCCAAAACAGAAAGCTAATCAACCAATTTTCTCAGGTCTAGATTTCGAGCTACAAGACAAAATCGTTATAGGCAGTGGACTGAAATCAGCTAACTTAGGTCTAATTGGATGCATGAGGAACATAAGGATTAATGGCATGCTAATTGAACCGAGACTCGTGATAATGACTGAGCGAGTGGTCGGTGAAGTGGCTATAGACGACTGTAGATATGTAGACCCTTGTACCAGACCCAATACTTGTGAACATGGAGGAATATGTTCGGTTAGAGAGGATCGGGTCATTTGCAATTGTGATAATACTGGTAAGTACACTTTTAATAATAGGAAAGATTAAAGTAAAAACACAAGCTTTGTTCAGGAATGAAACATTTGCAGTACCCTTACCATGAACAAACACAAATATATTTACTTAGTCATTAATTACGATTGGTTATGAATGATGTTAATCTTAAGCACCTGCTAAAGTTAAGGCAACATTGAGCAAGTCAAGCTTTTGCTCTTGCGCAAATCAAAGGCGAATTTGATTTTTTAATCCTCATTCGCTACTGATTAATAACTGTAGCTTCTCGAATATAACAAACTACTAAAACCGTTACTCATTTGTTTTAACTTAATATATTTTATTCAAGGTTACATAGGTGAAAACTGTCACTTTGCGACTTTCCGCAAGACCTGTGAAGAGCTAGCGCTACTTGGCTACACAAGAAATGACGTCTATCTCATAGACATCGATGGCAACGGCAAGTTCCCTCCCGCCCATGTCAAATGCGAGTTCCAGATCGAAGCCGATTCTTCTACCACTGTTGTTGAACATAATCTGCCTAGTCAAGTCGTAAGTTTAATGCGTCTTACCATATCTAAGGTCTATAAACTTCCAGTTCATAATTGAGCGTTCATAATTTCTATTTGATTGGTAACCAGTTTTAACTTTTCAGATTTCTTCTCAAAACTCTAAAAACAATCTTCTTTCTAATTTACTTATGCATGTGCATGGGCCATGAATGATTCTAAAACTGTCTAGCAGATTGCAAGAATATAAATAAAGTGATCCAGTCTCTTGATATATGCGAAAAGTGTATGTATATTTTGTACATTCCTCTGCTTTATTCATAATCATTTCGAATATTTGTTATTTCCATCCTTAACCTTATATGTATTTTTATCACTTAACATACTTTTTTCTTTCTCTTCATAAAAAAATTCATTAATATTTTTTGCTACCTTCAGGATGTTCGCTCCGCATCAGGCAATGACTTCAGCTTCAACATCAAGTACAGGGAGTTCACAGCAGAAATGCTACAGGAGCTAATCTCCCACTCGTTGTACTGTCGGCAGTACATCAAGTATGACTGTATGAAGGCGCCTTTGGAGTTGCACAGCGCTACCTGGTTCATTTCGTCGTCTAATAACACTGTGGATTTCTTGGGGAATGTGAAAAGGTAATGTTTTAGTTTTTACTTTCCATGTTATGTCTTTTTTGACATCACCATCATCATCTCGCGAGCCTTTTTTCCCATCTATGTTGGGGTCGGCTTCCAGTCGAACCGGATATGTCTCTTTTATCTCGCATCAATTATATTATTAGACATAGAGAATAAATTAATTAAGGTTTTGATATTTTTTGTAGAGACTCAGAAAAAATAAATGCGGTTAGTTACTCAGCACAGAATTACTGTTTTGAAGAATCATTAGTCCTTTTTCAGTCAAGATGTTATTGTTAATCGAAGAGTCTTGACCCTTCAATATACGATAGATATAATATAATATGAAAAAAGCAATTTTTGAAAATTCTTCAACAATTTATTTTTTCTTTGCAGAGGCTACTGCCCATGTGGTGTCAACGCAACTTGCGTCAACGCCACCAAGTCTTGCAACTGTGACTCAAACGAGGATGGCAAATGGCACAGCGATGAAGGCACCTTTGTAGAACCCACCAGCTTGGGCATTACTGACATGTTCTTCTTACAGCAGAAGGATTTGCCGGAAGACGCTCAAGGAAGAATTACTTTAGGACCCCTTGAGTGTGTTGAGACAAGTGAGTTTTATATAGTTAATGATGAAATGCATTATCTAATGATTCTATATCTAGTAGCTTTAGTCCATCTACATCTAATTGATTATATAAATAATTAAATTATGAAAATAAATAATTTCCCCCAAAACTTACTATCTTATATC